>NC_092532.1:12161468-12788968 GCF_037038585.1 Patagioenas fasciata
GCTGCAGCAGGTGGTAAGGGATGCAGAGAGCAATGATCTAACATTTTGCAGTGGTAGGTGTAATTCTTCTGGAAATAATTCTACTATAGCCATCAATAAGCTGGGCAGCAGGTCTAACATAGTCAACAGAAGGAAATTGGCCACTCAAAAGGGTAGTTTGTCCTCTTCTAAAATAAATTATATGAAGTGACTCACACTGACTGCAAAGGAAGGCTAGATAATTAGCTTAGATTTGATTCTTGGTTTTTGGTTGTCTGAAGTTAAGCTGGGCTGAATGCCTCTCAGATACTCTTATGAAAGGGAATAGAGGCATAGAAAAGCTTCTAACAACAGCTCTCTGATTATCCATGTTCACTGGAAAGCAGTGCTAACATGTTGAGCAAGTCGTGAGATTCTGTGGCTTAAGTGTTTAAGTGCTGGCAGGTAGATGCTGAAAATACCATTTCTGCCCGCAGTTATACATCCTTCAATAAACTAAAGCAGACTAATGCATGTACCAACATGAGTAAACTCTGTAACTGCAGTGGACATGCATAGCAAGTTATCAGACTAAATGCAGAAATAAGTAAATCATCCTCTTAATCCCTCTAGATACTATGGTTGGAGGTAGAGACCAGGCTGCTTGCGGTGGTGCTTACCCTCTGTCAGGCTAGGATGTTAGCCACTCTGTTTGCAGCATCTGCAAATTAGATGCATTTTACCTCATTAATCACTGTTAGGAAACACCACATTTTATTCACCCTGAACCCAGAGTCTGATCTCCATCACTAACTGCCATCTGTTGCTTTGTGATAAAGTTATCCTCAGGCTTCCTCTACCCAAGTCAGGTATGAATGTCAAAATAGCATTATTAAAATTGGAAGGAATGTTTTGTCATTAGCATGCCTAGAATCAGAGACTATGGAAAATTAGGTGGGCTAGGCCATTTGCAAACTGCGGTTTGCTGTTGTCGGTCAGAGTCTGTAGTGGCAGACGCCCCCGACCTTCAGTCTTTTACAGGCCTGTTGCTGAGGCCAAATCCATGCACAGGGCAGCCAGGGAGGGGGACCCTGGGCCTTGTAGTCTAAGATATAGACAGACAAATTGAACCAAAGAGGCTGGTAGTACCACCCTGTGAATCCTTGTAGCCTGTTATATATGGTGTTACCACCAGTAGTGACAGACTGTATGCCATGTTGCTTCATTTGAGCCCAAGGAATTTTGTTGACTCCTCTCACTTGCCTTAGCTGCAGAGCAGTTGTGTGATTGAAGTCTAGTAGCAAAAAATAAAGGTTACATGTTTATTGCTTAATGATGGGTCTTGTTTAGTTAACCTTCATCCTTGTAGTTACTTGGTCTTGTTCCATTGAATTCTGTGATTTAATATGTATCTTCAGCATATCTGGTAATGTTGGGTGATACACGTGGTAAAAGCGTAGCAAGCACCTCCAGTGCATGAAAAATTGAAGCATAATGAAAAATTGAAATATAATGTAAAATTGCTGATTGTCAGGCGGGAAAAATGTTGACAGGCAACAAAATCAAAATTATCATAACCCAGAGGTGAGGCAGCACTGACACTGATCTCCTGGCAGGATTGTGGGGTGCTAAGATCACACCTCAACACAAAACTCTCCCCGAGGCATGTATGGCTGGTGACTCCCGAGGGGCAGAAACCTCGAACAGCAGGGACAGATGTGAAATAGCATGCTCTACGTGTTATGATTTTAATTGCATCCTCCTTTCTCCTTTAATCAAATAACTTGTATTGTTGTGCAGGTAACATTTTAACTGGGCTAGTAACGTCTTTTGCTTGGTTTCAATTGGAGTAGCAATAAATTATTGCATTTTTGTGGTTTTCCTTTTTTGCCCATAGCAGGTTTTTGAATGTAACAACTAGAAGAGCCTTCCTGAGTCCTTTGATGTCTCCTGCTTCTGCAAACATGTACCGTCTCTTTTCAATAAGCTTGCACCGTCTCACCTGGAAGTACTTAGGGTTTGTGATCCTTTTCTGAGCACCTCAGTAAAGAGAAGTGGTTTTGGTTTGGTTTAGTTTTTTTAAACGTTTATTTGTAAACATGAACTGTCTTTTAACAGGGGTGGGATAGACCTTATTCCTGTAAGGCCTGAACACATGCACTGAGCATCTGAGGTCTGAAATTAAACACCAACATGTGTGGCAGGACCAGGACCCTGGGTAAGGTAAGCAAACATGTGTAGTGAGTCTACCAGAGCTCTGAGGGTTTAGCGTCCATGCTCTCCTGCAGCTATACCTCCTGAGATCTAATGAAGATGAGATCTCATCCAGATATATAGCTCCAACATACTGAAACTTCCTTAATAAATTTTAGGATAGACTTTAGTGCAGAATTACAATGTAGGTTTCCAGCCATTAAAAAGTGAGTTATTGTTACTGATGTAACTCAGCAGCAGAGCACCCTGACAGCAATGGCCTGAGCTAATTCCTTCAAAGATTAGTCTCTGTTCCTGGAAGATAAGTGCTTGAGTCTTGTTTCCTTATGTTGACTTTTTATATAGTTCCTTGTGCAGCACTGCACCATTTTTGTTTGCATTTACTGTACAAGACTGTATTGAAAATATTAGAAAAGTTATTCTATCACACCTAATTTGGAAAGACATGGTGAAGGTTAACTCTGCCTGAAGCAAAGATGCTACTAGGCTGAATATAAAGCTGCTAGAATAATTTCTAATGAATAATATATTAAACAATTTTATTTCCCCTCTCCCTCCCTCTGTGCATGAATTGCTTGAGATTTTTTTTAAGAAAAAAAGCTACTATTTAATAACAAAACTAGAATAATGTTTAATACATAAGTTAGTTAGAGGTGGCAGGTCCAAAGACAGACCTTAGTCTGATTAGGTACTTTAAATACTCAAACTATTAGCTACTATGTTTTGCTGTGAAGTTTTGTTTTGTAGGTAATTTATGAGTGAGCTCTTATAGGCTTCAAGAAATTTTGACTGGATGCTCAATCACCTGTTGTTATTTTCCGCTTCCAAAATGGCTAGAGGTAATTCATAGGACCTCATGGTTTGTACCCTTTACTTTTCAGCTTGAAGATGAAATTTAGTTAATACCAACATGCTGAAGTGCCCATTGCTCTGACAGTCGTCTGCTTTTTATTATTTGTACTTTTTTAGGCTGACAGAAAAAAAGTGAGATGATTTTTTTTTTAATATGATCCTTTGTTTATGATGATTTTTGTAATTCTCAGCTGCCTGTTTAAAGGAACATAATTGTGAGGTTCAAAGAGAGAAAATGTCTATGGAGAATATTTGTTAAAGTCCTCAAGAATGCACTACGTTTGCAGGAATTCAATGATATGTAGGAGTAGGAAAACAAACAATTTAAAAAATTAAAAAGAGAAAAAAACCTTCATCTGCAAAAAAGAGAAAATTTTTCAGCTTGTTCAGATGTAACAAACTCATTGATAGTAACTTGCTGTAATTTTCCTGAGGAAAAATGGGAAGGTAACTGCCTTCAAAGAAGTAGGTAAATATAGTTGTATGATATTTTCCTGTTCTAGTTGTCTCACCTTTGTTTCATTAGTAACAGTTTCACAGCAGTCTTTCCTCCTTTATGTTGTTATATTTTCCTCTTTTTAAAAAGCAAATTTTAAATTGCTAATTGCACCTATCTGTGGATGTGCGTGGTACATTTCATAAAGATGAGGTAGATTCAATTAACATAATATGCAGACAAAGCTCATAATGTTTGAACCCCCCACACACCAGGGAATACATGCTAAACTTCTGGAGTTTTTTTTTTTTTTTAAGGGAAAGGTGAATCATTTGTGCAGAGCTGGCATCAAAACAGAGAAGGACAACCTAACTGAATATTTGCTCTTGACTTTACTCAGGGACATTTAATGTGAAAATTCTTACTATATATGGCATGAAGTACCACTGATTTCACAGTCATATGTATGTAGAAGTAGATGGTTTATGGAGGCAGTGGAAGAGGATTGCATATTGTACCATCTCCCGGGTTCTCAGGAGCAATTAGAAATGCAAACCTGTTACCCTGGCAACTGCAAAATTTTACAAGACTTGAAACCTCAGATCTCTTTGGATGAGGTAGAAGCATTTATGAATCTACCTCATTCACCTTACCATAGTTGTGATGTTGAATTTCATCAATAGCCTCTCCTCTGCTGAAAAGACCTCATATGACTATGGAGCTAATACATTGCAGCAGTTGTACAGAATAGCGGTTCCAAAATTTCACTCCATGCACTGTTGGTGAATTGTCAGCTGCCAACTGGCTGCAAAATGGTGGTTCCCTCCCTGTGTTTCTAGCTGTTAACATTTCACCAAAAGGCAATTAAACACATTAAATGTTCTCCTAATAACTCCAGAGGAAAAATAAAACCAACAGCGAACATATAAAATACTAATACCAAGCTTGTTTGCTCATAGGTTTTCCATACTCTCAATTTTGTTGAATTTCAAGGCTTGGCTGCACTTGACCACAATAAAGTCATATTTCCATAGACACATATTTTTGTTGTAAAATTAAAAGTGGGCATTTCTACCTTTGATGGAGCTGGATTTTCCCTGGAATTCAGCATTGTTGAGATTAATACCGAAGAACCCAGTTTAGTTCTGCTGTCTGTGTTGTTTCTTTAGGTTTATGGCAATTTTAGAGACAGCAGAACAAAGAGGCCCTAAAATGATTTTTGAGGACTGGAGAGAAATAAAGTTGATAAGTAGCATGTAAAGATGACTGACAACAAATTCAGTTACCATGTAGAAATATTTCAGTAGGGGAAAAGCACAGCAGGTATGAAAACATGCTTTTGCTAACAAAAGAGATAACATGAACTAACTGCTAGTTAAACATAGAGAAATTAGGAGTAAAATAAGGATTTTTAACCATTAGACAAACACTGCACAGGGAAGCCCTGGATTCCTTGTATTCTTGAACTGTTCAAGGAAAGACAGAATTTCCTTTTTCGTGGGTAGTTGACATTAGTTATTTGCATCAATACAGGAGTGATATTACAGGGATTTTCTTATAAAAAGATCTGGCGGTGATCTTATGATGAATTTATATTTAAAACCTTGGATGAAAATGTATCTCACTCTTCCTCTGGAAAAAAAAAATATTCCCAGTTAATACTCAACGTCACCATAATATTTTCGTACAGTTGACTTGCCTGCTTTAGAGTGTTTTGTATAATTTTATGAGGCTGATATGGAAGAGTTCATTGAAAAAAATTGAAATGTCCAAGTTTTTTTTACACATCCCTGAACTTGTAAAGGGCCTGCGTTCTCTTTGATTCCTTTAAGTGGCTCCTGTACTGGGAAGCAGATTCTGAACCTTCAGCTGAGCTCTGAGTGTCCTGGGTGAGATGTGAGACATGTCAGAATCATTCACCACTGCTCAACTAGAGTCTATCTCAGATTGTTAGTCTTGGCTTACCCCCCAATTATTATTAAAACCCTCAGCCAGCCATAAAACTCTTATTCTCCTAATTATTGTGTTGGATTCTACTCATCCTCTTTTTCCTTTCAACTTTCATCAAATTTGGCACCTGTGCCCAGCACTGCTCATAGCCCTAGGAAAAAATCCTATGCAGGGAACTTCCCAATTGCCTCATTTTCTCTTCCCTGGTGGGGAAAGAATTGCCTCCAAACTGAGGTGCTAATGACGTCATTGGCTCTGCACTATAACTGCTGATTTTGTTTATTTTTCTCAATAACTGGCACTAACTAATGACTTGGTTGCTGTGAAACTGTGGCTGACACGAAGTGGCAAACCCAGTGACACGGCTCCACATGCCTGCAGCCATCTCAGCCCCTGTCATCTCAAAACTAGATCATACTTTTATCTTCAGAAAGCAGTTTCGTGTAACAACGTTTACTTTTCTTGCAGATGTCAGTGAAAGGGCTGAAGGATTTAATCCTAGCTGCATCATGGTTTCATTTACTCTTTAGAAGAAAAAAATGCTTTGGGGATTTAATCTTGTAGCTTTTTTCAGAGGCACTAAGCTTGTGTAGATTCAGAAATGGAAAATTCTGGTTAAAGGTTTGGGGTTTTTATTTTATTTTATTTTAAATTTCATTTGTGGTTTTGTGCATCAGCTAATTAGTTTCCAGGCAAATTAATCTTCAAGTGACGCTAGGAGGTGGGAAGTTAATTCTCACTCGTTCCTTGTTTCTTTATGACTATCTAATTATTCATGAATGTTGTAGGGGTTATGTTCTAGAAAGGCAACTTAGTATGGGGTTAAGCGATGTCCCAACAGAGGAGGAATGGTAAAAAATTTACATATTTGACAGGCATACAGCTGCTTTGAGATTGTCATTCTCACATTTTCATTTCTGTCCTGTTGGTATCGTAAATTATTAATCAAACAATGATTACCTGCACAATCCTCTGAATTTCCAAAGAGCTTTCTTAATATGAATTAGGACACCTGTCATGTGCTCAAGACAAGTTATAATCTCAGAGCCAAATTTTTCCTCGCACTCTGCTTATGCAACTTGCTTATGAATCAAGGAGCCTGGCATGCAGGAAGAAGGATTATTTTGCTGTGAATTAAATAGGACAAGGAAAGACTTGTGATACAGGTTGGGATGAGGCCTTTTAAGAGCAGAGGAAGAAATGGTGTCTCCGGTGGCCACAAAAAAAATCTGTTCGATGTTGAAAAAAGTGAAAAGATAATTCTGCAGGCACCACAGTTTAAAGGACAAAATTGAAAGTGGATAAAAATAATGAAAGAATTTAAATAAAAGTCTTGGGAAGAGCAAGTGTAGGTATAGAGAGAGTTGTGGAAGAACTAAAGTAAATGAGGCAAAACCAGTTGTAAAGTCTTACACTTGAATTTCAGGGATACAAGAAGTAAACATTTGGGGAGGTTATGTGATGTCACCAGATCATGAAAAAGGAAGACAGACTCAGCTACCATGTCTGAAGACTCTCTGGAAAGAAGGAAGATGAAGCCAGACAGGTAGGATTGGGAAAGGTTTACACTATTTTATCTTTTTCACTTGTAGTTGCCAGAGTTGTGTTTGATCTGCAAGCAGTAGAGATGGTCAAATGTGTTCACTGACTAAAGAAATAAGGCCCTCAACAACCCAGGTTCAACAGTTAGAGTCAGAATGGAGAGGGAAAAATGCCTTAATATAAAATAACGTTTTCCCCAAAGGTAAATGTAAAATAACCTTACTAATTTGGGCAAAAATATGGGATACATTTGGTTTCTTTGAACTTTTCCAGAGAAATTTTTGACTTTTCTACAACCAAAATGTATTAATTTTGGTCCACTTCAACACTGGAATTCTTCAAGACAGAAAAAGCAAATGCAAAAAATGTTTTCCCCTCTCTTCTTCCCTTTTGACCTTTCTTGAGAAGCAAAGAAAACTGTGGCCAGTGTTGAGACACCAAAGAGAAAGAGACACCAAGGTTAGCGAAAGGGATCTAAACCTGAAAAGCCAGCTTTTATCTGAATGCAAACCAGAACAGAGCAATACTTGAAACAGAGAAAACTCAGCAAGACAGATTAAAATGACAGATCTCTCACCTTTCTGCTATTTTCGTGCAGGACCCTTGAGGTCTTTCTCAGTCCAGCAAATTTCAGCACATTTCTTATTTGCAGCAAGTTTTACTTTCAGTCCCTTTGGGACATGGCTCTTTCTTTCCATCACTTCTAAGGCTTGACTCTGCATCTGCTCCCTATCAAGACCAACCGACATGTTGCAGATTTCTTGTTTTCTGCCTGATTTTCCCACCCTTGTACTCCAGAATCTGTTTTTTCCTCATTGATTTCTGCACGTTCAGTTGTGTTACGAGAAGTAACAACTCCTGTTTGTGCCAGAGGGTCTCACCTTGGCCTGGGCCAGACATTTAAATACAAACCTTCCTCCCATCTGCCCCACTGGAGCCTTCTTAGCAGAACACAATGTCAAACAGATACCATCCATCTTTGAACATTTCCCCTCCCGATTCCTGCTCCTTCCCACTCTTGCTTTTACACCACTGTGAAACAAATACTTGGAGTATTTTTTAAATTTTTTTATATTTTTTTTAAAGGACAGAATTAATAAATTAATAAAACTTCCCATTTTTGCTTCATCAAAAAGCCACTGTTCATTAAACTATTTATACTGTGATAGTTTTGAAGCTGGTTTTAACTGTAAAGGTACTGAGTTTGTGCATGTCAGTTTCAGGTAATCAAACAATGTAGGCATTAATTGTATTTTTGACTGTCGGTTCCCAGAACAGAGAAGACAATTGTCTTTTCAGTCATGACAGAAGAAAAGCTGAGAATCCAGATACAGGAAGCAGTATTAATTAGGTGAGGAGGTAATTAGCCTTCAGACTTGTCAATATTTCTAAGAACTGTAGATAAGACCACAGAAACAAAGCAGTAAGTACTGGCTTTGTCTGTGTCATTTTCTTATGATCCATCCCAGGCAGAATTTATTTTTCAAATGATGTGTATCCAGCCGATTTCACTACCTCCTCCTCTTGTTAAAATCAAAGCGATATAGCTTTCGCAAGTAAAAAAAAAAAAAAAAGAAAAAAGAAAAAAAAGAAAAAAAGCAGCATAATATCTCGATGGTTTCTTAAGAGATCTCTTCTCACAGTTATAGGTATGTTTGAAAGGAAATTGATGTATCTCCTTTTCTTCTTCGTGTGTTCTTGGTACCACAAGCTGTGCACAGCATGCTTTCAATTAATTTAAACTAACTTTCCATCTGCTCCAACAAATGTAGGATTTGAGTGAAAGACAGTATGATGGAGTGACATGAAATACGCTAATAGCAAACACTAATGTGAAAGCCAGTCTTCTGTGGAAAATGTAATATCCATAGTGCACTCTTTCTACTCCATATTAAAGGCTCACTTTAGTGAAAAATGATTATTGTTTTCAATATTTGCCTAATCAAGATGGGAAATGAAAGCTTTAGCATTGGGAATGGAGATATACATTTTACAGAGCATGGTAATTTGAAGAACAGGATGTATCAGATCGATTCCTTTTTAATTGCCACTTTCGTCAAGCTTTATGTTATAGAATTATTTCATTATGTTTCTACACTTAAAACACAAATGCTGAGTATGATTGGAACTTGGAAAGCTTTGGCTTTGTTATCAGTTTGATCAGAATACTGTGTATTTTGCAAATATTCTATTTTTACCCTGACAAATGAAATTTCCAACAAAGGTATTTAAATGAGAAAAGCCAAGGCCACAGCAAAAACAGCTGCGATGGCTACATTCAAGTAATGACACAGACTAAATTATAGTAACTATGTACAACAAAAGCTTTTTGCTACTAAATGTACGCACTTTACAGAAATTACTGTAATCCTTTGTGTGTTGTTTCTTTTTTTTGCGTGTGGTTTGGTTTTTTTGGTGGTGGTTTTTGTTCGGCTTTTTTTTCTTTTTAATGTAAAGTAGGAACCTAACTGTGATTCTGGCACCAGCCTTTCAAGCAATAACCATTTAAAGCCACATAGTAATTAAATTCTACCTGCACCCCAATCTTGTTCCCAATTGAACCCTTGAGAATAAGAATATGGCCTTTTCCCCCAGTTTCAATCAGCATGTGAATTTGCAAAGTGGAATTTATCTTGGACCTTGGTTCCTCCTCCCCAGATTTCTCACATTAAGTTCTCTTCTTTATCCATGGTTCAACCACTTCAACTGATCAAATAAATGCAAATCAAAATTCTAGACTCGGTGAAATGCACAAGGAAGGATGGTGGCAGCATTACTGTGAGAAATAGCAAGTAAAAGATAATGAGCTTATTCTTGATAATTCATACCTCAAACTCAATACCACTTGCACTTAGAAGGAGAGTTCCATAGAGGATAATTTTCTGTGATCTTGTGCAGATCTGTGGAAAGTGATGTCAAATTTTCATGCTAATTATACACCTGATTCCAAACTTGCAGTAAAGACAGTTACTTCTCAGCCTGTAGCTTCCACCTCTTTCTAGGGTAAAATTCCTCAAGTACCCACAGGTTATTTTATTTGGTTGTTTTTAAGACACATCTGAAAGGCCTTCGTTCTTGGCAAGGCTGAGCAAGAGCTGAATTGCAGATGTCCTCAGAGCCTACCTGTAGAAAAACAGTATAAAAGATGCCCAGTGGATGAAGGGCAGGGTCCTTCAAAGGGAGAAAATAAACACTGCATTTCTTTCTGTTTCTGGCAGTATATAAGCACCTGGTGTCTCGCATTTCGCAACGGTGTGCCTTCATCACCAATTTATGGCAATTTTGGGGGAAACATCACTTGCCAGAGCTGTTCTATTCTGCAGAAAAGAATTGAAGATTTTCCAGGGCAAGATGATACATGAGTAGAAGCTGTTTAAATTCCTTTAGTTCCTTTTGAGTTTGACATAAACAGACACAACCCAAGTGAAGTCTGTTTGTCAGATATCTACTTTTCTGCATTGGTTATGCTTCAGATGTAGCAATGGTTTCAAACATAGAAGGACGTGAGGCGGGAAAGTTTTATAACGGTTTCAAAAATATAAGGTTACGAGGCAGGAAAGGTTTATAATGGTTTCAAAAGTAGAAGGATATGAGACAGGAAAGGTTTATAGTATTATCTGACCAGCTGACACAGGTGAGTAAGAAATGGTCGTTCTTTTGGACATACTATGAAATCTTTCTTCACTGATACCTAACAAAGTTCCTATGTGTTCAAAAGCTTGTCCGTTTTCCCAATTATGTCACATGGTGTAATAAAAACTATTAAGTTTCACTACAGACCTTTCCTCCCTACGATTATACAGGACATTTATACACCTACAGCAGATAATATCCTCAAGAATTTATGTGCTCAACCTGGAATCCTTGTAAAAGCAGTAATCAGATAGGTGTAATTAAAAGCGGCATTAGGAAACATGTCAGTAAACGGGCACAATTTTGCCCGGAAAGGCATTTTCAAAGGGCTCTGACTGCTGTGTTAGTCATACTCGTTTTTTGGGTAGTATATACAACAGTATAATATTTAACCACCATTAAATGTTTTCCTAGTTGGAGCTGTTTCATGCATAACTCAACCATTTAATCAATCTATCTCGTTTATTGTTAGGTTACAACTGGTGTGACTGCAAAGAAGTGAGAAGAAAGGAGAAAATGAGATGCTCCATTAGAAAACACTAACCAGAATTGACAGATTAAGCTATTTGAAATGAAGGCAATTGTGAATGATTTTGGAGATATTTTATGTGTAAATTGGATCATTGACTGAAAAATAATCACCTGGTCCATCAAAGACATAACCCAGAAATGTGGTGGAGATGGAAGTTAACAAGAGGATGAGTAACAGAGGTAAGAGATCAAGCATGAAGCAAGGCAGGGATGATAATGCAAATTATTTAACACTGGAAACAATGGCAACTAATGGTAATTAGCAGTAACGTGAACACATTTTCCCCTCATAAATCTGGTGTTGGTGTCAGTGTGACTTGCTTGAATGCAGATTCAGGAGGGAATATGGTTCCAAAATGCTAACAAGAAAGCAGAAAAAAATTATCAGAGCATCACTTGCGAGGGGAGAGGGGGAAGTCCAAGAAGATTAGGGAAAGAAAAATCAAAGAGGAATTTATCAGGCAAAATGTGCAGTCTGTTGGTATATGTGTTTCTAGATCTTTCCTGTGCCCAGCGGAATAAAAGTCCCTGATGAATGCAACTCTAGAGGCCAAGCACTATATATTTTTATCTTGTAAATTCCAAATAATACCTTGATAGTCGTTATTGAATGAAAGATGTCTTTGTTGTAGGACTAATTGCACTCCCAAATACAACCCCTTACGTCTCTTAAAAGGTGAAAATCATGTCCTAAAAACTATTCCTGGTTTATTATATCTGTAAGCCAGAATTTCTCATGTTATACAGAATGTGGCATTTGCAAACATTCACTGTTACCTGTGGGTAAGTATAAGTTGACAGAGGTGAAGCAGTATTTATTAAAGTGTCTTCCTCTCAGAAGCAAAGGAAAACAGATTTCTTCTCTCTCATACGTGAACATGTACATTTGTACATGCAATACCTGTGCCGAAGGCCTAACATTAGCAGAGGAGAATTCTTCCAGATTATCCCAGTGTTCGATAGCCATAGGAGCTCCCTGTTAGCGACTGTTCCGAGCTGTGATGAAGGAAAGACTTTATTTGAAGTGCAGTTTCAACATTTCTTGCATTGTTAATACACTAGTACAGGTTTTTGCTGGGATAGGAGAAAACACCCTGAGTAACAACCCAGATGTTATTTTCAATAATATTTTGGGGCGTGATAAAGAACAGCATATATTTATAATCTTACCTGCCTGTTTATGAGGGAAATTACCTGGACCTATTATCTGGCTTTTCTGCTTTTTTCTTAGAAGCTTAACTTGGAATAAATCATACATATATGGTGTATATACATTTATATATGGTGTGTGTATGCATACCACTCAGTTGTTATTTGAGCAATCTCTATAAAAGCGGAAAATATTTTCAGACAAAGATTATTCTGTGTAGCATACAAGAGACAATAATTTAGCTATCAGGTATTCAACATTGTTCACTCAGTCATGTGGTAGCAAATGATCTCTCTCACCTGCCCATCTTTAGGAATGCTTGTTACTTGAAACAATTTTGTGTCTCTGTCCTGAAGCATGTGAATGATAGGACTTAAGATTAAGTAGAGCTCCTTGTGTCTAGAAAGACAAGTCAATATTGAAGCTTCTAGATACAAGTCAGAAGTTAAATTTGTCTAGTATGATCATAAAATGAAAATACACCATGCTATGTCAAAGTAGTTAAATAGTCAGGAGTAAGCTCATGGTTAATAGGATATTAATCATCAACCATTATTCAAAGACAGTTTGGCTTAGGGTGGAGGAACTATAAAAAGTATAAATGAGCTCTGAAAAAGCCAGCTGAGTTTGGGTGACAAAGCTATCAAGTGGACAGAAAGAAAAACACTAAACTGTAGCTGGATAAGACTTGCAGAAGTGACAGACCCATGGACTATAATGAATGAACCACTCTCTGGCTGATTGATTTACTCAGACGTTATAAGCAGTTCAGACTTGTCCACAGGCACAGTGCTCTGCTGGTCTCCTGGGAGTCGCTCACTCACAGACTTGGGTCTGTCCATGTGGCAGCAGGATGGAGAGGCCACTGAATTTCAGCAGATTCCTTCTCCTCTGTAAGAACAGCTTCTTATGGGCAAATACGCTGCCTTGCAGGGGACTGCAGGGCTGCGCACATGTTGTGAAGGTGAACCTAAAGTGGCCACGATAGGCACGTTAAGCTTCTCCAGAGCGGGAAAGAGAGTTGTTCCGTATTAATGCAACCCAGAAAATGTGTTCCTTCAGAGTTCCCATATATAAGTAAGAACTGGGATTTTGGTTTTTTTTTAGGGCTGCACATCATTCTTGGGCAAATAAATGAGTATAGATGTCTCTGAATTTTATAGTAGGCTACTGATAATACAGGTTTATTTATAATGCAGATAGTGGTTTAAAACATGTAACACTTCTAATATACTTTTAGACATTAAGATTTAACTTCCCAGTCTAAAAATGTTGACTATAATTATTAAATGTGTAAGGTATTCCACTCCTGCAAGAAAGGTTTTCTGGAGTACTGGTTAGCATTTTCTTTGTTCAGCCTAATTTCTTTTTTCTTTATTTTCTTTTTTTTTTTTTTTTAAGGTTATCTTTCTTACATGATTATAATACTTTAGAGGCAATTATTAAGATTAAGCACCTGGTTTATATAAAAGTGTCATCTCAATTCACATTTAACTAAACCAGAATTTCATCAAATAGTCGAGGTTTTTCTAGAATTCTTTTAAAATGCCAAGTTATTTGTATACTCCAGTTCTTCATATTTTCATTTTTGTCTTGGGCTGTGAAGACTAGTTTTAAATTAGTAAACAGGCTTTCAAGGCTCGTGGTAGTTCTTGGATAAGGTGTAAAAGTGATTCTAAAATACACAGTGATAATTGAGTGTCAATTTAAGAACATGTTCCCTAATTAACAGGTACCTGTTATTTCCTGTGAACTTGAGGTTAACAGGTTCCCAGGAGTTTCCATGCGGTTCATTTCACACTTGGACGTTGCAATATTTGCAACTATTCACAGAGTTCAAAAATGTCCAGGAGACTTTGGCATGGCCAGGCAAGCAAAATGTTAAGCAGGAAAACAGAACAGAAGTCTGAGCCAGGATTCGACTGTTACCAGACTCCATCAGTGCTACACAACATTGACTTAAAAAAAAAAAGTCCTTTAATCTCTTACATCCATAAACAAATGGAGATTTTTATTTTTTTGTTAACAGAGAAATAATGAAATAGAATGGAGGGCTCGAAAGAAGCGCATTGTGGTAGACTAGTGACATCTGTCTCTAATGAATGAGTTTTGCTCTGAAGTGAATGACTTTTGGTTCAATAACACAGCTATATAACACGATGATCGAACAGTCAGATCAGTGTTTGTCATCCTGCAGAGTAATTTACAACTCTCCAAACTGGGATGAAAATATTAGTAAATCGAAGCTAATCTGATTTATACTCTAATACTTTGGTATATATGCACCAGTTGTATAAATGCATAGAAGGTGTAAAGCGATAGTCAGCCAACTAGACTCCCAAAATCTTTGGTCAGTCAAATATCAGATCCTCAAAATGTCTTTAACCCATGCTTTATGTCTGACCAGAATAGTAACATCGTGTTATGAAATGAAAGGCTGACCTCCAAAGGGCAGAAATTGGAGTACGCTGGCTGGTGAAATTCCCACCCAAATGTGTAAGACAAGACTCAGACTCCAGGGAAACAGCTCATAAGCACCAATGATATCATCAAAATTTTCTCTGGCTTTTAGTCTGAAACCCATCCTGGGTTTGGGTATGAACAACTTTCTAGCAAATCTCTGCAACTGGGCCTTCTGTTACTTAACTGTTTGTGTAATGCTTGTATTATCAAAAGTGAGTGTCAAGTTTTCACACTTTTGACTCATTTGAAATCCTATTTCTAGACAGGTTAAGTTTTGGATTGAACACTTTGAAAAAAAAGAAAAGAA
This sequence comes from Patagioenas fasciata, assembly GCF_037038585.1. Classification (NCBI taxonomy): domain Eukaryota; kingdom Metazoa; phylum Chordata; class Aves; order Columbiformes; family Columbidae; genus Patagioenas; species Patagioenas fasciata. The sequence continues at coordinate 12,176,505 of NC_092532.1, forward strand.
AAAAAGGAGGCTAACAGGCTCCTTCAGTGGTGTTTCCTTAGAGATTTGATACCCTTCCTTCATCTCTAGTATAAGAAAGGCAGCAAAATGTTTTTCATGGAAGTCTAGTTTATAACTGGTAAATGCCTGCCTCATAAGAAACTGGACAACTTGCAAGAACGGTTCATGACACAGAGGCCCTTGGGAAGAACAAACTAACAAGGATCTCCCATAGGGAAAACATGATACATGACTGAAGAGCTAAGCAGGCTGAGAATTTTATATTCTTAAGTCTAATGGTATTTCGAATTTATTTGCCTAAAGGAAAGATGCAAAGTGCCCAAAGTCTCTACAGAAAGGAAGTGAGAGTTGACTGTGTTATGGGGGTAAATAATATATGAATCTATTATCTTTTTTTTTTTTAAAGAGTGTTTTTCCAGACTTTGTGAAGACCCACATTAGAAAACATTTCACTCACCAGATTTCCTTTGAAACTAAAACCAAAAAATAGAACACTCAGTAAAACCCTAAAGTAGCAGAAAATTCATTTGCTAGGCTAATGAAGATGACTGGTACAGGTCTGTGCTGCCTACTGTCCCCTCTTCTGTCTCTTTAAAGGTATTTGAATTGCCCCAATTCCCATATTAATTAGTCTGTAGTGCAGTTTAATTGCATTGTACTATTTTTTTCTCAGTGAACTGAGCTTTTAATGACTATTCACTCTTTAATAACTAATTATAAAAATAACCTATTATTTTGTGGAGGGGGATAATGAAACTCATCACCTTAGCTGCTTATATTTATCGATATACACACATATATTAATACTTTGATTTGAACAATAAATGCATTACATCTGTGAATCTGTCTTTGTTTTGATTTACACCTTCACTAAATAATGGCATTTAAATGCACATACTGCTTCCCTCTCTTGTTTAGCCTAAGCAGGACAAGAGATGAAGAAAAGCTGCAATAGCAAGAGGGCTTTTGTTTAAAACTGAAGAAAGAATGAACTGAATTAAGTGAGCCTTGGGCTGCATCCACTCAAACCCAGCAGACAGAGTTGTGTACAGCACACGTTTTCATTCACTTCAGGTAATTGTTGCTCATTTGCTAAAGAACAAACTACACAGTGCTGAGGAGCAGAAATTAAGATTGTGGAAAAAGTACTGCAGCCCACAAGTTTTGTAAATGATGACAGCCAACTAAAAAGTAGGTTTATCACATCATTGATAAAAGAGTAACCCCTGATGGCTTTTCAATAAGGTGCCAAGATAGAGCATCAGCGCAAAAATGATGACTGAATGTCAATGGCACAGAAACCAGATTGAGTGAAAATTAAGGCAGGGTGGAGCCGGGAACAAACAAACAAACAAACGCCTTCCAGGTAACACTGTTGTTTCATTTGCTGGTGGGGGGATCCTACTCATGCTGTACAAAAGCTGCCTGGCAGCCCAGCACTACCGGCAGCCTGACGTGCACATGGGGGGTGATCAAAGGTACGGTGTCTGGCAGGAGGCTGGGGCAGGTCTGACAGTTGCTCAGCTGCCAGGTGACCACAGGACTACCAAACCTCCCTGGCCCTGTGCCCAGGTGGCCCAGGAGGTCCCTGCTCTGGGAAGGGTTCAGTTCTCAGGCCAGTGCCTGCCGGAGGTCCTGGCATGAGGAGCCTCTCCACCCTGGCTCTTTGGTCAGGGTGTGAAGGCGGCTGTGCTGGCCAGGAGGGTAAGTGTCCAGCTGGCTCTGCTGCCAGGATTGTTTTGAGCTGTGCCCTCTGACTGCTTCTGTATTTCCATCTTTGTATTGCAGTTCGGTCTTATCGCTGAAAGGGAGTGAGAAGAGGGCGCCTTGTGGTCTGATGGAAGTAAAGAGACAAGAGGATGCAGCTCAGTGGGTACACATTGGTTGAAATCCTGTGTGAGCTCTGCCAGTGTGATGGTGAGCAGCTGCGCTAAGTCCTTGGCAGGGCTGAGCATATAGGGGTTTTTGCCCAGCTCAAAGGATATCTCTCTAGAGCCGTTATTGTTTTAACTTTGTTGTGCAGGATCCAAGAGCCAAGCCATTTTCCTATGGGTTAATGCAGTTTTTGCCATTAGTAACAATGGCAGAACTTGCCAGGCACTCTGACTGGCCTTTCCAACACTGGTCTAGTTCTTAGATGATGTAGCTAATACAGCTTGCACATGTGAATTTTATTGCACCAAAAGGCCTCAATCTTTACTACAATATATTGTTTCTACTTGGCTTTATCTATGGACTCTATCCTGTTCTCTGTGATCTCCATATAAATTAAATATCCCCAGTTTTGTTATTTTTCTTTTCAGCAATCTGATCTATGAAAGGCTGAGTATCTGTTATTATAATCGGGCCACCTGTGCTGTAGAGGTTTTGCTCAATATGAAGGATGATGATGAAGTTACCTTGGAAATACAGGAAAAATTTCACTGTATATTATCTCATGATGATTTTTAAAAAATGGTTTATAGTTATATAATGATTTGTGGGGGGGAAGGAATTTTCCGCTCTTAGGCTTCTGGTTTTTTAGTGATGTCAATGGGAACTAGGAGTTCAAATCCCACCAAAGGTTAACTCCCTTGATACCAGCCAAGTCAATAATACATCCTGTAACCCCAAGGCAGGTTGTAATCCCTGTTTTATGGCTACTTGGAAGGTGTCTTACAGCACTGTAGCTTTACTGCAGCTGATCAAATAGCACAAAGAATGAGATGCAGCTGATGTGACTATTTATTTGTGTACAAAGAAGCACTATTTGATTTGCTGTCATTTCCAAGTGCAGACTCGTTATCTTAACACTGGCCCCCGCAGATCAGTTACAGAAGGGGTGAAGTTGGCAAGGTAACTGGAATGGCAAAATTAGCATCATGTAAGATTTGTTCCCAAGTGGCTGTTGGCATGAAGCAAGGTAACAGGTGTAAATAACAATGGACATATTTATAAACGGTAAAATTTTAAAACCCTGTTAATGACATGGAGATTTAATCCAGTCTATAAGCACTGTCTACTACTGTTTCATTATCCTTCTGTTAAAAATATGTATGGTCAATTTGATAAGATAATACTGTGAGAGTTTGGGGTTTTTGTTTTTCTTTAAATGTACCATAAAAAGCTGTTTATGAACAGCCTATGATCCCCCTTCCTAACTCAGTTATTCCAGGGTTGTAACTGTTATGGAGAACACTGTTAGCAAGCTGTATTTCACATTCTGTTTTCTCAGCATGCCTTGCTTTTGCTTTTCCTGTTTTGGCCAGTTAGTCACAAAAAGTACATCTAGCCACAGCAATAATGGTGAGTATCCCACAACCGCATGTGGAAACAGTAAGCTGCAAAATGAGTCGTAAGTAATAAAATATATTGTCATACAACGAAGTGTAGTGGACTAGAGTAACTTACTTGCTGCTGTATCCACAGGAGCGGGGAAGGTCACCAGGCACTGGGAGGTGGATGAGCAGAGTCTGGCCAGAGGCGTGACGGTTGAGGAAGAGCATCCCATAGTTTTACAGCAGGAGCAATGACCTTTGCTTTGTTTCTGCAGGTAAGAAGCTTGTACTGAAGCCAAAAATGACTGTTCTGATTTACTGTTGCTGGAGAAAAAAATGTAACTGGACTGAACTGTGCAAAGTTACTGAGTAATAGTGGACTGCAATCCAGGATGTGTGGTGTTAGATGAGACAGAAGAAGGTTGAAAGGGCAACAGAAAACTTCTACCCAGCTAAAAACCATTCAGCATTTTCTATCTCTGTTAACATTTCCTTGCTTATGATTTAACCTTGTACTGTTTCAAATACCTGCTTTAAGATACAAAGCACAGTGTTAGTTTAGGACAATGATCTCAACTGAGACCAAAGGAGGTGATGCTTCTTTGCTGTGGCTTTCAGGTAATGACCTTTTGCTCAATTACACCGTAAGTTTCATCCTCTACTTATTGCAGATCACATAAAAAAGTCCCTGTTAGATTCAAAGTCTGATCAAGCACAGGCAATAGGCAAAAGCTGGAGGTGGGTCTCTGTGAAATCAAGCTGCTGTGGCTGTGCTCAAATGTTTCCTTCAAATGCTGCCATCCCTCCCCCACCTTCCTCTCAGAGGTAGTAGAAGGCTATTTTCAGGGGTATTCTATCTTTATGTGTCACTGTCACTTTCGATAACTTCCTACAAGATCTAAAAAACAGCTTGCAGGAGTTTCAGGAAGCCAACAGGCTATGGCTTTGTGCTGGAAAAAGAATTCCCTGGCTAAGAGGCAATAAGGCCACAGTGCTCTGGTGCATGTTTCCTGCAGGATGTTCGTTCTGCCTAACCTTCCATTCTTTCATCTGCCCTGGATTCTGGGCCAGAATTATTATTGATTTATTTCACCTACTGGGCCCTTCTGCAATGCCTGGGACCAGCTGACAGCACAGAAAAGCACGCATCACTGCCTTTTCCTTCAGATTATGAGAGCTCAGTGAAAAAAAGAAAATAGTATTTTACAAACCTTCAGTCCCACTGGTGGGAATGCAGCATGCTGACGCGATGAGGCTCAGCAATGAAGTCTGCAGATCCTGGTACTGAAGGGCAGTAAAGCAGTGCGAGCTTTTTTTTGGGGTAACCTGGCCCAGGGCAGTTTGGTGATTGACATTTGTTCAGCCTGTTTCTGCTTTTTTTTTTTTTTCAAAGTTCACTTTTTCTGGCTGCCTGTTCTGTACAAGCTGAGCTGATGGTGCTAGGTAGGGAAGGTGGCCAGGTGAAGCAGAAGGGACGTGTAACAAAAATGCATTAAAACTCCTGCAGACAGACCAGCTTGGGGACATCTGACCCGGCTTTGGCTCAGTGTAACTCTGGAATGAAAGTGGGGCTTTAGATGGCAAATCATTGCAGGTACCTGAACAGATACTGAATAATCTACTACTGCTTTCTTGTGTGGTCAAACTTTGCCTCCCTAGCCTTCAGATTCTCATTTTGTAACCATGGCATGGTCATGACAGGGTGCAATTTCTCTCTTTACTTAGAGCAATGGGGGAGTTTCTGGTATTTAGCACAGGCTATTCCAGCCCTTTAGCAGTGTCAAGGGTTTTTTTTGGAGTTCTCTGTTACTGCTGTATTGTGTTCAGGAAGGTCTACACCCAGACAAAAGATAAAAGCCCATACATCCTTTATTTGAGCATTTCACAAATAAATTACAAGTTTCTTTGCAACCACATCATAAATCAAAACGTTTATTTACACCTCAGAAACAGCAAGCAATTCAGCAACTAGGGCCCAAAGAAACGTTTAATTGGAAAAGTAGCTCAATTAAGTATCTTTAAAATCAAATAAAATATTTTCCTCTTTGCTTGAATTTTTAAACAAGAAAGAAAACCATAAAGAAGTATCTTGGTGGTAAATTAAAGAGACAGAGTATGTTATGGGGCAAATATGATTTTACGGGAGGGTTCTGTCTGAAATGCAGTAACAGCACAGCCTGTTTGTACTGAATTCACCACCACAGTCCACCAGACACGCTCTTAGTGCACAGTCCCAGGCAGGGGGATGTGCGTGGACATGCACACAAGCTGTCTTTGGACTACATTCATTTTAGCCCCAAGTCACTGAATACAGTCATTTGCTGATGCAGAGGAGGAGTGTAGTGTTCAAAGGGTGAAGCTTTCCCAAAGAGCTGTCCCACTGAAAGCACAGTAATGCAGAATTCTGGCTATAAACCCCTTCCTTTCCACTACTGGTGACCTGCTGACACATAGACAGCTAAAAATGAATCAGTAAACAATGATGCATATCTTCAAATTATATAATTGTGTTATGAGGGGACAGCTAAAGGCAGCATAAATACAACATGAGAGTTGGGATAAGTCTGGGTTTTTGTGTGTGGGGTTTTTTGCACACATAACCCATGCTGTCCCTTAACTCATGTATTCATCCATAATTCATGGAATTAAACTGCTCATTCCAAGTCCCTATGTTGTATTAGTCTCCCTCCATCTGCATATATTTTATATATATATATATTTATATATGTATGTGTATATCTCTATATATCTACATATATACACACACATAGCAATTGTGCAACTAGTAACTTTCCACTGAGAATGTATGAGTGTATCCGTTTCATTTGGACAAATATAAATCACCTGTAACATATCTTGATGTGAGGTGAGAGAACAGTGTAGTCAATGTGTTATGTGTTTTACATAGCAAAATAGGCAGCTATATAATGATAATTCCTAATGTACTTTGTATGTTAATGCTAAAGATTATAGATCATAGAGTTAGTGAAATAAAATAATTGCTATTTTAGTTATTTATCTTTCTCTTGTTAGCACTGGACAGTGTATCTCTCAGACAACAGAGTTGCTAGAGATGCAATAAAGGGCAGATAGGATCAGAGATTTGCCTTAAACTTGATGTTCTCAAGGTGATGTGGCTTTAATATAATCTATCTTGTGAGGTGTTTTTCTTGTTTTTTTAAATGACATTATTAAATCTGTTCAGAAAGAAACTAAGCCTTCAGACAAGGTGATGTAAAATTGTGTACAAAATTCTGCTGTGTTTCAAGTGGCAGAATTTAAAAGCAATTGAGAAGAATATTGGCATCTTTCTTGGTATTTCAGATAGGACAAAAACTCAAACCAGGGCAAATTATGTAAAAGTTGTTAATAACACACATCTTCCTTTTTGTAGTGATGAAATATTAGCTGGGACCCTACAAACTGACTATGAGTCCATAATTTAACAAATGAGCTTTGTATTATAGTGATCCCTAAATGACTATGCAGGAGACCAGGCTAAATTATTTGACTACAGGCCACAGCCATTTCAAATAAAGGAGAAACCAAAGTGTGCTGGGTGCATTAGTGACACATTAAAGTGGTTGGTGAAGGAAAGTGAGGCAGCTGTGGGAGGTGTCTAAGCTGTAGGTTTCTCTGTATATCACAAAAGACAGACCTTTGCTAATGTATAAGCACTCAACTATCCTGTGACAAATATTGCTGCTTTACTGTTCACAGCAGGCCAGGAAAACCAATATGTGGGGAGGTTTAAATGAAAAACCTTAAACAATTCTAGTAATGGAGTTGCTCTTTGATTTACACCAGGGCCAGAAAGTGTATTAGCCAGTGTTCCACTCCTACCTAATTTTCTTGATACCCATTAGGAAATTCAGCTGTTTTCCCTTTGTTTTCATCTTCAGAACTACAGTTCCTCAACAAAATGTACATTAATAAATGCGTATAGGTGTGTGGTAAAAGCACACATGAGGTGTACAGATAGGGCTCAATTAGCAAGTACAACCACCAGTGAGACCTTTGTCTTGCTAATAAACTCCTCTCTGATTAACGGCTATACCTGATCTGTGTTTTAAGAGCAGATACTCTTTCCAAGTGAAATGGTTTTTGCAGAAGAAGGTCTGTGCATGTTATGAAATGAAAAAAGCAAGTTCACTGCCTTTCTGACTCAGGACAGTGCTGTATGTCTACAAATATAGACTGAAATATACGTTGTAGTGACCACAACAACTAAGTGCCATAACAACAGCAAACTTGCCTGAACAAATATGTTAAGCATAATTAACTATAAAAATATGACAACCAATTTATTAACTTTTCTACTTTTTTTGTGATATTGTGGGGAAAAAACTAATAAATTATTGTTTCTCCTTTATTTCAGGAAATAGACACCATTGTTTTGAGCCAGAGCCAACAATCTTATTCAGGTAAGAAAACTGAGATTCTAATATTGTGTATTGTATTGTCATTTGGATAATGCTACAGGAAGTGCCCCAATCTCGTGGTAAAAAGGTTTTTTTTTCTCAGGTACAGAGGGAGAAACAGTAACATGGCAGCTTCAGCTTCTCTTTGCATGCTTAGGTAGTCCAGTGATGAGCTCTGTCTGAAGTCTAGAGACACACGTAAAGACTGGGAGGCGCTAATCTAGGTGCAGAAACATTGATAACAACAGTGAATGAAGGTTTTGATGCATCTTGATTCAGAGTTTCAGCCATGATACTGACCTCTCTACACGTCAAAAGGTTGCAGTATTATCCAAGAAGATAGATCTCATCCTCAGGCACAAAGTGGTAGAGTCTTCCCATTGATAGCGTAGTTCCAGGCAGAAGAGATTTTTCTTTGTTCCTTATTTTGGATGCCCTTGGAACGATTCACCAAATGCTCTGAGAGCCTTGGTTTGAACCAGAAAAGGGTGGCTTTATCCACTACTTGATAGTTTACACCAACATCAATGGGTGTCTCTCCAGAATTGGGTTTTGCTGGATAGAGAGAGGAAGAAAACAAGTAGGAAAGGAGTATTTGTGGGAGAGGATATTAGAATTTCTTTTATTCAAGATAGAGGTTTTGTAGATCAAAGCATAGGGTGCAGTTTATCTTTGGGTGCATTTGGATGCATTCATTAAATATATATGTGTTGAAAATCCAGTAGTGTTATACATTTGTTCATTTTTTTTTTTTTCTTTTGAAACTTTGCCCCAAAAATGTATTTTTTAAAACACATGATTGTTGATAATAAAGCAGAAGCACATGGTTATATTACAAGGCAGGGGGCAGAGAAAGAGAACTAGAAGCATGTCTGTGTTAAGGTTTGAGATCAGGCACTCCCTCTGAAATGCCTTAACAGAAAGTCCCACTTTTGGTGATTGCAACACCCCCAGGAACAGGGGCTGTGGCAGGGTTCACTTGAGCAGGGCTGGGAGAGAAAACCAGGTTCCTGTCTGAAGGCAGTTTGTATCTTGTCAAGAAAACTACAAATGTTAGGAAAGTTGACAACACAAACTATTTTTTCCTCTGTTGCTGTTGTTAGTATTCCTTTTGATGTAAAAAAAAGACCTGTTTCATATTTGGTACAATACAGGAAGTAAGTCAGAGAAAAGCTATTGTACAGCAATTTTTAACCACCAACACACATTTAATATCTAGTGTAGCATTATGGAAAACTAAATGTATGTTTGGACTTTTTAACTCTTCCAAAAAGCTTTACTATTGAAACATATAAGTGGTGTGGAAGATATGCTCATAATCTCACTGTAATAAAGACAACATACAGTATGACTCGTAAGTACTGTAAAAATGCTAACTAAGGAATGCAGCTGCAAAGTTCTATTGCATAAGGAAGCTTTCTTGTTTAAACTTTAAATAAGCAAGTTTATTAAAATATTCTAAGACACCTTACCCTAGTTACTGGCAAGCTCTAATAAAAGCCACAGTCTGTCACTAGTATACGTTTTGTGTTAATTTTATAAAAATTTGGTGTGAGCTTTGATGGATCATTTACAATTTATTAACAAGATGATCATCTTGATACAATTAGAAGGATTTTTTTTTAACCTTACATGCTCACAGAATAAAAAAGGAGTCATATTCATATATAACGAACACCCTTTTTTTTTCCATCTCTGCAAACAAGTGTGGTAAGTTTACACATACAAAGAAATGCTCTTCTTACTCTTAACTGGAAACTGTGTGTACATGTGTATGTATGTATATATATATTCAAAACTATATATTTGTGTGTGTGTGAATATATTTATATAACAGGGCATCTGTTTTCCTCCTTGCGCTTATGTATGTAATGGCAGCTGCATAGAGGCTGAGAGAGACCACTGCTCTGAGAAATACTCTGCTTTTGCTGTTCTAATCAGCTTCTCATATGCAGACATCTACCTACTTAACCACGGCTGCAGAGCTGATCATAGACTTAAATCTTGTAAACTGCCCTGGCAAATAATTATTGGCAGGAACACAAAGACTTTTGCCCTTTTAGAATCAGGCCCAGCACTCCCAGTGCTGTAAATCCTGACGTCAATTCATTTGGGGCACAAAGAGAGCAGTTCAGACCAGAAACAAGCCCATGGACTTGTATTTTTTGTTTGCTGAACCTGAGGTACGAGAAGTGACGCTGCAGAGCCCCGAGCCTGCTTTATCTGTTGTAGCGGTACGATTGCAATCGCTCTCTCCTTCTGGCCACACTATAAACAGCAAACACAGTAGGTTTAGCCATGGTAGAATAGTTACCATTCATCTGTGCCTCTATTATTCTGCTTTGTCCCTTCCACACTCCAGATGAATATTTTATAAAAGCTAAACCTGTCCTATAACTCTTCTCTCTATATAAATATATATATATACATACACTCATACATATACAAATACTAACCCACAGACAAAATATTTTCTGAACAGTTGAATAGCAACAAGTCAACAGATAGAAAAAAATTGAGTCAATCTGTTTTCTACTCCCCCAAGGTCCAGTTTAGATGTCGTGGTCTTTTAATATTCAGAGAAAATTCGCATAAACCTTGCGTCTTGCAAGAGGAATCCATTAATAAACAGAAGTTAGGGTAGAGGCTGTCAAACACCAATGTACAGTTGGACAGATTAAGTAAGGTTGCAAATTAAACTGAATCTGGAGCAACTGAGGCCTGGTAGTGAAGAACAGTAACTGTAAACTGCGATCTTCAGATCTGATGTTTCCTTTTTTCTCATTGCCATGGCAACTCGGTAGGACAGCTTCAAATGTCAGGAGTTCTTACAGACCTAAATGACGGGAAATATATGTGATTATTACAACGCAGATCACAGTATCTTTTAACTATTTTTTTTTTTTTAAATCACTGATTGAGTGCATGCACATTTGTCAGTAATTAAATATAAATTGTCCAGGTTCAGAAGCAATTATTTGTGAAGACAGAAAGCTACAAGAGGAAACACCAAAATGCCACCTGGAACCTTCAGAGACCTTTGCAGTGTAATTCAGGAAGATGTAGTGTGGAGGTCTGAGTGTAAAGTTTGAGCCTGGACCTGATTCTCCCCATTTGACACCTTGATTATCTCTGTTAGTGCAAGAACGCAAGTAAAGTGCCAAGGAGTTACTCCCTTGAGTGCACACACACTTACAAGCAAGGAGCAAACAAACAATATCTGTTGAAAAATTACAAGACTGTGGTTCCTTATAGTTTATAAATATACCAGGAAATAAAAGAACTGGCATATTGTATTAATGTTGCTACAGAAATATAAAGCTTATGTGGATTACCTTTTAAAAAAATAAAATGAAAATGGCCTAACTTACTTAATATTACCCATTAATAATACAAAGGCAGTAAGGAAATTCAGAAAAAGAGACCAGAGTCAAATGTAACATTAGGTGTAGCTAATGGGCCACTTTCCTCCAGTTTAGAAAACTGCAAACATTCGGATTCACAGTAAAAACATATAAGAATAGTAAGAATAATATTAGCAGAACACATAGCTATGTTGGATCTGACTCCTCTCAAGTCCAACCGTTAACCTAACACTGATATGCTTCTTTATTTCACTTTGCTCATGCATGCAGCTTTTGCTTTGCCAATTAAACTGTCCTTATCTCATCCCACAAGTTTTCTCACTTATCCCTTTCTGGTTCTCTTCCCCATCCCACTACAGAAGTGAGTGGCTGCGTGGTGCTCGGCTGCCTACTGGGGTTACACCACACCACTGCATCGAAGGATTCATGCTCTCTGTCCTGGAAGGAGAAAACTGCTGTATCAAAACACAAAACGCAAGTTAAACATACACAGCAAAACTGATAAACACTCAGGAAATGTTTGTCTAGTATATACTGCATTTGTAACATAATAGTCATTATTAGATGCTTGTGACAAGTTTAATATAATTATTGATAAGGCTATTTTGCTTTATCATCTGTTCATTTCTTGTTATTATCTTGGCATTATTTGAATTGACCTCAACATTAAATTCTTCCAGATAGGCTGCTTAGCAAGGCAGGCACCTGGATAGCACACAACAGCCTCTCCTTTCTCCTGCAGCCTGACCTCAGCCTGTTAAGCAAAGGTAAGTAAAGCAAATTAAGCAAATGTAAGAATCCATAGAGGAACTGATGGCTGTGAGTCGCTGAGCTGAGAAGTATCACTGAGATTTCCAAATAAGATAAAATCTGGAATTGCTTGTCTTGTGGATCACTAGCATGCTGTTTAAAGAAGAGGTCTGACCACAAAATTAAGATCCAGACTTACGTGCAGGAAATCTGTGATCATGACCGCCAAGGTTTCAATATATTTGGATTAAGGATTCCAGCTAGGACTAAATTCTCATAAACAACTTGATCTCCTGAGGTAGTGAAAAGTAAGAAAGATTTCACAACTCTGATCTCAGAAACTATCTGAAAAACAGCATTTCCAGATTGCAATGAAGCTTAGTGTCATTAAAGGGCATTTGTTTAATCCTGACTCAAAGGAAATAACAGTAACTTTTGATTTGGCAAAGCTACCCAAATCCCTAGGAGGTCCCTGGAGGTCTCTTCCTGCTAAGGGCAGGCACTTGTATATGACCAAAGACCAGGAGCTGTAGCACTGAATTTCTGTACAATCCGTAGGCTGGAATTTCACCAGAGGAATCTGTCAGCACAAAATTTATAAATGTCACACAAATTCAAGCAGCTAATGACTGCTTCACCAAGAACTTGTAAATAAAGGGCAATAATTTAATGTGAAGACCTGAAGAAAAGCTTGTATATTTTACATCATATTGACAGATATAACAAATGCTATTACCTTAATATATACCTTGTCTTTGCTGAGTAAACTATGTATTAAAAATACTTCCGCTTTAATTATGAATATGCTTTTTCCTAGACTAGTTTTTCATCTGTTGAAAGCTGGCTTCTCTCTCTCACAATATAAGCATGCTTTTGGTTCTCCCTGTTACCCCACCTGACTCTTCAAACACCATCCTCTTCCTCCTCCTTCTCATCTGAAAGCTCTACAGTCCCTGCTTAGCCTCTTTCTACTGAAATTTCTTCCCAGCTTCATCCTTTCTGATCTATCAGCTGCCCTTGACCCATTTAATCACGTGCCTGGAAATCTGATGTTCCCTTGGCTCCCGTGACTATCACCTCCTGTCATTTTGCTGTGATTTCTCTAATCACTTTTCCAGCACATCCTTCTGTGTCTTGTTGCCTCCGTCTCAGGTTTCTGGGGAAACCATTGTTTCCCCCACTTTAATTTGTTCCCCTTCCTTGTGACACCATTCATACACCTTCAGCAATCACTTCAGTGCTGACAGTTCAGAGATCTTACTCTCTGTACCTGCTTTTCCATTTAGACTAAAATGACGACATTTACCTCTGATACCTTACCGATGTTTAGCTGACAACTCTGCACAGCTAAAACTGAGCTCTTAAAGCATTCCTTGTAGTTCTTCCTTTGCTCAGGACAAAACTATCATCCTGCCTCTTATTCAAACTCAAAACTGGAAACAAACTGGAGCAGGTTATTGTTATGGAATCTCCTATTTTAGGTCTGCATATTTAAGGTTATGTCTTAATGTAGAGGATTCTTTTTCACACATTGTCCCAAAGGTTTTTTTTTTCCTACCCCAGGCTCTCCTCAGCAGTTTTGCAACATCTTTTCATGGCCCTTGACAAATTCAAGCTACTGTGCTCATACCTGCCAGTCTTTTGCCATAATGGAGCATTTTCCTCATCTGCCACTTTGACAAAAACCTCTGTTACTGTTACTCCTTCATGGTCTCTTCAATACTGCACTTTTTTTCCTGGATTATCCTTATCCCTACATTAACTACTTTTCTTCTCATTCATAGCCCATGATGGTGGGTTTTGTTGACATGGTTTTGAAGAAACCTGTTTGGGCTTTTTCCCAGATGTAGTCATGCTGCCTTCTTAACATCTGCGTTTGCTGACACATCTACAAAAGGCTTAGCATTGGAGCCAAGACTACTATTAATTCAGCTCAGTCCTTTCACCAGCCTTAACTCAAGTTGTGGTAATATAATTATCTTCCAAACATTGTTTGGAAGTGTAGTATTTACCCCTGTGCTCATTAATGATGATTTGACCGTTCTGTAAAGGTGGATTGCTAAAGGAGTAGCTTTTGGCTTTTAAAAATCAGATTCAACATTCAAAATTATTGTCTGTAAAATTTTCATTATTTCTTCATTGTTTTCCGTATAGGAATCATAGTTTTCTAGTTTGCCTTCCCCCCCGCTTAAAGAAGGGCCAAATGATAGTTCCAGAAATGCACACACATTGCCAAATTACTAGGGTCTACTTCTTATTCGAATCCCATCTCCACAGGTAAAGACCACTGACTTCTGGTGTTTATCCACTGACTTCAATGGGGTTGTTTTGATGGCTTTTTTTCTTGTTTTGGACCCATTCTTCTCTATTTTATATCACGCATGATATAAAGTTTGCAGCTGGGAACAGCACATAAAAGATATTAGTGTTCAATGAATACTGTGAGCATAAAAATGTGCAAAAAATTTGTGCAGAGAGCACATTTGCTGATCCATGCTAACCATCTCTTTTAGGAACTTAATGCCCTGCTAAACCTGTGCCTGGCAGGTTTATATCTGTACACTAATAATCGTTATGCCTAGTAATGATTTTATTTTCTTTGTATTAGCTATTAAGAACAACACTGTCTCCATAGCTGGTCTCAGCACTCAACTATTACACACCATGTGTTGTTTTAAATGTAGTTTCTGTCTACCTACAAGTAATTTGCCACAAAGGTGTGTGTGCATCGTGGTTCTTACCAGGGTAGCTGGGGAATGCACAGGCAGCATAAAGCCAGCAGAGCTATATGAAGCTTCTTTCTCCAGAATGCACTCCCACTGAAGTCTCTAATATGATCCTCACCATTTTTATCTCACAGTTCTTCTCTTCTCTACCTCTTTGACACTCAAGAGATACATTCAGCCACATTCCTTTTAAGATAACAGCCAAATAGCAAGATAATAGTGAAACAGGCAGGGTTATTTTTATGTGCTTGCTGTCTGAATTATTACTATTATGGTTAATGGGTCTCAGATAAGAAAGCACAGCTCAGCATCATAAACAGATGGTGTCTGTTGGCATTAGTACATTGGCATTGGAAGATGGTGTTTGCTTTTGCTGGTCAAGAAAACTGGCAAACATTGTAAATGTTTATCTGGAATATGTACTAATAGTATGGACTGTAAGAATGCTATAGGAATATAGGTCTAAGTTTCAGACCGGGAAATTGATGGTGTAGAAACTTAAAAGGAGAAAACGCCCTTTCCATGCCCACTAAAGTCTGCTGATGTTCACTGTATTTCAGAAGGTCAAAAGAGTTGTTGATGGTAGTGGCAAACTCCAAAGGACAGATCTGAATTGTTATCTAGTTATTGTTATCATCTGTTATCTAGTTTATTCCTTATGCTGATCCACATGATCAAAGAAAATAGAGAAAAAAAATGCACATAACTCTATAAGACAAAGATTTCTTAATTTCTTAGGATTTCTTTCCCATCCTAGGAGAAAGGCAATTGATATCATGTAACCCTATTCACTATGGTTCAAGTTGCCAAGAGTTCATATTCCAGCAGAACCGTTCTAATCAGCTACTAAACAATCTTGTTTGCAAAACGGCTTCTGATCTCAGAAAATGCTTTGGCATTTGTCGGGCTCTGTCGCTTTCCCTGTTGCAGCCTTAGCTTTCTCTGAACATGTTTACATATTAGTGACTCAATTCCCTGTTTATTTTAAATAAACAGGTCTAAATTGAGTACTTCAAAGCCTTTGAAAGACGTGTTCCTTATGGGACTAAACTCACCCCCCCAACCCCATTACACAGACAAGGCTTCCTACATTGCAGTTAAAACCTCATAAAAATTAAAGACATTTAAGTTTCATGCTGACCCCCTGTACAGGAATGAACTTTACCCAAGACAAATTCATCCTCCAATTCCCATTTAACACAGAGAAGAAAGCTAACACAGCTGCAGTTTGGAGTTCAACTCATGCACACTCCATTTCTCTCACATTTCTTTCAATTACCCTCTCCTCAGAAATATTACATTAATCTTTGCATAATTAAAAGTCTACGTTACATCATGGACTTTATCAAAGCCTCGGTAATGTTAAAGAGCTAATGCAAAAATGGTAGAAGAGATCAGAGCCATGTTTCTGATTAGGCAGCTAATCAACATCCAGCTACTTCTTTCCTAAATTTACCATCTATAAAAGGACATTAATTAGATACACAGTTATTAGTTTAGCCTTCCTATAGAACTTAGAAAAATATAGCTGGTTTTCATTTACATCACTGGTTGATTCGCCATGGGTAGCTTTCAACACCAAAAGTGTTACAGTGTTTGCACCGTATCCCTGTAAATTATAAAGTTTTGCATTTTTGTGTAAAATAATAATTTCATAGCTATGCTCTTCTGTGACCTCACCAGTCGTCCAAAGCACCGTCTACGCTTTGCTGCAAGTGCCAAAATCTAGTGGTCACTGCTTTTTTACTACCTTGGTATTGTCTTCTCAAAAAAAGGAATCCTGAAAATTTGCAGCTTGAAGACATCATTTATGTGAGGGAATTATTTCAAAGTTCTTAATAATAGGAAAAACACAGTATACATTAGTGCTGTGTTTGTGAAATAATTGTGTGTCTCATAAATCTACTCAAAGCTCCAGCAGGCTTTCATATATCAATGTCTATATTTTAATTTCAGGAGCTAAATGTGCTATGCGATTGGCCAACATTGTCAAGACAGAGCAGAAACATGCCAATCCAAACTCATCAGCCTGCACAGGGGAATAAGTTGCTCAGGCTGAAGCCCTTTTCACATGGTACCCATTTGACACTAGCAGATGATATTTCCAAGAGCTGACTCAGTAGAACATCAACATAAGTAGTCCAGACACATTCGATCTGTAAGTGTGCACTAATCTCAGCTTGAAATACTAAAAGAATCATGCAAAAAATCTGTTATTAAGCAAGAATAAAAATGAGAGGAAAGTATTAAGGTTAGAAGCCATGGAAAAGGGAGAATCAAATTAGAAAATTGCCATGTTTGGCTACGTTGCTATCAATATGTTTCAAAATTTTCCAAGAACTCATAAGTACAACAGCTTACGTAAGTCCTAACTAATGACAGACACAAATGAATCGTATGGGTAAAGGTTTTAAGATGTAGTTTGAAATATTCCAGACATTGATGGCATTTTAAAGGACTTTCTAAGTATCAGCTGTCTAGCAGCGAAGAAAAACATCACCATCACCCCACCTTTAGGCACAACACATCTTAGTATGAAATATCACACCTGAAGCTGCATAGCAAGCTGTCCACGTGGAGAGCACATTCTGATGTGTTTGGATGTTACACTGGGGAAATAGCCAAGGACAGAGACAGTTAAAAGAAACAAAAATGCCATGGGGTATAGTGGCTATTAATAACAGAAAAAAAATATTTGAGCTGGTCATTTATTCAGTTCTAGTTTTTAGTCACAGTCCACTCCAGAACGGTTCAGATGATAGCTATCTGACATTATATATTTATGTGACTCTAAGAGGCTGTTCAGAAAAGAAATACAAAATATTATATATCAACAGTTACTGTTGAGAATTGTTGAGAAAATGAAAACATAAAATGTTCATTTGAATTCACAACACTGAATGGTCTACCTAACCAATCTCTTTAAATGTTCATTTCATGTCTACAGAATGACCATCAGGAACAATATTACAGCTCTTAGGGAGGGAGCTGTATTTGCTAGTAACATTTTTCTCTTTTGCATTTCAAACACACATCTTCTAAACTATCGCATTTTTTTCATGTCTATACTTCTGGAACATGTTTGGATGGTTTAGAATGTGCGTAAAATGCCATTTCCCACCTAATTGACTCAATAAAATGTAATGTCATTAAGTACATTTTAAATATGCTTATGTACAATTGAGGGTATTTCTATTTGTCATGTCTGTGTGACTGGGTATATAAACATCCTGTCTCAATTATGTACACGCGTATGGACTTCTGTGCCATTTCAAGCCCCATTAACTTTAGGTGGACTCTCAAAGCCAAATGCGCAACAAACTGCAGGACTGGCTACACCTGCAGGGAAATTAGAAGACTGGACACAAATCTGTGTTAAACATGAGATTCAATTCAAGACTGTCTCCATTTGAATGCAACCCCTTAGCCCCCAAACCATCCTTTCCCTACTAGAGTCGAATCAACCAAAATCTTTAAGGAGACAAATAATGGTATTTTTGTTATACACGCATTTGAGAAAGCACCTACATTCACTGGTAGTTTAGCAGTAATAATAATAATGTTAATATGGACAAAAACATCTATAACAAAGATAATAAGTATTACACTAATAGTGGATATTGCTGCTGTTATTATTGTTTTTAAGAAGTGAGGTTTATAAGAATGGAACTCACTAAATGTCAGTAATTTGCAATTACTTAGGTAACACCATTTAACTGCTGCTTTAAGTACCTGCACAGTATGTGCTCTAATACAAGAACACAACCTAAATTAGAGTAGTGGAAACACAAAACAAAACAAACCACCTTGGTAGTTTTTGAAATTCTAGCCAATATAGGGATATTTTACTTCTCAGAAATGGGAAAATTTATCTTGCAAAATTTTCTAGTCTTGCTAATTGAACTTTTTTTTTTTTCTTAACCAAATGCTACTGAAAAGTAGAAAATTGCTATAGAAGATTAAAGTATGGTAAAACAACCTAATTTGTTAAAAAAAAGTACTGTTTTTAACAAATTCACCTATTGGGAATGGTTCCTCTGAAGCTTCCTCTTTGTTTTTCCCAAGAAAAAAAGAAAAAGTTAATCCCTGTTCTAAAAGCCTAATGTAAAAACTAAATAGTAGTTGAGCCCTGAAAAATCTATACTACCTCATTGTCTAAAACTAAGTTGATCAACTCACAATGAAGGCTGAAAACTATGAATCTGAGGGTAACAAATCTGCACTTGTAATGGAAAGGGCAATGACCAAAAAGGTCTTTTCCATTTGAAACCTGCGATGATTTGTCTCAGTGTTATGCCAGACAAGACGACACTGCTTCAGCCTTCAGACATCTGACGTTCCTGTACAAATAACGTAGGATATACAAGAGACACAGATGCTTCTGCTGCTTTGAAAAATGAACTAGGTGAAAGACAACGCTGCAGTTTTAACTCTGGCTCTCTGTGTTCCGGTAAATTCAAATCCACTATTTCAATGTAATTTGAATTTTTGTAATGGTTTAATACCAAATACATAATTTTCCAGAAAAAAAAAAAAAACCACAAACTTTTTTTCTACTGACCCTGCAGCTACTTTCCTTACATCAGAAGAACATTACAGTGGGGGACAGCAGACATTGAAACAGGAAAAGTCAGTGGGAATTAATAGGAAGTTAAATTCAAGGGTATCTCTAAGGCTTCTTTGCAATCGTAGCACAGACATCTGTGCGAGTGTCTGTTTTTCAA
This sequence comes from Patagioenas fasciata, assembly GCF_037038585.1. NCBI lineage: Eukaryota > Metazoa > Chordata > Aves > Columbiformes > Columbidae > Patagioenas > Patagioenas fasciata. The sequence goes on from NC_092532.1 coordinate 12,195,748, forward strand.
CACACCTGAGGCCTTTCACCCTCAGTTTAACTAACTAATTTCAATGTAGACACTTCCAGCTTATTAAATTCCTTCATAGCGTAATTTCCCCCCTGTCTCTCACTTTAATTTCTGTTCATAATAATGACATATTTCACTTAGTTAAGCTCAAGTAAGCTCTCAACTTTGTAGTTCACTGGCCAAGTTAACAAAAAAATTTTCCTATCAATGTTTGACAGTCAAGTAAGATAGCAATTTTTTTTTCAACATTGTTTAAATTCCAGTCTTTTCTTAACACAAAAATATAAGTAAAATATTATTGCTAGTGTGAGTGAACTACTAATGGAATTGCTCTAAATTCTGCTTTTTCAGGACATGAAAATTGTGCCTTTGGTTCTTACTTTAGTCCCTTGATTCAACACATTTGAAGCTAACTCAATCTTTTATGTTGGTAGAATATAAAGGAAATAAGAAATGCAATTATCATTCTATGATTATGCAATTAAGTGAAATAATTGTTGTTAAATCAAAAGTCCAGAATTTAAATACTCCTTTAAATAATAATAATAGAAATAATTTGTAATTGATATAAAGCCTACTTTTGCCAGCCAGGGCAGTTCTTTTCTGGTCTTCCATAGGGCCTGGGGCAGTTTTTGTTGCTGAGTTCATTAAACACAAATCTGTTTTTCTCTTGAGCTACGTTTTTAGCTTGTTTCATTTTCTCGGTCACCTGTATGTCATGAACTCCTAAAAGTCCTTTGACGTATGCCCTCAATTTGGCTTGTTCTGACCACATTCCTTATGGAAACCTACTCTCCTGTGTCATTGCCAGTGGACTAAAAGAACAGCTTTACTGACCTCCATATAGCTTGAGAAGACATTGCTGTTAAATGATTGTCAAACATATATTTACAATAATTTGTTGTGAAATTGATGATATTTATGCAAAATTTTCAAGGGCACCTATTCCCCCTTTTAGGTATTGATCAACCAATGCCCAAATGAAATATCAGCTACCGATTTGTAGCTTGCAATAAGGGGCACGTTTTTTTTCCCCCCTCTCTCTCTGTCCCTCATCCTTATGGAACATTGTAGATACTCACTAAAAATATTCAGGAGCCTTCCAGAGGGAACTTGTTCATAATTCTAGTGTGTTGTTGAGCACATCACTTTGGTTATGTTCGTTCTGAACAGAGATATTGCAGCTGTGTCAGTTGAAAAGATGAGATGACTGAGACAACACAGCAGTAAGAAAAACTATGGACAATCTCAGCCCCAGCACCAGACATGCTGCATAATGTGCTTTTTCTTTCTCCCACTTTCTATCCCCCTCAAGTAACTGATTCCTGTAGTCCTCCCTGCCTAGGAACCAGATCTACTTTTGATCTGTTATTTTTTCTAATCTGAACTACTAAAATTCTAAATTATATCTGAACGTTTTGATCCTGTTTTATCTTCAGTAGTAGCTAGAAAAAGCTGACAGAGGACAAATGCCACTACACTTGGTCTCACCTTAAACATGGTGTCTGCAATAATGACAGAGGAGACTTAATATTCTTTCCAATATTTGCTAGCATTAAATCTTTTAACTTTGGAAAGTCCTCCATCTGTCCACTATACATCTTTCCAGCCTGACTCAGCAATTGTCAATGCTAATAAGTTAGGCTAAGTATGAAAAGATGCTCATTTTTTCAATCAACTTTGTATTCACCATGTCCTAATCCCACCAAACACCTTACTGGTTTATTGTGGAAAACCAGCAATCCGCCCGTATACTTTGGCATCTTATATTTTCTATTTCTGGCTGACAAAAACTCCTAAATTTTTCTTGTTCCAAGTATATCTAGCTTTCCAAGGGCTTCTGGGCAACTGCAGTCTGTAGCCCATTATCCCTCAATGTACTGAACGCAGTAGGGCAGCTACAGAACAGGTAAAACTGCTGCTTTTTGCATGTGTTACAGTTTTAATCAGGGTCTTCAATTCTATGCTCAGATACTTCAGAAATCTACCACATATGACTTCTTCCATGATTTACAAAGGAGGCACATGTTCTAAGTATAGATAATAATTGCACCATTTAAATGATAATACCAAGATGTTTTGCACAGGAAGGAGATTCATGCAGGGCATTTTTACCACGAGCAACTCTTTCACATGGCTATCTGTCCTCACACCAGATGTCAAATACAAAAAGAAATACTTTGGCATGAATAGCAAAGTTCATCTGACTGAAGAATTTACTTCCTAGGAATAAGAGCCTCATAAAACATAAACAGTGGGAGCAAAGTGAGACACGTAAGGGCTTTTGCAAAAATTAAACCCGTAACTTGCCACTAGAAATGGGATATTTAATCTGTTCAATGAGCACTAAAGTTCTCTTTGTTTTTACGGCATCGTAATCTTTGATTAGCCTGATAAATATTTGGACTATGCAAAACATTGCAATGGAACTAATTCCAGTTATAACAAAAACCTATGTGTGAAAATGAACTGGGAATGCAATGATACCAGAAGATTTTAGAGAAGTACAAATACAGAATCACATTATTTTAGCTGGCGCCTGGCCTCATTTTGTTATGTCTCCATGTAGTCATTTATACCTAAGGAAAATTGTTATGAATGTTGTTATCCTTGCTGGTTTTGCATTAGCGTGATCAGGTGGCTGTACCACGCATGGAATTCTGGCCTCCCTCTGTGTGACTGGGTGAGCAAAAACCATACAAGGGAATAGGAGCAAATTTGGGCAAAAAAAGAGCGGTGCTGCATTGAGGATTAGATCTCTATGCCTGCCTGTGGAATCCACTCTCACAACAACTGTGTATAAAACAGCCTCTGCCAAAAGGGAGATCTTTCCTTCCCCTTCGACTCAGTATTTCCATTTGGTTTGGTTTGATTGCTCAAACAACAGACCAGAACATCACTCCGCTGGCAGATTATGTGTGTAATCTTACTCCACTCTTTTGTTCAAAATTACAACTCTCTCCATATACTCTTTACAGTACTCTGAATGAATGTAAGGTCACAGAATGGCTCTAGACACGTGTGTATTTTTTCACAGTGTACAGACTATTCAATGGTACCTATTCTTTTACAGTATGAGAGGGAATCCCTCTGTCATCGAGAGCACCATGTACCAGATACCTGTGATGTATATTCTGCCCACGGTTCAGCTGGAGAAGATCTGTAGTCAAGAGCAACTCAAGAAGAGTTTTCCAATATCTACAACTGCTTTTTCTAATTGAGTGTAAGGCAAATGATCAGACTTCTTTGAGGGGGCTATGAAAAAGCAACATAATTACTGCCAAAAGCAAAAAGCTTTTCCCTACCTTGTATTCTGAGCAGATGCAATAATGTAACTAAAGTTGAAGTACAATCATGTCAGACAAGAAAGTAATTCCAGTGGTGAAAGTCATGCCTAGTATAGCACCAGAAACATTTATGAAGTAATAACAAGAATATATCTGAATCAATGGGCTGCATATTTACATCACTGATGTGATAGTGTCACATACTGTCAAATATTTTTAACATATCACTTCTAACAGCTGAAGTCTGTGTTTGGTTCCAGCAGACTAAACCCAGAATAACTGAACCAAAGCCAATGGAGATACTTCAGATGCCACTGATTGGAACAAAGAACGTGAATTTGCACTTAGCATTTATATAGCCCTTTTCATCTTCAAAGAGCATCACAAACATTAGCTAGTTCTAATTCTCTCACAATGACCTTCATGCTAACCTTTTGAGATAAAAGTAGTATACTATAAGAAAAAATCTGACAAGATGTGTAATCAAGCATACCACAAGCCTCAGATGTGTAAACTATCCCTGCCGGCACCTCTGCCTCATGGTAGATTGTATTTCATCAAGAATATCAGGCCTTTCACCATGGCTCAAGTATTAATTCACCATACAGTGTATTTTACTAACATTAGATGATGGTAATAATTATCCTCAAATAACAGATTAACTACCACAGAATACAGGGACACATCTAGGTTGGATACTGGGATTCCATGGCTTTGAATTCCTAGTCTTCGGTCATTCGGGATTTTTTTTTTCACTCCTTCCAATTGAAATTAAGAATTTTGTAAGTCTTTTTAAGAAAGCTTTCTCAGAACCAGCAGAATCTTCCTTTATGTATCAGTTCTCTCTGCCCTTCAAACCAGACTTGGGTGTCTCTAAGCCCAGAATCTTGAAGAAATCCCTTATGTTCCATTTGCTTGTGCACTTTATCAAGAGGAATAGATTGAAGCAGACAGTACTCATTTTCATGGTGACCCAGAACAGTTATTGTTACAAGAACACCTTTAATCTCCTGTTTCTGTTTTTGAATGGAACTCAAGTGGGGAGAGATGAAAGAAAGCGTCTCACAAATCTGCTATTACAGCTGGTATTTCTTAGTTTATCATATGCTAGCTCTAATTCTCTTTGATTCTTCTTAAAATTATTGCTGCTATTTCTTAATTTGACAACCAGGCATTCACTGCTATTTTTTTAACTACGGATAAACCCTCTCCTTCCTCTTTCTTATAGCTACTTCCTCAGCAACAAAAGCCCACAAACTTACAGCATTATTATGTCAATGTATGAATTTAACTTCTCCCTTGGTACATTTTCTTCTGCAGCGTACAAATAAGAAGCTAAATAATACTTCATTACTTACAGTTTAGGAAAAGACTTACACAATAAACTGAAGAGTGAGAGGAGTATAAGGGTCATGCTGATATGAAGGGCATCAGTTGCACTGCAGTCCATTTTGGATTTCTTGCAGGAACACACTTGTAGTTTCAGTTCTGTGGTGTTAGTCAGAGGCGGTTTTCCCGAATCTGTCACTGAGATTGGGATGTTGTAATTGGCCTTTTTCAGGTTTTGAAGCAGGATGACCTGGGCATGTGTATCTGCAAAGGACAAGGTGAGAATTAGCCAAATAGTGGTTGTTTGGAAGGGAAGAGGAATCTGCAGACAATATCAGAAATGCCACAGTTACTCATGGAAATTAAGAAGAAAATGAGAACACTCTAAAGAAAAGATTAAGGAACTGATTAGGAGGTAAGAAGAGGCAGTTACAGAAATTATTTCATGGGCTGAAAGCTAATTGCAAATGTATTCCAAATCCCACCAAAAGAAAGTCTGCTCGTTTAAACACATTATTTGGTCTACAAATTATTGGCAGAACTTGCCTGTGGAAGCTAGTGTACTGACAAAATGCATGTCATCCCCAAAGCAGCACAGGAGGGAAGACTCTATCTATTTGACAAAGGAAAAAACCCTTATTGCAAGGACGTACAGGCAAAGCTGCTGAACTGCTTCACCAGTTTGTGAAGGCAAGGAAGGGGAGTAATGGCCCCTTGAGATCCACAGATCTGCTCCACCTGAGCAGCCATGGGTCATAACAGCTACTGGTACCCAAGTGCGTGTGGTAACTGTCAGGGGTTTGACAGGTTTGTGGTTTGGTGACTGGAGAACAGCAGAGAAAATGACTCTTCCACTTTGTCCTGCAGGCAGGTAGAGACATCACATTCATCCTTTTTGTTTTTTTTTCTAAGAAGAATATGAAATGAACTGCTAAAAGATTCAATAGTGACGGGGATAAATAATACATGCTAGAAAACAAATAGAAAAAATCTACATTAAAAAGAAATGCAGTACTTTGTGCCCATAATTTGCCATCCAAACCAATTGCAAAGTATGTGTTTTGATCCTCTTACCAATAGTGTGTGGTCTCGGTGCATTTGGGTATTTCATTTGTGAAGAGTTCAAATACTTAAAATCAGAGCGCTTTTCAAGTACATTGCTAAAGCCCATGCAAAATTTTCATGCTGTCCTATAGCAAAGTCTTGTGCATCTCATGTAAGGAAATTCCATGCCATGAAATATGGTAATCTTTACAAAACTATAATTCACTAGTAGCCTTTCTTTAATGCACAGCTAAAAGAGAAAAGTTTGGTCAACACAAAAAGAAGAAAATTCATATTTCAGAGAAAATGCAGACAATTAGTATGTCCCACCAGGCAGCTGGTCTGAACAAAACCAGCATGGTGTAAAGCAGCAGCAATGGGTCCATCCTGCAAGACTTTAATGCACACCTGCTCCTGAATTCACATAATGGGCAACCTTAAAGTGAGTATTCTGGGATGTAGGGGTGGGAGGACTAAACACATAAGAAAAAAAAGTAATAGACTTACTGTTAAGCTTGGTGATTCTCCACAATTTTTCTGGGCCAGATTGTTTACTCAGTTCAAATTTGAACGGATCTGTGTTGGGGTGAAGGTCTTTGTCTGATGCTCCTAGTACCACTACCCTGAGATCTTTTGCATCGTCACAAACTTTTGCCAGTGTTGGATAAAGCGATGGAACGTTGTCATTGACATCCTCTAAGGTGATGTGTAAAGTTCCTGTACCTGTGGCAGGAGGGTTACCTATGTGGGAAAAAAAAACCACAAACATGTTTATTAAATCATACTTCCATAAACACTTGCTCTTATTTGTACCTGAATGCTTGCAAAGGGAAATATTTTTTATAGTTCTAACCTCTGTTATATGAAAATTTTTGCTTTAAAAAACTGATTAGTCACTATTGTAAATCCATTGGCTGTATTTTCAGAATGCAGCTTGTCTGATTCTCTACAGTATGGATAATTATTCCAAGGAAACCTCTGGAAGAGGAATATTTTGAAGTTAAAACAAGATTAGGACATCTGGAAAATAATCTGTTCATAAACACATAGTGAGAGAAACATAGTACAAAACATCCCCTAGACAGACAGCACGGTCTTAAAAGAATCAAGAACAAGACAAGTAAGAGGAAAAACGACAGCAGAGAGAAATCCATTGGTATGGTGGGTGCCCCTGAACAGAACAGGGTCAGATCACCCCTAACAGCCCTTGGGACCACATTTAGTTATGTCAGCAGAAGTAAAGCCTGTCAACATGTAACTATGGAAAATGAGATCTTTTATTTACCCAGAGCCACCCTGTGTTAGCAGTGGAGTTTCAAGCTTTCTCAAATTATTTGCCAGCCTGCCTCAGCCCTGACCTGAAAGAATCGGCTTCGGAGGTGAAGATGGTGTTTATTCACCATGGTACCGCTACAGGGCTTTGCGCCGAGGCTGTGACCGACAAACCAGTGCTGGTGCTGGCGGTGTTTGTCACAGAGCTGGCTGCCTGCGGGGAGCAGGACTGAGCCCAGCACCTCATTTCACAGAGGTCAGAGAGGAGCTGACAAGTGGTAATAACTTTCAGTCCCTACAGATGTGTGCCATGGTTGAGCCAGTAACCTGCTGCTTTCTGTGTAAGGCTCAATATCTTATTACGGGTCCTTTTGCTGTCCCATTTTAGCCAATCTCAAAGTTTTCTAAATGCACATTAGAATCACAGAATCATTTCAGAGACCTTCAGGATCACAGAGTCCAACCATAACCTAACTCTAGCACTAACCCATGTCCCTAAGAACTTCGTCTAAATGCCTTTTAAACCCCTTCAGGGATGGTGACTCCACCACTGCCCTGGGCAGCCTGTTCCAATGCCCCACAGCCCTTTCCATGGAGAATTTTTTCCTTCACTGTATACCATACTCAATAATGTCTCATTTGAAATGCTGCACTTCTGGGTTGTTTGTGTTCCTCATTTTTTTCTGGTTTAGCACACAAGATCTATGATCTCTGCACTTCCCTCAGCCATAAACCCTTAGCAGGGAGAAAGGACTCAAGAGCTTGCACTTAACCTGTAAAGCCCTAGTGCAATGTGTCATGGTAGGTTTAAGTTTAGCACTGAAAGAGGCACACTTTAGCATAATTACTCTGCCTATAGCAGCACAATAAACTATGGAATTATTGCTGCACTGTGAGTGCATCCTAAGGGAGAAGTAAATACCCTGTGGTCTGGATCTGATAAACTACTAACTGTAGCACAATGTAATTAGTCCTTTCAATAACAAATGTTACTAATGGTGACACTTCATCTGTTTCATGCACATATAAATGCATAACAGAGGCAGAATTTTCATAGTTCTTTAGCTTCTCCCCCCCTTCATCTTGCACTTTGTCATCAGAAGGGTTAGGGTTGAGTTCTTTTTAATGAAAAAGAAATTATTTTTCACTTTTTATTGGACTAATTGAATTTGCAGAAAGACTCCAATACATTTTTTGTTCTTGATATATTATGAAGTCATACAGCAGAATGGATGAAAAGACATTCGAGTATTTGAAATATGATCATAAAAGCCAGCCTTTCATGCACTTAATTAAACTGCTGTCTTTAATTTTGAATGCATTATTTCCACACTGGACTGATAATGTCTTATGCACTGCCCTTCTTATCACTCTCTAAAGTCAGTAATATTAAAATCTGCCTTTTGAAATTAAGAAGCCAACAGCATTATGAATGTACTGTTATTTTGTCAAACGCAGATATGGCTGCATTTTCTCTGCCATGCTAATGTTTCACTGTCTTTGTGTGGCTTATGGGCCAGTCAACTATTATGCACAGATAGAGAGAAAGGAAATTGCTTCTGTCCATTTCAATGACTTATTCTCTGCTTGGTTTATTTATAATGATTTCAACAAAATCTTTTGGTGATCTATGAAGACCTCCAAAAGAAAAATAAGCAAATGTCAAGGTCATAAACTGAAGCTTGTTAACACTTATGTCATAAAAAATACAACGAAAAATAAATCAAGAAAGAACGGTCACAACATGTCCATTGGGAATATATGACTTTTATAAATTTGACAGTATTATGCCTTTGAAATAATCCCCAAATCCCATGATCTCCAGACAGCTTTGGTTTCAAAATGAAAGATTTCCATAGCATATTTTAATTTTGAAATAAAACTTCATTTGTATATTAAAACCTTGCAGATGAAAGCAGAGTTAATGTGCAAACCAAGACATAAGGGGCTCTGTCCGACAGCCCTTGGGAGCAGCTGTTCAAAGAGCTCAGCTCCCATTTTTGTCACTGAGCTGAACTGGCCATTCCTCTGGAGGCTGAACACTTTAAACACTTAGGTGCCCTTAGAGCCATTTGGGATAGAGAGAATTTCAAATTCCTGCTAAGGCTCACACAAGTGGTGTAGCTGTGAATATACTATGACAAACGTATGAATGAAACATTATTCACGTGTGTAAATATTACTTAACCAGAGACTGTAGGACGGCTAATTTCATACTGAAAGTGAAGCTTGGTATTTCATCTTGATTTTAACGATCTAGGCCAAGACTAAGAACCCTAACAAGCGATCTTCAATGACAGCAAAATGCAAGTAAGTAAGAGCTTTCAAGTTAGTTAATGTTTGTGGGACTGTGATTTTGATTAGCAACACTAAAAAAGTACAGATTCATCTTAGAACATTCTGCAATCAAAACTGTATGATACACTTCTTTGAATTGGATCAGGACGGGTAATGTCTTTGTATTTTGGCATTAAACTGCATACAAAGCCTCTAATAGCAGTCTTGAGTTAGGCAATAAGCTGCTGCTGTTGTAAAATGCAACAAGTAATTTTATTTTGTGAGTTAGAGAGTACCACACAATATCATGGGGTCTATTGTCTGGGAGCTAGAATCTGTAATGCAAAGGACTGTTTCTAGAATATATAGATGTTAAATTGGATTTTAGTATAATTGTCATAAAAGACCACATTGCTACCTTCATGTTAAAAAAATACTTTCAAAAGAAATACTATAGAAACAGATGATACTTAGTATACTTTGTATAGTTGTATTTTAAGGAAAATGCAGAATCATATTACAATTATTAGTGTAAAGTCTTAAATTATAAGCCCCCTGTAGAAACACATGGCCAAGAAATTTGAAAATTGGCATTCAGTTTAGGTCTAAAAAGGTCCCATAGGAACCATTATGGCATTTAAACATCTAAGTACTCAAATGAGACTGCCAATCAGGTAGCTATTTTCTTAAAAGGTACCAATTACACACAGTGATGGCCATGGACTAAGATGATATTTCTCTTAAGTATCAAGACTCACATAAAAAGGCATGTCTAAAAAGCAATCATAGGGTTGAATGGCTGATGATGCATTTAATCTGAGCATAACACTTTTATGGCCATGAAGAGCTATCTCATGTTCCACTTTCTATTTTTCCCACAGAAATATGACGCTGTTGTGTACAGATTTCTAATATGGCTGAACTCTTCTCCATGAAATTAAAGACAGTGTCTGGACTGCTTTGAAACTGAATTAAGATTGGATTCTGTCAATATTTATCGAATTTCCAAAGAAGAAAACCCAACCATTCTAGAGAATCCAGCTGCCACATGGGTCTCAGCCGCAGTATTGCTGGAAGCCAGAACAGATTTTAGGAAGAATGGAGCATGTACTGTCACTTTTCACATGCTCATTATAAATGGCAAGAAGACTTCTGTACTCATTTCTTCTTATTAAATTAAACTTCCAGCACTATCAAATTAATACATATTATCTATGCCCTTCTATGCCATGATGCAGAAATTACAAGGCTATTTAATTCCTAGAGCAAGCACTAGGATATCCATTGCCATATAGATTTCCTCTCAAGCTGACAGAGAGGAATTTCATTTATTTTAGATTTTACTAGAATATGTATGGTTTACCATTTAGCAGCAGTTTTTATTCCACTTGCACATTCACTTATGTAACACATAAAGCTCAATTCCAACTTTTTTTTCCTCCCTCTTGCACTCTTTTTGCTGGCTAACAAAGATACACAGATACAAAACGAGTGAGCAATTATAGTCAGAATGATTTTTCTTCATATTTGAGCAGGATAAAAAGCCTTTCAGAATGTGGGTTTGCTAATTTCTGGCATAATTACCTTTCCTCTGAACCATCATGAATAAAGCCTTATCTATTAAAATTTCTATAAACTCCATTTGAACCACAGACATATGAAGGTCAGTTTGGAACTGCAATGATGCCAACAGTTTCCTCTATCATACTCCCATGTAACTTTACTTTAAAATGTGCCCACGATCAATTTGGATAAGGACTTTTCACCAGTTTCTTTATTTCCAGCTTCATACTTGCCTGAAGGAGAATACAGCAAGAAAGAAGGAAAATAAAGAGTAAAAACAGCATTGTAGAAGTTCCCAAATTGTTTGGAGGGAGCTGTGCAGCCAGACTGCTGTACGTAGTACATGTTCTCTCTTGAATATTACCACACTTTAAATATGTACTGGGAGAAATAATTATTTGTGCTTTCTAATTATACTGTTATGAAAATCTAAACACCAATTTCTGTCTCCTCCCTCAAGTTTTTTTTTTTGGTTTTTTTCCCCTCCATATGCTATTTTCCTAATCAGAAGTTGTGTGCACACAAGGTGATTTGGCAGCAGGTCCCCTCCCTGCAGGCAGAAATCCCATCCAGACGTGTGTATTCCAGTACGTTTTGTGTTCAGGCTGAACTGTGGTGATGGTTCAACTAAAGTAAATGGAACCAGTGGAGGAGGAAGGTACCAAGATTTGGGTGTGCTGCTCAGAATCTGACATATTTGAAAACTTGGCTTGTAAATACCACACGGTGACATTTGGTATAAAAGAGGTCTCAAATTTCCCATGAGCTGAAATTTCCTGTGCATTTGCTGTATGTGTTGGCATATAGATATTTTTCTAAATTTATAAAATAGTCTTTAAAAGTTACAATCCTTCATTCATTCACTCAAATAATATATGCAGATCCTATTTTTGAGTAATTACATTTTAAAAGAGCACAGCTCTTTCAGCATATCAAATTGCTACTGACATATGCCATCCGTCTTAAATACTGTTTTCACTATTCTAATTTCTTTTTCTAATCGTGAATCCGTGATGACAAATTAAAACAATATTTTATGTGCAATTCATATTTTACTGAAATTTAAAATGGCAAGAAAAGGATGAGTATTCAATTTATTTTCTCTTCTCAATTAATAGAGTAATTAAGATAAGGGGTATAAAACCAGCTTAATTGGGTTGCCATAGCGACTAATTGTCTGGTTTCTTCAAAAATAGCATGTTTTAGGTGGAATCAATCTGTGGTAATTTAATTATGTACATCATGGACCAAGAAGACAGGTTAGATACATGTAAGAAAAGTTCTAATTGTAAATTGTTAGACATGTTTGTTACTCCATTTTTTTTCTAGATGTCTGTTACTGTTCATTATGCATAGTACAGAAAGGGAGCTTTTTTTTTAACGATTAGAAGTATTGAGACTTGCACAATAAATGAGATTCGGAATTGTTTGGGTGTAGTTCAGCTGGTCCTCAGAAATGAGGGAAAAGCTGAAAATTAGGGCCTGACTCACTTCTTCCTCATTTTGCTTTGCACGTGCAACAAGGAAATTGAAATAGTGCTGCTCAGTGAGCTAATTTATACACATGCAACTGGCCACAGTCATAGAAACAATAGCCAAGTTTTGGTTTTTTGTGTTTTTTTTAAACTGGCCAACATAGCTCAAGGCAAACACTGAAATCACACCAATCCTCCACATCTCTTAAGCTCTGCTTTGCTCAAATCCATGTCCTCTGTTAAAGGAGGGCTCTGCTCCTGAACCTCATTCCCACGGCTTGGCCTCCTGGCTGCCGTGCCACCGCTTGTGATGTCAGATACAGCACGTGATGTCAGTCTCCTCGGAGCAGCAGGTCTGCTGAGCCAGAGCCCTCCCCTTAGACTGGAACACCATCTAAGGAAACTTCCTGGGATTGGAAGCTCCTCACCTCCTCATTTGGGTGAGTGATAATTTAAGTAAGTCCTTGCCAAACCAGGCAAGTGTGGTATTCTGGAGTCAGAGGGCTCTGGTTTTGTTTTTTGTGAGTGTGTGCATGCACACTTTGGATCCTCATTATTTTAATTTGCTGCACCCCAATAATCTCCTCCACTGTCATCTGAACCTTTATCTTCTGTTATCGGAGTGCTAATTAATTGTATAAACCCTGTTCTAGTCTATTTATCAGCTGTACTTTTCCGTCCAGAATAAAGTCTGTTTTGGAACTTGTTTTGCCACCCAAAACTGACTTTGGGGTCCCTCTGTGACAGTCATCTAGGGAGCGAACCACTTTCCGAAAAGAAAATGGTTGTTTCCACTGATGCAGTATTGCTGTAAGAAACAGTGCTTCCTGGAATTTAGTATTTTCAATGATACATCAGTTAAAATTTTGAACCCTTAACTCCATCTCTGAGTCTTAACATCTGGAAGAGATGCCACAGTTTTAATGACATTTCTCCTCCCCTATGGTTAATGTAGCAGAAGTACTTATATTCCCAGTTTTTGCCTGAGTAGATCCCTGGTGATGACAACAGCACAGGAGAAGGGGACACTGGATGAGAGTGTTTGTCTCAGTGGAGAACAGCACCACCAGCTTTGTGTGGGTGGCACCCCCAGGGTGGCATGAGAAAAGTGACATTGATAACTGCATTTAACCAATCTGCAAGGCTGGGAATTAGTGTTTCATCACTTATCACCAGCAGCTGACGTACTGGAACAGCATAGGTGGTTTTACCATGTCTCAGGCACACAAAGGTAACCAAAGTTTTCTTCTAAAGAGACAGAAAAGTTACACAGTGGGGACATTAACTATGGTATCAGGCCCTTCTGAAATAACATGAATCATTGTTACATAACTAAGGTAAAAATCTGGATCTATTTTATAATTAATCCCTCTTAAAGTGAAGGGAGAAACCAATTTGTTTTTTAAGATTTCACACATTTTCCAGATATTTTTTAGCTTCATCCCCAAAATGGTCATTTTTCTCCTCTCTTCCTTTTTCTAAATTGTGACTTAAACTCTGAGAATACAGAGGAAAAAAGACCATTCCTGGAGAGCTTTTCGCATGACTGACCTTACAAGAAAAACATACAGGTGTTCTGCTTTACAATAGTCATCCCAAAACTCCAGTGTATAACAGAATCTGTAGGATGACACTACAACATTATCATACAGCAAATCTCCTGGAAGGTCTTTTCCAAGCAGATTTCTCAAGCTCAAATATTTCTTGTCTGTTTTTAACATATGTGTTTTTACAGATATACTCTCAATAACTGCCCTATATGCTTGTGATATTGCACTGTTTTCAGTGATTAGCATGCTAAATTCAGGAAATAAAACTATCACCATTATTGGCACTTTTGTTAATTGAATAAAACCTCTGATGTTTTCCAGGTCTGTATAAACCTGACTTTGTCCCATTATGAGCTCATTCTCAGATTAAACACAGTTCATGACACTTTAATATGTTAACTCTGCTTCATGATATTTCCAACCAATGTTTAATTTCTTCTTTAATAGACCAGAGACTCCATGTCCACACAAGTCTTTAATAAAGATTTTTCAAATTCTAAAGACACTACCTTGACCTTTACTGAAATCAAAAGTACAGAGAAAATTAGGATATTCATTCCAAAAAGTCCTTTCTAAAGTGAAATTTCCCTCAATAAAAGGTGAAACTTTGTTATCCATAAAATTAATACAGTGTCTATCAAATTTGCTCTTGCACATTGTTTCAGCAGAACCTGTTTAGATCGGAAATAACACAATTCATACTGAACTACCTTTCGCTGCAGTTAATTTGATAATGCTGAGAAACAATACCATGAAGTTAAAAAACAACATCATGAACAACTAAATTATTTCCTGCAGTGGAATGACTCCATTTTCTATGGTCCATTCATGATTACTGTCCTACTGGTAAAGAATAATTTTGTGATTTACTGAAAAAAGATAAAGATGTGATGGATTTATATAAAGAACTACCAAGCATGAAGCTCCTGGTTTTACTTCTGACAGAAATCTTCAACATTTTACAAATAGGAAAAAAGCCCAGGCACTTGTCCCCTGCACAGAAGTGTAATAACAAGAAGTCAGTGTCTCGTGAATCCAATGCCAGATTCTCTACTGACATCAGTGAAAGGGAATGAAAAAAGTATCACTGTGAGTTTTGTTTTCGGCTCTGCCCATTCTTCACGCAAGATAGCACATAATTGAGAGGTCATTTCAAAAAGAGGTGGCCATGGAATACGATGAGACAACAGTATCTTTTCTGTAATTATGTAAACACTGTACGCTATGAATACTAATAGAAAATAACATGTTTATTTACTGGTTTAGTGTATGACTAAGTTCCTTTAGCAAGGTCTAGTGCCCCAGATTTTATTTATGCACTGGGTACCAGTTCACAGGCCATACTGGGCTGTGGCCATTACCTGAGCTGAGATTCCCCAGGTAAGAAAAGGAAAGTCTACAGCAGCTCAGACTTCCTTGGCGCATGTGATAACATATCTCAGATTTGACTTAGAGATAAAATGATAGACTAGAGGAAATAATAAGCTACATTGAATGCTTTTTAAAAAAAAAATCTCTGATTAAGTATATTGTTGTGTTTTTTTTTTCCTCTCCTCCCTTCTTACTCCAAGTCCTCCAGTCCAAGGAAATTACTTGCCCTATTGAAGATGTCTATGAATTTTCAATTTACCACCCTATCTCATTTGGCCATTCTTAATCCTGCCTTTGGCTGCCCTTTCACATAAAAGTCCTAGCCATCTTCACTGGTATTAGGCTACACTCACTCACTAACCTGAAGAAAAAGATTTGCAGTTTGTGGACAATGGTGTTTTATAAAGAACGCATACCATTATGTCCAATCTGATTTTCTCTTTTCAAGTTAACATAATCTTATTTTAAAGTCCTGAAAGAATCCTGGATTCATTTCATATTATTCTACCACAATTTGAGTTCTCATCTAATGGAATATCCCCTTTAAGATGGACATTGGCTGTGATGGCTAGAGAAATGAAGCAGGTTTCAGCTTTGCTAGTTTGCACTATCGATGGCCTGGAAAGAAGTTGAGGAACAGCTTCCAGGATTATCATCAGTCCCGGACGTAATTGCAGGTGAAAAGGCAGACCCCAAACCCACCTCTTGAAATCAATTATACAACTTCCTTGGCTGCTTTAGCTACAAAATCTAGAAAGAGACTTCAGGTCAGCATATATGTGCAAAGTCAGTGTTGTTCCCTCTGTCAACGAAGGCAACCAAACTGCAAGGGGACAGCGGGTGAGTTGGAGCTTGTGTGTCCCATGTCCCAGCACTGCTCTCCTGGCCAGGTGGCACTTTGCCCATAGAGGTTGGGGCTCCAGGGGAGCTCCTGCTCCTCTCAACACCCACAAATTCCACTCTAACATATCTGTACAGAACAGCAGATAATTTTTCCAGTTACCAACCTGCCTCAAAGTTTAATGTGTTTCACAAGCTGTTTGGTAATTGATCCAGGGGTGAGACAGACCGCAAGGTTAATATCAGCTATTTAAGTTCTGCTATTTATTGCCACTTCCATATGTGGCTGAGCTACATACAGTGAAGTAGTACAATACTCCTGAATGATCATTATTAACACCTTAGCATGCTGGTATTAAATGCACACATGTGGTTTCTAATTACTTCATTCAAAGAAGTCAATAATGTTGGAGTAGATTAGCTCCCATGCTAACTGTACTGCAGAATTACAAATAAACACAATAAAAGCCGCTTGAATTAGATGCTGACTCAGTACTCAAGTGAACAGGAGTCCTTTTCTCTAATGCACATTAAATATCATGTCTTGCTGAGCAGTACAGTGCACAGACACCCTTCTCTTCTCTTGTTTTTCCAGAATGGAAAAAATTCTGGGAATCCAGAGGGGTGACCTAGCAGTGAGGTTCTTGGGTTAGAATAGATTAACAACGTGTGTTACTGCCTGAAGTGCAACATAAATATCCCCAAAACCCACTTTCATTCAGACTGGTTTCCACAGTTGGGAATATTCAGCTTCCTGTTCCATCTATTCTCTTTGAGGATATTTGGCTCCACCATTAAAACAGATACAACTTTGTCCTTTTAGTAATCCCTCAATAATATTATCCTGACTTCCATTTTAAGATGACATTTCCCACTGTACCAGATTTTAAGACATATTAAAAAATCTTTATCCAATAGCAAGTAAAAGATAGAAATAAGTTTAGTGCTACATTTTTCCATGGAAATTTCCTGCAAAAAATAAGTATGTGAATATATGAGTAAATCATCATTTCAGTAGAATTTTTTTTCTTTTATACTTAAGCAGTATTTTCTTTTTCCTGTCAGGCCCTGCAAATGTTCCCTGAGTCATGTGGTTACAAAAATGTAGAATTACTCTCCTAAAAAGAACATTTTACAATTCATCACCAGGGCTAAACCAGCTGCAGCTGTGAAAAAGCATTAGCATATTAGCTGTTATATTACAGACACATCTTTTATTTATCTTGTGCCTTTAGCTCTGGAGATTTGGAATGTTCAGGATTTTCTCTTTCTTTCTCTGCTCCAAAGTCACTCACTGAATTTTCACTAGATTAATTTTGATTATATTTGGCATTTTCACTAGATAGTTTAATTTTCATTATATTTGACAGAGGAACTTTAATCCACACAATGTGTAAAAAAATATTGCATTTTAACAAGAGTTTTTATTTATGCTTTTATTGTCACTGTCATTGTTTTGAATAGAATAGAATTCAGCATACCATGGATGAGTTGTTCTTGGTATTTAGGTGCCTTAGGCTTACTTACCGTTCCAATATTATGAAGAAATTAACGCTGATAGAGATGATTTATTACTTTCCAAGAATGTTCATGAACTATTTGCATCTACCATTAAGCTCTCAGTGTAAGAACAAATGTGTGAGAAGTAACCTTAAATCAAAGCTGTCCTAAATTTGAAGTTTTAAGAAGTTAATGACTCTATTTTCTCTTTGTCACAATGATCTCTAATACCTTTAGGTGGCCATCTAACCAAGTGCTGTAGCATCTGCTTAACTTTACACGTGCACCTTTCTGAACAGAAAATTTCAAGCAGGGAAAAAGTCATACACTGCAATGAATATGATGCACAACAGTTACTCACCACTGTCTATTGCCAGAAAGAGCGCAGTGTATACATTATTCTGGACATAAGGAGATTCCCGGTCCAGGATGGCAGTGGTGCCAATGGTACCATTGGTAGGGTTGATTTCCAGCCAGCCTGCGGGATCCTTGTAAACTGAATACCTACAGAAAAAATATAGAAGTTGTTAACAAATTATATATCCAGACATAAAACAACTACATTACTACAAAAGAATATGTCTTCACACTCACCAGCTTTCATGGGATGGATCTCTTAATACTTAAAAATGACAGTTTAAACCCTGTGCCTTCCCTTTGAGATAGTTCATTATTGTTAGGTCTATTTGACAGATGGATAAATAGAGGTTTGAGGCAATTTCTTTGCATTCCCAAAGCTCAGTATGGAAACCACTATTTGAAACATGACGTAGGATCTGCTTCCTACTGGTGTGTTACACAGCCAGAGGACCTGAATGCTTTCAGGGGACCTCTGCAGCAACATTGCTATTTTCAGACTTCGTGAATCCTCCCACAGTCCTCTGCCAGACTCCAAATTCTGCTTGGAGCAGGAGTTACATTTCTTAGTTATTTTCTGACTGTTTTTCTTCTTTTTTCTTACAATTACGTATTTTGGGTGGGGCTGGAAATGCAATACTAAAATATACTGAGTTTCGTCATTGAAAAACAAAATCTCTTTTAGCAGAAAGCCTTCTCTTACTTAATCACAGAAACACCTCTCATAAAAAAAAAAAATCATCAGTTACATCAAAATTTCTTTGGTGTACCTCCAGGGAAAGTGACATCATCCTACCGAGATGCACATGGCTGAATTCAGAATTGCTCACAGACAACACTGTCCACACTCCTACTGCTCTTTGCCAAGACTTTGTTTCACGCTTGAAAAATGCACCGTCCTCAGGGCTGCTGAACCAGGTGTTCCAGCAGCCAGTCTGGGGATCAAAACTTCAATATATACAGCCATGAAAAATTTCACATTTTTATGAGCTATTACTGTGTTAATATGGATTACAGGACAGATTTGGAAATTAGAAATTATAAGAAAATTAGACAAATACTGAAAACGCTTGGCTTATTTATGTTCCCACAAAGTCACTCAGAGTTTTACCACTGGCTTCCTCAGAAGCAGAAATAATCCCTTAGGAAACATTTGGAAAACAGTCAAAGGCAAACGCTAGTGCATAGTGAGATTCCATCAACCCAACATGTCCTTCCACTTAATAACCATTTAAACATTAGTCAATACCTGAGCTTTATCTCCCGTAAAAATGAATTACTAGAATAGTAACAATGCAGATCATTATTCCATTTCACTTCTTTGTTTCTTTTTTTATTGTTATTTTTATAACTTTGCAACAAAGGTATGCACAAAAATATGAAACAAGGGCAGCCTAAACAATTCCTGGTCTATTGTAAAATTGCAAATTCTCAATTAACCCCGAAACAATTTAAGAAGATTCAACACTTCTAAAGTAATGAGAATTTAAAATGGATTGTATTATCTTCCCTGATTGCTCTACAAAGCACTGTTGGCTGTGCAAATAAAAAACTGAATTATATAACCTGTGATTTGGCAGAGGATATTGTAAAAGTAGTACTTTGTCTTCCCCACCACATTTTTTTCTTATTGTAAGAGCATGTTGCAGTACAGTTAGGATGATTGTTCTTCGCTCATTTTTTTTTGAGGGCTCTGCTAGCAAAAGGTTTAGAATAGACTCATTAAGAAAAGCACTGTAAAAAAAAATAGAAGTATGGAATACTAATTTTCACTTCCTACTTTTCACTTTAGTGGGATCTGTTGATTGCACAGCAGTTTTGAAAATCAGACCATTTATTTATGCACGTAAACATGAACTTATGTGCCTGTATGTACGTACTCAGTTTTGAAAATCAGAAGCCTATTGATACATCCGTATGGATGTATACATATGGATGTTCTCTGGTGTGCCAATTACTGTTTATTTTGGACTTATTCTACACTGCAGTAGTGAAGTTTAGTGCTGCTTTGTGGGGTTTCTTTATTCAGTTGGGTTTTTTTCACCTTAAACCATGCCAACAGCTTACAGTTGCCAAAGGCTTATATGACAACAGGGCATGGGCAAGTGGATAGAACCTATTTTGATTGTGACCTCCTTGCACTCAGTTTACATCCTTGCACTATCTAAATGCCAGGTATTGCAAAGGAAGGAGAAAAAACAATTCCCTTAGACTGGAAATTGCCCTCTGCATAGTTTAAGCACACACCATAAATATACATCTACAAACAGATGCAGAGAGGCTGTAGACACAGAACAAGAGCACAAATCAAAACATGTAGAAGTAGCAAAACCATGGAAATTATTTTAAATTTATAAATGGCATCTTTGCCTTCGTATAACACAGGAAAATAATTCAGAGAACAGCTCCTGGGGTTGCTAGCGGACATGCACGGTGCCAGTGGTGTCAGCTTGATTAGTACAAAAGATTGTTACACAGAACAATGGTGATAACATGGACATGGAATCCTCATCAGAGCCACAACCTTGCGCTAACCACAAAAAGAATTTCACAGCTGACAGTGCAATAGCCCAGGGTGTCCCAGGAGAGCAGCTGGGAACCCAGACATCATCAGCTGCTGCTCCTGGCAAGGGCGTCCAGAGCTTGGTAGTCACCAGACTCTTCCCACGTGGAGTCAAGGGGTCTTAGCTTTAACAGAAAGAGAAGGAAGACAAGATAAAGTGGTGCCAAATCTGTGCTGAATGACACATCTGCACCAGTCTGATGTGCGGCATTGACAGGAGTTAAGCTGAGCGATTTAGATAGGCTTGTCAGGGTGGTGGTTTCCAGCCTTCCACATCTGGAGGCTGCTCAAGTCACATTGTACACAGACCGTCTGAGCAGAAAGACACAACAGAAAGGAAGTGGCATGGTGGCATTGGCCCCGTGAAATATCTGTCTGGTTCTGCAATTAGGCTTTGCCTAACAGGGTGAGAGACCACAGACAGCAAGGTGATGCTCTGGTGAACTAGTGAGCAAGGCTGGTCCTGAATGAGGACTTGGAGAACTGGACTTTGAATCCCAGCCACATCACGATGGAATTAGGGAAGCCCTTTAATTCACACTATGTTCCCAATTTACCTTTAAAATGGTGAGGATGTATTTCTGCATTGAAAAGCTTATCAAAGGATAAAATCTGTAAATCATTGCAGAAAGACTGAAAACATATAACAATGAGGGACATCGAAAGTACCAAAATAGACAAAAAAGAATAATTTTAATAGCTTTCTAAAGATGCAGAAAGATATTTACAGGCATTTTCAAATTGTATAGCTGCTCATCTTGTTTTTTATTTTTATTTTTTTTTAAACTATGTTTAAAACAGTTAAACAGAGATGAGTGATACATATACATATATATATATATATATGTATGTGTGTACACTCACTGGTCTTGGGTGAAACTGAACATGTCAAAATATTGATAGTTACCATTTTCATAGTGTTTCAATCTGACTGGCAGGAGTCACTATCAGAAACACAAGAACGCTTATTCATATATTAGATTTCCAGATCATATTTGCTGCTTTTATAGATCCCGGTCCCAGTGACACAAGTGAAAAAATACCAGTTGTACAGACCAAATATTCCACCTAAGTAGTATAGATACACGTTTGTATTTTGAATGAAAAGCATTCACACTATCCACGTTTCTGAATCCATAGCAGTTCACCTGCAATTAGGTAACAGGTTGAAGTTGCCATATCTGTCCTGCCCCTGCTCAGACTACACCACATAATGGCCATCTCTGAAATTTTTCTATGAGCTTTTCATTCAGGTAAAATCATCAGTGGGGAAGGTAACTTTGTATTGTCTGTGCCTAAGAGCTCGGCATGAGACCTCCCTTTTGCCTCTGAATGAAAAAAATCCCTAAATACAAACTTTACGTAATCTTTAAATCCAGCCAATATGAATTTCATCTCATCAAGTCAACCCGAAAAATTAAGAGCAACTACCTCTGGAAAAAGATTCACAGGTATCTGGGTGAGAGTGGTGTTGCAATTACAGCGTAAATATATGCACCAAGTAAACAACAGGGGTTCTGTGAGAAAGACAAAAACGCCTCCCAAAATATGTGTAACATTAAAAATTTGGATTAAAACTAAATTGTGCTTCATATGCTATATGTAGGGATGATATAATGAAGAGTTTTCAAGATCAACTTGCTTCCCATCATGCTCCATGATTTCCACTCTGCTCTCATTAACTTTTGCCTGCACTAATTATGGCAGCATATGGCACCAGAAAGAGTAGAACAGAAACCTTATTGAAACACAGCAATTCTCCAGCTGAAATGCACTCCAGACTCATTAATGATGACACACTGTAGTTTTTCTGCTATTTTTACTATATGATAACAAAGGTTTGGCTGCTCCCATATAGGTTTCTGTTATAACTTTGCGAGAACAACCGACGTTTCATATATGTAATAGTAATTCTCTAACATAGATGACATCAAATGCTCTCTAACTATATTAACGTTTGCTTTTGTAAATGTATTTTTAGTGCAACTTCCAAGCTTGTATTTCTATTTTAAAATGCTTGTGTCAGTAAAGCCATTTGAAGAATGTCTTTGGAGCAGTTGTGGGGTTTCAGTTTTTTCCTGTATTAAAAGCAATACTGATGGATAAACTGTATTAATTTCAATGTGCAAGAGAATATACAGGTTTGCTTTCCATTTTATACCCAGTTATAAAGCTACTGTCTAAAATAGCCCTAAACACTTTGTCGTACAGGTCAGTAACACATGACCCATGGTCAGTGTGACACAGCATGTCCTAACAATAGAAAGGTGGCATTATTAGGGATAACTGAATTCACCATATTAACAAAAAAAAGCTGTCAATGAAATAGAGAGATTGCCAGCAAGACTTGTATTTACCTTATCACATTAGCTTAAAGTATACTACCGGTAAGCAGTTCTGTGGAAAATCAGTTATTCAGAAGGACTTTGCATACCTCCTTTCAATACTACTTCCTCACGCACCTTCCCATTTGGATACCCAAACACTTTTTTCTTTCTTAATGACCCCTGCAGAGCTCTAAAGTTTCCACTGATGCAGCGATGGTTTGTAATCAAAGTGCCAATGGAACCACTCACCCCAGTGTCGCTGGCACTGCTCCTTTTCAATGAGTACATGCAGTTAGCGTGGCAGTGTTGTCAGAACTATAAAATTACTATTTTGGGCACGAGATCACGAGAATTTCAACATAACTCTTGTTACTTAGAATGGTCTGTTATGTAGGAATATCTGAGCAATAATTCAAAGCTAAGCCTTTTTTTAGTAACTTATTAGCAATTCAGATAACGCTCCCTGAAACAACAAAAACACGTCAACAGGCAAACAGCTGTGTCTGGGGGGCAAAAACTGATCAGTTCTGGTTTCCCTACACAGACAAACCACATTGCTGTTGGCAAGGGGATACGCAACGCTGCTCCGGCACCTGCCAAATCCCCCATTCCACGTTGTTTTCAACACGCTGCTCCATACCCAAGTGTGTGGGCCTTGTGCTTCCCCAGGGAACGCACCAGGCAATTTCCCTCTATTTATAGATTTATCAACTGCTCAAGGTGCTGTTTTGCAACAGGTCTGTGGTTTGTGCATGGGAGACTTGGCTACCAGGCAATTCAGGTGCACATGTGACATTTGAGGATCCAGAACAACAGTTTGGCAGCTTTGGGGAATCAGTAACATTAAGTATTCATAACAGAGCTAACACTGATCGCTGTTGAATAATGGCAATAGATTCATTATCCGATGTACAGGACACTTGTAATACAACAACCCATGCAGCCCTACCAAGTCAGCCAGTTGAATTGCGTCTTTAGTTATAGCATTTTTCCATTCATGTGTGTAATATGAATCAACAGACAAAAAAAACAATCCTGCATTAAGCTCAGTGCTATCAAAACCAACCTGTTACTAGTACTAGCTAATTTAAACTCAGCCCAGATATCTATCCACCGTGCTGCAGACACAACCTAAAAAAGCATTTCCATTGCTGGCAAGCACTAAAAAGCAACCAGAGAGTTTCACATCACAAGGAAAACAGCAGCATAAGTGCTTCATCACAGAATGTTATTGAGACAAAATGCAAATTTTCTTTCATTTCAAAAGCTACAGGTTACACACATTATAAGAGAAATTATAAAGGCAATAGCGCTGATAGCCATTAAAAGGCTTTTTCAGATATTTTCTGGTCAATTGTATAAACGTATGTGTTGATTACTGATCCTCAAGGCTTTGAGGAACTGTCTTCCCCATATTTGACTTACACACTACAGATTGTGAACTAAGCATAGTCGGGCCATCTCTTCCCATTAAATATATGATCATACAAAATGCATGGTTTTGAATTAGGATTGAAATGCTGTTACTAGAAGTGTGGCTATATGCTAAATGTGCAGTAGAGGCTGTAAAATATCTCCTGCAGAGGTTCAGACATGCTTGAATTACTCTGTCTAGATTCTCTGAAAAAAATAAAATAAAATAAAAATATATATATATAAAGCAAATTTATCTAAAATACACTGTTATTAATCAGAATAAACATATTATTAATGAAATCTAAAACCTGAAATAAATCACATTTTCTGGTGACACTGTTGAGAAAGGTATTAGGTCTGATGCATTTTTAAACTTACTGAAGATAGAGGATTTGATTTATGCAATAACCATTTTTCAGCTTCATGGAGCAGATTTATGGACTTGCAGACTGTATTTTCCCAGGCTAGAAATGTCAACTTAGAGCACAATTTAAAAGAGAAAATTAAAACCCCCATCAATGTTGTGCTACAAGTTGCTCCGTGCATTTTTGGCCACTGAAAATTCGTGTTTCTCTTTGATAAACTGGACATACTCCAGGGTGAATTCATTAGCTACGCACTAGTGCATGGCTTAGCTCTGCAGGTTGGGCATGGCAATCTCTGTAGTACCTCGCTGCAGCAGTTTTTTTCCTGGGTGATCTAAAGTGGCTCTCAAGTTTCTAGGAGTTTATGTACAGACATAAGCATGCACATACTTTATTCTAAACCTATCTGAACAGGCATCATACTTCTCTGGCTTCAGTACCAGTCTGGCATGTGAAATCATGTAATAATCCCCATGCATGTCTGTCGGGAGGCACAGTGGGCAGGATACACACACCCCTCAATTCAGTGATGCTGCTCAAGGCTGATACATGTTGTTTTTCCAGCCTTAAGGTTTATACACATTGATGTTTTGGTCAGATATTTGTCGTTAATATCAGTTTCCCACTGATTAAGTCTCAAAAACACCTCATTTCAGCTTGCGTACTTTAAAGAGAACTAGCGTGGCAATGCTGTGGTAAACAGGGCTGAGCATATGACTAAAGGAGCTTCACAATTTTTACTCAAACTCCTTTGTGCTGTATAAACACAGAACATTCTCCAGAACAACCTTCCGTCTGAGTCTTCTTTCAGTCACCCTTTTAGTTTGTGAGTAATGTATAGATATTTATGGCAAGAAAATGACTCTGACCAATGCTTTGGAGTACAACTTGTGCCTGCTGCAGCCTCTCCTGGCTGGGATCCATCTCATGCCCAGTCACACGAAAGTCTGATGAAAATGTAAAACAGATTTTGCAGAAATATTTCAACTAATAGGTTTGGTTTTCAATTATTATTTTTATGACTGAAAGTGTAGGTTTTTTGGATACAACATATTGAAAAAGGCAGACAAAATAGTAACATGGAAACTCCAGACACATCTATATCAATATCCTGTTACATTTAGAAACATTGTAACATTCTATTTCCAGTTTACAAAAGTAAACTTCCAATATAAAGTATAATTTAAAAAAAATCCCTTAGAAATAATAAAAAATAAATTCTCCTCTCCCTAAAGTATATTTTCTATAAGCAACAAATCTTGGGAGCAATGATTTTCTTTAAAAACAAGCCAACCAAAAAAAGAACAGAAAATTTGCTTACTTCAATCTCTTTTGCAGTTAATGAGGCTGCAATATAAGTATTGTTTTATATGGGTGGGAGGAGATTATAATGCTGAGATATCTCTATTTGTGGAATTTTCTCTTGGCTTCGCTCAGAGCCAAGTGCAGACCCAGCAGACAGAATTCAGTAGCCTCCCTCTCACAGAAATGTTTCTATCTCATTCAAGCAAAAATGAAGTATTGCCAATACAGGCAAATTGGAGCATACGGAAGAGCACAAAAGGTCAACCGAGAGAACTTCAGCCTCTTACCCTTCCTGCTAATGGCAGATCAATATATATCCAATATTGTCTCCTGCTGCTCACTGAATCAGAGGGAGCACAGTGGAAATTTGAGTCAGTGTTATAAAAAGAAAAGTCAGCGCTGTTCTGCCTCAGACTTCAAAGGCAACGAGCTCCTTTGCTCGCGCACTAGTGACCAAGCGTTTTTCGGGCTGCGGCAATAATCTCTTAGATTTTAGCACTGGGAGCGGGTCCTGGGCCCCAGGCGACCAGTTTGCAGAGAGTATTGCCTTCCCTCTCCATCTGCAAGGTACTTTTAAAATTACACACCCCATCTCACCATCTGAGCAAAAACCTTCATCCTTTCAGCTTTATTTTGCTTGTCACATCAATGGTTTAGCAGGTTGGCTTTTGTTACAATTGTCTATCTACAATGACATGATCAAAACAGAATGAAAAACTAGATGAAACTCAGTTTCTAGTCCCCCGCCACTGAGAAATATCAGATGAGAAAATGGTTGACTAATTAGTTGTGTGGAGAAACAATAGGAGTAAAACTCTTGGTAAACATGAAGGAAGTAACAGGGGAGTCATTACAACTAGAAAAATAATAATAAAAAAACCCGCCAACAAAATCTACAGCAATTAATCAGATGAAAATACTAAAATTGTAATAATGAGGCAGTTAAATACAATGTTATGAAAAGGAAAAGACGTTTTGTTATTGTACAGTCTTTCAAACATTTCTCTATACTGAAATCTAATTTTCATTTTTTCTTTTTCCTTCAGGGCAAAAATATCCTCGAAGCTGAGGTGTAACAACAACAAAAAATGCACAAACTCATTTATGTATTTTTTAATCAGAAGTGATTAGGGCTATGGTTAAATGAACCCAGAGGCTATAACTATCTGAATTATACCTAAAGCTCGGGAATAATACACCATATCTGGGACTAACACACTGGTATAATCAGGTTGTTGCTGTTAGAATAATTGTCAACACATGCAAATCAGTAGAAGTTTTTTCATTGTAGCAATTGTGCCCCAAAAGCTAATCAACGTGAGATGAGCTGCAAGTTCTTTATAAACTACCTAGAGAAGGTTTTGGCAGTAAAACTCTATCAAGTTTCTGCACATGCCAGTTCTTTGCAACTGCGCTGCCAGCAAAAGCAGCTTCTCCCCCGGCAAATCCATTTGCTGTTTTCTCTTTCACGCGGGGGGTCCCGGTAGCTCTTGAAAAGACAGAATTTTTTTTATAAGAGCCCAGCAGATTCACTTCTAAAGTGTCACTATTGAACACAGCCATGAAAAAACACATTTCTAGAGATTCAGTGAGAGTTGTTTTTTTCTGAGGGATGGGCAGATGAGAAGCGGCTCAGTACCATGAAGCATTAGTCCATCGGGATCAATACATTCCCAGGGGACTGGGGATCCCACTGCCCAGAACCAACTGGTCCCAGCAAGGGATCACTCCTGCCAGCTGCCATGAAACCTCTGGTTTGCCCTGCCTAACAATAAAGGCACAAAGAAAACCCCTTTGCCTGGAAGCCCTCCCAGAAAGGCAGGGAGCTGCGGGTCTGGGCTCCAGCGCAGGTTTGCACCACACAAACACACTGACAAAATCCAGCCCTGGCCCCTATTAACATCAATTAACTTTGGGACTCGCCTCATAAGGAAGGAAGGGAATTAATATTTCTGGAAATTAATTTCCAAAAGGAAAGCGTAACGAATTGGTGAACATGCTGAATAATCGTTTTGGCACAGTTTGTGTCCCATGCCGACCGAAGGCCTTGGTGATACTGATGCCTTTCCAAGCACAGGTCAGTGCAGCAGCCGCCCCTGTGAGCTCCTTTAGCTGTTCCTTTCACATTCGCCTTTTTGTTGCCTTTTCCTCCCCAAAACTTTTCAAAGAATTACAGTCCAGTATAAATCTAGAAGACATTGGGAGTAGGTTACCCCAGAGATGCTGAATAAGTCCATGTCACTCTGAAAATAATTAAAAATAAAGTCTAGAACTATCATCAGCCATTCTCCCTATTGCCAGAGGAGCAAGAAATACCAAGAAGGACATTTTTTGAACTGGTTCCTGCAGATGTAGCAGAATGACTTCCACTGATACCAAGCATCCACAACTTGTCCCATTAATTACAGATGTTGATTGGGAAGTGAAAAATATTCACAAATGACACACATGGAAAGAACAGTATTAAATCTGAATATACACGTGTGGGATCTCTGGGACCACAGCTTCTGGCTGTCCTCAAGGCATTCAGAATTATTAATAGCACTACTTTCCTCTATATTATCCCATACTACATGTAATAATTTTTACCCTTCGGTGCCAGAGAAAATGCTAGGAAAGAGTGCTGAAAAATATTCATTTCAAATGAATTAAAACTGAAATGCTCGCTTGATTTATGTGCGGGAATCTATACTAGAATTTGAAAGACGAAGAAGTATGACGTATCTTGGTCATGCTCACTAGTAAAGAAAATAATTACCTCTAGCAGAAGATTAAATTACGATCCTCAGTGTGCAATATGATGCTTTTGTCAGTGTTGTTTTTTTTTTTTTCTTTTATTAAAGACTGCAACTTTTACTAGGGAAAAATGTGCCAGTTACTTAAAAGTTAAGGAGACCTTGAAAATGTAGTATCTTGCTGAAATTTCTTCTACCACAGAAATCTGCATCATCATCGCAAAAAGCAAAATAGTTGACAAGATAAACGTTTTGTTAGAAAGTAAGTTGCAGGCTCACAAGACCTCAACCTTAAAATCCCTGGACATTATCAGTTAAAGTCGTGAAAGCGATGCCATGAAGGAAATGTCTGCTCAGTCTGTCAAGTCAAGATTGGGAAAGAGAAAAAGTCCAAGCAATGAAGAACAAGAGGCTGAGTCTCTGTCTTGGATAAAGTGGGAAATATTCATCCCTTAAACCGGAATGTGAAGTACCTGCTGTGAAGAAAAATTAACTACAGTAAAGGACAGACACAGCGATTCACAGATGAGATGTCACATCAATCATCTGGCAATTTTCTTATCCCTAAGTAACTCTATGGAACAAAAATTTCATTATAAAGGCCTGGGACCTAATTCGTAAGATTATTCTTCAAGGAAATAGAAAAAAAAAAAAGGGCTTAAGGGCTTCCCTGTTTATATCATGTATTTCAGCCAAAATATTTACGTAAAAGTATATTTACTGTGATAACCCAGCATAAATATTTTCACTAGTGTTCTCATAGCTTGGCAACAAAAGAAAAATAAAAAAAAAATGACTAGCGTATGAAAGGACAAAATTTAACACACAATAAATCGACCGTGCAATAAGTCGCAATTCAGGAAGAAAATCTGTGAAGAAGCTGATACTGCCAGAAAAGTAATGGAAGTAGTTTCCTGTGCTGACAGAGCTGGGGCTTTCCTGAGTTGGCTGAACTTGCACCGGATTTTTTTCTAAGATTCAGCTATTTCTAAGGCGTTTGCCGTAACACAAGAGATGATAGGAAAGCAATAATGTTCTGCTGAGTTAGAAAAGCCTCAGAGTTTCTTGGCAGGTTGCAGTTCAGGGCCTGGTGGGAAAAGCAGCCCCATTTCTGCTCATTCCCTCTCTGTTCCCCATCAAGCACATAACACTGTCCCTCCAGCTCTGTTTGAACTGCCTGTGTGAGACAACCAGTGTCAAATATGCAGCTGGTGCAGGTTTCCCTCTCCAGAATCTCACTTTGGTGAGGCACTGGTTGCTAATCCCCTGATTATAAGAAAGTGTTTTCACATATTTGACAGGTATAATCTTTAGTGGCAAAGATCCACATTGGAATCCAGACTTCACCAAAGTAAAAAACACTGATCCTGGGAGTTGAGCCCAATCCAGGCAAAAAAATGTGGCTTGAATCTTGTTTGTTCTCACATGAGAGCACTGCCCGAGCAGGCTTTGCTGAACTCCAGTGCAGGAGTGTTGGACTAGGTGACTTTCAAAGGTCTCTTCCAACATAAACTATGATTCTAGGAGATACAGGGAGTTCCTAACACAGTCAAAATATTTTAAAATGAAACAGAATCAAATCAGACTGATTTTGGTCACAGCTGGGATCCAACCGATGAGCGAGTTAGGAGTTATTTAACTTTTTGTTCCCCATTTAAACTACTAAACATCTGTTGTGAAGATTGAATTCTCAAAAGGTCAGTGCAGGAGCAGGAAATAAGGATGTATTTTTTGTAAAGAGTTTGACTTTTATTAACTTTTTTTTTTTTTTTAGTAGCCTATATGTTCCTATATTTCCTCTAAATTCCTAGTTTCTTTATGAAAAATATTTTATACACACACAAGCACATGCAAATAAATTTATCCAAGAAGGCTTTCTCAAGGAAATTCTATGAATTATTCACACAGATATGAGAATTGCTCTGTGTAGGCATTACTTTTGGAAAACTATAGAGGCACTTATGTAAAAACTTGCACTAAAGTGATGTTTTAGTAAAACACATATCCTTATTACTGCTTAGCATCAGATTATGTTTTCAGCTGCATACTACAATTCATGAAGATGATAATGGTAATTTGATGTCACTATGTGAAAAATATACACAACGCTGTCTAATATTTGATTAATGGTCTGACTTCAGCTGGAAGAACTAGAAATTCTCATAGGGGTTATAAATCAGTGAAGAGCCAACAAATTAATAACTTTGTTTCCATAGAAATGGAACTCAACTAATTCAATAAAATATGTCACTCTGGTGTTATTATTGCAGCAATTAAGATGTTTTTCCTTTTAGTTCTTTAGTTTAGCTTTGTTTAAAAATAACTGTATTTGTAGCAGGAAAACAGACTGCCTGGCTGCTTTTGTATAGTTAAGTAGCCCAGAGGAACTAATACCCACCGACTAAAAATACTTTCCAACAAAGATGGAAAGAGCAGGTGAGAAATTCAGTAGCATGTATGATAAAGTATATAACATCCAAGAAAAATTCACATACTATATATATATATATATGTACAGCATATATATATAAAGAAAATAGCACATTTATACCTTGCTAATAATAAATTAACTTTCAATTTTTTTTTCCAGCTGATTTTGAAAATACTATGCACTTCATGGGTGCAATTCTTACAAAGGAAAATTAATTCTCTTTTATTCTTTTCATAATAATAGGCAATCTCCTATCTGAGGTTTATTTGACTGGATACACTGGCCTATCCAAAAAACATGCAGCCACTTGCTGTCCTAAATGTTGGAGCAATGCGTGATATCATGTCACATATTTTCCTTTATTTTAGGCCAGTTTCTTTTGCTTGCCTAACTCACTGTCTTTAATGGCCACGACGAATGAAAAGGGAAGTGTGTTTTACCTTTTCTAATCCCTATGAATCAGATTCTCAGGTGTTCAAGCTGTCCAAATGCACTTTAAAATCCACGGACTTCCCTCCTACCTGTCTGGCCCTTATCGCTTTTCAAGATTGTGTATAACTGTGTCTCAGTTGTTTTATTTATAATGTCATCAAGTCCAGGTCGTTATATTTGTTATAGGTTGCTGTGCTGAATCCACCCCCCGACACCTCTGTTTCTGCCTGTGCCTTCAAGGGATGTTAAAAAATGAAATACTACTTTTTACTTGTCAAAAAAACCCCAGTAAAAGTCAGATTCCAGAGTCAGCTGTATTCACTCAGTGGATATTCATTGTAATGTCTCTTGTCTAACTGATGTTATTGCAAAACAAATTTGGGTCTGCACATGTAAATATTAAGAGAGAATACTGACAGAAATTGATTCTGCTAGATATTCTGCAAAGCATGTCACAAGATAGACGGAGATTGCGAAAGTGTCCCTCCCATATATATTTCAACATGTAATACATGACCTATAAAAAACCCCATGCTTTTTTAAATAAATAGAAAATTAAAGGATATTCTTTATTTGCTAAAAGGTGCATTTGCGTTTCAACACTGCTCAGTAATGTTCCTTTGGTGATTAGAAAGCATGTACATCTGGACGCTTGCTCTGATATACTGCCTACTACAAATCTACTATATACAGCACTATTTTTTTATCATGTTCATCATCATAAAGGCCAAGCCCCTTTCAGATGTACATTAAGCAACATGACAAATGTGTGTCAGTTAAGAAATCTGCTGAGCAATGATGGAACACTCGAGGAAGTTAGAGGAAAAAGTTCCACATAAGTATTCATTTATAACACAAAAGGAGCTTTTATTAAACGTTAAAGGAATTAAGTACTGAAAAGACAGGAAATAAAAAAATGACAGCTGTTAATTTAACCTTATTTTGCCACACTGACTGTTGCTGATAAACTTTATATCTAGGCCTTGTTTGACTGCAGTCTGGTACCAATGAGGCAAATACTTCACCAACAGTCTCCCACTATTTAGTCATATATATATAGCTTTAATTTCTGCTTGATATCTATTGTATTCAGTGCACACTATATATAGTGCTCTGTAAATCCAAGTTATTTAATCCTCTCCTAAGCTTCTTATTAACCCTTATGTCTCAGTGACTCTGTGCTATTTAACCCTGAGCTGGATGTCCAAGAGTTAAACTTCTCATGCACTTTTCCCTTGTCATTAGGGATCCAAATGTTTTGCCAGCCGCCTTCAATGCAGCTCCACAGCATCACTGTGGGATGAATTTTAATGTTACAATTTGACAGACAAAAAAACAGATGTCTCAAGACCTTTAAAGCTAAAAGTATCTGCTATTTTTTTCCTAAAGTGACAGAAGCTGAAATGAAAAATCTCACCTAAGTGTATAAGGACTCATTCAAAGAGTTACAGTTATACAATGCTTGAAGCTATTATGGGCTTTTTCTTTTCTTTTTTTTGTTCCTTAAAAACCTAAACTCTGTCACAGATTCCATAAGTCAAACTAACTTAACACAATGGATATGGAGATATGCAAAACTGTTTTCTTTCTCTATTAAAATGTGTTTCAAACATTAGTTAATAGCTTAGAATCTTCCAGGGCCAGAAGCAACTCTAGAGTGCTCCGTTTGGAAGCTGCAAACCTTGTGCCTTACTAATACAAAAATACCTTGTTTTAGCCTGAAGCATTATCAGATAAACTCCGTGGCTGCATTTGTTTTTTTTTTTTATGTATAAAATGCTACCAATGACCCAGGGCTCAATCTCCAGAGAGGTTGAGCCTTAGGCAGGTAGAATTCTATTGGAAATTTCCCATATGAAAGGAAAGAGAGGAAATATTATTCTGACAGGCCCATTAAAATAGGTAAATGTGTAAAAATTCTCCAGGGTTTGGCCTCTTCAATGAAATCTGGGTGAGACAGGTTAGTATCTCCAAGGCAATGCTATGCTAAGTACTACCCAGTGGAGCTGCCCCAAGGGATCACAGGGATAACAATTATCTAGCTATATGTAGAGTAGGCATGCGTGTCTCTGTAGGCCTATTTACCTAGATGATAATGGTCATAAAATTAGGAAGAAGTCAGTCCCTAGCAATTCACATTCGAACCAAGAATGGATCTGCAGGCTTGCTGCTGCTTAACAAAGTGCATAATTTCACTCTTACTCAGAAACTATTTTACAGAAATTGGCATCCTTATTACTGAGTTAATAGAAAAAATCCAATTGAACTCTACAAGACTTTTTTCCTATTACAGTAACATTGCAGAGCTCAATTTAGTAAAAATGAGTGCTTAAACCTTCTGACAATTTCCTCACTGAACTTAAATTCCACTCCAAGAACAACCATCTGTGAGTTTGAAAGGAGGTGGGTTCTTTATGCCTTGAAATGCACAGACCAGGGATGTCTCGCAGCTGAGCAGCATCTGCAAACATATGACAGAAGTTCTGAGTATTTGGGAAAGCTTCTGCTCCAAGATGAAATCCTAAATCCAGACTCCGTGGGAATTTCACCACTGAACTGAATGTGTCCATGGTTTATTCTGTCTATATTCTGGAGATGGCAAATTAATGAAAATAGACATAATATTGGCAACTCAGATCTTCACAGGAAGGCAAAAAGCCATGAAAGAATGACAGTGTTTTCCTTTTCCAATCAGGACTTGAATTCCAGACAGCACCCGCTCTGGTGTCATCTGAGACCTTTACCTGCTTAAAAGACAGAAGTGCTAAACTCCACAAAAACCGAAAGAATGACAGAATTATATATTTCCACTTGATGACAGAATTCTGGCCTAGATGTGTTACCAGTCTTCCTGGAAAACTTTAATAAAAGAGCTCAGTTTTCCAGCTTTTGCCTTTGTATAACATAATGCTGGCCACTGGCGCTACAATCTTACATATTACCAGTCCAAATAAATTTCTGTCAAAGCACCGCTGATAGTTTTAACTACATATGGATGTGCACATGTGACCTAACTTGGCTGAGTGGGACTCAGGAATTCAACGGCTTTACAATATTAACAGAAATTCACACCACTCCCTCCCTGTCAACCTGTCTCCTCATACAGTGTCACCAAACTTGATAGCCAACTTATTATAATCAAGATACTCTTTACTTCTTTCAGAGGAAAAATCCTGCCTTTTCTGAAACTAGAAGAGAGCAGTAATGACAAAGTGAGTTATTGTCAAGATCTGACTTCCACTGCAAGCATAACTTGTGACTGATATATTCTATTGTTATATTTCTCAAGAAGATCTGCAATATTGTTTAGTCAGTGACATGAAAAATGTGCCCTATAATTTCACAGTTCACAGCCATTCATTCTGAGTGCTGACATGGTTGAAATCATAATGTGGCATAATATTGTCATGCAGGATAAAGACAGAGGGTCTAATTAAACTCCCCCTTAAATGTTACATTCATCCTTATTAATCAAGAATTTAGGATTCATCAAGTAATACCGAGGGAAGTTAAAATTGGTTTCTATGACTTATTTGATTACACGGAAACACAGATTCTCAATTCTATCATCTACAGCTTTAATATCAACATATTAGGTATGATTTATGCCAACAGAGTAGGAACAGTTGGGAAATTTTAAAAATGCGATCTTCTAACAAGAATTCCTGCTCAGGCAGGGGGATTGGACTAGATGATCTTTTGAGGTCCCTTCCAATCCCAAACATACTGTGATACTGTATTTTTACATTAATTTTTCCCTTTGAATATATTATTATGATAATAAAACATATCGCAGTGATTATGAACACAGATAATATTAACACATTCAAGACCATTTCAGCAAAGACTGTTACATAGGATACTGTTGAGCTAATGGCTGACTAGTGAGTAACTGAATTTATAGCTGGTAGTTGTGTAGCAAGAGGGAATTTCTTTCAGCAATGATTAAAACTCTCCTTTCCTGGCATTGTTTACTGGATACTTCAATATACACAGCTCTCCAGAGTTAGTGTTTCTGCATTTTGAAATTTTGCAGGAAAGACAGACGAGGAAAAACTTCGTGCTTCAAGCAGATTTCCTTTCTACCTGGCTTTCCTTCTAACTTAAAAAAGAGAAAGGAAAAGAAAAACAATTTACACTGTCCAATATACAGCAACTTCTGATCTAGAGATGCGCTACAAATTCCCAATGGCTGGATTCAGGCAGACCATAAATAAAACTGCAGAGCCAACTTGAGATGCTCTTGGGTGTAACTTACGGTGAAAAACTCTGGCACTGCATGCTGAGAGTGTAGCTCAGCCATTCATTTATAACAGTAGAACTATTCTTCTGTCTGTACAAGGAAAACAAATCTCCTGTTGTTAGGAATCAAAGACAAGTCCTTCAGACTCTAGGAGACATATTTAACAATGACTAAGTATGCTCCTTCATAAGCATTCACTCTTTAAGACTTTCTATCCCTCTCTCATTATCAAGTATTTCTCTAAGTGACCGTAGCATATCCCAAAAAGCAAGTTTATTGACCTCCACCTGCAACAAAAGTGCTTTAAAAGGGCTTGATGTGCAAGCAAGTATGCAAAATTGATCCCTTAAGTGTTTGTGAGGAAGGTGATTTGGAGCCTTTTCCTTCTTCAGAGGGGGTTCAAGATCTCTGAAAGAATCCTGGCAAGAGACATGAAAAAGGCTTTTTGAATTGTCTTTGTAATTCACAGCATATATATTTTCAACATGTAGGGGTGGTGATTGGCAGTAAAGAGAAGTAACAGAAGTAAACTTGCTTTTTCCAGTGAATTCTCCTTAGTTCTCTCATGTATTTGAGATATGAAAGAAACTCACTGGACTGTAAATCCCACTTCTGTGTAGTTTCAGCACTGGTTTACAGAATTTTAGGCAATCTTTTTTTGACAAAGAGTACATAGATCATGGTTGCTACTGATAAGTGTTTGAAACATTTCCATGCACTTCCACCACCTCCCTAGGCACCGACCCCAAAGTTAAGATGATAAAATATAAAGCAAAATGCGGCCCAGTAGTAAAAAAATCACATTCCTGAACTCAATGGCCAGTCCATTGTCCAATGGTGCTTGGTGAAATGACAAACAAACAAATGCGATCAGGTTTGATTCAGCATCTGTTAGGTTCAGCCTTTTCCCCATGGTCTGATATTCAAGGATGAAACATACACACTGCAGTATAGAAATATGTACTTTACATAAAGAGTAACAAGAGTCTGCCCACCTTTCAGATAGACCAGTAGCTGTTATTTGGAAATTATGACAATAATAAACATGACTCTACTGCCATTTTCAGACCAGCAGAGCGATGAAACCCGCAGCCATTACGAGGGCAGTGCTACAGCTGCGGGTTATCGGGCAGCTGGATCCACCACAGGCTGTTCTCATCTGACATGATCAGTCTCAGACAAATGGAGATCTACTGGTTTTATATGTGTGCAATTCCACTAAATTAATGATATGGTGAAATAAGGAGACCAGGATCATATTAAAGGATGTCAACTTCCAAACAAAATTTGGCTTTCAAATGGCAACAGTTGAGACTTGAGCACTTAAGACCATGTTCTGGTGCTTCCAGAGCCCACTGCCACTATGTCGGGTCAACTGGATTCGAGTGCAGATAAAAAGATTAACACATACACAAATATATATCTGATTTACATATATTGCTTCAGATATTTTTGGCCGCCTTTCATATTCCCATGAAACTCACTGCAGTTTGGGTCCCTTTACTAAGTTCTCCAGCTTCAAATCCTGCATTCTAATTTTGCTTAATGAATTAGATATGCTTTAGAGCTATAATAAATTTTTCTTGTGAAGATATTTCTGAAGCATTGAGTCACACGGCTTACTGAGAATAAGTACCGCAATAATATATTTACATAAATAATTTAAAATCCAAGAGCACAGTAGGTAATAAAAATATATTGCCATGATAAACCATGAAACCAGGAGAACAACGTTGCTTTAATTAAAAATTACAAATACACTGCAGCAAACAACTTATTTACACGTAGTTAAAAATCTGACTGTTGAATATCTTGGACTTGTTGAATTCAAAAAAGGAAAAAATACTGAAACCAATCTCTTCACACAGACAAAAATACTGAGGACCGTAACTGTGTTTAATTAAGATCTTCTGTTAATAATGGATTTCAGAGTGTGAAGCTCTTCTTTTAATTTCCCAAGGTAGAAAATGTTATTAAATTTGGCCTTTAACTTCTCATTGACATGTACACTTGAAACTTCTGATTAAAATTTCAGAGGGTGGTAAGAAGCACCCAAAATTAAACTCTTAAATCTGGCACAAAAATAACAATGATCCCTGATTAAGAAATCAAATTTCAGAAACTTCATTACTGTTCTATTAATAAATTGTTGGGTTATAATTAAAATGGGGCCTGCTGGATTTCTTTCATTTTTTAATTCTAAAAAAGTCAGAAACTGCAGAGGGAATTAAAATAAAAATAAAATAGGTTAATGAATCTAAGAAACGCGATCCAACTTTAACAGGTTCCTTTTCTTTCTGGGGTGATCCCAGAGGAGCTGACAGTACTTTCCATCCGAAGGTGCATGTTGAGCAAAATCACTGGTTCTGTCTGCTCCTTCCTTTCTCCAACGTCCATCGTCCCAAGCTCACTGCACACTTTTCACAGGAAATAGTTGTGAAAGGCAGTGCTAACCTAGTTTTAAACCAGCATAATTCAGCGTAAGATGAAACTTGCTGCCTACATGATTTAGCTGGCCAACATGAGTATGTGGTTCTTATTTCCAGGATGATGTTTCTGCCTCTGCCTTGAGTTCCTTTGAAATATGATCAGAAAGAGCTGACACCATGAAAGTCCACTGCTAATCGTGCGCGGACAAATAGCTGGAGCTCAAGGGACAGGCTTTTGAGCCTTAAGATACTTGGAGTCATATTTTTTTCAATATAATACATATTTGTCAGCTTGTTTGAGTTTTTAAATGAAAATCTTTTCTCAGTCTGCAAAAACACTTCAAGCTGAAGAATAAGAAAGAGAATTGCTTCAAAAGTACAGCTGTCTTTAGGAATTGGTACAAAGTAAGCCATGTTTTTCAAAGAGATAAGTAATTTGAATCTGGTTCAGATATGGAATGTTCAAAGAATAAATTCAATCTAAATGTGGACAATGGCACAAGTGGTTTCTATACACTATTCATGGTTCCTGAAATGCTTTTGTGATGTTATATCTAGTAGAGTAACTACATTTCCTGATTACAAATAATCATCAGCCACTCCTATAAGTTTTATGTAGAAAACTAACTAAAAATATCCCTGCGTTTAGACATATCTCAGTTGCTATGGGATGAAAATAAAGGAAAAAAGTAACATTACTGATTCTCTGTTGTTCTTTTGTTTAGATCCATCTGCAAATTTTGGACAGATACACACTTTGTTGGGGGTGATGTGCATTGTTCACACAGCACACACTACATAAATTTGGTATTCATTGCCTCTTGCAGACACAAAACATTGCTTGCTTGTCTATTTAGTGTAATATCTCATTTAAAAGTCTGCATTGTGCCTGTTTGGCCTTTATTTTACCAGTATAATCATAGTAATGACTCTGATGATATAATTTATAGCAGCACATGTGTAGGATTATATTCTCGTAGCACAGAAATAATAATTTACTTTCATCTATCTGGGCAAGGCCAAGTCCTAGCTCACTGCAGCTTCAGTGTTTCAATGGGAAATATTTTCTCAGCCCTTGAATGTAGATGGACAGTCATTATTTCACTGAGGGACGTTATAAATCGTCACAAACTGACTTAAACCATATGTAAAACAAATAAATTATTTCTATACACATTTTCAATTTTTACACGTTTTCTCAGGTTCTCATGAAGGAAGAGGAATAAACAAGCTGTCATTTTGAAACACTGTGCAAAGCTATGTCTATTGCCCATGACACTTGTTCTCCTGCAGTAATCTCGTAGTTGGAAAACTATTGCCCTCTGTCTAATGCATTTCTTTGTTTCCATCATACTGAATCTCTCTGTTGCAGGGAAAGAAAAAAAAAAAAAAGAAAACAAAAGAAAAAAGCCACTTTTTATGTTCAGCCCAGACTAATTTAATTCTATACTAGAAAGCAAATTTTCAGGTGCAAAAGACATACTCCCTTTGTGATGGATGGAAATTAGAGGATACTGCACTCACCTGATAGTCTGATGTTGCAGAGTATCTGGATCAGTGGCATTTACCGTTAACACAACGCTGCCAATGGGGATGTTTTCTTGTTTTGTCACTCTCATTGGGTTTGGGTGGAAAACCGGTCCTTCATTCACATCCTCAACCGTGATCTGAACTGTTGCCGTGGAACTGGGGCCATAGGCAATGTCTGGAATCAGTGGGTCTTCGTTTTCTACTTTGATCAGCAATGTGTGAAATGCCGAAATCTCATAATCTAAAGGCTGCAAAACATATAATAAAATCAGAATGCAAGGTGTAAAGACAGTACTTAACAGTTTTCCCTTGTACCTCATTGCAAACTTGCAGAAGACAGAATTAGCCAGAAAGGGACAACAGCATTTGTGGCATCTGAGACTTGGTCAGAGTTCATAACTACCATTGTGTATAATGCTGAAGTACATTAAAAATAATGAATGTAATGGACAAAAGATGGAGATGTACCTCTATCCAAGACCATATACTTTTTTTCTTTCCACATCTCATACATATAATTTAATTGTCATATATACATGCCTATTTAGGATACAATATGCATTTAGCAAACAAATCAGAGTCATACTTAGTAGCTACTTATGACAAGTAGCATAAAGCTATCTTCTCAACTCCTGCCTTGAAATCAAAAGCACCACAGTGGAAAAACATCCAATTTTTCTTAAGAATTGAAAATGCCTCTTCTGAAGTCAAACAGAGAAAATTCCAGTACAGGCAACAACCAGGGAAATATATATAGATATTTAGATTTATTAAGCATGAGATCTAAGCTAATCTTCATACAAACACATATTATTTTTTTTTTCACAATACTTTACAACTGCGGCTACAAAGGTGTCTCTCCAGTTCAGTATGAAGCCACGTCCCACACTTCCCTGGTATTTGCATCCGCGTTCTCTGGGAATGAAACATGGCCCTTGAATTCTGACTGTACCCTGAGTCACAATCAAAACTTTGTTGTAAAGTGTCACTATTAATTGTGATGCTTACCACAAAACTAGCTGTTATTTAAGCACAATGGCAATATAGTTATCAACAGGCAGGTCCTTATGACTAAAGGAGTAAGGTTACTGTGACAGAAGCGGTTACACCTGTTTGGACAAAGGCTGGTAGCCAACTATATATTTTTGAGTAACTTATTCTTGTTGTGCCTTCTTTCATGCGGTAAGTGCAGTGGGTGGACCTTAGAGTAATAATACAGTACAACAGCAAACTGCACTTACTTTGACAACTGAGAGCATTCCCTCATTAGTCTGGGGATTGGTATGGATTTCAAAACTCTGCCCTGGATTTCCATTAATAATGGTGTAGACAGCTCTCCATGCTCCAGTTGCTGGGTCATCTCGGTCACCAACGGTT
Organism: Patagioenas fasciata; assembly: GCF_037038585.1. Classification (NCBI taxonomy): domain Eukaryota; kingdom Metazoa; phylum Chordata; class Aves; order Columbiformes; family Columbidae; genus Patagioenas; species Patagioenas fasciata. The sequence continues at coordinate 12,236,766 of NC_092532.1, forward strand.
AAGTTCACTATTACACCTGTGACTCCTTCCTTTACTGTGGCTTGAAACTAGAAAAAACAAACAAAAACAACATAGAGGCAACCGTTACTATTTGCAGGTAATGACCACACAGACATGAAAACCCAAGCCGGCATGAATTATTTACCACAACAGGAGAAAGCTGTAATCCTTGACTGAAATGGAATGTTATAGGCTCTAAATTATACATTTTCACTCACAAAATACGAGGTAGCACATTACAGCTGCTCTCCATTTAATAGATGGCAGATAAGCAGCAATGGGATAGGAATCAAGTTTTGGAAGATTCTGATCACAAGATGACAGTTCATCTCGTATTAGTGGAAAAGTGAATCCTGAAAAGACATACAGCGCCACATAGACACAGACGCTATCAGAAAGGGAATTATACACACAGCTAAGCAGAAGAGGAGGCCGACTAATACAGCCCATCCTTACCCTCTAATGTACTGTTACCTACAAATAATCCAGTTTTGCACTTCAGACTATTATTTTCATAAATTCCCTCATCCCTGTTATTTTTTGTTACACTGTTATCAATACAAAAAAACCCTCCATTTTTCACATAAAGTGTTCCCATACTATTTTTTGGGGGGGAGGTTGCTCTAAGAGACTCAAAAATAATTAGACCTCATGCTACCACTTTGTCTGCATAACTATAAGTTATAACTATCTTTTTTTCAGTAGAAGAATTTTTTATGACCTTGTAAAGTTTGTTGCACTGCTGCACTCTTCAGCTAGCCAAGCCCTATGAGAAAATTCTCTAATTTACTATCCAGGCAAACAGAGTATAACATCATTCTTATTTATGTAGGAAAAACATTAAGCAACCCATAGGAAAAGCTTGTAAGGGTCAGACTTAATAATACTCATCACCTTTCAAGTACTTGAGGCTGACGTGCTAAAAGCACCGTATATAAGAGTGATAAGATAATACCTGCTTTATAGGTGGATAAACCAGAATGATAACATACCTAATCCTGAGAAGTGCTGAACATCAGCAGTACCATTATAGATCATTAGGAAATCTTAGCATTTCTAGGGATTAAGCCTTCAAAAGTCCAAAATTACAAACTTTAATGACACAAATAGGTTTTGCCATTTGTGCACAGCTTAAAAGCTACATCATCGGTGACATTATATCACCCAAAGGAAAAATATCACCCAAGTAGCTTCAAGACCTGAATAGAATAAATGTCTTTTGTTCTGCCTTACAGACCACACAAAGTCATAACACTACAGAAAATTTTGTGAGAATACTGAATCCAGAAAATGGCATTTTATTAATATATCGATTTCTCAGTCTGGACAAACAGTAGGTAAAATTGATTTCCTCACAGAAAATATGGAGGAGACAACTATGTCTTTTCCTGTGTTCAGTTATCTTTTTTTTTTTCTTCCAATAGATTTGACTTAAATTTTCAACCCCTTTTTCAGTTTAGCTGCATAATTTGAATGTATGCATTCAGTTCAAGCTTTCCAGCCTCAAACTTGATTTTATAAAAGGATGACATTAATAATTTGCTATTTCTATCTTCTTTGATATGTTTAACAAAGAATGTGAAGATTCTTTTGATTTTGGTAGTTAATATGTAACAGGTTGTGATTGAGCTGTTTCAGACAGATCATTAAGCTCATTTGCAGTTTAATTAACCCTAAGTGATAATATAATAATATTTTTGCTTGATTTGAAACAAATCAAAAGAAAAGCACTATTAAGAATCTTGGAAATAACAAGAGTGTGGTGGGTCAACCCTGGCTGAATGCCAGGTGCCCATCAAAGCCGCTTTTCACTCCCCTTCTCAACTGGACAGGGGAAAGAAAATATAATGAAAGACTCACGGATCAAGATACGGACAGGGAGAGATCACTCACTCGTTACCATCATGGGCACAACAGACTCAACTTGGGGAAATTAGTTCAATTTGTTACTCATCAGTAGGATAATGAGAAATAAAAAACTAAATCCTAAAACACCTCCCTCCATCCCCCCTGCCCTGCCTTCTTCCCAGGCTTAACTTTACTACCGATTTTTCTCCTACCCTTCAGCATCTCCTTCCTCCTCAGGGTGAGGACTCCTCACATTCTTCCCCTGCTCCAATGTGGAGTCACTCCCATGGGAGACAGTCCTTCACGAACTTCTCCAATGAAAGTCCTTCAGGAACACACCACTCCAGTGTGGGTTCTCCCTCCAGGGTCACAAGTCCTGCCAGCAAACCTGCTCCAGAGCAGGCTTTTCTCTCTATGGGTCCACAGGTCCTGCCAGGACCCTGCTCCAACGCAGGCTTCTCACATGGTCACAGCCTCCTTCGGGTAACCACCTGCTCTGGTGTGAGGTCCTCAACAGGCTTCAGGTGGAGATCTTCTCCACCATTAAATTCCATGGGTACCTTGTGGAGTTCTGTTCCACCATTGGCCTCCACAGGCTGCAGGGGATACAGCCAGCCTCACCATGGTCCCCACTATGGGCTGCAGGGGAATCTCTGCTATTGGAGCACCTCCTCTCCATCCTTTCTTAAAGACCTTAGTGTCTACAGAGTTGTTTTTCTTGTGTATTTTCATTCTTCTCTTCCAGCTGCTGTTGTGCAGTGGCTTTTTTCCCCTTCTTAACTATGTTTTCCCAGAGACCCTACCACTGTTGCTGCTGGGCTGGGCCTTGGCCAGCGGCAGGTCCATCTTGGAGCCAGTGGTTTTGGTGCTGTTGGACATAGGAGAAGTTTCTAGCAGCTTCTCACAGAAGCCATCCCTGTAGCCCCCACACTACCAAAACCTTGCCAATAGAAACCCAGTGCAGAGAGGAATGATTACCAAGGCTGTATTCCTTCCTGCTCAGCAAAATGCTGTCACTGGAAAGCCCTCTTGGACACTGCTAATCGAAAATAAGCGATTAGCCCAAGGTATATTTTTGTATTATTTCACATTATCTCAGCCTGAGTATCGATAAAAAGAGACATTAGAACCATAAGGGCCACACTTTTTCCCACCAAGGGTTCAGTACCAAACAATTCTTATTTAGTGATGTAAAAGGGTGACTGGACTTCAAAGAACCCAATCCTAAAGATTCTAACCCTTAGATTTGACTGGGCATATGTTCCTAATTCATATTGATCCTTCTGAAAAATCTGTTCCTTAATCCACTAGTCTGATTCAACTAAGTCTTCAATAATCCCTGGATCACCCTGGGAACAGTAAGATCTCTTTGGGTAAAATATTTAAAGATCTGGCAATATTATTCAGGTACATTATTGTGAAACCAGTGAGATAAATTTATTCTGCTTACCCCACCAGTGCCAGATTTTGATGGAAAAGATTGCCATGATGTGCCAGCTAGTTCAAAAAGCACTGAAAGTCAGTTTAAGGATATCTAATTCAAGGGTTGGCTTTCTTCTGCATTCTTATTTTCTCCTTATTTAGGAAGGGTTCTCAGTAGCTCCAACTGCACTGAGTTAGTAGTGCAGAAAGGGCACATAAACTTGCTGAGGGCATAAAACTGTGGAGCTTCTGACACCTGCAGATCAAGGAAATGACAGCGTCTGCAGGCAAAGGCTGTGCCAAGCCAAATAATTCCACTCACCCCTGGCATTCTTTGCATTTGAGAAATGACCATATAAACACAGAGGGTATTTGAAGCTGTCTGGAATAGTAGACTAAGATCTGTTCAAGACGGATGAAAAAGCAGAATGTTCAAATCACCGAGGTTGGCACATGGGTCTACTCTAAATTTATAATGTGAAAAGTGTAATAAATCACAGATTTGTGATGCAAAAGACAAGCATCTACTGTGAAATAGAAAGGTCCAGAAAAATGCAGTGTTTATTATCTAGAACGTGAACCCTTTTGCCTGTTCAGCCACCTTTATATAAAGAATAGAATTCCTAGTATTTAGAAATATCTGTTCTATTTATACTGAGTCTCTTTCAAAAACAGAAGAAGGGAATTTAAAACCTATGAAAGGATAAAAATAGGAAATATATTTGCAAACAGAGAGAAAGATAACCACAGGTTTATCATATTTCAAAAGGAAAGGTTTATATTCTCTGAGCAGAGTGCTTAACTGGTAGAGTCTGAACCAGTGCTCTAAAATAAAACCCCATAGTGGCTAACATAAATAATTAGATCACAAGTTAATTGATTTCACTCTTTTTAAATATCTGCACATCCCCTAAGCACCACTATAAATTAAGAATAAAATAGATGAGTTCAGTGCTTTATTTAAACTGCTATCATCTGGACCCATATTAAGAATAATAACTTAGAAGTTAAATACCCTGGGCCAGAGTTGCATTTGCTGGAAGGAGCTATGTTCATTTACTACAACTGAGCATTTGAATACACGTGGGTTAACTTGCTCTGTGGACTGATGTGCTGCATTGCCCTGGATCTTGCGTGCCTGCTCCAAACTATGTGCAAAGCTTGAAAAGACAAAATGAAAAATTATGGTTCCAAGCTAGCAGGAATTTTATCTTACTGTGTTTAGGAAATTCAAGGTGGCAGTTATCTACTGAGAATAATCAGGCCTGCATCAAAGGCTAGCTAAAGGGAGAAGACAAGTGGGGAAACAAAGAAATTGAATTACAGCTTAATTTTAGTAGCTGTTTCCTGGCAGAGCCAAGATATAATATAACCCTGAGCCAAATCCTCCGCCACACTGAGCTCTGTGGTGAACTGGTGGGACAGTACAGTGACAGATCTCACTGAACAGCAAAACAGCTCAGTAGGGTCTCAGGAAAAAACAGATTTCTGCCACGGGGCAGATACGTGAAAAGATCACTTTGTAAAATGTTATCACCTGAGAATCCAGGCACTAACCCCATCTCAGCCTCAAAGAAAACTGGAAATGGTACCTAACCTGTATGAAAATTGGATTCTTATTTGCCAGCCTTACTTAAAGCTTCTGTAGTAAGGGAGGTTTTACTTAGTGGTTTCTCAGAGCACAGAGGAACAAATGAAACTTAACTGCATCAGAATCACCTGAATGTCCACTGTCCAGCAGCAGCATGAGCATGCAGTAATAGCCTTAATACCTTTACGAAGCCACCGAAAAACCGTCTCAGTGTGGGGTACTGATATACCCAAATTAAAGAGCTGCCACAGCAGCAAACACAATGCAAGATAAACGTGTCTGAGGTTGGTGATCGCTACCCCATGGCTCATTAAGATTCTGCATGCTGTGATTCCCAGTCAAGAACAAACAAATTAAAACTGCATGTCACTTTGCATTTATCAGGGCAACATTCCAGGTGAAGGTATTCTGTGCTACTCTCATGCGTTTGTTCCCTCATCTATGTATCATAAAAGATGAGAAACAATGGGATATATTAATTCACATGTGTCTTTGAGAAGCTCCACGGGGAAACTGTATTATTGTATGTGCCCTTCTCACTGAAGTCCACTGCTTTCACAACCATATTTTGTCTGTCTCCTTTCCTGAAAACATGAATCTTTACAATCTGCTTGCTCTTTGTCTGTCTTTTCCTTTGCACCCTCATTCAGTATGTGTGCACCTGAGTGGCCAGCACTTGTTAAGGAAATGATGTATTTTCTATAGCTCTGTATCTGGAATATTTCCAAGGACAAATGAATTTTCAGAGTGATCACAAAGGTTTGCTTTCTCAAGCAACCAGGAATAAGAATCTCATAAATATCAGCAACAGACATTTCTTGTGGAATTCACTGGGACATCCAGCCCTGCCCACCCACTAACAATAAACCAAGTAACCTGGCGCTTGGAGCTCATCACACTGCACAGACTAGATGGGTGAAATACTAGGTGGGAATATTTAGCGTAACATTTGTGCACTGAACAAAGTGATACTGGTGGTTCTTCAGTCACCTTTCATCACAGCACAAAGATCAAATGTGCTGGTGCACTTTCAGGGGCCCATGACAGGATAAAAAACAAGAGGACCCAACCAACTGCACTTTATACCAAACTCTCAACACATGCAATTTAATTGCCAATTTAGTGGTCAAGGAAAATTGTAACTTGGCATTACTTTCTCTGTAATCTTTTCTACAGATTTCGAAGGCATTTTCCCTCTTGAAGCTGTGCATAGCCTTTACTATACAGACATCAATAGCTGCTGTATTTCACTACAGAGACAGCTGTATTAATGTAATGGATTAAGCTGATGTAAACTGTACATGAAGCAACATATGAAGCACTTTGGAAGCCATTTAAATGAAAGACACTATGTAAATATAAAGCATTATCTTAGTATGACAAGGATTTGACAATGTAAATTAGATGCAACACACAAATTAAAGCTATGAATCCCCTAAACAGTCTTTAGTAATTGTCATTGTTTTACTGCCATAATGCTGGCTTGTAGGCACTACATAATTTCTTAAAGTGTTTCTTTCAGCTTATTCTATATTGTTTCTAAGTACACTATATTCTTCTGTCTCCCTAGTAAAATTATAGAAAGAATTCAATTGTAGGTTAGAAAAAATCTTTCTGAATACATGTACTTGACCATAATAATTTTGGATGCATTTTCACTTTTTAACTTTTGAATGAATTTTACAGGCTACATACTGTAAATGCTTTGTGACCTTCCAAGGCACATATCAGTTACTTTACAAAATAAAAGTTCTGTTCAGTAATGAAAGACTGAATGAGTATTTTTGTCCAGTATACACTGCAGCCTGCAACAACAGCAACAAATCTAAAAAATTACTTAGTCAAATTGAAGGCCAAAGATTAAATTCTACTCCCTGTAACACAGTCACAATTTCTGCAGTCTCTATACATTTGTGCCTCGTTATTGAAAAACACAAAGATGCTTAATATCACTGATACTAACAGTGAATCACTAAAAAACTGCAAGGAGAGTTTCAACATGACATTATCCTGTTTTGCTGTTCAACAGTCTGCTTGGAAAAGTACTGCTAAGGAGTACTAGGAATGCAGCAACCAAAGAAAAATGGTAATAATCAGGGTGTTTCCCCACATTCCAGGTACCAGTCCCTCTGTGAGCAGTTTTCCAGTGTGATGAAGTCAAGCTGCCTCTGGCATTCAGTGGAACAACTTCAAGAACTCTTTAGGTATTAGGATTCGTGATTGGGCAGGGACAGAATGCAAAAATAACAGGGTGGGATGGTTGGATGGATGGATGGATGGATGGATGGATGGATGGATGGATGGATGGATGGATGACCTGCTGGATGCCATAAGAGCTACCTGTAAAGTTGCCAGAGTGACAATGCAAAGAGTTGTTCTATGCCTCTTGCAGACATCTTAAATCTTGGAAAACTTTGGAAGATTTACAGAGTAAGATCCTCCTAAGATTCACAAATGAATTCCAAGAGCTTTTCTTGCTGCTTCTTTTGCACACCAGTTCTGAAACCCCATTCAGAGCTGATGTTGTATTCCTATCCTCTCATTTATGTGCTTGCAGAAGATTTAAAAAGCCATTCAGGGACTCTAAATAAGTGATGATGAAGGATACTTGAAAATAGTGACAATTTTTGAATAATTTTGAAGACTTCTGTTTACACTACAATTTGACTTTTTCTCAGCCCGGCTCTTGGCTTCACTGAGTGAAGGCAAAAAGATAATTCTAACATGTATTAATCATATGTTCAGTGCCTGCTTCAAAGCCTGTTACCTCCAGATATGCATCAAATGTAGTACAGTTGTCTGAAGATTCAGAAGGAAGACAAACATGTCTCTCTCTCTCTTTTTTTTTCCCCCCAGAATATAATGTATAAATAATTTAGAAAGTATTTTTTTTTCACCTATAAATGCAAGGTGCATTCAATTATTACTAAAATAGATCAAGTACCTACAAATACAATGGATGTTGGTCATATCATAGAAAAACAAACACTCTTTCTCCAGGTGGACAGAGGTCAGCAAAAGGTGAATAACATATTTACTTCACTTAATGTACTTTTGAGAAAAACTCAAATAAATAATTATGATATTTTCTTATCAATCAAAAATGCTTTCCCCCGAGGTAGAACAAACCTTATGTCTAAAACAACAGCATCATACCAAATGATGATCTAACCAAGCCTGAAAGAGCAGTTGACATCTCTTCACTTGTTACAGCGTCAGCGTTGCTTAGGGACCAGGGAGACATCTGCTTTTCACATTTATGAGACCACTTGCACTGTATTCAGCCAACCCAGCTACATCTTATTTCCTCCTCAGTGCACTTCCCATCAAGAGCATTGTTAAGCCTATCTTCTTTCTAAGATAGTGGATGTCTTCTTTAAATAGAATGAACTTTAAACAGAATAGACTTAGCTGGATTTTTCTTTCTTTTTCATTCACCACACTTTAGGAGCAGAAAGGCTTTACAGGCTTTTTCCCCCATCAATCCACACAGCTTCACTTATGCTAACGATGGTCATGAGAGAAGGGAAGGAGGCCTTGTTAAATGCTCCTCTTTCATTTGTAGCAGAGATTTTTTTCATACCCAAACCAACTTTTCTGGTGCTGAAGATTAACATCTGAACACATAGGGCTGATCTTATTGCCTTACTAACAGAAAAAAGTGTGGAAGCCACCTACTCGTATTACAAGGAATTTATGCAAACTCTCCCATGCCTCCAGGACTGCTTCACTTGCCAGTCCCAGTTAAAGGTGGGATGCATTTGCTCCATGCTCAGAGCTGTAAGCAGCATGTTCCTCCTCCTGGTTCTCAGACTGTCACTTTTTGGGGCTTTGTCTAGACAGAGAATGAGTTCAGGTAAAATGTCCTCTCTAACTGCTGAAGTTGCTACCTGTACCATTTAGGCTCTTAACAGCAGGACAGACGAATTCACTTCTGTGCTAACGACAAAGTGGCAGATAAAAGGGGAATTTTATCACAACAGAGAGACTGGTAAGATAGCATCAACTGTAACATGCATATGCGGAGACCAGTTAATTTGCTAGGAAGTCCAGGAGATTTAGAGGAATAAGGGGAAAACCACTCTAGTGGATTTTGGCTCCTCCCAAATATGATTAAATGCAGCGTGGCTTCTGCACTGATGGGGGGGGACCTTGGCAGTGACAAGAGCTTCAGTAGATGAAAACTACTGATGATTTTTAAATTGATGTCATGTTTACATTCAGGAAGTAGAGAAGGGATTTTGCCACTTCTATCTAAGAAGGTGACTTCCAGGATTTCTTTGCATACATGTACAAAAACTCTATTTTAGTGGTACACAAAAGCAAACTACTGGAAGAAGTTTTTGTTTTGGGTTTTTTTGTTTGTTTGGTGTTTTGTGTTTTTTTTTTTTTTTTAAAGCTTCATTCTAAATAGGTCAAAGAACAAAAATTTTCTAGATAAAATTCTAGAGGGATCTTTGTTCATCTATATAACTACTACTGGAGTTACAAAGGAATGTTCTGTGAAATGTTAATGTCATGATTTATTACCACAAATCTGTTCACTCCCACATTCTATTATTTGAGGACTTAGCAATGAATAAGATATTCCTGAACACTTTACCAAACATGCCCTTAGGACCGACATGAGCTATGACTGTGCACAGATTTGGATGAAAACACAAAATGCCAAGAAATCCATTCTGACAAGGAAGGGTTTATAGATATCTTGATAGGGAAAAAGAAAAAATAAAAAGCTCTTTAAGATGATGCTGTATTACTCAGGAAATCACTACCTAAAATGTGTAACCTGTTCTAGGAGTGATTTTTCTGCGTATTTCTCCTGCCTCCCATGAACACCAAATAGAAAATACATTCACAGTTTTTTGAATGCACATAGTCTCATTTAAGTTAATCCTGTAATGCTGCTGCCTATTTTAAATATTTGGCCATACACATTTTGAATAGTCATCTCCAGTGACTCAGCGTCAATAATGACAACTTGAAGTTAAGCACAATTTTCTCAGAAAGCACCAATTCTATATTTAAAGAATCTAAGTGATAAGCATATTATTAAATTCTTTGGCAATCAGCTCCAATGGTTATTTGTCCTCTGTTTAAAGTTATGATGGTGATTATCTCTCAACTGTGTATAAATAAGGAAATAACAAATTAGTCTATGAAGCTCTTATATATATAGACACCAACTTCATAGCAACTGTCACAATGGTTTGGAACTCTGTTCAAGATCAGGTTTAAAACATAAGTTAAATAAATTTGCTTATTGAATAGTAGTACATGGAACTGAGTGACCATTTAGTAGTATTTCCAAAGAAGATTGCACTGTCCAAGGAAATTAAAGATTAACGTGGGACTTCTCAAATCCTTTATACATTCTTCACAACACCATGTAAACGCTCTATTTTGGCACCTTAATATTGCAAGACTGAACCATATTCTCACCAACTTAAGAAGCCAACATGTGTTTGAAGAGAAATGGAAATTACAATGTATGTGAGACCTTCTCAATGGCAGGATCTTTGGGCTCTTTGATAAAAAACAGCATATGCATCCAACGAGAAATCTTGCTTTTTCTGCCCTAAGAGGACATTTCTTTCAAAGAAGACAGTTACTCACTGTGCTGGTTACAGCTGATCGCCACCCATGCTGCCAACAACAGATGTTTTGACAGTGGTTAAGCTTCTCCGCATGGTCTGTGCTGAGTGGTGCCTAGCAGCGCCATTCGAAACATTCAAAGCAACTTGTATCTCTAGAATATTTTAGCAATGAATTTCATCAATTCCCCAAACTTCTGTCATTTTAGCTTGTGCCAACTGATGGGGATGAGATACTCTGGATTTACAAGCCTCTCCAGCTGAGAGTTGTCTGAAGTTCACCCAGTTTGAAAACTCTTTTTTTGGAAGCAGATAAGAATGCTGCAAGGTTTCACACTGTTCCAGCGGAGGCAGGAGGTACAGATGGAAGTTTACAGCCAGTATTATCTGCAGTGATACAGACTTTGTCTGAATTTTAAAAATGAAATCTCTAACCACTATTTTGTTTTCTGTGGAAAACTGGGTGGGGAAAGGAGAATTTGGGCTGAACACTGTATTTCAATCTATCTGAACACAGTAAGTATTCCAAATCTGCTGACAAAGTGATGAATGAAGTCTACTGCCATGCACTTTCTTCTACTGGATATACACTATTTTTTTCTCAAATTATCTAGTTTGCACAACATTAATTGGCCATAAATATTACTGGTATATCAAAAAGCTGTGATACAAGAATCATTTAGCAATCACAGACACATGTAAACTTTCATGACTAATGGTCTCTTTCCTTTTTTGTTTTCCTCCCATAGCAGAAAACTCTTCATCATATCTTGGACATCCAAGTATGCACAGAGCTCTCATTACCCTGGTAGGGAACAATGAGGTCCTGGGGTCTCCAACACAGTTAGCACAGAAAAATTCTTCTCCCCTTTTCTCAAGGTCGAGAAAAAAGAACAATGGGAATGACTACAGAGTGACCTGAGCCTCCCCAACTAGCACTGTGATGAGAGGTTTCAAAAGGCAGTTTGAGAGGACATCACTTGTAGCTGGGGTCGTCTGCTTTGAAAACACATGAGATTTAAGTGTATATTGAGACGTACAGTGCTGAACAGTGATTGAAGCATGGAGCAACAGATGTATGGTTTGGCATTGCACAGACGCAGACAAGGTCAGGAAAAAAGCAAAAGTGTGCTAAATGGACTTTTTGCTTTCTGCTTTAAGGATACTCATGGTCTCCACCTCCCACTGCCCAGCTCCTTTTGCCAATGCTCATTTCATCTTTTTTTGAAAGAAAAATATTTGTAATAAAGAAAAATGAAACATTCCTTCTGTAAGTGCCTATTTTGTGCTTATTTCCTGTCTAGAATGTCAGAGAGGGAACATTCAAGGCCCTTTCATTTTCTCATCTCTAATTTATGTTTTCCTAACTGTAGACAGACACTGTAGACATGACTTTCTTAAACACAAGTACCATTGCAGCCTCACCTGAATATGTTTTGCTGTAAATAGATAAGTATCAATTTGGTCCTTTCTATTAATAAGGAGGATAAAGAATGCGCTTGGGGTTTTTATATATGGTGAATGAATAATCTCTCAGCTATTTGGAGAATGTGAGTGATTACGAGCTTGATGGCAGTGCTCCTCAGTTTATGTGTCTGAGCACCAAGAATTAGTAGGGAGGTCATGACAGGCCAAGGCACTACATTTGTGTTTTGGACAGAAAGACGTGCGTGTGCACCATGAAGTCTATATACAGTGAATCAAGCCTGTCAGACCTACCTCGTATGGGCTCAGAGGTGACCTGAACATGAACAACATGGCCTGTCCCAGTGGCACATCATGGTCATTTTGTCTGTGAAGACCATCACTGTAATACATTGATGGAAGGTGAGGTGCATCACACCTAGCACAAATGTAGGCTGTGCTCAGTCTGGGTAGGGGCAGAAGGTCCAGTGCACCTGTGCAGCAAAGAATCACAAGAGCTGACTCTTGCTGGGATGTCCAGAATTCATACAGCTCCTTCATCCTGGTCACAGCCAATGCTGTGGTATGCTTGGAAACCCTTGAGCAGCAGCTTCAGTCCTCCAGTTCCAAGCATTTCTAACACAAACAAAGACAATTCCCAGGAAATACAGGTGACACCAATAAGATAAATAAGCATTTGGTATTATCATTGGTTTATATCAAAAAAGCTTTTCCACAAGGATCAATGCTTATTAAATCAGGATGTGTATCAAGAAAATTAGTTTATTAAGCAACTGTGCTTTTCCTCTCTCTTAAGACTGCTTCCCCTTCTTTTGTAGCAGATCTCTACATAATATGCTAAGACATCTGCATCAAAATTGCCACACTTAACTCTTCCCAAGGAGAGCAAGCAAGCACACCAGCAATTAATTGGATCCTAACACACATTTCTAGACACAGATTTCAATTGAGCTTGCCAGTTCTAGGGGAAATCATTTTAAGGGACAATAAATATCTCTTTATTTCTATACATAGCAGTATGATACACTGTAAGCAGTCACTCTTTCTCCCCTCGGAAGGGAGAAAAATGCTGTGCTTGCAGGTAGCTTGAAACATACACTATTTCTTGCTTCTGAGTAAGCTCATAATTAGAGTAGAAACATGAGGAAGAATTTCAATGGAGCTCCAACAGGAGGAGAAAAAATCTATTTGAGGTTAGAACAAAATCTTTTTTAATCTGGCTAATGCTACTTTTGTGCTGACGCTGATCATTATATTTATTACTAAACTGTAGGACAGTTCGAAGTGTTGACACCTTACTACACTTACTAGAAAAGCAATCACTTTCCAATATGCAGCTTGGTGATTAATATGTAGATACCTAATTTTTAGTGAATTAAACCATGTTGTATCAATTTGGTGGTCTTTAGGATTTATAATCAAACTCTGATGACATCTGATTAATGCCAGCATAGGCTCCCTGAACCTTACAATATTCTTGCTCCTTTGGAGCTCAGATCACAGCAGGCTGATTACCCCCCTAATTATCCTGAGTAACTGGGGTCAGAGGTTAGCTAGCACCACAGAACACATTTAATTCAATCAATTCAGTTAGTGGAGCAGTTGGGGAACAAAAAAAAAAGAAAGTATTCCAATTGCTGTGACACTGCATTAAAAAATTTGCCCAGGATTTCTGTGCTCCAACCAATGAGCATTTTTGCTTAATTTCTGATTTAATATTCTGCTGAGGTTTGGAACTTCAATTAGTCGTGATATTTTCACTCATAGTCAGGGGCACTGAGCTTGGAGGGGGAAAGGAAAACCAGAAAGAGCTGCCTGTATTAACCTGTATAATAACCTTCCTTACAGTCACACACACACTGTCATAACTCGGTTGCAGTTTTCCCGGTTACACACTCTAGTGGTGGCTCAGAAAAGTCCTCTTGGTTCTCTCCATTTGTCCTTCTGGCCACTGTCACATTTTAGCTTTTCTTTTACTTTGGTAGATTTTTAATATTGTTTAGTGGTGTACTGCTTCATTTACCTTATAAGCAAAGAGACTTTGATCACTTGTGATATGCCACAGTCTCACATTCAGGCAGCCCAGGACCCTTGTGTGTGCTCAGATGGAGTTTGGGGAAGCTCATTAAAGATACCAGCACTGTACTTCAGTCACCACAAGCAGCAGCTAATACTATGTCTGGGATAAAATATAAAAGAGGACCTCTTACTACTCCCTGAAAGCCTCAAGGCACTTCTCACATGAATACAAATGCTTGGTGGCTCAGTCTGACTCTTGCTAGTTAGTTGTGCATCCTATATAACAATCCCGAGTGTGCCGATCCACAGATACTCTTTATTCTGAGTCCCAAGGCTGTTGCCACGGCCACAGACTCTGCCTTCCGACCTGGAGATGAGTTGGTTATCGCAGTTTGATTGGGCTAATGATGACAGCAAGCTTTCATTGCACTTCAAAATGACTCGGTGCACATCACTCGCTCACCGCCACGTCAATCAAGATATGGGGCCAAGGTTGCACAAAGCCTGCACCAGCCACAATACTCAAACTTCTGTCCTGCTACGTATGGAACCCAAGCGCTGTCCCAGTTCCATGCTAGTTGCAGCTTAGAAAACATAGAACAATATGGTAACCACGTAGCTCTGTAATATGGTATTGCCACTGCTACTAACAGGCCATGTTTTGAGTTTGCAAGGCCTCAAACCTCAGGAGCTTTGTCAGGCTTGCTCTGCCTGAACTTCCCTTGACCTGCTTGCAGCTTTGTTCTACTTGGTTTCGCTGTAACAGTATTTGGATAATTTATTTTTACCCATTTATCTTTGTACAGTACCAAAGCCTCATAAATCTCACACAATGATGTAGTACAGAGAAGTACAGTTGCTGGATAACAAGACATAAAGCACAGACTTAACACTGGAGACCTCATGGCTACAAACAACTCACCAATGTTCAGTTAAAGAAATGCAGAACTGGTGCTGGACAAAACTGATTTCAGGAGCAACAAAGTATCTAACAAATGTAAAAGAGAACATATATAGTAAAGTTGGATGCACTATGGAGCTTCAGGCCAATGAAGACACAGCAACATGTGAAGCATGTTAGCAAATACATAAGAATGACCCCAAATGATCGCAAGGAGAGGAAGAAGAAATGATCAATATGAGCATCAAGGACTCAGGTGCTGACAACTTGCCATAACATCCCTACCACAAACACAGGAATGAAACCACCAACTTTACAACACAGAGCAACTAGGAAACAGTGAAAGTAACAGCAGGAAAAGGGGTAGAAGCTAAAAAGGATGTGTACAACAATTTTATAATGGTCATATTATCATTATTGAAATTTTTTCTGAATATTTTTTTCTTGCTGTAATTCCATCTGGATTAGTAATGATTGTTGGATTGGGAGGGACTTAGATTAGTTTTGAATTTTACTAATAATAAATTCTTGGCTTTATATATAAGGTAGGCTTCCCCTTTGCACATCAACAAGATTTTGAGTGTAACAATACAACAACAGGGTTAGCCATTATTTGCAATGCTTCTTTAGAAATTAAAGCAACTTTCCTGAGTAGGATTCTTTAATAAAGGAAACTAATTCTTACACCTCCATTTTCCCTGCAAGCAGCAGAAAGTTGCAATTTAATTTTCTGCTTGCCCACAGAAAGGATCCATTTTCTGTATGTTCCTTTGGGGTTCTTTGGAATGAAAAATACTATATGGTCATAAAACATTCTCTTAATGAAACTCACTCTGAACTAACTCTGGAATTGAAGAATCTCCTCCTAAGTCCCTGTGTCCATTTGCCCATAGCACAAAGTCAAACTCCCTTACCTTAAGAAAAAAACCCAAATAGGAACTGCAGGAGAATTGCAGGTCAAAAGCTATGTGTATTAGCAGAAAGACGTGGAGAAGATCCCAGTGTGTCTAAACTGGACATAAAGCTCCCTATCCAGTGCTTATAGACTCTCATTTGTGTATGAAATATCCTCAGCCTGTTCTATAACAAAACAAACAAAAAGAAAACATCCAAATGATATAACCAAACTCTCCATATTAAACACAAACCCACATGTATAGAAGGAAACTAACAACAGCAAAACCCCCCACATCAAAATGTGCAAAATACATACACTCTTTTCCTCCTGTTGTGAGGATGAAAGAGGAAGAAACCACATGCAGCAGATGTTAGTTTTGTCGCTTACTCTGCTACTGGAAAAGAATCGTGGACAATAAAGGAAATTTAATGTTGCAAAAACAGCAAAACTGTGTTGAGATGTACAAGAAGTAGTACTGCGTGCAAGACAGAAGCAGGAATTCTTCCATCTGCTCAGCACTGGGGAGCCCCAGCTGTATTATAGCACCCGATTCCTGCCCACAGTGTGGAAGGCAAAGGGCAACTGGAGAGGCAGATGTCTAAAGCTCATGGTCTTGAACAAATCTGCATAGCAAATGCATAGAAGGCTGCTGCAGATAAAAGGATTGTCTACATATCACCTTCATAGTGGACAAGGCTGAGATGGGTTTCAGTGGAAACAAGGAAAATTCTCACCAGAGACGAGGCAAAACTTGTTACTATCAGTGTAGCTCAAGTACTGGAGGAGATGGCTGGGAGGTCATAGAGACTGTATCTTCAAAGCTCTTGAAGGAAAAATAAACCAATACAAGAAACTATACTAATAGGAGGGAGGAACTTGAGGATATCTTGAGTACCTTTCCCCTGCAGACTTCATTATAAGCCCAAATCCAAGAATCAAGATAGAACAGAAAGAGGAACAAAACCCTTTGCTTAGTTTTCTAACATTTTTAAGGTCCATGGTGCTCATTAACTTCCATGAAGCTCACCAGATTGCCTTTTTTTTTTTTTCTTGTGCCCAGAAACAAGGGAGGAGTTCCCTGAGATTCCAGTCTCTAACTCCCCATCACACAAGACTCTACAATATGGTGCATTTGGTACCAACAGCTAGAGTTACAGGGTGTAACTGCAAGATCACATTCACCTTCCCTACCGCAGATAAAAGATGAAAATCATGTCTCTGGCATTTGCTTTCCTAGCTGGTCATACTCTCTTGGCAACAAAACGTAAGGAAAAGGGAGAGGAAAATAATTATTATCTCAGCTTGGGGAAGGATTAATAGGGAATACGAAGAGCAGAACTAGATACCCAAATTGAATTGTTTTGAGACTGTCTGCAACGTGGCCACTATAAAAAGATGCCTGCTCCAGCTATAACTCCCCCATTTTTACTAGTGAATTAACAACTCTTTCCTAGCGGTCCCACAGGGACAAACTGCTCCTGCCACTGCAGAGAAAGTTTCTGAAGAAAATAATGATTTTTATAAATCTCAACTATCACTTCATCATTTTTCTGAATTGTGTGGCAAAGAGATATTTAAAGACCTGCATCTAAATTCTGGAGCAGCTATGAAATGAAGAAAGCAGATTAATTCACATTCTGCTCCGCTACTGTCTTTGCCAAAGTGATTACTGTCAGGGAAAAAAAAAAAAAACAAACCACCAAACCAAACCAAACAAACAAATCCCACAATCTGAGCCTGAGAATACTGTTGTCAACTTCAAAGCATTGAAAATTTTTACAGCTTGCTTACAATATAAACCCTTAGAAATAGGGTTTACAGAAGAAATGCTGCCAGAACCCCTAGGATATATTATCCACTTGTTCCTTGCATGGAATTAGTGCAAAATATCACTCTTGCATGGCCCACAAACCTTGGCAACAAATAAGGATGGCGACAGCCTGAGAGCACCTTGTCTGGGATTTTATACTCATTTTTTTCCATGGCAACGTGTCTGTTTCATGTTCTTTCAAGCCTCCATAATTTTATTCCATCTAATCTCTACATTGTCTTGTTCTATTTGTTTAGTACTTCCAGGGAGCGCTTGCCATGCTCCTAGACCACCGCAAGACAAATAAAACACATTTCAGGAGGGGCTGGGGCCAGCTGACGTGCGCTCCTTTGCTGCACTTCACTACAATTACGTCCAACCTTCTCACCTCTCCCACTTTCCAGACATTACTCGGCCCGTCTCCGTTTTTTCCCAACTTGTTGCCAAGAAATTGCATAACCCCCACTAGCATCATAAACGCCAACCAAAAAGATTAAGTGCAGCTGCATGCCACCTCATTCTGTCAGAGAGAACAGACAGCGTCCTCCAAGTCCACCTGCCAGTCTTCAGCGTAGTTGGCAAGGGAATTTTCCAATTGGATCGTAGGTGTTCCAGTGCCTAGGTTTTGCTGAATAGCCTTGAAGAGATGGGATTTAAATTGTATTGAGGATATTAGTCTAAAGTGAATGAAGTGGAGAGTATACTTCTCGTTTATATCCCCAGAGTGATAAATGTGAGAGTGTAATTTTTTTTTTTTTCTAAGGCAAAGAAAATGGGAAACCAACACAGATTTCAGACACATGAGAAATAGCTTATGAATTTAGATGATAGTTCAGCAGAAATAAATTGTACATCTGTTCATTCATTTTAATAAAGCAGGGAAATGACACACTGCTGGAGCCCTTTGAGAATGCTGGTATTTTTAAATTATGATCCTATAATAGTACCATTAACATTTGTAATGTTGCCCATACTTTATGAATTTAGGAAAAATAAATGTATGGAATAAGTGAGCTTTGAACCCATAGTCTGGACTCTGGGCATTTAAAAGTGAATAAGGTGCTTCCTAAATACTAACAAATTAGTCCAGGAAAGACATTACACAAGCTTTACTCTCTAATACAGATAACCCTCTGTGTAAGTGTTGACAAACCATGCTTATTATTTCTGAATAAATAATTCAGATGTTCAATGTGTAGCTGAATGCATTTATTTCTGCTGACTAGTACCTAGTATTCGGATTTATAGGAGCTACAGTCTAGCACTTCCCTTTGAAAAGAGTCTTTTAAAGAAACAAACTTCTGCTGAATTCAGGTAGGATTATTACCTTTCTCTTGCATCTCCCATAACACAAAAATGAGAAATGGGAAAAGTTATGTGCTGGATACAATTGCTTCATTGTTTCTATTTTACCATGATTTAGAAATAATACATTCAAATATAAGGAATAAACAAGTGAGACTGCAGGGGATGCCACATTTTAAAAGCTCGTGTTTTGATTTTCCAAACCAATCACCATGGGAGATAATAAATTAAGAGTTCAATAATAGCTGTCATGTTTCCTTTAAAAGCACAATTAGTAATGTCATTAAAATTCCCTTTTAATCGATTGCATTAAAGCAATTGCTACTACCATAAAGAGAATCTAAAACTGATTAGTTTCTCACATACTGTCTCATTGATCAAGTGAGATAATTCTCATCCAAGAAAAGGGAAAACAGGCGACCCTGACATCCTTGAAAAGTGCTAAAGTTCAACTGAAATCAGATGTCAGAATCTAAGAGCTCTGTCTGTAATACACCCTACACAGTTTCCCACTAACATGCCAAATAAGTCAAGAGTGCACACTTAAATATTTAATCTTCCTAAAGCAAAGGCTGCACAGAGGCTATGCTGGAACCAATATTGCTAAAAGAGGTACCTCACTGCTAACATCTCTATCTGTATCTACCAGCAGGTGAGTGTGTTCCTGTGCTCTGTGTTGCTCGCTCCAGTTCCAGCAGGCAGTCGGAAAACAATCTCAACAGGCAGTCTAGGTAAACAAGACTTATTGTAATTTGGTTCTCCCATGAATACAGAAGAATTGAGGAAAAGATACACCTCTGGGACACAGAAGACCCCTAGGCGAACACTTACCATTGACAGAAACTGCACAGATTTATTGATTGGAACTGCATTTTAATCATATGGCTGGAGGAAAGAAAACAGTTCCTAGAGACTGCCAGTCAGGCCCAGCATGGGGCACGAGAAAACTGTTCCTGCCATTAATATCAGGCAGTGGCTATGTTAGAGTAAAAGGACATTAAAGAGTTCAACATCTGCAGGCAAACTTGAATTTATTTACTCATGGCTTCAATTATTATTTTAGATGGAACATTTGAAAAGGTCAGAACTGCTAACTTAGAAAGCCTGCCCTTCATTTGTCTACAAACATAGACTTTTTTCTTAGCTTAGTTCAACATGGAAACAATTAATCAGGTACAGTGTTCTCTGTTTTCAAATGCTAGTTGAGTTATTTTCAAGTAGGCTAGTAAAACCAAACCACATTTCACTTCTGTTTTAATCTATATCAGAAAACGCAATTTGAGGACAATAAAACATCTGGTCCTCACTTTGGGTAGGCAAACATCTGTGGGTCTGTGTTTCTATATATATATAGATATGCATATAATCTAGACTTACATTATAATCTAATCATGCATTCACATCTCCATGGAGCACTTTGGTTAGATGGGAGCCATAGCTTGGATACAGGCAGCTAAGGATACCAATACTATAGCTAATCCTTTTGCTTTACATTATTTCAGCAGAAGACAACTGTTGGTTTAGATTTAAGAAAAATCAATCCTGCTAAATAAACTTATGTATCTTTCAAAAGTTTCTCACATAACTCCTTAGATTTTTGCAAACTTTTTTTGGAACTAAAATGTTGTGTTTAGCCCTTTAAACTCATTGAGGACAGCAGCACCCTCCTTACCATCAGTCTTCTAAATGAAGAAAAATCATTGATCTAAGAACATCTGACAGTACTATATAACGTATGGGCACTGCTGGCCTCAGTGACTGAAGGTGGTCAAAGCAAATGAGCTGAGGAGGAGGAAATAAAGCATAAAAGAAAAAAATGAGATGATGTGTGGAAGCAGACAGTGATGGTACTCGATTTATAGTAGGCAGGCAAAGAGTGTACATGGACTTTTGCGAGTCATAAGCAAACAGTCAGTTTAAGTAATGAAAACAGAAAGGTGGTTCGAAGGGAAGCAGGCAGGGAGGGGATGAAGAGTTCCCTGGGGGACAGCATCAAGGAATGGAAAAGGGAACATCTTCCAGAAATAATACTAAAGGAGCAAAAACATGGGGACAGAAAGAGATGACAAAGTTCAGAAACACAGCTTTTTAGGAAATACTAGAAGAGTTTTCCCTAAAAAAAGACAGTGGGGAAAAGTAACAAAAATGAGAACAGAGAGAAAGGGGTTGTCACACTCAGCAAACAGGAGTCAGTAGATACATCACTGAAATTAGCCTTGATGGATCTGAAGCAGGAACTGGAAACAGAAGCAGGGAGGCATTTAAGGGATGTTGGATGTTCAGGCTCCAAGAGTCAAATGACAGGCTCAAGGAGTTTAGACAGGAAGGAAAAAAAATATTAATTATTAAAATTCAGAGAAGGCTTTTTGCAGGCTGCTGACTAAATTGTAGGTTTGAAAGGGAGAAACACAAGAAGATAAGAGTTTTCTGTTTGTTTGGTTGGAGGGGTTTTGTTTTGTTATTAAAAAAGATGATGAAGCAGGCAGAAGGGATTTTGAAGGATGACGCACAAAGACACTGATAAATTTCAGCATTGGGCAAATTCAATACTAAGATAACTAGACAAGTAAGTAGCTGGAAGAAATCTTCCACAATATGCAGAGAAGTGAACAAAACCATCATTATAAAAGTGGAAGAGGAGAAAAGGAATGAGAACACAAACTCAAAAGGACTGGCCATAGCGCAATAGCATTGGAAGGAAACTCTTGGGTTGGGAAATCAACTGGGATTCAGGGATTTTCCATAATGGGGTCAAAGTCTCAAATGGGAAAGTGAGGATGAAGTCAGTATTCTGTGTACTGTTGGGATTATACTTTTCTTGTGACATATGGGCTGGGAACACAGGGGAAAGCATTTGTAAAAACAAATAAATATTAAGTGACTGTTAGACAGCCGGCTAGAGAAAGGGCTACCCTACAAGCAAATAAGCATCTGGGACTCTAAGGCAAACAAGTCCTGGAAATAAGCCAAAGCAGAAAGTACAAGGATATGAATAAATTACACTCCTGAACTATTTTCCTCAACAGAGACTATAGTGCAAAGAGTTCTATGTGAATCCCCCCATCTGTTTTTTTCTTAAATGTATCAACACCTTTTTCATTCCAGTAAGTTCAAGAAATTATCAACCCTATAGAATTTTATTGCTCTCCAAATGAGTCTCTTTCATAGGCAGTTACTAACAACAAATGTAAAGTTTATTTTAGCATGTTGATTTTTATCGGTTCACTATTTTAACGTTTCAGAGAAGAAGGAGAAAAGATATTTTGCCTAAATAATCCTGACATTTTGATTCGTATGCACAGATGGTTAGCAAATTTTGTAGTAGCCAAATCAGTTTTACTGTTGCTGACAAAAATCTTAAAATCTCACTTGTGAGTGAAGAAATCGATAAACTGATCACAAAACTCATTCTACTAGAGTGGAATGACCTAAGCAGTCATACAACTATTATTTTTGTATGAATATATTTCAGCTTTATAAATCCCTTATGTTCACATGAACTACAACTACGACAGCAGCTCACAAATATTGTGTAATTGCTATTAAATAGGGTTTTGTCTGGTGCAAATTGAATATGTTAAGATCTATAGTGTGTTATCTTGTTTAATCCGGCTTTTAAAATAGAACTCCTACAGATGCTAGAGGCAAATGAACAGTGTGGGTTTCTTAACTCCTGGGATTAGAGTGATATTTTGCTACACATCTAACAATTCCTCTGTTTATTACTCCTCAAATCAGCTGTGCTGTATCAGACAAGGAGATTTAAAGTTCTTGGTATCTCTGTTAAGATCCCACATTCCATGTGAAGAACTATAACCCTCTATGTACATAAGAATCCCTTTAACACAGAAATTTTTTGCTGGCTGCACTGGATAGGTAATGCCTGGTCATCTATTCCCCATGACCTGCCCACCAATTTACACCCTGTCAAGGCTGAATGATACGACAATGATTTAGGAGCCACTCTGCAATGAATATCATATATGGAAAACACACAGTTTTCACAAGGAATTTAGGATCTTAGTCAGCTGGATGCTACACAGGCAAATGAGGTCTCCAAGTACAGAACCCAAAAGCTAATTTGAGAAAATATATTGATACATTCTTTCATATTTTGAAAGTTTCTTTGGAGTCTAGGTGTCACCTGGCTGCACTCCATGTTGCAGGTGGGACTCCTCAGACAGTTAGTGAGGGACAACATGCTACAAACCACTTCTTGGAGAAGAATGAAATTAAAGAAATTTCCCTGGAGTGTTCCAGTGGCACATTCAGAGGAACAAAATTTCTCTGGCAAAATACTCCAATTTAAAAATTTACATTAAAATTGAAATCTTTAGAAAGCGGTCCTAATTTGATTTGAAGGCAACTGCAAAATTCCAGCTGGAGAGAAAAAAGTTTAATTGGAAAATCACATAGCCATTCCTAGCAATGATTGCTAATAATTATGTTTATACAGCTTCCCCGAATAAGTGGTCCAAGACTAGGTCTCAGACATTACATTATCTTTGTTTAGTTGTGCTACTCTCAAGGGCCTTTGTCTGAGCCTTTCCTCCTCTGTAATTTCTGCTATCCAGTCACTTACTCAAAGGTATTTGTGCCAGAAGTCATCAAAACTCTTACTGCTACTGTTTGCTTTGTAATTCAGACCTTAATATCTATGGTGAAGTTCACACTTCATAGACCACATTGAGGACACATATTAACCTTCACTTCTTGTAGAAGAGAATAATAAATTCTGGGTTTATGGCTTTTTTGTTGCTCACAGTGTCTGGATATTTGCTGTTAGCAGAAGCAGATGGAAGAAGCCTTCAGAGGACAGTCAGCACTGGAATGGTTTTGTGGTGAGAATCCACCAGCTGTAGTAAGAATTGTTGTTATTATCACTGAGTTGCTGCTGACCTTCCAGGCATAACCAAAGGGTTATGAACGGCAAGGACTCACACAGGAGTTTGCATCAGGATCGCTCGGATCAGCTGATCATAAGGCGTCAAGGAAACTAGACAAAGGGCAGGAAAGGAACACAGTAAACGAGAAAAGGACTGGCAAAAGTACAGGTTTACTACGTGAGCAAGACTGCTGGGAGAAAAAAAAAAAAAAAGAAAAAAGATATCTGGAGAAGCAATGAAGTGCCTTTGTGTTCCTCCCCAGTTTCACACTGTTTGAATTATAATTTCTATTCATAGAACCTTTCCTGTACTCAGACAAGTGTTTCTCAGCTGCTTTCAGATTATAAAGCAGGCACTCTGTTGTTTTATGTACCACTGAAATGTGTTTATCTGGAGATTAAATAGACAACTTCATGTATTTCATGACCTTGGTGGAGAGAAACAAAGCAATGAACTCACCCCTCACAAGCAAAGATAAATGTCAAAGTCTGCTGCCTACTGCTATGCAGTGTATCCAGCTCTAATTATGTGATAAGTGGATGGACTCAGTGTTAAACACATTTTGCAAAAGTTCTCGAACAAAATGCTTACACTGGTTATGCAGATAGCTTGCTGAAAGCCACATGAATGCAAATTATTATGCACTCAGTATGAATCTGGATAAGTACAGGAAACACTGGTCTTCCAAACTTTGTTTTTTTGCTAAACAGTCCTCTATTTCAGTCAATGCACAGAATGAGCATATTCATTTTTTCTTTCTCTAAAATGATTCCTTTCTCACTTGCAATGCTACAGCAGAGTTTTTGTTTCTATGGTCATTGGTAACTCAATACAGAGCGGTGCTGAGCACTTTTGATCACAAGAGAAACCTCAAACCAACTGATTCTGATAAGAACTGACACGCAATATTGAAGAAGAAGAAAAAAATAATAAAAAGGGTAATTTCATTATTCAGATAGCCAAACTGTTTAAATAAGTCTTCCAGATGTCCTTAGTTTGGTACCACCACAACATAATTCAGAAATATGAACAAACATTCTTCTTGATCACAGGCATTTTTCCAAGTTATTTGAAAGTGATTAGATTTAGAAAATCGACAGCCATTAGGGATCCTGACTGCACTGAGAGTCTGAGCAATCTATGCTCCTAAACCCAGCTTTTTAAACTCCGTCGGGAATTAGATGTCTTCACATGTATTTTTAAAGTCAAATAAGCTTTTCTTTTTTATCTTTGACATCTAAAATTTTTTTTGGGGAAAAAAAAATAAAATCTACGTGCCTATGTTATTTAGATACTTAGATTGCTAAACTGCTTATGTGATTTTAAAAGTCTGTTTTGCAGCTCATGACAATTAAGAAAATTCTGAATGCCTTGGACCTTAACACAACTGAGAGTGCTGACCAATTATTAACCATGAAGAAATGGTATATGTAATAGAACACTATTTAAAATGTCAAATATCATGTTATCTTTGCATTGAGAACAGAATGCTCACAGTCTTCATTCAGAAAGTGTTTATCACTATTTAGATACTTCTTTCCTTTAACATATATTTAATAAATAGTTTTTCATTTGACTAATAGAGACTCTGTAAACTAAATTTAATAGATATTTTGCAAATGGACTCTAGTAGAAACAGATATATATCTACATCTTTGCCTTGACTTAAACACGAAATAACTTGTGTCAGTAATGGGACAACTTGATCTCCTTTGTTTTTACCAAAACTGCTAGCTGAATACTTCTGGGAAAAAACATGAATATCACAGGCTTAACACAAGACATAATTATTTATTTTAAGAAATAGGCAACATATCCTGAGTTGCAAAGTTGTCGTCTTCATGCATGGTCCTGATTACACACGAATAAAAAAAGCTATACAGGGCATAATCAGCCCTCCATATCTATCAGGATAACAGAAGATGTAATGATTTTATGGTCTAGCAAAGGTCATTCAGATCGGGCTACACAGAAATTTTGATTGTTAAGATCTTTTCAGGAACAGACTGAGGAGCCTTTTCACTTTCAATCTCTGGATGTTTTAAGAACAGGTGAGACAGATACCTTACAAGGATGACACAGGAATAACAACCCCGCCTTGGTCTCATTTCCTCTACTTTCCATGACCAGATAAATTATCTTCAAATTCTGCCTTACACCTGAGACAAATACACCAGGTAATGTCTTTCAATTGTTTTCAAGGGGGCTTTGGGGCACCTGGAGCTTCAGATATGTCAAGTATGTTAGTGAACGGCTAGAAGAGTATGAAGTGGAAGTAAAGCTGAGTGAAAAGGTCAGAGCAGGTGTTTGTCTAATGGAGGAGGTTTCTTAAGGGTAAGATATGCTTCATGGAGCCCTGCTAGCTGTATTTACAGCTCTACAAAAAAACAGGATAGCCAAAGAGCTTGTCTCTGATGATGCCTAGCCATCATGAAGCTGTTCTTTGTGCCAAAGTTTACTAACAGCTGTAGAGGCTTTGTTCTGCTCTGTTGAGTTTCTGAATGAATTCTGGTTTTTCTGCATGTAAATTGTCCCACAGCCCCAAAAAAGGGAGCCAAATGGAAATTCCAATATGCGTTTTCTTCATGTAATTTTGCTAAAACAGTTCTAGCCATTCCACAAAACTATTTCTCATGACAAAGCAGTACTGGAGACAGTTTGCTCCAATTTGAACAGGCTGCTAGAATTTAAGATGGTTCCCAGAATATTTAGAGCATAGTACAGCTCTATTTCTTAACTATTAGCCTGGCAACAGCTTCTTCTCATCTCTTCAGATCTGCTTATTGCTGCCTAAGTACCTCAGCTCAATCATCCGGCCTTCCAATATCCAGCAGGAGAGAATGGTATGAAAACATGGGAAAAAGCCAACTCGGCTTGTCCTCACCACTTTGCTGAACCACACTGGCAGCTTCTGCTGCTTTTTGCCCCTTTTCAGTCTGGTTTATACCCCGGCTTCCCTTCCAGCAGGAAAGTGAAAGACGACTGGTACCCTGGTGGTGCTGCTGAACCACATGTTAGTCAAAGGACATCATGCTTTTGCTGAGTTTTGCACACAACTATGGTCCTCCGTAGTGATTTCTTCAAATCAGATGTAAGGGTCTACAGGAGGGAGTTGCAGGAGAACCATCTGCCATTAACTGAATTGTTAGTATGTCCAAAGGTCCAGCTCACTGAGAAGACCCACAGAAAAAGGAATAAGATTAATTAGGAGTCCCAAATGGCAACATTTTCTTTGTAAGACAAGAAGAACAAGGGTTGACTTTCAGATCACAGAACAAGGGGAGGTGAGATTCGTTTCTGGTTTTAAGTGTGCAAATTGAATGGACAGATCTGGTCTGTGATGGTAAGGTATATCTGGAATAGACAATAGTAGTATCATGTCCAAGAGAGAAATTTTTGTAAAAGAACTATGGAAAAGAGAGCCAAGAGGAACCTTACAAATGATTTTAGCTCAGTATTCGGTCCTCAATATGTGATTTAGCCAATACCAAGAATCAAGACAGAAACTCTCAAAGCTACAAACATGTTTCTCAACAGCCTGAGCTGAAAAATAAATCTCTTTGGATGGTGCTCTCCAAGTCTCATATCCTCTTCGAACCATGAGCAGACGGAGATACATATTGTACTCCAGGGGCTGTTTTACCCCAGTGGGCAGCAGAACTGAATCAGAAGACAGCGCTAGAAGTCATAATAAATCATGGTGACAAGAAACCTATTCACTTACAGGTCTCTATAGGAATTGACAAATTATTTATTAAAGCACACCTTAGTCATTTATTACTCTTTTATAAAACATTTATCAACAGGTATTCAAAATGTGAACAAATCATATTTTCTACTCAAGACTCACAGCACTAGTATACCTCAAATTTCAGTGTAGTGATGTTTTGTCTAATTACACAAATTTTATTCTGCTCACAGGAGGCAAGCTTCTTTATTCAACTGGGAAATTCATTTCTAAGATCATGTATTCCTAAATATCTAAACTAGGAAAAATATTTTCCCAAATATCAGTCTCCTGATATGACAGAATTCTTTCTATTTTACATTTCTTTGTGTCAGAAATGGATGAAATTTAAGGTGAGGATGGCAGTAGCAGAAATAGGAATTGTTTCAAGAATGAGACTGTTCTCTGGCAAAATGAAATCTCTCTTCTGAGGAAGTGAGGAAACTCTGATGCGTCCCTCTGGTTTTCAGTGTATGACTAGGGATGTGCTGCTGTCCCAAATCTGTGGCAAGGACATATGTGAGATCCAGGTGGACTGTAGAAACATCACCCTCTTAAGCCACATTACTGCATTCTTCTCTGAAGCACTTGGTAGTATTTACTAAGGAAAGACAGTATATATTATATTAAGGAAAAATAAAGTATTACTAAAGAGCAGCAGTGCAAGTTTCTTCCTTGGTAACAGATACTTTGAAAAATCAGGACAGAAGCCAGAAGAGGGAGGCAAAATACTCAATGGAATCCCATTTTTGAGCATATACTCTGCATTTAGTAATGGTATACGACCATAAGTAGGATTGGTTGGACTATTTTTTTGGAGGAGGAAGAATAGACAGGAAAAAGTCAAATCCATGTTGTTGTTATGTTGAAACAATATTTTTCCTCCACTGGTTCTTCAGGAAGATGTGGGCAGAACCCTGCCTACAGGAACGGATACAAGAGAAGTATTTTTGCCAGCTTGTGGCTTCCAGCAGATGCTACCATGCCAGTTTCTCATCACACTTCAACCACAGTGTCATCAACTGCAGACTAAAATCACTGTTTTGCAGCATACAACACTGCAGTGGTCTGCCATCAATGGTTAAACTGACACAAGACATAATTCTCACTTTTCTTAATGTGCCAGGTATCATATAAAAACAATACCCAGCACCATCAGCATTTGCTCTGATTGCCACACAGTCTGAATCCCCTGCAGTACACAAATCAGGTATCAGATCTTCCAGAATGATCCATTCCTGCTCTTTGCTTTGCTTCATTTCTGACTTTCACATAAGTAATCCCTTGCTGCTGAAGAAAAGTTGAGACTAAGCCCTTAACTTGCCAGAAAGGAAATGCCAAATTGCTCTCTGTGATACAAAATACACATCACACTCAGTAATAATTCACAAAATTAACTTTAAAACTTCCATATTATAGAAATAGGGTTGTAAATTTTAAAGATTTATTGAAAGAGAGACCACTAACTTTACAAGTATGTCTATTTTCATTCTCTATAATTCAAATCTGTCATGACAACACACCATTGTGACATTTTAAAAGGTAGACCTTGTTACCTCACCTTGGATTTTTGGAAGAACTCTTACAATATTTCTCTTAGGCATTAAAGATGAAATTATTTAACCCCCTGGAGGGCAATTTACAGTGTCCAATAGCACCTTTGGGACTAAGCAGGCACCCAAGTGTTTTAACACGCTTGTCCAAATTACAGGAGAGAACTATTAGGTCAAACAGGACATATAATTAAAGAAAGATTTCTTCAAAGGAAGAAATCTCGAAGTTTGGAAATCCAAGTAGGTAGGACGCCAAATGACATGAGTTGCTATCAATATCAATACAATTACTTCCTATTTCTAAATACACCGAGTTGTCCTTTTATATTTTTATGTTCTGAAGGGCTAAGAAAAATCTAATGTTTTAAATATATTATAACTATTGATTGTCAGGAGACAGCCTTCAGAGCATTAAAAGCCTGATCTGAATGGTAATTCTAAGGGAATTAATAGTTTGATCAAAGTCACTTAGTTTTCACCTAGGTACTTGAAAGGTTTGGATCAGGCTCTCCATGGTACTTTTACAGTGACTGAAATGCTCTTGTCAAAGCATTTTTACTGAAGTAATTATAGCCATTATCACTGATTAGTGAAAACTACTATTCCTGTTGGCAAAATTGTCATTGTTTCTTACTTTTTCTTCCCGCTTTTAAAAAACCTTCTCCATTGATTTTTAACCAGGTCATCCAGTTCAAATTTATAAAGTAAATAATTATTCAAGTAAAATTGCAGTAATTTGTTTCAAAATAATGTTGTAAAACCATTAAAATTAGGCCAGAAAAAAAATATATATACTTTAGGGAAAAAAACAAGACTTTTATGGCAATAGACTTCCCTTTCTTCTTCTAAAATTACCTGAAAATCAGCATCCCTCAATGCTTACTTCTCATCTTTTGGGTGTATTCCTGAAAAACTACAGAACCTCAGGAAACCTTTACAACAAAATCCAAACCAGCTGTTTTTAGGTAAAACTTTTGACAGTCTCTGAGTCTCTCCAGATACCAGAGTGGGGGGCATCAAAAAAATCAAACTAATAATAAATGTAAGGGAGGGAAGCAAGCTGGGCAGGAAATCTGGTAGATGCTTTGCCTGAAACTAGAAAATGTGCTGTACCACTATTACACCCTCCTGCAGGCAGTGAATATCTTTTGGTTTGGTGTTTTTCAGACTTCTCAGCCTTATTCAGTGGAACTAACTTGCAGGGAAAAGAAACCCTCCTTGTAAATTCCACCTGCACGTTAGATTTAAAGCTTTTAGGACTAGAGTTTTCATTACAGTATGCTCCACACTATCTGTCTCACAGGTGAAACACTGAAGCTAGGACAAAACTTGTTGCTTTCATCCATGTCCTTGACCATCAAAAGCCCTAGGCTAGAACACAAGCAGGAGGGAATTCTCTGTTACGCTCTGTAGGAGCAAAAGGAGAAAGTTTCCACCAACAAACTTATTTTACAGGTTTGTATCCAACCCGGTTTTCATAGCCAACCTCTGAATGATATCTCTTGCCATGAATTTTTACCTTGTAGTTACATTTTGTTTTGGAAATGATGTATACAAATTTATTCATGCAAAAGAATAAACCAGCAGCTCCAGGGGAGTCTTTCACATTGAGAAAAATGTCTCTAAGGAATTCCTTTCATTACGGGACATTTCTATATTTAGAAATAAGTTAATTACTATTACATGCACCATTTTGTAAAACACAGATGGCAAACTCTTACCTCCTTCTTGGTAAATTCTGGCGGATGGTCATTTTTATCATCAATAAGAATAGTGGCAGTTGCTGTGCCAGTTAGTCCCACATCAAGACCACCCATATCCTTGGCTTCTATAACTAGCTCATATTTCGGGGTTTCCATAGTCTGAAAAATTAAGAGAAAAGAAAAGATTACCAAAACAAACAAACAAACACCACCAAAACCATAACAGATTACATACTACTTTTGCTTCTCATTAAAATAATACATAAGCAATCTAAAATTTAATTTGGCTTGATAAAACACAGCATAAAAACAAATCTCCGATCACAGTGTTTTACCAAAAGAGAAGCACAGCTTTCTATGAGCTTCAGTTGCTAAAATGGAAACCTCATTTGGAATACAGTCTGAAGGCATATAGATTAATACTGGTAAACAGTATATAATCTATCCTGTTATTTAAGGAGAATAAAAAAGAGGAAAGAAATTAAAATATACCTGCTCTTTAAGAGTAAGCTCTCACTTCAGTGCACCAATATTTAGCAGTTTGCTTCATCAGTGTTGTGATGGGTACATAATTAAATACTAATGTCACAATCTACATATAAATTCACTTTATTTTATTAAATTGCATTCATTCTGTGTATTAGCATTTAGAATGGTAATCTAAGTTTGCTTCAGTGTAACAAACAAGAAAGTAGTTTCTAAAATGGGTAATGACTGCCAGTTATTGTACCGAGAAAATGTGCATAGTAACATTAAAGATTTACTTCTATAATATCCAGTTCCTATGTCACAATAATACTTATGTGACTTCCCAACTACTGTAGAGCCAGATAGGTCCATGTCAGAAGTCATCCTTAATATCCCTCCCCCCAAAAGACAGCCATAACTTGGGGGGGGGGAAGTGTGTAACTGTGCAATGGGAATGTTACAGCATTTCCAATTCACCTCTCTCGCCTTACGCACAAAAGCACATCTGTTTGTAAACTGGACAACCAGGCAGTAACACATCCCATCAGAGGAAGCTATTACGAGCATCAGAAGCTGCTCCCATGGAACTTGTAGAGAATTTTGACATGGATTAAGCTGGAGACAAGACTGGGCACCTAATGAAAATGAATATTTTCCCGATTTGTATGGCTCCCTTATATGGAACCATCTGCTCAAAGACCATATGTGCTGCATCATCAATGGAGGACACAGATGGGAAAGTGCTGCAGTCACCTTTAAAACTATATGGTAAGAATGTCACATGTGCTCAGAAATGTTTTCTGCGGACCTTCCTTGAAAAATAAGTCTGAATCTCAGGGGCAAAGCAATATAATGATGCCTGAAACAGTGTCTACGGTACCACTGCTAGAGGGCTTTTTTAACCTCGGACCAGCTCTATCAGCCAACTGTGTTTACAAGAAGCAAGACTACACATCTTCGACATGACTCATCCTGTGTCCTTCATCTAACACTTTTCCAGGGAATTAACATGCAGGGAGACAACTGGTGTGAAACTCTGCACAGCAACACAGCGATCTTTGTCTACCACCCATACACTGCCCTACAAAGCAGCATCAAGGAAGCTGAAGTGGAGCTCATCCTGTAGCAGAGAACACAGAATCACAGAATAGTCTGGGTTGGAAGAGGCCTTCAGAGGTCATGTCCTGCAATCCCATGGCCATGAGCAGAGACATCTTCTAATAGATGAGGTTGCTCAGAGCCCCATCCAGCCTGGTCTGGGATGTCTCCCGCAATGGTTCATCTACCACTCTCTGGGCAACCTGGGCCAGGCTCTCACCACCCTCAGTGTAAAAAATTTATTCCTTATATCTAGTCTGAATCTTTCCTCCTTTAGTTTAAAACCGTCACCCCTTATCCTGTCGTAACAGGTCCTGCTAAAAAGTTCGTCCCTACCTTTCTTATTGGCCCCTTTCAAGCACTGAAAGGCCACAATAGGGTCTCCCTGGAGCCTTCTCTTCTCCAGCTGAACACCGCAACTCTCAGCCTGTCCTCCCAGCAGAGCTGTTCCAGCCTCGCATCATTTCTGTGGCTTCTCCGGCCCCGCTCCAGCCCCCAAGTCCTTCTCCACAGGGCTGCCCCCAATCCATTCACGCATCACCCTGTATCACACCATTTAAAATTTTAAAAGACTTATTTCTCACCTCTAGCCCAGCAAAGCAACCTCTCAGGCCACACAATCTTCTCTGCAGTTAAATAATTTGAAAGCATTCACTAAATAGTGCATTTTGCATTATGTAACGACTTTCTTGGAGTATATGTAAGGAGGAAATTCCAATTCCTTAGTAGGTAGATCTTGAAGAATTTTTAGGCCATAAGGGAAGCAACTGTATCAGTTGTTCATCAGATCAGCTATTACAAATAAATACATTTGCATGTAAAATCAGTGAGTCAAGCCAGAAGATGTATTTAGTTACAAAAACATATGGACTACTAGAAAATCAGATGCCACTGCCACTTTAGAGGATCCTAAGAAATGTATTTCCTTAAGCCTTACAACATTATTGCAAGAAATTCATCTCAGACAACAGCAAACCCAGAACAGGATTTTGATTTATAACATCATATAAATATACACAGAGAAATATTGCTGACATGTCTCCAAGACAAATTCAGATTACAGAGTGGAACAAAATTTACAGTTTTCATATATTTGTTGTCTAAAATGTTTTCACTGTATTAAAACCTGAATGGAGTTTCTCTACCCTCCCCCAATTTAACTTTTTATTTATTTTGATTACGTATTATTATTATTGTTTGGAAAACTTGCAAAGCCATTTATCACTTCATGTTTATGAGCCTCTTTGCTCAGAAAGAGGCTCATTTTGCTCACAAATTGGTCTTTTTTCCTCTGAAAACCGCCCCATTTTCAATTGAAAGCAAGCCCATTTATGCTAGAAATTGTGTCTACTACAGCAGAAACTTCTGTGACAGGAGTCCAATGTTTAAGCTCGCAACAGAATGTGAAAAACGTTGAATTTTGAGTAGTATTTCATATCATTATGAATACTTCACACTCTCCTCCTATGCAACACTTTCCACATCTAGTTCTGTCACCAAATATTTGCTTTGTTAGAGAAAGCAATTCCTAACAGATCCAAACCTGAGATCAGAGGCATGTTGCCATCAGACGCTCTTTACACTAACAGGCTGCATGCAAAGGACTTTTTAGCATTTCTCAGACTTCTAGCCCAGTTAATTCAGGCACTAGTAGCGATTATTTACATCTGTGTGATTTATCACAATACTGGTAAATACTGGGAGGTGGGAGTAGGGACCTGTGGACAGAGGGGGGTCCCTGTGCTCTTATTAACCTCATTCCCACCCGGTGATGCTGGAGGGCAGGGGCTGCAGTACAACTCGTTGTGGCAACTCCTTGTGTTTTCATCTTCACAGGGCTCAGGCTTTTTACCCCAGTGTGCTCTCCCTGCATGTACTCCCATCTTGTCAGAAAAGAGAGCTCCTGAAGGTGGGCAGTAGAGGAGAAAAGCAACTTCTCTTTGCCTTCTCCATCCCTGCTACATCTTGTAGGTTACGAGTAAATGCAGCACCCACTACTGGTATTATTTTGGGACCTCATGGTTGCTCAATACTGTTGCCCATTGTGACACTGCCTGTCACTAAACCTCAGCCACCTGCTTCTCAAAGCAGTGACCAAGCTACTTCAAGCTCTCGCTTGCAAAAACAATCCAATTAATCCCATTTGGATAGTGAGATTTTAGCAATATAAATACGCAAAAACTCTCAACAAAGTGGATCTGCAGCTAAAAAGCATAATAGATGGTTTTAATTAATGAACATTAAGTTGCTGTTTGTGCGGCTTATTATTTATCAACTGTGATTTTGTGGAGTGTAGCACTGTTGAGAGGGTTTGCATAATTACAGCAGGAGAACCATTCCTTTCTCCATGAATTTTCGCTCTAGTCATTTAACCACAGCAGGGGTGACACTGGCAAATGGTTTGGTTTGCCAAGGAGGTGAGCTGTGTCTTGACTGTTTTTCTTCAAAGGTCCACCCACTGACATTCTCCCCAGAGTTAACATTCCTATCAGATTTTGCTCCCCTGCCGCCTTGACACGACTGGTTCAGCACTGGTGAGTAACAGGCAGCCAGGAAGGCCTTTTTTCATATTTCAGATTCCTGACAAGGCCAGCAGGATCTAATCACAACAGAGGGAAATAAACAGCTCAGATACACACAGGTGGAACGAAACAAGTGACCACTTTTAGGTAGTGCTGAGTGAAACCAGATAATGATCATTTTCTGCAGAGATTTAATCTTTTAATATTTCCTGCAGATACAACAAAAAAGAATCAGTGACTGAAGAGAAATAAGCCAGGGCTGGTATTTCACACCACCAACAGTAGCAGTCGAAGTCTTGGTATGGGCTATCACTTGCAGGCTGTAAGACATTCAAGTACCATTGAAATTTGGCTGGAATTGACAGCATCCTCAGTACAGTTGGACTCAAAATTTAAGATGGAAACAAGTGGAGTTACTTGCATGATTACAAGAACATTTTAGGATCCCTAGGTGACCACTAGTATTTTCAAATGTGTCCAAATCCTCAATTTCCAGTTATATCCATGGACTCTCAGAGCCTTGGTATTGTTAGAACAAAAAATCCCCTCTCTGCAACTTCACATGTCCAGAACTTTTAGAAGCCTGACCCAATGTATCTCCCCTTCTTTATTTTTCGTTAAGGAAGAGCGATCACTCAGGAAATTGAAGTTTTCACTGAGGCCTGGCAGTTTTCCTTCTATCTTTGGACATTTATTAGAAATTGTCTAGTTTTTGGAGCATCACTGCCATAGAGTCAAAGGAGACAAGCCGCTCCTGTATTTCTCTCAGGAGCTTGGTGCTCCCCAGTGCACACAGACTGGTGCATGACTAAAGCTGGTTGAAGATCTCAATGACCTCATAAAGATCACAAAAAGCAGCACCAAAGTGAGGAACAGAAATCACTTTCTAGCACTGTACTAAAGAAGCGTATATAAGCAGTGAATGATTGTTTATCTAGATTTGATGGCCCTGGTAATCTCATCTCTGGTTATGGGAGGAGATAGGC
Source organism: Patagioenas fasciata (assembly GCF_037038585.1). Taxonomy (NCBI): domain Eukaryota; kingdom Metazoa; phylum Chordata; class Aves; order Columbiformes; family Columbidae; genus Patagioenas; species Patagioenas fasciata. Next base: position 12,272,522 of record NC_092532.1, read on the forward strand.
AAAAACCTAGTTTTGCTTAGCTTCTAAAGTTCAAAAATTTCAGTCAAACTTTTTATTTGAATAGAAAGAAAATCAGAATAAGTAAAGCAGATTCACAAGAAAAAAAAATAATATGAGAAAACTCTTTTAACAAAGACCTCTTTTTGTCATTGATACCTGAAGCAGTTATGACTAAATCTAATCGCTAAAGCTGGCATATAGATTGCACATGTATGAAAAGCACTTCATTCTGGCTGAAAATTGAAATCCTGGTCACCATTAGAGTCAGTCAGATATAACGTACCTCGGGAAGCCTGTTTACTAAAATAATGTTTTCAGTTTTTACAATATAACTATTGAGCTATTTTCAGGATAGAATATATTTTCTGGAAGGTCACTCTACGGGGTATTTCAAAATCCATTTGCAACACCGAAGCTAAACTAAGAAGAATTTGGATCAAGGCTTAATCTTCTTTGTAATATGTGAAGATGGACTGAGTTCAGAATTTCAGGCTACTTTAGTCTTTTATTTAATCTGTAATTCAAAGACATTTAAGGAGGAGTTCAACATATTTTCTTGCTGGTCTTCAAGACATTGTTTTTACTACCAGTATTTAAATTATCTTGGCGGGGAGGGAGGGTAGAAAAGGACCATTTTGGCAAATGTAATCTTTCCCTTTTGTGTTTATTCACATTATCAGCCTGCTACTCAACTCAGTATATCTTGTAGTTTCTCATTTTGTGAATTTTTGGATCCTACTAAGGGTTTCAGGCTATGAATCCCTGCCTCACGCTGCACCCAGCTAAAAGCAGCAGATGGGCATCAAAGTCTGGAAAACAACAGGACTCCAGAAACCATCTCTTTGGAGTTTCCTCCTGGCCATGTGTCCCCCACGAAGTGTCATTAGTCAAGTCCTCACCCAGTGCTCTCCAGTCATGGTGAGAGACCCATGACCTGCATGTCCAGAACAGGACACACCCAGTGTCACAACACCCAAGTCTTCATTTGGTGCTTCATGTAAAAAAAACCTGGGGAGAACAGAAATTCCTGAATTGACATAAAGTACTCAGTTGCTAAGATCAAAACAAACACTGTTTGGGAAGCAAACACTGTATAGAATATTCAAAACTCTTGTAACGGTTTTAAGAACCCTTTTGGGCTATCTTAATGCTTATTGCCAATAGAGAGGTTTTCCACTATTTCATGGATATTAGTATTTTACATAATAATGCAACAATGTCTCAACACTTCTATTTATTTATTCTGTTCATAAACTATGTATTCATGCATAATACTGTATCAGTAGTGTGCTGCCATATCACAGTTTTTACTAATGCCTTTTTAATATAATGCTAACCAGAAAGAAAAATTCTTAGGATTGAAATAATTTCAGTTCATGCTAAATAAATGTTTGTGTTCATTTCAGATGATAATTGCATATAATAGGTACTGAATATTTCCTATTAAGACATAATCAATGTTCTTGTTGAGTAACAATATCAACATTCAATCTGACATTGTTCCAGAGTATGCTGTCAGGATTTTGAGAAACATAGAATAAAAAAAAAAGGAAGCAATGTGACTATTAACAGCTTTAACAGCAATAGTGCTTTTATAATTATAATATCAGCCTTTATTTTAGATGTCAATTGCTGCTTCGCAAAAAGGGCAATATCCAGCCTTTGCATTCAGAGCTTGAATTACAGTTTGATTAATATAAAAACCCAAACAATTTTGTAAAGTAAATCCTCTTTAGCTCACCAATTACCATTTTTTTAATATCATAAAGGAAGGCCTACAGTTTACTCACAGTTTACTTCTGTTATGAAGAAAATCAATATCTATTCACCACCCACAGGAGACATATAGTTCATAGGTACATCTGGAAGCAAAAGGAAGACTAAATTTTCTCCTTCAGCAGTTACTGTTAAAAAGGAGATGGCTCCAAAGTGTTGGATACAAATAGCTTTCCTGGCCAGAGATATTTGTTTCCCATCAAGAGGAAATCTGTAACTATTTAATATACAGTATGTATAGAATCAAGACTTTAATTCTTCATAATCCTGACATAACTATACGGCTGATATACAAAGGCATGTTTGCTATATTTTACATGGAAATACAGGAACTATATGTGCATGTTTCCAATACTTTGTGTGAAATTATCAGTTTTGACTGATATGCAAATCAAGATATAGAGTTGCCTTTGAATTCGTACCATTTTGGAAAAGGCTGCTAACCGTGATGGGGTGACGAGGTTTCCTTGGAGAAATATTAGAAATCTGCAGAGCAAAACTACTTGTTTACTGCTCACTCACTCGCTGTACAAATGTGCATCTCAGCTCTTACATACAAGTATTTGTGCAGACATTAACTTGGCTTAAGGGCACATCCTTACATTGAGAACGCTATTAATAAGGAATTTCTGCTTGGGTACAGATCATCCTGTTCCTAGGACAGAACAGTGACTGAAGCTCCATTTAGTCTGAGGTATTTCATTTAAATTATTATTGTCAGTTAAGCTCAAAAATAGGCCCTCGGAAGAGAGCAAATATTCAGTATTCTAAACAAAATCCTTAAATATTTTAAAAGACATAACACCACTGAAGTGAGTTCCCCTCATTTTTATCAGCCAAAGACACTTCCCTGAGTATAACTTGTTTGGAACAGAGTGACATGTTGATTTGCAACAGCTACTCACTAGATGCTCATGGTTTGGGAAAAGAAACATTTTCTGCGTCCACTGTGCTAGAAGTATAAAGAACTATAACAAATTTGAATAGCAATGGAGAAAAGAATCACAATGTCCCAAGGAAAATACTTTCTGTCAAATGTCATTAAATTATACTTTTTTTTTTTTTTTTAAACGCAAGTTATGTTTCAGCTTTTCTTCTAGACCAATGTATGTAATTTCAATTTTTTTTTTTTTTTCAGGAAAAAAGTTCAGTTGTTCCTCATAATTAAACAGTGCTGCAGAAACCTTTCATTCCACTGTGAAAGCACCAATTATTATGTAACTTCTCTTGCTGATTTTAGACCATTTAATCACTCTATCATTATTACATACTCAGAGGTGTCAGGAATGCATACAACTACCACACTCATCTTACCAAAACCTTCTGTCAACAGCAAACAATAGCTATAGTGAGTGTCTGCTCCCCAGTACTAGGTCTGAATAAAGGAAAAATAACTACAGTACAGTTTATATGCAACTATAGGCCCTGATATATGCAAACAAACATTCCCTTTGTGTTTACATGTCACTAAGGCTGTCATTACTGCTCTGCCCTCCCAGATGTAGGAGCCGCCATTCTTCCCAGTTCTGATTAATACATTTTTAGAGCATATTGAAACTACTACACATTCTGCCAGTTTATGCTCCATTGGTTTTACAAAAGTAACAGTTTGAACAGAGCATATCGAAAGAGCTTTGCCTTAGAATAAACAAATGTCTGCATTAGCACATCCAGCAGGATGAGGGAAGGTAAGATTGAGTTCTCCTGTCTGAACAGGACATTCAACCTGGTTGTCTCAGCTGCTTCAGAAAGTACTAAACCTCAAGCTAGCTGTCAGGAGCACTCAAGATAAGAACTCCCTTCTGGATTACAGATATTTATTTCAACATAGCTTTTCTTTTTTTTTTCCTTCCAAATCACTACCTTTCTGTAACAAATGTTCATTTCAACAAATCAATATATTTCCATAAAAACTGTTCTCCTATAATACTCAATCAACTCTATTTGCAGTGTTAATTACATATTTCATTTTAACAGTCACAATTTGCTATTCAAATAACCTGCAGACCAAGACATATTTGCTGAAAAAATGTTCAAATAATTTTCAGCCATTAACATATTAGAGTTGCACAATCTGTTTGCAGACAATTTGTGAAGAGGAAGAAGGGTAAAGTTGTTTTAATAAATTATTAGTTGCAATTTATTGAATCATTCTTAGTCCCTGCCGTAGGTACAAATGAGCCTGTTTAAATTCAGAAAATATAAAAGGAGAGACAAGTTTCCCCAACCCAGTAACCTACCACAGTTATCAGTAGAGACAGCTTTTCAAGTATCTCTATATTAAAATACCTCTGCCAAGAGAATTCCCCAGGTATACGAAGGGTGTAAAGGCCACATAATAAGTATCAGCACACAGAGATGACTGAAGGCATTCTGCTGCAACTTTAAGAGAGAAAAAATCATGAGCTGCCCCAAAAGGATTCAAGCCTGGAAAGATCCTCAGCCCAGCATAAATCAGCACAGATCCACTGATTTTACATGGGCTACCTAAGTTTATTTATACGCTTATTAAGCTATAACTCACCATGTTCATGAATGAACACGCATATATGCTTCATGCCACAACATAAGATGCTTGTGCCTCCTGTAAAACTGGCAGGTTTCCATGGGTTTGCATTTAAAAGAAAGCAGAACTAAGTGCCAGACGCTGCCTTCCACATCATCAGGAGTATGAGAGCCAAAGGTCCCAAAACAAGTATCTAAATTCTTCAAAAGAGGAGGATCAAGGTAATATTTTCCATCTTGTTGCAGGTATAAAACCACTAGAATTAGGGAAACCTTGTTCATCAGTAATCACAAGACGTTGTCTATGCCTGTGTTTGTGCAACATAGACTCTGGAAACTAATGAGAAGTTCCAGGTATTTAACCCACTGGGAAGAGGAATCAATCCGTGCTATAAATATTTCATACAAAAGCAATAACATGCAGCTGGTCAGCACTCCCCTCTGTTTACTGGAAACAAATTGCTTTCCTAAATTGTGTGGACAGCAGCCAATGTCAGTTATCGGGGATCTCATTGGTAAACACACATTATACCTGCAGCCCTGAAACACGGGAATCCTTCACCAAGCAAAGAAACAAAAGGCTCTGCCAAGCATGCTTATCCGTGCTTGGATTTGCTTCTCCTTGAGTCTGAATTAGGCTCAAGCAGCCCTGAAGTGTTTCCTGCATGTTTTGCAGGAGGTCCCGAACAGTTCCAAAAGGTAAATACCGCGTTTCATGAAAGTGTGTCCCAGAAAAGGTATCACCAAAACAGAGGAAAAACAAAACAAAACAAAACTGAAGTTTCGTCTTCTTAAGGTGCTGAGAAGTAGTTTTGGACAAGGCAGAGGTAATACTTGAAGCAGTTCAACCTAAGCTTATCCCCAACACCTCCCTTTCCTCGCAAAATGAGCTCTGACACAAGCAGAAACCAACAACAGAGGTTGTGCTGGACACTATAGGTCTCTGTACTACCAGACTGCATTTATTAGCACACATGTTTTAAGGAACACATCGCAGGAAACTAAGTGAAACCTAATTCTGACTAATTTATTATCTGCCACCATCAAGCAATCTATCATCTCACCAGAGTTGAATTTAGATTAATGAAATTTATACCACCAAGATCTGCCTGGACACCAGTGCAACACTTGTACTAATCTACCTCATGATTCCAAGACACCCCAGACCCATACAGAGCCTTTCTTCACCTTTCCAGCAAACTAAAAACCCTAGATGGATGTTCAGGCAAGTCAAGTTCGTTTAAATGCATCCAGTTGACAACAACAATCCCAGAGAGAACTGCTTGACCACATGCCCGTGCAGGGTTTGTATGTCCTGTTGGTTTAGCACTGATCAGGAAAGACCTTTTTAAGTGAACTTTCCTACTGTTTACATTTACTACACGGTCCAGTTTGCATCACTAAGAGTGTGGCAACTGGATTTCTTTCAGGTTAAATTCAGCTAGAGAATGGGCCCTGGGCATCACCTGATTTTTTTTCCAGCCATCAGTATGAGTCGGTCTGGGGGACCAGACTAGAGCTGTCTGAAGTGAAAATTTGCGGTGTCCAGTATGGATGCTGGATCCTCAGCTTCTACTGGTCTACTCTATCTGCTCGTACAGAAACAGCCTTACAATCCACCACAAACCAGACAGCTATGGAGTTTATAATATCTATTAATAACTAATGACAGTAATCTCTTACCCCAGACCAGGCAAGGAGACTACGACAGCAGTGACAAGAACTGCTAGATCTCCCAAAGATCCAAAGCCTGTGACACAACAAGTGTGGCAGCTGCAAGACAAGGATGAACCATCTGATAAATCACCTGACAGTACTTGACGCACAGGCTTTTAAAGTAGATGCTTCATCCTTACCCCCAGATAGCATCACTAGATCTACAAAAGATTAACATTATTCCTGTGCCCAGTTTATACTGAAGAATGTGAACAAGGCCATTTATTCGATGAGGTCTGTGACAGATCATTGGGAAACAGGTTTCTCGAGGATCTTTGCAGAGCAGCTGAAAATGAAAGTTTTCCTTGAGTTTCAATTCATAATCATCTAAACCAATATTCTCTGCCTAGGTAATAAAAGATAAGAAGTTTTATGATACCTGCCTAATGCCAAGTCTTTACATAATCTGTTATCAAATGAATCAAAATGAAGCTTACTGGGTTAATGTCAGAAATCACATTCTCAGAAATTAGGTGCACTTAGATTATATTTCCCTCCATAAACATTCCAATTCCCACAACAGAAAGCAATGTTACAAAGGTCAGGATGGAAATTGTGTTTCTGCTGTGTAATCTGCCTTGCAAATTTGTACCAGTGGTCAAAATGCCCAGAAAACTCAATTACTGACTTGCTATGACAACCAGACATCAGCAGGCCTAGGCAGACAGAGGTTATTTCTAAAATTAGGACCCTAATGCAAAAAGCATATTCTGTGATTCCAGATGTACAACCTTTGCCTGATGTTTATATTGTCAAATATGAACGGAAGCACTGTCTATTATTTCAGGCATATTATCAGGAACATAATATTCTAGTCAAATAGGTGCATTCTAAGTTGGAGCTGGAAAGGAAAAAAACCCTCCATGTCTATTTGAACCATTTACATGTGACACTCTAATCAAAATAGTCATCTGATGTTACTTTTAATTACTATTATAATTTTTCCTTTAACTTCAATGTTTATGCAAATCTTATTTTACAGTTTAGTGTTCTATTACCAGTAATAATTCCAGGTAGCCTTTGAAATAAAGGACCCTGCTGAGAGTGTAATGAATCAGTAAATGATACTGGCTTTGCTCATGGACAAAAACAATTCTAGTGGCTGCATTTATACTTTCATTGGGTTATACCCACAGAATATAAATTGATCTAATTCTACATCATTCAGGGAAAATGATGGAAAATGTATTTCAATTACACCATTGCTGTTTTACCAGAAAGCTTATCACACTATGGGGTGAAAAATCAACCCCTCCGTAGGATTTACTTTCTGATGAAACGTGTAACAATGGAATTTTCCATTTAAAAAAACTCTCCAGTCAATTTCATTCTTTTCTTACTTAATCCTACAATCTTTTATCAGCTTCCTTTCATGATAAAAAATAATTAAGAGCCTTACTTGGAATTCCTATACTTTCTGCTTTGATTACTAAGTTCTATTTTTGCTGAACTTTCATAATCCTGCTTGTATCTTCTAAGAGCACCCACCAACAAAACAGCTCCCCCAAACAAACCAAGATTTCTAGGTTAATCTCACTTCCAGACTTAGTCTGGCACTGCCTTGTGCAGATTTTGCACTGTAGTACAGTTGCATTTGTTGAACAAGAAGGGATGTTAAACTGCTACAGGTTGCTCCTTTTATAAGTTAATGTCTGTGCACTAAAACTATGCACAGTTTCTTTCTGTAAATCAGTCTTCCAAAGCTGTTGACTGTAAAACAAAGAATAGATTTCTAGTTCACTTTTTTATTAGCAATACGAAGATACGGTCTACTTATAGGATGAATTTAGTGTAGTGACCTAGAGGAAAACCAATATAAAATAAACATTAAAAAGTAAGTGTGAGAAGATCATGCATGCAGAAGAATTTTCCTTTCAAGGATTTTTGAAGATTCAATAAATGTATAGCTCTTTGGATAAATGGAAAATCTCACAAAAATGTGTCATCATCAGAACCTGGCAGACACTTGACATAAAATATAGGACACATTGCTCAAATAATAAGAACTAATACTGACGTATAAACTTGACTTCCTTTCTGTACAATCCAGGATCTGTATGTTCTTTTAAATGTTTAGCAGCATATTTTCCTGGCCCACACTTTTTCTCAAGGCTTTATCTCAGTGAAATAAGTTTTGCTTTATAGGAAGTATATTATATTATTATTCATTGCAATGCTGTGGTATTTGTTTAAAAAAACTGCCTGAAGTAATAGCATTTTCAAAAAATAAATATTTGGCTAATTTTGTCTGCTTTTCCCCACAGACTATCACCATAAAATATTTCTGCCATGCTCCTGAGGACCTGTTATCCCGGTCTTCCAGCCATGGAAATATTCTTCCAGGAGATCTGAGATATGACAGATTGGGGAGGGTTACAATCATCTTCACCAAGAGATGAGCAAAATCAACAGGAAAATTCCCTTCAGCTTCAACAGGTTTGGGTGACACATTCCTGTGGGTGTTCAGCTATCTCCTTAGGTAGAAACACCCAATGATGCCACCTTCACCTTAATCATTTCTTCATTTCAATCAGGACATTACACTAGCAAGAATACTTAGAAACCTTAGGCACTCTGCTTTAATAACGAGGCATTAGTTAACCTTTTACAATATTGCATTTTGTAACTGTTTCATATCACAGATAAAGTAATGTAGTAAAATGTATAGAACTGGTACAAATATAGTAAGCTAAGACCGCACAGCATATTTTGTACTAAGCACCGTACCAAAATATCCTTCATTCATGCTACTCAATGTCAGAAATTTCTGGAGGCCTGTTGCTCTACAGTTTAATACGCAACTTTCCTTCAGGAGAATTCCCAAAACACACTGTAAAGTATAATACTCACTGTTAATTTTCAGAATTAATGAAGAAATAAAGATAAGATAAATCCACTTTTTTGTGTTAAGGAAGGACAAGCTGAAATTAAGCATCATGGAGGGACGGAGGGGAGGGGAACACGTGAGGTAGGATATAAGTGGATGTGGGGGTGAGCACAGGTCAAGGAACTACGATGGAGCAATTCCATAAGGAGTTTTGCAAACCTGAAGTCCCATCTCCAGGAAGTTCTTGCAGACTAAAAACAATAAAAATCAACAAAAGAGAGTGTATGGGAGGCACTGTTAGCAGGAAAAGAAGCAGGAGGAAAGAATACTTTTCTCCCTTGAAGAACTGGGAATAGACATCCATAACATTATCAAAAGAACTTTTCAAAGCTAGAAACTGCCAAGTTGTATCTGTATCTGCAGGTCTGAGAAGTACTACTACCCTCTGATTAGCCATAGGAAGCACTGTGCCGCAGGGACAATTTTCAACATCACAGTCTTGTCCTGCTCCCCTCGTTTTTTGCTATGAAAGTGAAGGATTGGTAGTTTGCTACACGTCCAGTGGCATATTGTGCTCCACGTGTCTATGGCATGCTCTTAAACTGTTCATTTCGCTTGTCTCAGCTCAGCCAAATCCCCACCCATCTGTTTTGGAGTGGTGTGTGTGCAGTGCCTGCATGGTCCTCTATGCCTCGAGGCCTGACTCAAGTAGCATGGAGATCTGAAGGGATTCACACATCCTTGTATTCCCCAACATGGCATTAAAGCTTAGTTCATGTGGCAGAAAACAGATACAGAACTATAGTACAGATAAAATCTGGCCATAGCCCAAACATTTTGATAAGCAGGTTTGCCCACAAGCAAGGCAAGAGTTTTTAATAGTGGAAGCAAACTGGGTCAAAATCCTTTCAGAGCAGTGCATCTTAGACACATGTAGACAAACGTAATTTTGTATTACTGTTTCAGAACTCATAACGATTTGCCCTTTTCAATTCTCTACAGATTAGTGTTTTCTTTGTCTAGTATGTATTCCAGAGGAATGTATGAAACCCATAATCCATATTCAAGGATGTCCTTCAACAGCTGTTGACCAACTACATTTGATACCGACCTCAATCAGATCAAGATCTAATTCCTGAGCTTTCTGCATGTCAGCGATTATGTGCCATTTTGGAATGTCTGGCAACCTTTACTAAATCTAAGAAATTCTTGTCCATATAATTAATTTATGTGCACAAATCTCCTACTGAAACCAACAAATGAATCAGAGTTGCAGAATCAGGTTCATGTCCTGAAACTACTTCAGAACATTTTTGTAGTAAGGAAATCAAAGTGGTCAGGGTAGCTATAAGTCTAATGGGATTTAAATATAATTAATACTGAATACTAAAAATTAGGGTGTATAATCATAATGACAATTCAAGCTTAACAAGAGTAGCACAGTAATGGAAATATTAAAAGCAATACCCTTTCTCTCAATGGAAGTGTTTGAAACTATGATTTAATACAAATCCACTATTTGAACGGAGATTAACAAATATTAGTCTCACTATAAATTTTAATATTATTTGCATAAAGTTTATTGAGAGAGGAAGAAACAGAACAAAGAAATTTCAAATTCACAAGAAAACTGCAAAATAAAATTGAATTTTCTGCTGCCTTAAGAGACTATCTAGGTCATTTTAAATTAAACAGATTTCTAGAGGCAGAAAATGCTGAGTTAACATTGCCATAAACAGAACTGATTGGAAGGGAGGCTACAAGTAAAACAATTAGCTTAATAAACAGATGGAGAAAATACTTTCAAAATTACTGCCTTTGTCAAATGTTCAGCATCTTAAGCCTGGTAAAATCCTGTTTATCAAAGCAGGAATGGAATTACTGGTGAAAATGTAAACTAAAATTTCTAATAGATATGTGTTAACTTATTAAAGCCAGAACTATGGTACACAAACGGAAGTAAAACACAATTAAAAACAAACAGACAAAAAAAATCAGCTTCTATGTTTCTCTCTGGAAATTCAAAGGCTAGCAACAGATCATCAAGGCAGAATCCAGTTATTTTCCAGTATTCTCCCCCTCCCTGAGTTTTGCCTTCTCTGTATCTATCCCTATTAAAACACATTTAAAAGGCATTGAATATGAAACTCACATATTCAGGGGTGTTTCCTGTCAGGAGGGATATTGCAACGGGAGACAAAATCGAGCAAGGTTATCTCTCAATGGGAATGAAACTGTCTGCAGTTCTCTAGGCTTGACGAGGAAATGCTGAAGGAAATGCCTGTTTCTCAACTAATAATGATACCTGCAACATGTTAAAAACTGTCTGAAAGGTCTGAATGTGCATTAAAAATCAAGAAAAAGAAAAGCTTTCCTTAATAAACAGTTAAGCTGTCAGTTTGCACAATCCCAAGGCCTCAGGAGTTTGGACTCCACTGATTTGCCCAGACATAAGGTTTTGCCCTGTTTGTAGGACAGGCTAGGTAAAATGGATTTTATAATATCCACGGAGTTTATCAAGCACATTCTCTTTCTCAGTGTATTCTGATTCCAGGTGGTGAAGAACAGCATCACGTACTGCCCAGTCCATATTAGTGAGCATTCAGTTCATCCATCATCCTGAGCAGATCACTGAACAGTACCCTGACAGAGATAACTAACACCTTGTTGTGTGGTCCACAGTGCATAATTCACAATGGAAATTTTCCCTTATAATAATTAGATGATGAACACTTTAAAGGAAAATACTACAACACCAAAGAAAGGGAAATACACAGTTTTTAAGGTGTTTCCAAAATAATAGCAAATTACGAAGTATTTTTTGTTAAATCTTGGAGAATCAAGAATTAAGTTTGATTAATATTTTTGAGATATGGTTCCACAGAATCTACGCATTTTCACAAGTATTTTATACAGTTCAGACGTTCCTCTATCGATATTCATACTAGACCGTTGATCACATCTGTTAGATGGAATATAACTTCTCTAAAAGCAGCCCTACATTAAAAGAGCATTGAATTCTGCCCTTCAAGTTTATTTACAGATGACTTGTTTTACCAGAGGTCAACATATTCATTCCTGACTGCTTCCATTGTGAAGAAAAATGTCTCTCTCCACCTGCAGGAATCAAAAGAAATACTACGTTGAGGACTCAGCCAGGATGGCTTCAGTTCTACCTGGGAGATAAACCCAGGAGGCACTGACATCTACCCTCTCATGTACACACTTGGTAGGAACTGCACGTGGGCTGCTTGTGTAAGGAATCCAGTGTCTTGAACATTTGCATGCTGCTGTTCCATTCAGCCCTTTCCCTGCGTAGACAAGTTGCCAGGAAATGCAATTTTCTCATGATTATAAAAAAATATCTCTTGATTACAGGCTAAAAAGAAACAGGAAAAAGCCTATAAAGAAGTCAACACTTGCAGTGAACCATACTTCATTAACTCCCATGTACGCAGTTGTATGGGTTCATGTCACTGAACATATTTAGGAAATATCCAGTACTGGTTAAACAACTTTAAAAAGAGTGACGGTTTCATCCTTACAAGCACCGTTTTAAACAGAACTTCTTTATCCAAGCCTTACACTAAAGTAAGGATTCAGCTATTAGACAACATACTATTTAAATCTATGAAGGAGCGACATGCTATTGTCACTGTGCATAGCCATCTATTCAGCATGCAGCGTAACAGCCAGAAATAATGAGATGTGTCTTTATGTGACGATCCTGATGTCTACCACAAACATCAGTAGCTGGATACAGCAACACCCCACAGACAGGTTAATTGAAACAATGATAAATGACGTGACTGAGGTCATGCTGAGAATCATCGTAGACTTGGCAGATTGAGAAAGTTCCAGTTCCCATTCCATAACTCTAAACGCTTCCTCTCTCTTAGTTATAAATGAAAAAGATTCAGACTCCCTTCCTATTTTTATAATTACTTGCACAGTTTCCTTGCTTCTGATGTCCACATCCCTCGTGTTACTTCCTTGCCTTACTTAATGCCCAACTTGCCATTCTGACTGAAAATCTGCAGTCTGGGAGTTTGTGCTCTCTACAAATACGACATTATGGTGAAAGAAAACAGTATGCGGCCTCCTAGTGTCTGCTCGTCATGGTTTCTGTGGTTCAGTGGCTTTCTTTTTTGACTATTATAATCTTTACCGAGTGTGTCAGTAAAATCAGAAGTTTAATTGCAGCAGGAATGGCAGGGTTTCAGGTCAGGTCAGTCGCTGACTACTTGTTACTGAGTGACTCTAATTGGAAGATTTGCTTCAAAATGTTAAAGGTAATAAGCTTTGGGGATATTTGCATAGCTGGTTTGGTTTAGGTATATCCTTGCTTATTAGGTCTTCTTAGGAATTCACATTCTTATGCTTATTTTTCTGAGACCAACTTTAAATCCTCTAAGCCTCTGGGAAGTAGTTTGTTTCTAGCATTAAATTGGTATCTTTTATTTGATGTGACAGAGCTCTCTGATGATCACATGAAGTTCGGCATGTAAGTGTTCAGATGGATGGAACATCTTTGTTGTTGTTTTTACCTAGAGGACAATGCCTGAGCTTCAGTGTACCAGGAAAAGAAAAAAGAAATTCTTAAGCCACCTGCTCTAAATTTCTCAATGGTCAAGTGACGTACAAATACTTTCTGAAGTAGCAATAAAAATATCTTAATATTAAAGAGATCATCACACATACTTGAAAAATATTGTGTGTGTATCAACCTTTGATGGCCTAAGGAAAGATCTCTGTAATTCATGCTGCTGCAAGCTCTGCATACCTTCCAATTCTTTATACAGAAAGCTTAATGGCCATGGGTTATTTGCCTCATTGGTTATGGTGCTAGGAAATAAAACAACGGGAAATATTCATGATAATGCTCTCCTATATTGAACTTCCACTTGGTTGAAGTATTAAAACAAGCTGCAAGGAAAATTAAACCTCAGAAAAAAATGGCAGGTGTATTTATGAATGCAAAAGACGAACTAAAGCTCTGTTTCTCCTGGTTTGCAGTGGTTATACTGTAAGTACTCTTCACTAGCAGCTTACTCCTCTATCTACCAAACAGCTTTTCATTCAGAGACATTACTAAGTGGGAGCCTAATAACAGAAACTGGGGCATGTGGGAGGTGAGATTAAAAAAAGTAAAAACAAAACAAAACAAACCACACCACACAAAACCAAATCACTGGAAAAAATAGAGACTTGTAGTCAGTATTTCAAGAAGAATGATACTGAGCTGGAGATTATATTATTTTTCATGTTTAAATGCATAATTATAACATATGTTTTACTACCAAAATTACTGGTTTACGATTGGGTTAACTTCTCCAGCAGTTTGTGTTGGCAAATTTGAAGGCAATAATTAGAAAATTCAATAAACACTGAGTAAAGAGCAATCGCAGAAAAAAATATTAATGGAACAAAAGCTATGTCTTAGGCCTGTTATGTTGAAAACTGAGCTTTAATCTCTTTGGCAGTTAATATAGATTGTGAATGTAGCAATTTCCCACTTTTTGCCACCGGTTTACCCCAGTAGCAAATTGTCAATCTGAAAACGTGCCACCTGCACCGTTATGTTACCAAAAAAATGCTTCTACCACCTACTCAGTCCTCAAAGTGATAAACACAGAAATTTTTATTCAAATCTGCAATTTGTCTAGGCATTACCTATATCTTGAATTACAAACAGTCACAGCCTTAGATACCATGTCTTCTCACTCAAAATTAAGAAGGTGAAAGAATTGTCTCCTCTACAAGTCAAAAATAAGTGTGCTAAACAAAGCCAGCCATGTTTGAAGCTCTCAAAAAGAGAAAGGAGGGATCACTCAAGCAACTCACATGCCTTGCTCGTGGCCTGCAAGACCTTTATTCAAAACTATCAGCCACTTGTAGAGTTAAAAATGGAGGAGGCTTTCATACAGATGTGGAGAAACATCTGCAATATGTTTTGACAAATATCAAGATACCACTTAGTACACAAACATTCATTTATGGTATTATTTTATCGTGAATAAAGATCATAGATTCCTCAGATGATTATAATTTGCCATGTGGAATCTATAGTCTCAGACAGGCAGAATGATCCACCAAATCATTAAATGAAGCTTAACTAAATAGTTAAATATAGGTTTTTAAAAATGCATGTGAAAGTAGTACATAAGATATATCTGGATATTGACAGCTTATTAGTCAAATATTCACCAATTACTTTTTTTTTTTTTAATATCTTTTTAATATCTTTCTTCTGTCAATAAAATGTGGTTGTAATTGAGAAATACTCACGTAGGTCAACACAGAATTGAATCTGCATCACTCAGTAGAACTAATAAATAAATCAACTGAATATAGGATACCCTGGTTAGTACATGATGACTTCCTCATACAGCAAAAATGCTTCAGCGATTTCTGGTGGTAAGAACTGATTATTACATCCTTTTTTAGATTTAAGGGTGGCAAGAAAGTGCTATCAAAGATCTAGGAGGAGTGATAGGGACTGAGCCTTGCTTGTGCCTTCCTGAAAATAACATTACTTCTTTCCCAGCACTTTTACATTTCATCTTTAAAACAAATTAATATTTTTAAAGGCCAAACCTGTGGATTCATTTTTCACTTTGACAGCTCCTGAAGTACAGATAGATTTTGTATTATATAGAATATTTCCTTTGTTTTAGTTTTGTCTTATTTTGTTCTAGTGTTATACAACAAGCCATTGAATTTTTAAAGGACCCTGTGAAAACACAAGATCAGAAAACAAAGCTATCTGAGCTGGACAGGAACATTGCCTTCTAATCTTGAAGAAGCTGCTTTTTGTTCTTATTTTCTTCCTTTCCAGCAGTTTCTTTTTAATCTGTTGTAGCAAGAGGTTTAACAATTCAGGATCCTTTTGCAAAATCCTGGTAAGATTTGTAATTGTGAAAATTCTTAGCACTTATGTTCGAAGTTGACATGAAAACAAGCTGCTTGTTTCACCCAAGTCCCTTCACTTTTTCCTATTTGATAGTTATTTCGGAAGGTTTTGCTATGCCAAAAGGAAACAGCAAACCCTGACATTACAGTAAACATAAAATTTACAGGCACAATCTGTAAATAGAGATTCCAGTAGATTAACTTATCATGTAAGTCAAGACAGGGTATCCATTACTTGTAGGTGCAAATCGCCTCAAAGACAACAAGTGTCCTTACATGCATCAGTCCAGAGAAACTTGAAAACACTTCCTAGATAATAGCTTTGATATTTTTGAAGACAATATCATTTTACTTGCCACTGAAAAGGGTATCGTGTTTTCATTTTCTGAAAGAGCATTTCTGGCTTCCAACTGCTTGGATGACTCTTGTGTGCCCAGGGGAATCTTTAAGAATTGATGAAAGGTAACACAACCCTGTTGAGGTATTGACCTTCCACTTGTTTTTCTAGATCTGTAGGTAACGATTCTGCTTCCCCAAAAATGAAAAAAAGTGTTTATAAGAAACTTGTCCCTACAGTGCATACAAAAATGTACTAGAAGTGACAGCTGGGTTTATCTAATACATACATAAAAGCATTAGCACAAATGTGCTGCCTATGCAGAACATACAATTTCTTAGTCTAGGAACTTGCTCTAAGTCCTGTAATTTGATTTTAAATTAACTATTAAATTATAATGTGGTTTACTAAACAGTAATCAAAATTTAATTTATATTAATGTTGTGAATATTAATCCATCCCAGATTTGTGTGGTTTGTGTAATTCTTTTAAAGTAAAGCATTACTGCTCTTACAAAATATTTTTGTGTAACATTTCCTCCAAGAAGGACTGGAAAAGGCCTCTGTATGTTTCCAACAGTTCTCAGTGTGATTTATTTTTGAGAAACTAACACCATATGGACTCTAACAGCGTACACTATAATGGCATTGGGCACTAGCTTATTTTTCTGTGCTGTTTTGTAGACACCAAGGACATGAGGTGAATGTAAAACCTGACTGAAAGGTATCAAAGTGATGAAGTATTAGCCAGTAAAAGAGTAAACTTCTCAAACTGATGATTGACTAGGGATGTGCTTTCCTACAAACATTTTACATCGCATAATGAAACCATAATATGAGCATATATTATTCTGTGTCTTCATTAGAAATTTAAACAAGCTGTAACAACAGAAAGTATAGACCACAATGTGCACAGCAGAGCTCAGCGGGTGATTTATTATCATCTTAAATAGAAGCAGAATTGGACTTGACACTGCAAAGTTTCATTCACCTGCATCATGATAACTGTGTGCCACTAATCCCAACATTAAGTAACCCTCAGAATACAAATTAGTACTGGAACAATATATTCCAACTGCATCAATTTATTCTAAAGCAACAGGCATGTCATGACACGACAGAAATTAATTAAAAAAATTCCAAAAGTATTAGGCCAGTATCTGATGTATCAATTGCAAAGTCATTCAGTCACATTACGTAGCTAAAAGGCTACAATTTTGTACTGCCAGATTAAAGAGAAAACACAAATCAACTGGTGTAGGATGCAACACTGAAAAATTTCTGTAGCAGCAGGAGAAAAATGAAGCACAAAGTATTTAAATGTTTCCCCAGGTCACAGAGCAAATTTGTGTCAGCAGATGATTCTAGTACCCTCACTCCCAAGACAAAGCTGTAATTGCAAATCTATGCATCTTGGAATAGATTCTGATTCCTAATACAAAACAGCTTTTTATTTAGCAAAGACATTCAGACCTTCATCCTACCCTTTATGGAGATTAAAATGAGCCACAGATACTGGCAGCCTAGGTTTGTATTTCGGTAGAGGAGGAGAAGAAGAAAAGAGCTTTTTAAGGTATTATCATATATTTATTCTAGTGAACACACAGTTCAGATACTAACTTGAGACTGTGGCAGAAAAGGGGAACCTTTTCAACTGCTGTTGAACATCAAGCTTGAAACCACAGAATTACAATACAGGTGAACACAGGTGGATTCAGCAGGAAGACTGTCAAGGTTGAAAATCTCTTGATATATGTGTGCAACTTTACAATTTCAACACAGGAAAGTAAATAAATCAAACAGGATTGTGCCTCTCTCACGGACTGCTTGTGCAGGTAACCTGCATACACCTGGGCAGACCTGGCCATTGCCATCCAAGTCTCGTAGACACTTTTCTATTATTTCCTTTTTATTCCTCCTTCAGCAACACTTTTGTAATGAGTGGCTATTTGGCTTAGACCAATAATAGCCTTTTTGACAAGTGATCTCATACTTTGGCACTGGCAATAAGTGAACGGGGCAGTTACAGATATATTAAATTTTTGAGACTGGAACTGACTGAAAAGCCAGTCTACCTCAACTTATATGATGGGCTAGATGATGTTCCCCAGTTCATGCAAAGCTGAGTACTTTGGATAGTATTTGGGTTTAAACTTCTTAGACTTTGATTCTGTCAACCATCATTACACAATGAGTAACAGGCACAATGTTTTTTTCTTGGGACATAAACCCCCCCACATTTGTATAAAAACCAAACACTGAGAGTTAAAGAGATTCACAAAACAGACTGAACTATAAGCGATAATATAAAACTTAAGTCCTTTGTGCTTTAAAAATAGTATTTCCTTTCATATTTGTACATCTGAATTTCAAAACACTGCCACCTCATTCCATCAATCACCTTCCCTTATTTTCTTGCCTTCTACCTGAACTCAGTAATATCTGTCACTGTCTCATCTGATAGCAAATTCCTCTGATTTACCTTCTCTTAATCTATTCACTTTTTAAAAGGGCACAATAAACAATAATGGCCATCTAAAGACCAAAACTGAGGATAATGAAAATTCAATCACTAGCGGTGCAAACTGCAGTCTATCACTGACCTAATGATGAAAGACTGTTTAAATATTATAAACCTCTTGTTAGGAGTTAAAGTTAAGCATAAACCCATATAATGCCTGCCTCATTTAGGTCATTTGGTCTGTCATTTAGCCTAAGTTATGTGAGAAATAAAAATTTCATGATCTATGCTGTCAGGAATTCCTTAATGCTGTATATAGCCACTCACTCCTCACTCAGCAAACACAAGTCTTAAGCCTGCTTTCATCAGATTAGTCCAGATTTACCACTAACTTTAAGGGGAAGAGGGACAGCTTCAGTTTCAGTAACATCTGCGTACTGGCAAAACATCTTGGCTGACAGTACAGCATAGCCAGTGGCTTCCACAGCAGCACCTTTGGCACCACTATGAAATGATGGGGTTTTTATATACCACCTCAGTTATAAACACTTCGTAGAAGAACTGGACACCAAAGTACTACTAAATAGAATTGGCTTATGTAGCCTTCAAGGCAGAACCTGACACTGATTACTGATCCTCACCTGAATATCGTTCCTGCCTCTGCTGGCACTGTTGCTATTTTTGGAAAGAACTGCTTTTCTGCTCTAACACCTACCAGTGAGTCCACTTGACCAAAACACCCTGAGGCACATCTAACAACAGACCCCAGCACAAAGAGTGATTCCAGAGGGTTCTATTATACGGCAAAGGGCAGCAGAGGAACAGATGCTGGTTGGTGTCCCGGAAGGACCAGAGCTGTTAATACAGCCCCCTCCACTGGACCTAATCAACACTGCCTGTCCACGGTGCTAATTAGTGGCAGTTCACTATGCGTTCATGTAGCTACACTGTTTCCAATCCCAGCATTAACTTGCTCATTGCCAGCTCAAAGCTGCGTGATGCTCCAGCTGGATCTCCACTATGTGTTCCTCCTAAATTGGCTATTCTACTAGAATATAATTGTCAACTCACAGGAATTCAGTTCTCCTTTTTTTTCCTCTCTCTTGCCCTTCTGAATATTTTGGCCTAGTGAGGCTTTACAAAAGGTGACTGAACAAGTTGATTTTAAGTGGACAAAAATACACTCAAGGAAAATAAAAGCAGCATTGCTAACAGCTTCTCAAACCCCACCTAAAACCATAGGCTAGGAGTTCAGCTCCTGAGACTACTGTATAATGCAACTTCATTTCATGCTGTTCTGACTTATTAAACTTACCAGCAGAAGTCATCTTCAAGTTACTACTGTAGGTCTTTTATCTAACACAATTCCCAGTCTGCCACTGCTCCTGGTGTCCATCTGTGACTCCTTTGGCAAGTGGAACTTACCCGTATGGGTGTCTTAGTGGGTCTCCAAATGACATGCAGCCTCGCTGGATCGTATCTAATGTCAGGGACTGCCAGTCACTATCCTACTGCTTCGTGAATTCGGAATTCATTGTTGGAAAAAGTCATCTGGTACAACATACTTCAAACAAAATATGCTTAAACTAAGAAAAAGAGGTGGGAAAATAGTGAGCATGTTGATATTTTTCCACCCTACCAGCAGATACCAACCTACCAGGGTCAGATTAGCCTCCATTCTCAACTGTTATTACTTTGCTACTTAAAGAGGGGAAAAAAAAACAGCAAATCCCTTTAATATAAAGTATGGATAAAAAAAACTGGCTGCAACAAGGATTAGAAGACTGACATATGGGAATGTCCTCATAGGCACAGAGCATCCAGAACTTGTGAGAAACTTCAGCACCTCCAGAAAGAGCAGAATGGCCAAAGAAAGTAGCACCTTTTCTCCCTTCCTCGTTTCTCCTTCTTTTGGTTGGAAGAAGTCAGTAAGAGAAAGCTAATCCTTTGTTTTCTAAGAGTTCTCTTTTAAGAGCAAGACTTAGGACTAAGTGCAAAGAGCCACAGGGCCCTCAAAAATTGATTAAAAAAAGAAAAAAAAAAAACACAAAGCAGACATTACAGACAGGTTTAAGCACATGTTCAAATATACGAAAGAGTTCTCACTATCATCAAAAGCACAAGACAAACAGTGCACACTCTTCCATGCAGTTTAGCTGCTATAATTCTGTGCTTGCAAGCAGCCATTCTGCACATCATCGCTAACACCTCTCTGAAGATGAACAATAAGATTTCCCTTGGTGCTACTTGGTTCCTAATATAGAAAATTCTGTAAGACTGGAAGGCAATTACACATAAATTATTTTAGTGTAACACAAGCAAATCTGAAGCTTGACATGCAGAAAAGAGTGTGTGTGGGAGATCACAGGGGGGACAAAGACTTAAAACTAGTGCATTAACTTGCTGAACTTTCTATCACTTACTCATGTGTCCCTCTCGATTTAAATGATTTTCTATTGAATTGCTCAGCAGTGCCTCCCCATTATGGTCTGAATATGTATAGACACAGCAGGTGGTTTAAAAATAGCTGCAAGTGTCTCCAAAAAAAAAATATGTGAAATGTATTAGGTTGTTTAGGGAGAATTTTAATGACACCTACAGCAATTTACAGTTGACAAATTTTTATGTTTCTGTGGTGTAGAAGTACCCAAAATGAATTATCTTGTTTATCACTGGGAAAAGGACAGTAATGAAACATGCTAATTGGGAAAGCAAAATTAAATTCCAGTCAAGGCAGTATTCAAACAGGTGCCATCCAAATTACTTTTGTTACACCTTGGAATAACATTCTCCAATATTAAAGGCAGAAATGTATCACAGGTTCGTCCTAATGGACTTAAGTAAGCTCAGCACAAGACCACCGCTGCAAAAGCTGGGCTGCGCGCTGTAGTCTGCCTGCATTACATCTCAATTGGCTTTGCCCATTACATGGTAAAAGGAGTTTTCTCCATGGGATATCAAGGAATAGCTATGTCACCAAATAAAACGCCACACATTCCCAAAACTAGATCCTCTACTTAAATTGGGTCCCTTCAAATATACATCATCCTAATAATGACCACTTCCTAAAATACATTTTATGGCATAAACAATAACAAAAAATCCTCTAAAATAATTTATATTCTCACAGTAGTATAAATGCTGTTTTGGAATATTTCTGTATGGACTTTGGATGCTACCATTTGCTATCAGTAAATTAAAAATACTCTACTATTTTACTTCTAAGCTCTTTCATTAGGAAATCACAGGTTTAATTCCAAGGAATTGTAGTATTAAACCATGTGATGGGAAGGTGAAGTGACACATTTATTGTTTTGGATCTGCAGTCCCTCCCGTGGCCACCCATCATCGTTTCTAATTATCACTTCAAATCATAAAAAG
Source organism: Patagioenas fasciata (assembly GCF_037038585.1). NCBI lineage: Eukaryota > Metazoa > Chordata > Aves > Columbiformes > Columbidae > Patagioenas > Patagioenas fasciata. The sequence goes on from NC_092532.1 coordinate 12,294,436, forward strand.
TATATCCCCTGCTATGCACAGAAGGCAGGTGGGTGAGTAGAAATCTATTACAAAAACAGGCCTCCAGGGAATAGGAATTGCACTATGCTATTTTTCTTGGTTTCAGAAAGTAGTGCTGTTAGTTACAGCCCCTCTTCTAGAACAAATTAAAAGCTTCAGGAGCACCCCTAAGACATGACTAACCACCTATCAGCAAGAGGTGGTTGTTATAGCACAGAACAAAGAAAATGTATGTTTCAAACTAGTAAAAAAGTAGAAAAGCAATAATTATTACAGGATGACATACACAACAAAAAGCTTCCACGACAACACAGTTGTATATCTATAAAGTCATTTGGAAAAGTATGTGAGTTTCTACTAGATCCTAAAGGGGAAAATCACCAATCACAATCCAGGACTCTGATCTGGAAAGTAAATGGAGTCCATCAAAATGACTTTGGATTGGGGATGGACGTGGTTCAGAGCAGCAGGTGCTCTTTGCACACTGTCTTTACCCAAGGATGTGACAGGCTCTCAAGTCAGACAGTCATTGAGGCAGAAATAAAATCATCAATCTCTGAACTACATCATGGTGAAATACTAACTGTAGTAGCTACAGTAAGGTTTGGAATGCGTGGTGGGTGGGTAGTTAGAGGCTTTTCATTTTTAAAAGCAAAATTCAGCTTTGGTGTGTGAAACAGATTTTTTTTAAAAAAAAAAGCTCAAAAAAATAGAAGTTCTGCCCCTGAGCACCATGTGCTCTTGGTGGAGATCAATTTTGTTCTCCCTCCAGCAGCTTTCACTGCCTTCTCAATCTGTAACAAACTCACACAGACCTCCTAGGAATTCTCTCTTTCTCCATAATCACTGAGGCTTGGCTGGATATCTGCTCTCTGCTCTTTCTGGGTGTCTCCTGTTGTTTCCTGTGTGAGGAGCTCTCAGCTTGCTGTCTTCCTCTTATTCCTGCACTCCTACTACCTCTGTTCCCAAATGAACACACTTTGTTGCTTTGCCCAGAGAGAGAAAAAACCTCCTGTAACTGCTTTCCCATGGCCACATTTCTCCAGCTACAGTCCCTGTACCGCAAGATGCAGGAAACAAGACAAAACATCCGACACAACCCCTGACAGCTGCCAACCTCCTACATTCACAAATTATACCCTTCCCACCCCAGAATAAGCAAATACAGCAGAAATACCACCTGTCCCAATGAGTTGCTATGAAGAACCTTAAGAATGCTGGAACAAAGAACTCAGAATGAGAGAAAAGAGAAAAGAAAAAAGTCAGGGTGAAAAGCGAAGTGTGTTAAAGCTGATCAGCAGGCATGAAGCCATCAGTGATCTTTCTGAATTCTTTTCCAGTGCAACTCAATGTACTGATCACATTGACTTTGAACACGTGACGGCAAGAAATGAGTATTCCGTTCATTTCAAGGAACATTTTTCTGTTTTTACTGTAGAAAACAAGCAGGAACTTCAAAGTATAAGACACAACCTTTGTTCTCGGTATAATTACTTTGTAGGTTTATTATTTAACAGACTTTTAACCAGAAAACACTGATCTTTCAAGACCATCATTTTTAATTGGAAAGCACCAGTTTCAACAAAATACGTATCAAGAAAAATTCTTAACACCAATACGGTCTCATTAAAACCAGTCTGAGGTTCAAGTCCTTAAATGGATGGCACAGAGAGAGCTTTCCAGGAGAATATTTCAACCATGCCACTGTTGGCTATAATTTTTTAACAGTCTCAACTTCATCGTTATGCTGATTCAGATAATTGCTGAAAACTTAATGAGATAGGAAAGGCATGTTCTGTCCTAGTGTAATTAAACTTTGCTTAGAATTTCTAATCTAAAATTTCTTATTCTTTTCCTAATTAAACTTTTGTATTTAAAGCTTCCAGTACTGTTCAAAAGCTTAAAAGCTGTAGTAGAAACCTCTGCATTCTGATAAGGTTCTTTAAATCTCACACCCTATAACACATAAGAGTCCAACATAAATCACACATTAAGTCACTATACTGCCAGATGGAACCCATCTGTATAACGCTCGGAAGACAAGGACCTTCATTTCATTTGAGCATTGCTTCTTATTAGTTACAGGTCATTCAGTCACAAGATGTTTCTAACACCTAACACAAACCAATTATGACAGCACATTCTGCGCAAGGATGAAAGTGTTACAGCCTCGCTGCTGAGTGGCAAGTATTGCTAAAGGGGCTCTGATTAATATGCAATTCAGCCTGATTTGATTTGTGCATGGCAGAGCAGCCCTTGTTTCAGCATGCTCAAAGCAGGATGCAGAATCTCCTGAGCAGTTCTTATTTTTGAAAGCTACAGAAGTGTACAGTGCTCCTGAAAGGGAGAACACAGACGGACTGGATTCCATTTGATGTGCTGTCTTATGTCTGTTTTTACTGCATTTAAAAATTCCATTTCATTATGTTCATAAAAGCTGAATCTATCATGCTGCTGAGTCTAACAGCTGTGTTGCATATAGATATTGATACCCACAGGCAAAACTCTTTTATGGGACATCTCGTGGGATCAGATAAAGAAGCTCCAAATGTTTCAACTAAGCGGTAGTTGGGATGACAAATAAATATTTGAGACATACAGACATGTACTCAGACTTTTCACTTTTGATTTCTAAATAAAGTCTATAAAATATGTAGCTACGTCTAGCATCAAATGCCTTGTACCACACACGTCAAAACTCATTACCTGCCTTTTACAGCAATACCATCATCTGTTTAAGAAGACAACTTAATCTACGTCTGTATCAGTGATACAGAAAACCAGGTTTAATATTTATTACCCCTCCTAACCCACATCTAAAGCAACCACAGGTGTTGATGCCTATTGTACAAGGAACTATTGGTATGGGATTTCTAACCAAACTAAAACTGCAAAAAAAGCTTTGTCTTGTGAGTTTTCAAGCCAAATTTTCTAGTTAGGAAAACTCATATTCAAAATGCTGGCCTAAGTTGTGCAGGTGCAATTCTTCCCGTCAGACAAATGAAAAATATACTCCAAAGTACTGAGATCTTCATCATTGTTGACTTATTGCATTGCCTAAGTAAAACTATCAAATAATGCTAGAAGTCACTAATTTCTTTCCATATTAATCACAACATTAAACATCTGTGAGGCATTTAAAGAGAGAAAATGAAGACTCAAAGGGTCTAATTTAGAGAACTGCGTAAGTATATTTATGTTCAAATTTACTTGTTTATTTTTCTTTTAACAGAGATTTAAGTAAATTTTATGAATTGAAACTTCCTAGCTGATTTTGGCCTAGATGTTCAATATTTTCATGCTTCACCTTTCACCTTCCCCATCTGTGAAGCAAGCGTAATAATAATTAGTTTTACTTTCAGAGGCACCAAAAGATATTCTCACTCTGCGGCAAGCAGCTGGGAACCTTGAATGAGAGGGGCCACAAACAGCAGAATAATTTGGAAGCAGACACTCATCAATGTTGAAAGGTAGTTGTGATTTCAGTGTAGCTACCCTTTTTGTTCTTTTCTATTAGTTTTAGTGGTTATTTCTTTTACAATGGGTTGCTGCGGCAAAGAACTGGACATGTGTAATAAGAATAATTTGCCGTTTTCACCCAAAGACAATATAAGTTATATTTTCTGTGTCTCACAGAGAGCATTGCAGGGAGAGCGCACACAGAAATTTGGCCGTAAGTGAATCCAAGGGAAGGTTAAAGGAAAATGCCAAGCCTGGAAGTAGCTCATTCCTTCAAAAAGAGACAGGCAGCAAAGTTCAAAACCTTCTGAGGGTGAGGGCTGGGGACAGTGTGACTCCAGGCTCCACAGCTGCAAGACAAGGGCACTAAGTAGGTCGTGGCTGGAGCAAAGGGGAGAAGGACGGTACACACAAGGCTTACAAGGATGAATAAGTCCCTAGAGAGAATCTAAAGAACAGGGACTCTTTTGAACTAAGTGCTATTGCAGAGCACTGGAGTATTAGTATGGAAGGGTGTGTGGCTCCCGTGCTGCCCTGGTGGGTTTTGTGCTTTCTGAATGTCACTGGGTCTGATTTCCTTTCTCAGATTCAAATCTGGTTTCAACTTGCATTTTTAACTTGCATAATTTTAGGTTTCATTTCAGCTGACACTTGTTCGGTTACCACTGGCAGCCCTGGGTGACCCGGTGACGTTCAGAAAGCACAAAACCCACTAGGACAGCATGGGAACCACACGCCTTTCCATACCAACGTGGTTAGAGCTGAAACCAATGGAAGCACCCTATGGCTTTCAGGGCAAAGAATCAACTAGACTGGGAATGTCATCTCATTTTTTTAGCATCATGATCCCCAACTATCCAGAGTTTATACTGCTGTCGGGTCTCTGTTCGGAGGGGTTTTTATTCACTCCTCTTCCCACCACCACTGCTGGCCAAATACCTGCAAGTGTGGTATTTCAGTTCAGTAGCCCGAAGTTATTTCTGTTGTTATTCTGCTGTCCTGATCATTAAACTCTACCCTTGGGTTCCTAAAAACAGCAGCAGAATAAAGCTGTGGTTCTTGTTGAGCTCACATCTAGGAATGAACTACCTCACAAATGGAATGTTTTGGCATGGTTGTAACTAATCTTGTGACAGTTATTTTGATTTTGCATAAAATTTTGCCTGTTGGTACTAAATAATTTTTAAAGTATGACACAAGTACTACCGATGAAAAGAATAGGTACAACTTTAGCTCAAGTATTTTTACATTGTTAATACATTACAAATCAGTATTAATGAATAAGAAATAATATATCCAGATAGAAGTCAAATGTTCCGCTTTTGACAGCTAATGACTGACTCTTCCACTTGAAATAACTCAATAATGTAGGGTTGTCTATAACATAGCATCAGAATGGTCATGCAAGAAAGGTGAGCAGCATCTTATTAGTAAAATTTGTTCTTCTAAATCTTGCAAATTGTTTCAAAGACATTAAAGCTATTTCTAGGCTACTGTATGAGAGAGTCAAAATACCCTTTGGAAAATCCTATGTTCAACATAACATCTATCTTTAACTTATTTTCAGACACTGCAAAACATTTCAGATTTCATTCATGCATTAACAATTTTACAAGACTGGATTAATTTCACAAAAATTAAAGATGTAATCCATAAAAACCTCTACATAGGCCAAACATATGTTTTGTAAATATTTTAACGAGCAGCTTAAATTGAGGTTATGCTGAAGCAACATTGTAAGTCAGACTCTCAAACAATAAACCGGTTTTATACATTTACTAAATACCATTTGGCAAAACAAACACCAGCAAGTAAAACAAGTGCTGTGATCACATTGTTGCATGAATAAAGTAGATTTTTGCTGTTCATAGGCTAGGTTTTTATTTCATTACACTAGTGTAAATCCAATTTAAATAGTGTTAAAAGACTTAAAAGGCTTAAAGTGTATGTGAAAAATAGAATTATGTAAAGCATCCCCTAGATGGAGCAAGTTAGCAAGGGCCATGCATGTGCAGACATGGGCATTAAACTGTGCTGCCACATTCAGCTTCACTAACGACTACTTCATAACCAAATTTTAATGAAGGACTATCATTTTGAAGTCCTTAAGCACATGACTGATCATATTCAGTGTTGGTCATCTAGAAAAATCCTCAGTACATTTCTGTGCTGAAAATGGGACACAGATTCTTCTCACTCAACGGGTTTACAATCTGCCTCAAATAAACTCCATGGCAATATGATGTGGTGGTCTTCTGGTTTGGGGTTTGTTTGTTGGGGTTTTCTTTGTTTGTTTTTATTTTGTTTCAATTATTATTTCTAATTTTTGTTTTGTTTTGTTTGCTTGTGTTGTTTTGGGGTTTTTTTTGTTTGTTTGGCTTTTATTTTGTTTGTTGGTTCTGTTTCGTTTGTTTTGTGGGGTTTTCTTTCCTCCCCTCTTCATAGCATGGTAGCGCCTAATATATCTACAGAAGAGCTTTCCCAAATGCACTTTCACTACATTGAAGGGCCAAGACGAATAACTGTTCAAACAGAGGCTCAGGTATCACTTTCAGTTATAACATATAAAAGTTCTGAGGACAGAGCATCATTTCCAACATCTATAGTGCTTAGCTCTGGGGAAACAAACAAAAACAAAACAAAACAAAACAAAACAAAAAAAAATCATCAAGGCTATAAGGCAAGCAATTAATTTATTTGTCAATTATAACGATAGGTTTCGGAGTCACCAGGGAGTATCAACTCTTACTGCCCCATAAAGCTCTGCTAATAACTATAGATATCCATGATTTTGACCCTTCTACTATTCAGACCAATTTTTACTTCTGTTTATATTGTCTGATAAAATTAATGACACTTCTCCCTTTAACTAAACTTCCCGTGATTAAAATGACTTCTACAAATGATTTTGTCTCCTGTGTTTTGTTTGTTGTACAGACCAAAGTTAACAAGAAATCACATGGCCCAGTTAAAATCAGGCCATGCAGAAAAGTTTTTGGAAGATAAAAAGTATCTGGGACAGATCAAGAATTCTGTCTTTTAATGCAGTTAAAAAAATCCCTTCATAAGCATACCCATCTAACATTCTCTAAGAAGAAGATTTTTAAGAAAAGCCTCATGAGAATTTATAAGCTTGTAAAGCATTTCTTCTCAACTTGCCTCTGTTTTTTTTTTTTAAAAAATACTATAAATACAGCATACAGTCTCACATGGCAAGAGGAAGGGATTAAAAATAGTAGACAAGTGTTTTAACGAAATGGATACTGTTTTCCAACATTTCAGTTCAGGGAACGAGCATTTCGGACATCCTAATTAACAGAATGAAATAACATGGGGAGGAATATTTATTTCTGAAATGAAGGATATACAGTAACTTGGAAAGAAGTACAGTAGCAAATACGAATCAGTAAAACACTGAATCTGAGAAAACCATTATATATAAGCATTATATATAAACCATAATATATAAGCAATCACCTACACATGCCCTGGTTGTGAATGCCAAGAGCCACAGACTAAACTCTGCTCCTGCTTCCTCTGCCCAAGACCCATCAGCTTCAGTGACCGTGAGCATGGAAATCCTCTGCACATATTGTCAAACACCAGGGATTACTATCATTTTTTCCATCCAAGAACACTCAAATAGCTATTCATGATAACTGAGGATCCAAAACTGCTCATTAATGTATAATAAGTGACTTGCAGACTGTTCCTACAGGTCTCTATAAGGGGACACAGTTTGAGAGCAGTCTTATCTGTGTATAAGGCAGTGACATAATACAGTCACGGCCTACGTATGTTTTTTACAAATAATTTGTACACAAAGAAGAAGTACCAAAATGGTTCTGATCTGCCAGGTCTGGATCCATTTGAATTAAAACTTTGTGCTGTTTAACAAATTGCCATTTTGTTGATGATTCTACAACTCAAAAGGCTCAGCTGGTAGTAAAATAAACACAGTTTACTCAGGAAAGTTTTCTTTAAGCCTGTGATCTGTTATAAGTGTTCAGTGTGCTTTTTCTTGGTAAACATTTTTCAACTGTTTTCTATTATCTATCTCCTTATCTGCTAACATGTGTAAAAGGAGCAGGTCAAGTGAACTACAAGCTACGGAATGGGGCGTCTTCAGATGAAACACATATTTGAACTTGCAAGAACCCATCATTCTGCATATCAAAAGCTGATTAGTTGAAAATGGATTTCCCTGTGATTAAAAGGGATGTAATAAAATGCACTGCTGTCTTCCTCCTCCTATTAGCTCATTTAATATCCTCTACATCCTTTGTATTTGTAATGCACATCTTTGTGGAACATTTTCATGTAAATTATATTTTAAAAATATTACTTCCCCTCTGCTGGAATATTGATATGATCACTCTATTGCCATTTCCCTTTCATGAGGTAGCTAAGATTAAGCCAATGCAATTGAATTTGACATTCCAGTTGTCTAAACGAGGTTCTTACATCTTTCCTTCACCAACTATACGGAAAACAGTCTCATTTCAATGCCAACCTCTTGGCAAAGTCAGTACTTTTGAACTCTGATCCTGTTTGTTTAAATGAAGGAAAACATCTACTTTTACCCAGCTGGACTGGAAATTTTCCTTCCAGTCTCTAATGTTCAGCATCCGATTGCCACATGGTCTCATTCAGGTGAGGGATATATTAACTATATCCATCAAGTTTAATTTTGATTGGGTTAACTTCATCTTCACTAGGGTGGGAAAAACTACACTAAGCACAAGGTTTATGTTGGCCAGAGATTTTGTGCAGCTTCTGGAGGAATATGTCTTTGCTTTACTGTCAGACTGAGATATGCGCACTGTCGTGATCAAACCACCAGCCCACTCTTACAGTAACAATAACCAAAGGAATATTCGATGCTGTTAAATAAATTAAGTGCATTTTAACACACAAAAAAATGAAGAATTTAATATTTTTTTCAAGAAAAATATCAGAGGCTTCCCACCAGGGCTATTTTCTCTTGAAGCTTAAACTGTGAATGTCAACGCAAATCTTTGCAGGGTGCCTTGGGACTAGAACCTCTTTGAGGATAAAGAAATTACCCTCAACATTCAGCAGTATTCTCTTCATCAATGAATAGGGCCAGCATGCAGCAGAGAACTTGTGAAGATTCCTGTTTCCACTGAATCCTTCATTATGTCTTGTACATTTTTAGAAGTTTGAAATATTATATATCTGCTGGGTTTTTTAATGCAACTCAGGCACATACTGTCTCCAGGAACCAGTGTTACCAAATTTTTACTTTCTAGTAATATCACCATCATTTTTTTCACTGTACTGGGACCTGGCTTGCTGCTAACAAAAGGAGATCCAGAAAGAATTCCTTAATATAAGCCTCACAAATATTTATATTTAAAAATATGCTTACATTTCAGAAAATCTTGCACTTCGACAAAGTTCAAAATCTGGCACTAAAAACAAATTATCTGCTAGTGTCCATTTAGAGTGAGCAGATGTGAACAAGTGTAGTGAGTCTATGAACAAATCTGGAAACATGATTTCTGAGCTAACTGCCTGGAGCAATTTCTGAAGCAATTTTCTACAGTAGAGAAGAGGCTTGGATGAGTCACAAAATCTGAAACAATGTGGATAAAATAACATTTTAAACCCTTTCTTCTTTCTATTCTTCTACCACGCTTATATGTGTTGATTTGCAATTTTTTTCTGAAACACTCAATTTATATCTTTTAAAAGACTTCAAAAGTCTGATGCTATCTAGAGAGACAGAGGGAAGTTTGCACTAACTTTAAATAGCACCTTATTATATGAACATCTGGATATTCAGAAATTAACTGTTCTTCACTAAAGTCATCAGGATTCTTCAGAAATAGCACAGATGCTTTTCACCTGTTTACTTTTCCATTACATTCACTGACATTCTCCATATATATGACAAACACTGCTATCTACTGATTGACTTATACTGTACATTCCTTAAAGGACTTATTCTAATAGGTTTTTTAAAATATATATTCCTTTCAGATTATTTGTTCTATGTTTTTGAAACCATAAACACAAAGTTATGTATGAAGATTCAAAACTATTTTTAATTCCACAGTGTAAAAATCGTCCATTTACTTCAAAATACATGGTTAAGAAACACCTCTAAATGTAGGAAGTGAAAGACTTGAATCCCGAAAATTATTTTTTATGACTAGTATATTGTTCATGAATGCTTTTAGTTGTTGTTGTTAAAGCACTCACAAGGAAGTTCTTGGTTCTTTTTCTGTTTACTTCAAAGCACACCTGTGAATGTCCATTTAGAAGGAAATTGCATAGGTTAATCTTAGATAGAAAATGTTCCTGGATATTTTTCTTTATCCAGTTTCATTCCATTACCCATAAATACAATACGCACAAGTGAATTAGCCAAAATTGTAACTCAACATTGTGCATCATTGTCTTCTACAAATTTCTCTGTCCTCATTTCTCTTGTGTTTTTCCCACAGTTTGGCTCTGGTGTATTCCAGAGGGGTAAGTTGACCAATGTTTTTTTACTGCATGAATAAATTTCTAACTCCTCTTTGTTCCTTTGTATTTTATCTTTAACCTCACTGATGTTGAAAACTTTTAAAACTATATCATTTCCTAAAATATATGTTGTTCATTGAAAAAGAGAAATTCATCGGAAGATGAGAGATGAAAAGATATTATTTATCAGGCCAGAACTTTAAAAGAAAAGGGGAAATAAATAGAAGCAGATGAGAAAACAGCTTTAAGATAAATAGCTCAAAGTCAATATTTTTTTTTTCTCTTCTTATTATCCAGTTATTATTTCAAGACACAAATTTCTAATGTACCAGCTACCACAACACTGTGTTGCCAAACACACCAGCAGAGGAATAAATCAGTGTGCCACCAGCACAGGAGTCTCTGGTCCTCCAAGGAGACAATTACACATGTGAAAGATTGTTTCCAGAGATGGATTACCCAGAAAAAGGTAGATGTGCAGCCAGGTCATTTGAGGTTTTCCCTACTGCAGGAAAGGACTGAACAAAGAGAGAAATAAATCTTAGTTGTGCTTTTCTTGATCAGTCTCTGCCAACATCAGCATGCAATTTACTGGAGAATTTTGGAAAAGAAACGCAAAAGAATTGATAGTTCTGCATTATCTGGGTCCCAGCCTAGCAACTTGAGAAGAGCATTCAACAACAACAACAAAATGGAATGCGAACAGCAAGCAGTCGTGCTTATGTTACTTAAGAACCAGATGGATGCAGACAGTGGCAAGTGTTCATGAATCTTTTACAAGTAGACAAGAAACAAAGCCATGAATTATGTGACTGGTTCAGGCTCTTTGGAGATGAAGCATTGTCTTTGATCTGGAAGGATGTTGTTATTCTTTTCTGCTATGACAGAGACTGCGGCTAGATAATACAATCCATGTACCACAGAAATACAAATCTTTGCATCCTTCAGTTAAAGATGTACACTAAGTTAAAAGCCAAAAGGAAGAAGAAAATCCTGGAATTATTTTCAACTTTCATGTGACTGAGATTTCGAATACACATAATTGTACCTCTCCAGGTGTTTGCACAATAGTAGAAATCCACACAGCAGCATTTCAGAGAGAGGAAATGATCATGCAAAATAGATTTCGTCCTGGGGTCTCTTTTTTCCCCAAGCTTTTCCAGGCTGCTTTTTTTGCAGTAGTTGATCAGAGCAGTCACCCCACCATGCTGCGAGGAGAGTGCTTCTACCGTGTGTCATGTTTTTAAGCATATTCTGGCTCACCATATATCAGCGGAGAGAAACAGGAATTTGTAATGGACTATGCAACATGTCGAAGGTCCAAACTGCTCTTTCCTCATTGAGTACACAGGAGCATATCTTGCTCAAAAGCCTAAAATAGGCACTGTGAATCCCTTCACAGATTCTTCAATAACTTGTATTTGCTGCTCGTTTTCTTCTGCACTCATTACTTTCACCTAGAATTCTTACAAGAGCAACTATTCTACCCTTAACCTTTACCTTCTATTTGCACTAGATTCCTTTTTCACCTACAAGTCATAAATCAGCTACCATATCTTTGAGAGGCTACCATTATGTCCATATATGAATAGGAAATATATTGATATGCAAAATGCTATAACACATTTTTCCAGTTTCCTCCAATATTTATAACTGAGTGAAAAATATGTTTAAAGTGATATAAAATATTCTAGTATGTTTTCCATAGTGCATTGTATGATTTGTTTTGAAGATACTGTCTATTATTTACTGTGATGGGCTGTATAGAAAATAGTAAAGTGTTTAGAAAGTTACCTTTCTCACTACTATTTATCAAAACTTAGAATATTCTGTTTGATCCATTACACTTATCAATAATAGTCTGAATTATACTATACAATTTATCTTCCCTGGATAGGATTGGAAAAGACAGGCTTTACTCCAACGAAAGCACAAGGCATCTTCTGCTTATCCATTTCCTCAAAATGTCATCTAAATTCTTAATTTATATTCCAAAGTCTATGTCAGTTTTCTGTCTTCCATCTTCATGAAACAAAAATTACCTACTACTTTCTGTCATTACAGGGATGAAAAAAGAAAAACATATCTTGCTTTATCTATTGGAAACTAATATAACTCAGTTTAATTTAAATCCCATCTCTTCAAGTAGGAGTAACTTACCAAGTCACTAAGATCAAATCATCAAATCCCTTTGCCTCCCAAAAATAACATTGACATGTCAGATCATGTAATCAAATCCTCTTTGCCTCATATGGAGGCTGATAAACTAAATATGATATATGAACTACGGGGAAAAAATAACAAGCTGATGCATTGATGCTAGTGGAAAGTGCATACAAGACAGAAGTTTCTATTAGAACTTTCTGAATCTATGTATTCATTATTCTGGTCCTTCTACCTGGAAGGAGACAAGACTTGCTTGACAGCTGAAAATAAATTCAGCTCATTTACACAGCCTCAAATCTTGACTTAGTTCTTTAAATAATACACTCTACCTCATATCAACTTGTGAGCGTCCAATTTTGTAGCTGCTTTAGTAAAACTCTGATTTAATTGTACCTACACCTTTCCATGAGGTGTGATTGGCCTTTCATGCTCCGATACAACAGCTACAACACAACCGTGAAATTCCATGTCCCATTTTCAATTAAATGCAAGCCAGCTAAGCCAGTTTTAAAATATCTTTCAAAGAACTCTCAATGGAAAAAAAAAAAAGGTACATATATATACTTACATATAGATTTCTATATATGTAAATCTATGTATTTAAGCAGTTCACAATTACTAACTCAAGGATCCCTGCTAGTCGAGAAATTTCAAGTCCTCCCTATTTTCAATGTAACCAAAGAATTGAATTTTAAGGAGTTCCTGTTACCTGAAGACAGTTCTTAGGGAAAACTCATCCATTCCTTAACAAATTATGCAAAATGGAAAACCACCACAGGCTTGAGGCTACTGCTAGGGGAACTTGCTACTGCGTAAGAAACAAATCTCTTTTCTTATTCTCTGCGGAAGAAGGGCCATATTGTTGGTAATGACATAGTGCTGAGGGCATTTTTTAGAAGGTGGAAGGTGCCTTCCACTGTATCATTCTCTACTCAGGAGGAAATCAATGCGCTTTACAGAGCCAGAGCCGTGTACAGTGAATTCCGAGTGGCAGTACGATCTGAGATACATTACAGCTGCTACCCAGCAAGGTAAAAGTGTTTTGCCAACTTTATCTGCTGTTCTGCTTCTGGAAGAAACAGTGTAACTCTTGAAGCTTCGTTCACTTTGTTTGTTTGTTTTGAGGGGGTACCGCAAATTTTGGTGCAGCATTGTTAAATGCAATCTCTATATTGGGTTTCTAAATAAGCTTCCAGGCACCTGTTTGAAAGAACGAACAATTTATATTAATAAAGCTACGTATGGATGTAGGGGAGGGAATTACCCAAAGCAGCTGAGCTAAAAAATGGCTCATCATTGCTGAAAACAGTTTTGCTTCTTGTTCCTCTGCTTAGCCATGCGGTTCTATCCCAGTGACAGTTCTGGGAGACACCAGACATTTCTATTAATCAGTTCAACTCAGCACCCCAGTGAACTTCTCTTCCTGGGTCAGTAAACTAGATAGATGTATGGTGGAATCTAGCATTAACATAGTGTCAGGATGGCATTCCTCCTGAAGCATAAGAACGGATCAGATAAGTGGCTGGGGGGAAGTCACATCACCCTTTCATAAGGGAGAACCGACAGAACAGCACAACCTGCCTCGCCATGAACTCTTGGTGCACGCACAGCCAAAACTAAACCAACTCATAACAGTTTCTACAAGTTTCTGATTGGACTTAGACCTTTCCAGTTCTCATAGTAAAAGACAGGCTTGAAAAAAGCAAATTCTGTGTTGAAGTCCTGGAATTTTCTAACTGAACCACACTTCTTGCTTCTCTGAACCTCTTACAACCATCTCTTTAGCCACACTGCTAAAAGCAATGCTTTTACTTATTGTTCTCTGAAAATGCTACCTTTACAAGTGGAGTGATGATAATGTACAGAGCCTGGTGATTATTTTTCCTTTAAGGTAGGAACACGATGCCTTAATGTTATAATTAGGCTGTGGTGAAAAGTCAAGAGCAGAGCAAAAAGCCCTGTTACCTCTAATTCCCTTGTTCAGCTGCACAGCTGCCCTGGACCTGCTGCAAAGTTGGCTACAAGAATCAATGGAGATAACTTTCAGTCACCTCAAGAAAGCCTAAATCAGGTCTTTATGACTAGCACCACAGATTTTACTGTCTCTTTCTTGTATTCTCAAGCATATAACCACATTAGTGGAAATCGCCAGATTTCTAGATATTAGAGGCACACTTTTGACAAATTCCCCTGAAAAACTCTCTCATTTCAGTACTTACCATCTATCACTCATCATTCATTTAAAAGGCAGAAATCCTCTATGGAAACTGATCTCCATTCACTTTAGCTCATCTGTAAGTTTTGTATTTTATCAAGGATACATTAACAAAAGTACAGAGAAATCTCTAAGACAACAGAAATTATGGTAATGAAAGATAATGCAGGCAACAGGATTTCTGTCACTTCTCACAGGTGAGACAACATTCCATGAAAACGTGTCTCAGAGCAACATTTTTCCTTAAGTCACTCTTTCTGTCAAAGAGTTTCATGCACACGGTTAAATAATAATGCTGAAGTAAATGTCAAAGTAGCAACTGCTTCAGTCTTATAATTTTTCTTAGAAACTTGCATATTCTTTTTTATTATTAAACAGACCTTTTTTCCTTTCTAATGTGCAACTTCCACTGCACTGTTACCTGGATAGCTACTTAGAGCTGCACTCCCGTATGTTCACTGTCTGGTGAAGGCTGAATCAGGTGTCAAAAAGCCGAACCAGACACAATTCAGAAGTGAGGTATTAGGTCGAACACTTTTATTTCATCCCTTGGAGGCTGGGTCACTCTGTCTCAAGTGCGGAAAGCCACCATCTGTGATAGCCATGGCATAACTACCATCGGCCTCTGTGATATTTAGATTAAGATATTAATAGGAGAAACTCCTCTTATAGGAGGTCTGAAAGCTGAAAATGAAAGTATATTGGAAGAAAATTCAACTAGGACCTTTTAGTTCATTGGAAGACTGTGGAATGACTGTAAATTAACTTGCAGGGTTATAGAGACTTGTAGGTCCTATAAGGATATGGCTCCATAACTTTCCTTCAACATTTTTAAAGGAAATTCAGCTATAAAAAAAAGTGATAAACTTAAATTGAAATGGAACAGCATATCTAATTTTTACAGTCTAGTTACTGCTAATATCAAATATTCATTTCTCTCAACAAGCAGGTAACTATAGCAACAAACATAACGTGGCTGTATGTAAAAGTGCTGAGGAACAAAAAATAAAAAGGTAAAAACCTTTACATTTACCTCAGCTTTTAAATTTTTTCAACCTTCTTTAGAATTATCAGTACAGCTGCCAACTATTTAAAATATCTGCAAGTGATTAATTTATTAAAATATTATGGAGACACAACAACTTCTATATACACACAATGGGAAGAATCCCATTCCTCTCTGAAAACTGCAATCAAAAATAATTTCCAATTAAAATACATTCTGACAAGAAGAAGAAAATTAATTTAAATTTTAGCTCTAGGACGAAAGGAGAACGAGCAACGTCATGTTTCATTTTCTTCAGCCTGTCACTTCAATTCTCTTTTGCGGAGGACTTATTTTCAGATGATATAATTACAATCCTGAAATGGCAGTTTTAAATATACATGACAGATGTTTATTAAATTGAAATACATTTGGAATAAAATTTACTTCCGCTCCTCTTCACTGTAGAAGTGAAGGCCAGATTCTAGGGTCTCTTTTCTGTTGCAGTCCCTTAAAGTTGAAATATGTTCATGATTGTCAGAGGAATTATCCCTCATTTCAAAGATTGTGATTCTATCAGCACTACCACGCATTTCATCAGTAGCATCTATGTTGCCTGACCCATCTAAGTGTGCTTTCAAATTTTATGCAAGGCAACATCCTAGTATAAACACTATAAAGAAAAAACAAGGTGGCAAGGCTATTCAATTCTTATGTTGAAAATAACAGCTCATCTAAGGCAGTTTGTGGTCCAGTATTCTAAAAATCATGAATGAACAGTATCGGACAACATGGTCTGAAGTCATCTTAGTTGCTTGTCAAAACAGAAAAGTCAACATTCATAAATACTACTTCATGGTCCCATCAACCTGCAAGGCAGAATTCATATTTTAGATGGAGGTATCTGTTTGAAGATGGTGGTATAATATGGCACAAACTTAAAGTGTTTACAAATCACTCTTCTGAGTGAGCAATATCTTGCCTTAAGAGTGATTTATATATGGTCTTGAAGGAGTCAGCTTATACTTGTTCTGCAGGGAGAATGATGTTTTATGGATTTCCTCTCAAGGAAACTGAGTTTACCTTAGAAAAAAAAAAATTCCATGACACAAAACAGATCAAATTAAAGTTGTCAAAACCAAACTGCAAAAAGTAACCAGCAACACAGAATTATATGCATAAATGATGGCATTTTGATCACTGACAGACAATTCAGTGATCTTCCAGCAACGAAAAAAGAAAAAAAAACATCAATCATTTAGGGAACTTCCATAGCCATATCAAAAAAGTATATAATGTGCATAAAGACAAGGCTAGCCCTTCTGTGGTAAATTGAACCTCTTTAATTCTACAGTAATCAACTACATGATTGAATTACTTTATTTATGCTTTAGATTTTGAGCTTCTGAAATGTTTATATCTATATAATATGGATGTAATATCCACATTTACAACTAAAAACAGATTCAAAGGCTGTCACTAGTCTCTGTGGGATATTCCAGCTATATTTTAACTAAGATTTCAATTTTCATACTTTGCTTAATATATAAAAATTTAAAAAGGCAAAAAGTTACGTGAATGTATTACAAGTGAAACACTAGCGGATTCTCCAGCCCAAAAGTAAAGCAGAGGAGAATTTCATTAACATGAATCTTTACATGTATATGTGCTTAATTCAACAGTTTTTCCATCTCCAGGTCTCTGCAAAGGGATGTTTCTTCAGGATATTTCTCTATATTTACCCATGTTTACCTGTTCCAAGAACTAAATGCTACAATTAGACCCAATATATCAACATTATTCACATTCTGCCTTCACAGATTACCTTTTAATTGATTTCCTGAGCATATAAACAGAAAACTAAAAACTAATCTTATTCATTTAGCCTGAGGTTTGGTGTTTGTTTTAAACTTGAATGGAGTTTTATAAAGCCCTATAGTACAGACTGAGAACTATGGGATTTGGACACAACTAAATAGAGGAAAGCAACCTAACGCTTCACAGAAGCCAAAATACAATTACACTGAAAGTAAAAGTTCAGAATAAACCAACCCACATTTTAATTCATATTATTGTAGTTAGATACTCCAGCACAAAGAATAGAGTTAGGCAGAACTGGGAGAGAATTGTCTCACTGATGGCATTAAGATAAAATCTCCTACAAATCAGCATAGTTTAAATAATTCTTGCTACATACACTGTAAAAACAGAAAGTTAGAAGAAAACACGAAAGATAAAAGAAAGGAAAAATGAAATAAGAAAGATGAACTGTTATCTGATTGGCATTTGGGGAATCCAAAGTAACGTACCATCAATACCAGAGGAATTATCCCACAATAACAGCACAGAGAAATCCGAATTATACTAGTGGAACAATAAAAGTAACCCTATATGTATTTGACAAACCTATATATATATATGTATCTCTAAAAGGGTTAAGGAAGCTTTATAGCTATTCTTTTTTTTTTTTTTTTCCTTTTTGATATTAAACATTAATCTAAGGGTTTTCTTTATTTTCTCTTGGGAAGATGACCAGTCTGATTTCTGGCACTGGGTAAATCTCTCCCTTGCCAAGGGAGCATAGAGATGCACGTATGTTGGGTGAATTTTCAACAACATAAGGGTGAGGTGGTCATTACAGTCACAAGTACGTAAGTATGGATTTGATACTGCTCTTGACTAAAGAGATAGTTCTCAACTACTTGGTTTCCAAAGCTTTATTGTATTTCAAGAAAAGAAAGACTAACGATTGATTTTCATATTGAAACACACAAAACTTTGTCTCCTGAAGCATCTGTGGGATAACTCTTGTAGAGTCCCGAGTACTCTGAGCTGCAACTCCAACATAGCTAAGCAATTATTCCTATATTGACTTGGCAATAATTTCATTTGCTTTTTGGTACTAACTCTACTTGATTGATGCTGGTTGCAAACTGACTGCTTCCAGATGTTTTCCTTTTAAGATAAAAAATTCACAAAGTTTTTTTCAAGAATAAACTCCAGTACATCCTTAATACTTCTGTAACAAGGAGTTTGCCTTATCCTGACAGCAAAACTTTTCTGGAAAACAGGGATATTTAAAAAAAAAAAAGGGGGGGGGGGGGGCGGGGAGGATGTATTTGGATTAATCAATAGAGACTTCTACCTTTTGTAGGCATATCTCTTGATCCTAAGAAAGTATAAAAAAAGAAAAAAAAAAATAGACATTGAGAATCTTTCAGATTTTTCTCACCTTTTGACCCTTCCAATCCTCTTTCTCCCTAACTGAAATCATTGCCCCAGGTACCTACAAAATGCATGGTATCTTCCATTTAGTGCCCATCATACTAGCAGATAAGTGTCAGCATTTAGTAATTAACCAGCTCTCTCTGCAAAATCTGCATAGATTTTGTTTTAAGTACACCACCTCTTTTGCCTCTCAGACAGTCGTTTGTCACAGTGGGATTTTAACATCAAAATATCCATAGAGCTAATATTCCTTTCAACTTTTTAAATAAAGAAACTCTAGCCAAAAAAGATAACATTCCAGTTGTCAGCCTCTATTCAGAGTATATTGGCAGCTGATACCATGCTTTGTGTCACTCTTAGTGTCTTGAAGATGGTATTTTTTAAATCTCTCTGCCATACATCAATGCAAGAGAAACTCATGATGTCCAAATGAGTGACATGTCTAAAGGATCAGTAAACTATCTACCATAGGAACTACTGATACCAAAACTCCTAACCCAAAACATGAGAGGGAGAATATAAATATTTCCCTGTGCAGCTACAGAGAATTGCAATTTTAAAAAAATCATATTCACATCTTCTTGTAGAAAAATAGGAGATTTTCCAAAAAGTAAGCTATGACAGGAGTATATATTTTAAAATGATGCTTGGGTCATCTGTAGTTGAGCATTACCTGTTTTTCATCCTATGGTGGATAGCACACCAAGGAAAGAAGAGCTAGCAGCCTATCTGAGAAATAAATCCAAGATCTCCATGAAGAGCTGGGAATGCTCTTTTTTCTTCCCCCAGTATCAGTGAAAGCAAGTAGAAAAATATTCTTCAAGAGACAGCCTGAGATTTCACATGGTTCATCTGCACAGAGGAGGGAAACTTGTCCCCACGGAAGCTCTGTCTGTTAAGCGGTTATTTATTTATCCCACCTGCAATCTACAGTTTAAGAAGCTGAGGCAGTATATATAGCGATTTCCCCCGTTTATATTGGATGAAGTTGTAAAGGAGCAGCTACACGTGGACAGTAGCTTATGGTTTTATTTTATCCACAGGTAGGATTCTTACATGTTGTGCTTATTGTTGTCATTTATCTGCCTTGTGATCTTGATATCATATTCACTGTCCAGAAGGAGTCAGTAATACTGTGCCTAAATGGTTGCCTGTGAGGTTCCCAATGTGATATATTCATCTCTCACAGATTTTTATAGAAAAGAAAATCTCATCACTATTATTGTCAGATAATTTTCTGTGTTTTTCTTTTTAACCCAAAATCTGACTATCAAACTATGTGTTGAATTAAACGAAAGTAGGAACAGATTGTAACAATGTAAGGAAAGATTTGCAGAAATTCTACTGCTACAGCTTTATGCAGATCAAACTTTTTTTTTTTTTTAAATGAACAATATTTCTCATGCTCTGGTAATGGGAATATTTACTATTCCTAACCTGAATGATATTAGTTATATTTTCATGTATAATTTTTATTTTTATTTTTATTTACCTTTTTTGCACAGCCTCTCCCAAGATTTAAGAATGGCTTCATGAGCTTTCTCATCAAAAACATAATAGGAATCAAAGAATACATCTAGTAAAATGAGATTCTAACTGAAGACATTTAAGACCAAATGCTGGAAAGTTCATCATAAACTTAACTGTAAATATGTGTTTACATCTCACAAGCACTTTCCATCTCTTTGTCCATCTGTTGATAAATTAGCATTATAACCAGCAACTTTCTTCTCCACGTGTTTCTACTTTCTTAATATTTGAGATAAAACAGAACATGGAATCATGTCTGAAAAGAGACTGAAGACCCACCACTCTTCTCTGACCACAGACCCACTGCTCCTCATGTTTACAGGCATGAGAAACCATAGTGTAAGGAATGCATTAATCAAGGCAAAGGGGTGAATGCTTGCTTATCTTGTATTTTAAGCAAAAAATAAATGAGGTATTGCCATATCAGTCACTAAAAACCACCAAACCATACAAATTGAGGTCCAGCTATGAAATTTACTATATTGCAAAACAAGTTAAAGGTGTGCAAGTGGGAATTCTGTCAGAGAAGACAAGACAAAATGATACAATTATTCCAGCTCAGAGCTGATATGCTCCAAGGTATACGCCCTCCCACAATCACTGTAAATATGAATATTTTAGAGGTTAATATGAAGATCAAATGTGGAATGCATTTGCTGAAAAGATTAATATCTTTTCATTAAAAATGAGAGTGCACTGTTGGTTCAGCATTTGCATTTAGATCGAGTAAGTAATAAGTATATTGACTGCTTAAGACACATATCTCCAAAATGGAAAATATGTATAAAGAGGGCAGCGTCCATCTGCAGAAGTGGACAAGCTTTTTCTGTTTCCTACTGCTACCCCTTCAGAGAACTTAAGCCCTATCAACAAGAACACTGTGATTTACTTATCATAGCAGAACTGGTTGCATAATGTAAAGAATGTTTCCACAAGCATTCACTCCTCCGTGTGACCAGTGGATTGGTGAATATATATCGGTGAGCTGCTGTTGGCTTGAAAAATTGCTAGCTACTGTACAGCCATTCATCAACGTATGGACAGGAATGGGTATTTGCGAGTTGTTATACACCGTATTTTGTTGCAGTTGTTGTTTAAAGCTTGGAGCCATCCAGTGAAGCAGGAGGCTCAGCCAGCTATTACATTATTACAAGCGGTCCACGTAAACATGAGCAGGATGGGCTAACATAACTTCAGATTTTTCAGAGTTTATGGCATTTGGTTCTCAGCTCCATGTTTCCCACTCACAAAGAAAGAGAAAGGTATATATATGACTCAAATAACGGGAGACTGATGCACCAAGATGGTTCAAACGGTTACAGAACACAGTCTCACTGGGGAACTCACTTTTAACTGAATCCAGCCCAGGGTTACTCAGAATCACAGAATACTTGAATCGGTTTACTTGAGGCGTTCAAAAACATATGTGACAACTCATAGTCCAGCACGCAGCAGATATCTCAAACTATTTGTTAACTTTAATTCAAATTCAGCACAGCAGTTCCTATCTAAAGCAAAAGCATATTGCTCCTCAAACTGTGAGAAGTAAATATTTCACTTAAGCAAATGTGGCAGTAGCTTTCTTGTAGTGCTTTAGTCATATAAAATTTATACAATTCATACAGTTACTTTCCTGCAGAGCAGAGGGGTCTGTAACCCTGGCAAAACAGCACTGTGGGTAAGCGGAAAAACTGATTACCAATCCATACAGGAAATTTAAGAGTTGATTCTACAAGACTACAAGCATTTTCTCCTCCTATGCACATGAGGAGCGTTATATTTCTTCCACTGCAGGGAAGTGTCACTTTGAAGTGGACTCTCCATCCCTGAAATACAAAATTCAGGACATTTCCTCAATGTTTCTTTCTTCTTTTTTTCTTCTTCTTCCCCCAACCTTTTTTTTTTTTTAATTTTTTCCTCTTTTTTTCTGTTGTGCTCTATGTCAGGTCATTCAGATCATACACTTTGATGGAGGGCATCCTTCTCCTCTGAATTTATGAATCAAAATGTATTCTCCGATAGATGTCTGGAGGTATAATTTGCCCCCTAACACTCTTCAATCTTTATTGCTGACACATTCAAGGATGCCTAACTCCCACAAGAAAAAGAAAGAAAAAAACCAACAAACCACATTAATCTTCAAAAATACATCCTTACCTGCCTTCTGAAAATGAAAATGGACGTTCTTTGAGAAATTACCTGAGCTTTCCTGCAAACTCTTAGAATCATGCACTTCTGGAAACAATTTTCTATCTAAAAAATTTATGAATAAAAATACACTGGTATGTAACTACAAACCCTGTATGGTGCTAAGTCTTTCCTTGAAGGCATGAAGCGCTCAGCTTCCCTCAGCAGATGTCAATGGAAATCAAAAGCACTCAGCAGTTGCTGGATGTCATCTGTGGGATTCCTACACACATTTTTTCTGCACAGAGGAGAGAATGACTTTTTCTACTTAAGACTTTTGTAGGTGATATTATATTACAGAAATAGTTCCAAAGCACACGCTGTCACCCATCTATTTTAAATCAAACACCCGTTCAATTACTACCAAAGCTAAAAAAATAAAATAGGTAGGTTGGGGATCTGAAAGCAGAGAGGTAACTCAAAGAAAAGACTGAAGAAAACCTTTCTATTTCTAGGTATGAAAGAAAGAAAACAACTCTAAACAGAGAGTGATGCCATTAACATGACATATTCCTTCTGCTTCCTTCAGCCTTTCAAGCAGAGGTCACTTACACCTGGGACTGTTCCCATCTCCACACCCTCAGTTTAGCAAAAGCCCTAATAAATGCCAGACATGGAAAAATGGATTTTCAAGTCTTGCAAGAATTTAACAAAATTGTCTTTACTTGGAGCTGATCCTAAGTAGCTAAAAGAACATGCAGATGCACAGTTTGAGGTTCACCAGCAACAAGTTAATTCTTTATTTTCCCTTTCTTTTAAATTGTGTCTTATTTTTAAGAAGTGACTACTTCGAATTCATTTTTAATTCTGAATTATTACTAGAAAAAAATGTTTTATTTTCATCTCCTTAAAATCAGTATTAACCTAGAGGTTTATTTATACATGTTAAGATTCTCAAAAATATATTCAATTGGATAGAAAAACTGATCTCTCTAGATGGTGCAACTTCATTTTACTATAGGGAAAATACCTGTATTTTGATTGTTTGCACCAAAACACGAATTTTTGAGGCTACGCCATAGCAAATTTTCTGAAAATGTTGAAGCACAGAAAAATAATATGGACTATACAGTCTGTGTAAAACCTGCCAGACGCCCTGTATCTTTGGATCTCAGTATCTCTCAGTAGGCAACACCCCCAGTCTACTTTTCCCTCTGATACACACACATGAAAAAAATTATACTTAAAATTAAAAACAAACAAACAAACAAACAAAAAGACCCAAACAATTTATATTCTGTTAACTTGTTTTAAATGAAATGGAAAGTTTCCCAAAAGCATCAAGATCCAAGCAGTGGTAAAACTTATTAAAAGAGAAGAAAAATATCAGTAATTTTAATCTCTGTTTTAATTTACTTTAAAACAGTTCACATGAACCTCTGGTGTGTGTACATATGATTAACAAGAAATAGTTTTCTTCCTTCTTCATGTCCATCCTATAGAAATTTTTATCTTAATTGGTGTCTAGGGCTCATACAGTTCTAAACAGTATACCTAACAAGAAACAACTAAGAATAATTCACTTTTGACAGGTACTCACTTTAAAGATTTAAACAGAAAATAAATAGATCTAGAAAAGGACATAAAAATCATAGGCAATTGATCCAATTTAAAGTTCAAGTAAAATCTACGAGAAGTTGCTGGTTTGAATTAGTAGCCATGAATAATCAGACTCAGCAGGACCCATTTTTCCAGTTTCTAGAGGTGTGGAATTTCCCAGCAGAAATGCACCTTTTTGTCCAACCCCATATAAATACTGGGTGTACCTTCATGAGCTTCACCCAGTTACCTGCTGACTCAGATCCCAGTCATCAAAAACAACCAGCTGAGTTGTTCATCACCTATTCTCTTTTCCAGGCAACGGCAAACATTAATGAAAAACCTCGCTGTTCCCTAGGCCTCTCTGCTACAGTATGTTCTCCACTGTAACCTCATCTGGGTGTTCCTGCTCTGGCAGGGGGATTGGACTGGATGAGCTTCTGAGCTTCCAATCCCTAACATTCTGTGACTCTGTGACATGCCAACAAAAGAAGGGTAAGAAGGTAAAAGCATTCCTCTTGTCTGTTCACAATACTGTTTCATACAATGCTTCTCTCCAAGCATCATATCTAGATTTTTTTTATCCTCTGATGTTACACACCTAGTAGCAAGGGTTTCAGGGGAAACCACATTTCTTTGTCCCATGCCTCTACAATGCAGTTCATAGAAGACTGTGATAAATAGCCAAAACATTTAAGATCTACAAAGGTTCTTGAGGTAAAATACAATAACAATAAGGCACTAATATCAGCTGATATCCCACAGAGTAGTGGCAAATAGTGCTCCCTCCTGCCCACCAGCTTTCGAGCATACTGCAAGTCACTTCTTTAAGCCCCATGATATGCAGGTACCTTATTCCCTGAGTAGTAACTAGACAGACATTTCCTCCTCCAGATGTTACTCCCATCTCTCTCTACCTTAGGCAGACTATTCTTTTACAATAATTCAATTTCATGACCTACATAGAAATACATAAGAGTAATTTATAAGTTTCAAGATTATGTGGGTACCCAGAATTGTTCAGAACAGGATCATTGGGCCACTTGTCCATAAAAGCTGCTGCTATGGTTAAAAAAAGAAGTTATACATCTTTGACCACGAATGGCTAATTCTGTAGATATAAAAAAGGAGACACAACTACCAGTTTCTACACAAGACATACATAAGAGGGAAGAGGGAAAAGAGGTTAAACCTACAAAGATGACAAAGCATCTCATGAAGAAATGGAAAACAATACTTTCTCTCAAGCATTTCACCTGACAAGACAATATTAGATTGGATTTTAACTGCAGATAATGCTTGTTTTTAGTGTTAAGATTTTACACAGCCCTACATTGTGGCTCATAAAACACACAGCATTTGCAGCAGCAACAAAAATTACTTTGCAGTTTCAACAAGACTGCAGATTGCCATGTCACCTTCAAAGTAAAGGTATTGAATTTACTATTATTAAAAATCATGAGGAATTCAGATCTTACTGTCAGGATATACTACCCAGCTGTAATATTCATTCGATTGAGGCCAAACTTCTTGTATGGACAGCATCATTATTTCATGAATCACCAGTGACCTTTGGAAGATACTAGGAAAAGCAGGCATGTTCATTCCCTTCTATTGATTTTCTAATTTTGAGTAAATTGGTTTAATCTGGGGAGCGGTTATCTATTAGGAATAAAACTGACTTTAGAAAACAGCATAAAGCTTTTGAACTGAAACAATGAATTCAGAAGCAAAACTTGAGGCAAAAAGGTAGTGATTATATACATCTTAACTTGGGCGTGATTCTGTGGGCAGCCACACAAGTGTGACAGAATTGGAACCTCTCTAAACTGAAGTGGTATGGGCATCATTTTCATTTTGCTAAAATGAAAAATAACATGCTGAATTCGAGACATTGGACAGTCCTGAATCTTAGAAGACAAATTCAGTAAATCAAAAAAAGAAAGAAGAACAATTTGGTCGTCTCCAGGAACTTAAGAGCTCACAGGGCTATGTAACTGAAAGAAATGGAGATTATAGAGTAACTGTTTAAGTCATCATTGTATTGGTGCCAAGTTCTCATATTTTCTGATAACTAGATCTTTGTCTTAACAGATTTGCTCTACTTTATTATCTTCTGAACATGAAATGATCATATGTAAGCTTTCTTTGCTGTCAATTTATGCTCTCATAATGTTAGTGATCTACAGTAAACACAGATTTTAGTACTATGGTAATCCACCTTAGAATCACATGCAGACTACCTGTCCCTTTACTATTCCTTTTTTCTATTTTCATTTTTTGCCTATAGGATACCAAGTTAATTAGTCTATTAAGTCCACTCAACATAAAGAAATTTCTAGAAAAGGATTTAAAGCACCAAACTGCACAAAGCTCATAGCAAGGTGTATGTACAACTAGGTTTGGGGCTTTTTCTACCTCCAAACCATTTACTGGTAACTCTAAGTTGAATTCCACTTATCCCAAAGATCTTTGCTCTCGCCATCCAACACTAAATGTCTTGCCCACAAATTACGAACTGCTAGATTTATAAATATTGACCAGAGCATTTAGCTTCTTAAGCCCAACCAATAAATAAAGAGAACTTTTAAGAGGTTCCTTAGAGTTGAACCTCTGAATCCTCACCCCCACAATCCTCTGAAGCTCTTTTCACGTCACAAAAGAAGACTATAGGCACAAACATTAAAATATCAGACAGGCAACAGGAAAATGTTCACTTACCTCACGATCCAAAAGCACAGGTGACACCACTGTAACGATATCTCCCTTTTCTGGGTCAATGTAGAACATATTTGGAGATGGTTTGGTAGGTGTCTGTTTGAGGATGTTGTACCGCAGAAGAGCGTTGTCTGTGCTGGAGTCGTCAGCGTCAAACGCCGTCATACGCATCACAGTCGTTCCTAAGGGAAACGCAAGCAGACAACAGAACACAGTTACCAAGACCATGTGAAATTCTGCTGCCACATGTGAGCACCAGGTGGGTATAATACATCATTATCTCATCAAGGCCACTAAGTAGCTTCACCTGATATTTACACTGTACTCGTATTTGTGGTATTTTCACTTGCTCATGAGCCAACAAAAAACTAGTGTTTCTGGTTTGCAGTACACATAAGACTCTAGCATAAGTTCCCCATATTTGAATGCTTTGTTTCCATTCAGATTAATTGTTTTTCACTAAATGAACTACAGACGTATCTTTTTCACTTAAAATTCTACAAGTAGAGCATCTACAGGATATTTATAATGAAGATGACAATGCTGAAATAAGAAAGATCTTTGTTTTCACTTTAAAGTCTTGTACAGTTTCAGAATGGTTGAACATTCTAATTTCTGTCAGTAAGAAACTTTGTAATGATTAAAGCCTACATTATTATCATTTCAATTTGTACAAATTTATGTGCTTATTGTATCAGCCTCAACTAGAAAGAAAAAAAAAAAGCACCTCTATTGCCAGGCTATGCTTCAAGTGATGGAGGCTTTTTTTTTTTAAACATACAAATGCTATAACATACTGTTCTGCTACAGGGTGCAATAAGGTAAATGCTCTTGACTGTACAGATTCCTAAATGATGTACAGAAGAAAAAACTCTTCTTCTAAATCACAGTTACTACAGGGAGGACTGAGATGCTGCCAGTTCTCTCCTTAGCTGGTGGAACACGTACCCCCGCATCACAGGATCAAGTGTTTTCCTTTCCCTTAGACACACACACCAGAGCACTGAAACCATATTATCTAATGTGTGAACTGCGACATCACAGTTATTTATAATTCTTTGTCAGAGATTATTTCTTATGTGGTGGCTAACCCTTTATTTTCTCCTATAGGCCTTTGGTGGGCAAGTATCATTTTAAAATATGCTGATGAAAAACACTTCAAATACAACATTTTCATTTCTTAACAGATCTGTAAGATCATATAATCTGTTCTCAGTGTGAACACAGCTTTTAGAGGCAAAACAGCCGTAAGTGACTAAAATTTTCTGATATAGACAAAACCTAAGGAATTACATTGGAAGATCCTGCAGAACAGAAACATGTATCATTCATGTACAATGATAAACAGTAATTTTATATTCTTTGTGAAGGTCTTGAAGCACAGATCACTTAAAACTCAAATAAAAACCAAACAAATAAAAACAAACCCAGCTTCACTTATAGCCTGACATAACAACTGCCTGGTTCACTGTTAAACAAACACAACTGCCTTGTTATATATGTTTCTTATTTTTTTTCCTGCTTTTTATTTTGCTGCACTTCCCAAAGTACAAAGTATTGCCGCTTGTTGTAGTGACCTTGAATATAAGCTCTCAAAGGTTTTTCTTCATTGCTACTTCAGGCAAAGTTACCCCCTTGAGAAAAATAACAGAGATCTGACAGCATGTTGGTTTTATTCACCAGTGATTAAAGGTCAGACAGCTCAAAAAGAAGCTTACCACTGGATACCATGCCATGTTTTCCAATATTACAAGATGATCCTAGCCCTGATATTTTCACCTACTTTGTTTGAGACTTCTTCAGAAGAAAAAAGAGCAGCTTTCTTGTTTTGAAAAATGAAGATTCACCCTCTTTTCACAAGTACAACACAATGTGTTATTTTTTTGATATATATCACATTTCAAGGAGATTATTTATATTCATATTAGATAATGTGTTTCATGAAGATCTCCTAAGTCACAAGACTTCAGTGAAATAATGAGAATTAAGGCAAATCTTCAAGAATGACCAAGTAGAAGTGAAATTCAATGCGTTTCGGTACACAACTCTCTCCACAAAAATACAATACACTCCAGTACTTTAGACTCTATTTTAAATGAATATACAGTTGCTGCCATTATTAATCTATTAGAGGAGTTCATGCTCAGCATAGATTCAGAAACTGATTAAAATATATTCTCAGGTAGTATTTATATAGTCGCCCTATACAGCCCCACTGAAATATTCCTGATGATAAGAATGTGAAGGCACTTGTAGATTTTAAGATCTGATGTAAACCCCTGAATCTCTAGTTACTCTAGCATAAAACTGGCTTAATACAAAAGCTGAATATGATTCTGATTTGCCAGATGCAGTTCTTTAACCTTTCAACTCACTGGACATTTTCTTGTTCCGTACAATCATTCCTCTGGTGCATACGGATAAGCAATTCCAGTAACCCAGAAGAGCAGAATTTGACATTCATTTTGCATAGAGATGCTAGCTCCAGGAGCAAAGCTGTAGCGAATTAGATCCATTTGTTTCTGTGCTGCTGCTGTCAAAAGTTTTGAGATATTGGTTTTTAGCTACCATCAAAGTGGCATTTACGTTTAAGTAAATGTTAGTCTATTCTCATGAGTTAATAAAACAGATGTAAAAACGCACATTAAATTTGCGGTTGTCTTTAGACGTCATTATGCATTAATATAGTCTATATAGGGTTCTACTGGTTTCTGTTCATGTAAATCAATACAGAAAACTAATCTTTCTAAACATCACCTATATGCTCGCATTGCTACAACAACCACAGGAGCTGCTGAACACTGTCTGAAAACAAAACCGAAGCCCTTGCACTGAGCTGAACATTAGTGCTGGGCTTCTGCAGCCATCCTGAGAATGGCTTGTCCTATGAAACTTATCCCTTTATGCTCCTGCGCTCACAAACAGGCTTGCAAACTAACCAGAGTTCGACATTGTCCGTTCCTTTCAAAGCACAGTGGTATCTTCTATGTTCTATTCCATTAAAACAAAACAAACAAGACCCCCTACACAGGGGAAAAAAAAAACAACAGTAGAATGGGCTAGTATTTGTGGTTGGTGCCTCAAAAACCACAACAGCTGTAAACTGGCAGCTAAAACACATTCTGGGAACCTTTTGGAGACATCCGATAACGACATTTCCAGGGAAGAACTTTCCCGTCCTAGTTGAAGTGTTCACAGAGAGAGCAGACATGACCACACATTTGGGACTGGACCACCACAAAAGACAATGTTTGTAGAGATCTCTTTCCTAAAAATACAGTGATACAATTTTTTATTTTACATCTTGCCCAAAAGAGTTTAATTCAAGATGCGTGCTTCTTCAGTATTACCCCTTCATCATAAAGTTTTATTCTTCATAAAAGATTCATTTCCCCAGACCCATAAACTGACTACTTCTAATTCAGTGTCATTTTATAAATACTTCCTTTCCTGGCATCAATCACATGCAGCTGGCTTTCAAACCACAAAACAACAGCTTGCTACATTATCATGTTAAACAATATATATTAACTTATCAAGCTGAGGAAGAAATGTCTGCAAAATCAGCAACTTTATAGTTCTGATGATGATGTGCAGATACTCATTGAGGTAGTCTCTCAGTAAAGGTATAGTTATGGCTCGATATATTTCAATATTCATGGTTTATTTGTCACACCTTCTGGGCAGTTTCTCTATTACCATAATCACTCAAAACCTCTGCTTGCACCTCCCAGAGTTCCTCATTGATCAGACTTATATCCCACCAGCCAAGCCGTTGCTCCAGAGGCTGCAGCTCTCAATCTGCTGATTGCTCATTTGGCCTGTAAATTGGATTGGAAATATTGGCAAAAAAACTCTCCTTAGGCATGAAGAAGTAAAACACAATGCTTGCAGAATTTTGTGGTGATTGGAGCAGATGGTTCCTTGGGAAAAGCTATTTGGCATTTCGTTATTTACCTCTTAATAACCTATTAACTTTTTTTTTTTTCTTTTTCCCTTTTCCCTCTCTCTCAAGACTACAAAAGAACATGGTGAACAGTTCAGCTGGTAGATGAGATGATTTCTAACCTCCCATCCCTTTGATTTATTTATTACATTCAGCTGCTGGCTTAACAAAAATGACTGGTATGTAGTGGAAGTGAGGCCTATTTCTAGCTTGATTAAACATGAACGAATATCTTAAGCCTAAAGTCTTAAAATATGACTTTGAATCTAATATTAAGATACTATCCAGTTTAAGGACTCAACAGTTTTAACTTCATGACAGCTACAGTGCTCAAAAACTTCACACTGGAATTTTCTCATGTTATTTTCAGTCTTTTTGTGAGTCTCCAGTGTATGTTGAAGATGTTAAATATTTTCTACATCTGCTACAGAAAGGGAAGGGTTTACTTTTCTAATTAAAGTGACTGGATTGCTGAGTTTTATTCCTATTTTTTTTCATAAGTTCAGATATATCTCTGTACGTTGATAATAATCAGTTGCACAATGGTATACTTTCAAAAAGTAAAGGTATTTTAACCCAAGAACGAGAAAAAAGAATGAAAAATTGGATGAAAAACGAAGAAATCAAGAGGGTTGCCTATATCTCTAGAGAACATTAAATGTATTGCTACAGGAAAAAAAAAAACACACCAACTTTCAGAAAACGGAGGAAAGGAATATACTGTTCTGACTACTGTGCTCATTGTAACTAATTACGTTTGACTGTCATTTTGTGCTTTAAAGACAACAAGCCCCAGGGAAACAAAACAAATATAAGAAAAAAGGTCTATTACGGCTCCAATCAAGTGCATTTGAATTGCAACTGTAGTTATTAACTTATGCGTCTTATTAAAAACTTGAAGGCCAACAGAGAAGACATTTAGTAAGAATTAATGAGTTCAGTCTTAGCATATTGTGTATTTGTATAGGGTAATAATTTTCAACCCTGCAGGACTTTTGCACATTTTCTATTTACATGTCTGGCAAATTCAGGATATGTGTATACTTTTCAAAGTAGAGTTTAGATAGCATCACTGGGCATGCCAAAGTATTACAGTCAGCATGAGTGGAGAGATGCAGCTCTGAACCATCAACTGTAGAATGAATAATAAACAAACTTCTGTTGATACACAAAAGAAACTTCAGTAATGTTAAGCAGAGATGAAGACCTATCAAGAATTGCCACCATCTATAGAGAGTTCACGCAGTCAGAAAACATATAAATTGAAAAAGAAAGAATGGGTCATTCCTAGTTGAACATTATGACAAAACAGTAAGGATGTATGGCCGGGTCAGCCATACTAGCAATACTAGTATTTAACCTTTTTTCTCATCCGTATCACAGTTGTTTTAGTAGAATAAATTGTTCAGTGCTGGGATTTCTTGAGAGTGAGTTATATACAGTATGGTCCCTGTAGGATAAAGCATCACATGACTGAAAACAATGTTAAGAGTTTTCAGGTATCTACTGCTCCAGGTAAGACATTGATATAAGAAATGTCAGTAAATGAATTTGCATTACTTGAGTTTATGTGATGTGGATGCTACTTTGACATATTGTGCTTTGTCTGTAGTGTTATGACTATTTATTTCTCTAGTGTAAAATTTTGGAGTAAAAACAGTGAAAATTATTAGCCTCACTGACCAGTATATACCAGGCTATGAGATTTTGTGGTAGCATATGTACAATTAAACTTGTGCTCTACTGTGTGCAAACACAAGAAATTATGAAGCAAATTAAAAAAAAAGCATTATTTATCCTTTCATAATATTAAGGTCACCACTCAATGGTCCCCAATTGGGATGACATTTTAGACACTATGCAGGCTTCCCACACACACAAAAATTACTTGTAGTCTTTGCATTTGTCTGATAGACTACAGATAGCATGAAATAGGCAGTTGCATGAGGAGTAAAATCAAGGAAGTTTCATTTCCTATCTGGTATTGTCCAAAGGCTCATCTCCTGGATAGGCAACGTGATGTCTTAGAGGGGTTAAACTCAGTCATTCTCTTAGCAGGACCATTAACAAGATCTTTTTCTCCTCCTTTATTTTCATGAGACTTACATGAATTTAAAGTACTGCTTCAGACAACTTTACCCCCATGAGAAAATTAGTGGAAACTGAGTGATGAGTTCAAAAGTTTTGAGGGACAGACAGCCAGACAGATGGGTAGAAGCACATTTGAAAGTTAACTTATTCAGATGGCTTCTTGTTTTTATGTGCCAGTTACTTTTCATCACACATTTATATCAAACTCAAAAGCAAAAACTATTCTCAAGCAGTCAGTCCATCAAGGGAAAGCAATAGGCTGGTTTTGCTCTATGCCGACTGTACTACTTTTAAGCTTCCCCCTTGTCTGAACATATACAGGTATAGAAGTAACAACAGAAACCTTGACATGCAGTGACATAGCTATTAAAAGCTTTTATGTAAGAGAAACAGGGCTGGTTGGTGGAAATGTTCTCCTGTATTTCAGAGTACATGTCAAACTCCTCAACTTTAAAAAAAAAAAAAAAAAAGTTTAAAAATCACATTTAAAAAGTAAAAGGGTTTTATATTTTAACACACAAGATTCCTGAGAATTAAAGTGCTGTGATGTGTTCCTGAACCAAGTTTATCCTTTCTTAAATGTGAATATAAACCTTCAGACATTAGGAACAAGGGAAATAGTAGAGGAGAGGAACAGTGACTGCTCTGCTGCTGTTAGAAGCTCCTCACCAAATTATATCTACTATAACTCCATTTTCCCTTAAACAGTTCACCGAGTTCTACTTGACATCATTGTGATCTTGTCAGGAAACACATCTTCCTTGCTTAGACAGGGGGAAGTCTTCACACTTGTTTGCTTACAGCCTTCAGATGGACAGGAAACTACAAAATCAGTGAAAGAAGACTTCAAAAAATAGAGCTGTAGATGAAAAACATTTCTCCTTTTTCCAGAGACGAACAGGCTTCAGACTTATGCAAATTTGGTTCAATTTTTTCTTAACTGGGATTCTGCCTAAGTTCTGGATCAGTAGAAAAAAAAAATGTCTCTTATGTCTGCTTCCCTTTTGACCAGTGAAGTCTATTAAGAAAAGGCATGAATTACTTCTTGGATCATGACCACAAGCTATAAAAAGTCCCACTGTTCTAATATTCTAACTGCCAATTCATAACATAATCTTATATGTCAGATAATTCATAAAGCAATATAACACATTCTCTTGAAGTCAATTGTTTAATGTAAATGATGATATGCAGTGAACATCTCACAGCAGGCGGATATGACAGAACAGTGATTTATGTGTGAAAGAATAGCTATTAAACTTACAAAGAGTAAGGTTCAGCCCTACGCACACTCAGAAAACACAGAGGACCCACATTTTCTCTGAAGCTTGGCTAGCACTAGAAGTCTGCTATAAAAAATCACAGGAAATAAAGACTAGACGGGACATGGAGTCATCATTAAATTCATCTCCCCTCAAAACAATGCAGGACCACTCTTGGAAAGATACAGAAGAATACCGGTTTCTTTTCTGAAAACCTCAAATGAAGACATTTCCACAATCCGCATGTAACTTATCACCATGACAAATGCATTTGGCAAACACCTGCCAGAAAGCAACCTCAGGTCCTAAGAGCAGGTAGATCAATGCCCAAAATAAGCAGCTAAACTCCAGGTCACCAGGTCACCAGTGGACGTGGAGGATGCCAAGCTCTTTCCTCACCTTTTATAAAACTACCCAAGATAAGACTCAGCATCTCTTGCCTAGACTGACTTGCTCATTCACTCAGGCCTTTCATCTGAACTTATTGACAGCTGAAATGTTTTGTCAGAGATGCTCACAACACATAAGATTCACCATGCTGTTTTCCCAGTTCCCGTGCAAAATTGGAATTGCCTGCAATCATTCAAATTTGATTTCAGACGTATACAAGTTGTTTAAATGCAGATGCAAACTTTATAGTCAAGAAAGCTAAGCAGAGAGCTTACTAAAAATATATATCCTGCACTTATCTCTGGTTTATAATCCAAATGTCTTCTTTTAGCTTTTCTCTACCTTTTCTTTAGCAGTTTCCCTTTCTTCTCCTCTTCCCTGTTTATCTGGGTGGCATAGTTCTGGCTAGAGCAATGCAAATTGCTAATAGACAGAAATTTTTAAAGTAACGCAAATATATAAAGTCTGATGTAAATTTCATATCCCAAAATACCCATGAGAAATTACCTTTCAACTGTGGTAGAAAGCTTTCCCTAAATCTCAAGACAGAAAATCAGACAAAATTAGATTAATCATTTAGTTTTCTCCACCCCAAAAATAAGTTAATATCCAGTTTCTCCTAGCCTCTAAGCAGAGAGGGATTCTTCATCAAGATAAATGAAAAAAATAAAATGGATGTTTCAAAGATTTCACTAAGGTTAGTAGAAAAGGATTGTCAATTATTTGCATTCTGAACTTCTGGGAGAGAACTGGCCATCTGTCACTTCAAAGCCACTTTCACCTTGTCCCCATCCAGCCCTGCCAAGAAGAGTTAGTGTCCTGAGTACTTACAGGAATGGCAAAAAAGAAGAACAGCTCTTCTCTTAGCCCTTATTAAACAAAACACAGATAACCATGGGGAACCTACTTCACATTCACCTTCCCGCCAGGCCACAGAAGTCTCTGAATTTGGAGCTCTAGCAACACGTACCAGGCTCCTGGAGCCAAGGAAATACCCTGCACATACTCCAGCCCACAACCCTTCACAGCACCATGTCCTTTGGACGGAAACTTGGGTG
Organism: Patagioenas fasciata; assembly: GCF_037038585.1. Lineage (NCBI taxonomy): Eukaryota > Metazoa > Chordata > Aves > Columbiformes > Columbidae > Patagioenas > Patagioenas fasciata. The sequence continues at coordinate 12,329,705 of NC_092532.1, forward strand.
CACTGGTAGAGTGGGAGCAACAGCACTGGAGACATGGGGCTGTGAAGACATACCTTGGGTTGAGAAAGAATCAAGGTAACACTTTGGACTGCTATTATTATTATTGTTATTATTACTATTTATTATTATTTTCTTTGTTTTTAATGGAGAAATCCTGTGCCAATAACAGCACCAACATAGAGATGTTTTTCAGTCATATTTCGATTTAGCCTAAAACTGTTTGTAAGGCAGGAGGGAAACTAGCTAAATAAGTTCTGGAAATGAAAGAGATCAGTGCCAAATAGAGAGTTTAAATCAGTAGTATATTGAAATCTAATAACACTTTGAAAATGAAAAGGAAATGAGAGGAATATATTTCCTTTCATTCCAACAACAAATTATTTCAATGTGAGGGGGAAAAAAGCAACGTAATGTATTGACAGTGCGTGCCTTTTTGTTTTTAAATACCATAAAAATACAGTCTGTGGAATAGGTAGTAAGAAAGCCAAGCTACATACACTGTGTGCATACTCTGCATTAGGACTCATTCAAGGACAACAACAAGATAGAGAGCTTTTTCTAAGAAGGTAATATTTTCACAAATCAGGGCCACACTTCATAGATGGAAGAACCACCTACTTTTGTAAAGGGATAGACTGGTTTCTTAAAAATATCTTATAAGAAAGGCAGCAATTGCGCTCCCCTATCTCAGTGGGCTTTAATCAAAACCACGTCATTACTCTACAGAAACCACTTTAGACTACTCTTCTATGTCCAAGTAAGGTACACTGGCATCCTTCCTGATTAAAAGGTAATAATATTACATTTTAATAAGATCTCCCTGTGCAAGCTCAATCTTCCCTGATTAGAAATGGGTTTTGAGACAGTGAGCCAGCATTTCTGTTGATCTAAATCAGCCCAGCACTGTTAAAGCAAAGATTTATATTAGGTGAGGCTATGGAATATGGGAATGACCTTGAAGGTCTGTACTAGGTATACACAGCATTGCATTGCTTTTATTCCCTTTCTACTTTCCTAATTTCTCACTTATGTATATGTGAAATGAAAGAGAAAAGCAAAAGCATGACCTGTGCACCGTTTTCATACCTCTTTTCTGTTAGAACTTTCTCCTTCTTGCTACCAGCAACTTAACACAAGTATCTTTTTTTTTTTTCACATGGATATGGGATAATGATAAGACATCAATATACACGTCATCAGTAACTGCACTTTAGAAGTCATCTTTGTTCTTTGCCTGTTTAACTAATATGAACTGGGTATGCATTAATCTCACTTTACAAAGTGAGGATATAATTTAAATACCTGTCCTTGTTATCCAGGATTCTGTCACTGTGATTCTCACCATCTACTTTCAATCCAAAATTAATCCACATAGGCCAAGGGTGTTTCAATATTACAAAAGTAGTGCAAATGAAAGAAGAATCAGACCTCAGGACAAGGAGGTAAATAGTTTTATATTGTTTCTAGCTTCATCTGTAGGAATCAGACCACACACTTATTCTGATGTATGATTTCTTATCTGCATTGATTTCATAGTCCAGTCCTAGTCATTTTATCTATTAGATATTTCAATGTTTTTATCTGAAGGGTGTTTCTGTCTTAATACAGGACCTTTTGAGGTGAGTTTTGGTTTTTGTTCCCTTCTCCCTTAGATGAACTACTGGATAAATAATTTCGTTGACCTCCCACTTTCTCCTCTGCCGAAGTTATTAAAATTCATCCAGCCCAGACAATATTTCATAATGAACTTCTTCACTGCTAGACCCAATAAACGAATTAGGCAACTACTCCTTGTTCTTCATCAAGAGAATTGCATTGAGTCCATTGCATTTTCTAGATAAATCATACCAAAGATGCACTAATTCCTTTTAGAACTACAAACAGGAGTGGAATATGTGATTGTAAGCTCTCAGACTTAGTATTGAACAAATCCTTACAGAGTATCATAAGATACATCTTGCCAAGATATCCTTTCACTTAAAAAGAATTCATTCTTTCCCCGCACGTTCCTCTGAACCAAGTTCAATGACTTCCCACAGTAAAGCAGTCCACAATGAGGAAGGATCAACACAATCATTTATTCTGGAAACCTAGATTTCGAATCGGTCAGCCTTTAAATCAAGCCCACGGCAGCAACTCATTCCCTAATAGCATTCTAGAATAATAAAAGATGGAATTTTTTTCAGCCATTTCCTCATCTTGAGATTGAAGTATCTGCGTCTGCATATAGAAATCTTTGCAGCCCTACTCAAAATCCTCCTTTTTGGTTAAATTAAATGTTAAAGCTATGGATATCCAAATTTCATAAATGATTCAGATGCTGAAAAAGTATGCGCTATGATTTTAAAGCAGGTTCTTTGAAAATATCTTATAAATCACAGGTTTCAAAAACTCTATCCACATGTGTAACAAGAATACACTTTGGGGTGTGTGGTATACGTTTTCAGTAGGGGTCTTGATATTCTTTCCTGAATTAAGTCACTAATTTCAGCAAGTTTGGGGTTAGACAGTGTGTTTAATTTCAGTCATCAGTTACAGTCATTTTAGGCTCAGATATCTAGTCTTTTAAGTTTAAGTCACTGAAGAGGGAGTGGCGATTTTGGATGCAGTTCATCCCCTTCTAAGCTAAATACCTAAGAAAAGTGAGATGAAGCATCTTTAGAACTGATTAATTCTGAAGGAAATCTAACTTAGCAAAGATATCAAACTCCCGGGTGTTTACAATAGGTGATACTGCTCCTATTAATCCTGCCCCTCACTACAGATGTGGAAAACAGGGTCAGAAGAAAATAATTCCCCTGTACTTCCTTTCTAGTATCACACACTCCAGAAGACTTTTTCTTTCCCACTTCATGCCTACTTACAGCTGAAGGGACACATGCCAGTCTGCACCAACACTTGACCCTTGAAAAGTGGAGGTCTGCAGGATTAACAGCAGGCCACGATATCACTGTTCTCACTCCTTTAGAATTGATGCGTCATGTTAGGAAAGGACCCGAAGCAACAAAACAAGTTATTTTAACTTTGTGTGCAATTGATTTAGTATTGAAAGGGCTACATTATGTCTCTGCAGAGAAAATATGGGTATGGAAAAGGCTCTGTGTGTCATAAAACATCTAAATATTGACCGTTGAACTTCTTAATGTAAAATTAATAATTAAGCACAGAGCAGTTTACGATATATCACTGTCAGCAACTGGATACTTGGAGATCATAAAGATTTGTGGAGCTGTGTGCAAATATAGAGTCATTAAGTCATAGGCTTGTTCAAGCATATTTATACATATGCACATATTCTTTCACAGCCCAAAGAACACAAGTATCAGTCACTGCTCTATTGTGTCAAGAAGGAAGAGCCAGAAACAGATTTTATATGACAGCACACTTCTATCTTTCCATCAAATAGTTTTGCACAGCCCTTAACCTGAACACACTTGAACCTCAGGTGGGTGACATGGCTTGCAGGGAACTGATTTCAGCTACTAAAACCTCCTAATTCAATGAGCCCTTTTTCCTTCATGTCTCTCCACCATGTCTTGGCTTAGCTGAGGAGAAAAGTAGGTTTGTGCCTCAACTCTCCAAGCTGGCTGGCGAGGATGTAAATAAAGCTGAGGGCTATAAACTGTATCTAAAGACTGCTCATAAGCTCTCCTTCTACCATGACTTTCACTGCTCCCTGGTTTCAAAGCTGAGATTCTCAGCTTACAGAGAACTTCGTATCAGCCTGGCAACATGGTCTTTGGTGAGGAGATGGCTCAGGTGTGGGGCAGCTTGGAGTGCAACAGATGAAGCTGTATCTGTCTTTGAGTATCCATTTTGACGACTTTTTTCCTACTTTCCCACATTGTGATGCTATACATACCTGGCTGAACCCTAAACTGTAGGCAGTCAGAATTATAGACTGTTTTCTGGTATGAAGACCACTAGAAATGGGCAATAGTGTTATACGGTCAACTAGTTCAGTCACTTCTGTACCTGGTTCTTGCACAAAGTAGAAGATAATTTTCTGTCCCAAAACAAACGTCTGATTTCGGTTAGGACAATTTTTGCAGGCAAGCACATCAAATGCATACTAGTGGTTCAGTCTTATTGTATTCAATGGCATCTATCAGGCATATAAAGAATAACAACTGAGCTCTTCACTTCCTTTTTCACTTTTCAGATTCAGGACTTTGGTGAAATACTGCCTCATTGAGAAAAGGTGGGTCTGGCTTGTGCAAAGGATGTGCTGAATGGAGTCATAACAGGTGAAAGTCCATTGCTCCCTTCTTCCTTCCTATTAGAAGCAAATGGAAAAGCAAATGGGACTTGGGAGCAGACAGAAGTGGCCCTGTCTTGGGTTCCTGGTTGACTTTCGCCTTCAAAATTTCAGGGTTGAAAATGTCAATAGCAAAATAGCACCAGAGCAATCTGTAAACACAATTTGTTAATACATGCATAAAGCCTCCCTTCCACCTCAGCAATTTCATAATTTTGAGTGGAACCCTGAGGTAAGGTATATGGAAGAATGACAATTTTAAAAGATATCAGCCTTCAGGATATGATCTCTAAGAGTTTGACTGGTTTTCTTCCACAAGAAGCTTCAGTGAGAAAAATCAAGTGAGAAATGTTTCAAGTAAGAAATATTTGACTTTATACCCCTTGTGCTTCTGGGATCTAGTTTTTCCACTAATTTATATGAAATCGTACTTTCTATGGATATGAGCTGTAAATCTCTCTGCTAGTCAACAAAGTCAAGGTCAGTATTGAGTCACAGTTTTTGTCTCAGAGAACTCTGTTAATACTGCTAATACCCTTCCCTGACACTACCATATACTTCACAATCGGATGAGATCATCAATCTATTATTACACATGATATTTGCATAAACTCAAGGGAAGAGAACTACAGAATCCCTACTACAGCTGTGTTGTAAATTCCTTGACTTTTGGCAAGACCAGTCACTTATGAACCCCCCAAAACTTAACAGTTGTTAAAGAAAAAAAAAAAAAAAAAAAACAAAACAAAACCGACACCACACCACACACACAAAACCCAGCCCAAAACAAAAACCAAAAACTTATCAACTTTGATATCTTTAAATTGTAATTATTTTATGTACAGCAAAATACCTATGACAGTTATAAGTGAGCCACAATAATTTCTCTGTCTGTCAAATTTGAAAAATTGTGGCTTAAAATCATACATTCTTGACAGATCTTTAAAGTCTAAGAGGAGAGAGGTATTCCAATGAAATGTACCAATGTCAAATGAAGTTGTTATGTATTTTTATGATATTACCAGAAATATTAAATAACTTCAAACTCTTTTGTTCAGGGAATTCCCTTAGCTTTTTATTCAAATGTACTACTTTAAGGAGAGAACAGTTTGTAATTTCATTCACTTAGATGCCACTTATGAAATAACCCATTGATACTAATCCCAGCAGCATTCTGTTGAGCATATTGTACTTTCTATGCCTATAACAACCAGATCTGATAATGATCTTCTTTTCACTGAATATATCTGTTGACACAGTGCAACTAAGAATTAAACCAAATTTGCTAAAGCAAATCAAAGGCAGCATATTTTACAAGTTTTCCAGTGACACTGTAATCATGCAGAAAACCAATAAAGTTTAAAAAATAAAGTCGTGACTACTCAAGCAAGCACTGACTTTTAAAACTACACAACTGGTCACAAATTGGTTTTGTTATCAAAAGCGGATAAATGCTGGTGCTAATATAGCAGCATTTTGCATGATGCTACAAGTATAATATTCTCAAACAAATTAAGCTCTAAAGATATCAAGCATGTGATTTCTCTGTGTATATTTTCTGAATTCTTCAGATATTTCCCCCTTTAACAAACACCATCGATACTAAAATATACATAAATACTTGCCCGAAATATTTAATAACATAGATTAAGACTCTGTAGAGAAATGCTTATTTCTGTATATTGCATAGCAGCGATATTTTCTGTCCTTGAAGTAATCATTGTTTGAGACTAAGTTTCACTCAAAACTTCCAGATGCATTCAGATATCTCGTTAAAAAAACCCAGAATGAAAAACCTCCTCTAATGATCCATTATAGCTTTTGCATTTAACAAATGAACAACGTGTGCATTACATTACTGCCTTTATTACATGTCATTCTCACAGTTTCATGTACCATGAAATACTGTAGTCTACTAACCAGTATTCTATTTGTTGGAGTCAAACACAACAGCAAAACATAAAACGGGAGTTTATAAACCTCCATGAAAGCGAAGGCTCCCAGCAACAGGTCCTGTGCAAACGGTCCTGTGGCCCGACTGCCGTCCACTTAGTCCTGCTTGCTCAAAAATTATTGTGTCCTTCAGACTTTCAGTCCATAAAGAAATCGGCTTTTCTTCATGAAAACTGACAACTACAAACTAGTTATTTTGATGACAAGCAATAATGCAAGATTATTTCTATCATTTGCACTGACATTTGCATACAAAGGTAACATAAAGCAGTTGCTATCTCAATAACTATGCTGCTTATATCCAACTAGAAAAGGTTCACCCTGGTACCTGAGATTCTCCTCTCCTCCCTGCCCCAATCCTTCACTGGGAATCTGCTGGTGCAGGAAATAAGAACGTTTTGCTATTAATAGAAGGAACGTTCACACCTGGGTTCTGTACTAAATAAAATGCAAAGTGCTGCTATTCTCTGCTTAGACTTCATCCCTAAATCAGCTCCTTCTTTCGGAAAATTAGCAGGTAGTAGAAACTGCAGAAAAGCACCACTGAAGTTTTTTATTCCAGTTTAGCACTCTTAGCAGTAGCTCACAATATTATTCAGCTGCATCCCACTTGCAAAATGACCTCGCTATGCTCATTTCAGATGTGTTTTATCACATGTACATGCAGAAAATAAATTGATAAATGCTCTGTTGGCATATCAGTTATGGAATCTACTGTGTGTACTACTTGAGCTTCACATATAGACACTTTCTGCTGCTTCAAAACAACGACATTCCTGTGTACAGGAAAAAAAGATCATGATTAATCTAATGTACTCTTACAGTGCTTTTTTCACTGATATGCCAGGATCTGAGCACTGGATAATGATCCCTCTGAGCAGTCCTGTGCAGGACACCACAAAGGCACCACGAATGGAAATGCTGCAAAGTGACACCAGGGTACAATAGTTGGAAAGCAATTAGCAAAAAAGCAGTTAAGAAGATTTTTCATTCTCTAGTTGTGTGTGTGTTTCTAAAGCAGGAAATATATGTACATATTTACAAATTAGATTATCAGTTAAGCATGCTACAGATGTTTATAAGCCATAATTAAAATCAACCCAGTGACCCTCAGTTAAACATTTATGAAAGATTTATTCAAAACTGGTTAACCATTTATAAGGCACTTAGATAGAAACAGATTATAAATGATGACTTTCAATTTTCCAGGCAAACTTTATATAGTACTTTCATTTTCTCCTTTGTCCTAGTTACTCCATGTGGAGACACTGTGACACTGGATATGTGGTAATTTCTGGCAAGTTTTGACTTCTCAGTGTTGGAATGAGACTATGAATAATAGTACAGGAACGTTACAGGCCTGAAAAAGCAAATGAATGTTTAAGATCTGACAGTACCTACATTCTTAAAACTGGAATCTATTTAAATGTACTGCTCTGAAGTAAAGGGATATATTTTAATATATCTACAATTATAACTGCCTAGGTGGTGGTGTTCTTCATAATTTCATCTTGAATAGTACTACATCACTATATGTAACATAGCTAATTTTCTATATTCTATAAATACATATACTTGGCCCAACATATACACAAGAGATCTATAGATATAGGAAAAGGTATTAAATAAATAGGTTTTAATGAAGTTACTTTTAGTTAGCACCAGTGCAAATGAGTTTCAAACTCAGGTTCTTTTCATCGACAGTTTCATCTGCTGAATTACACACATTGATTTGGCTTGACTCAAATACCAAAAGAACCTCTCGTGACAAAAAAGCAGCTTAGTGTCACCTCTTAGCTGCTGTATCCATGTCCTGCTCATGTGTCCTGGTTTCTGGGCATTTCTACGCTGTTCAACAGCCAGCTGATCCCATAAACTCATACAGAATGGACCTACCCTAGTGCGCATTCCTCCTACAAAGTGCAATATGCTTCCTTTCCATTTTTTCATATTTCAGGCACTTGCTTAATACTGTATCAAAATTCCAAATTCCCTTTTTTATTTATTTTTTTCTCTCCATGTAGGTTACCAGTAAGGCCCCAAAGCCTTTCACTATGGATACACTGCACACTAGCCTATTAAAACAGTTTTGCACCAGTGAGCTTAATGAAGTCCATCACATTTATGAGAAATTCAGGTCCTTGTGATTTCGTTGTCTGAAGTAGAAATATTATCTTCACCCAAAGGTGCTGGTCAAGATCTGAACTCCTACCTGATCAGTCAATTCTGGTAATTAAAAATGCAGAATGCTTTTAAAAAGTTATCAGTGGAGATAAAACATTCATATTGTTCATATTTTGCTGCATGCATCAAAAGCAATTAGTATTAATGAAAAATATGTTGATAAATACATGACAAGTACTACATGGGAGGAACAAATCCTACTCTGAAAATACTTCCATTAATATCCCTGAAATGTAACATTACAATAAATGTACCTGTTATTGAAAAAGGCTATATTTTTGCAACTCTACTGCACAAAATTGGTTATATTGATTCTTTATGTGGTTTATTCAATTAGAATACTTGAAAAATATACAAATGTATAAGGCAAACAGCTATAAATAATTACAAAATGTAAGATAGTGACTTTTATGTTCAGAGGCACTTTAGAAAGCATCACACGTAAAATTCCCGTGTAATGTTTCAAGTCCTAAACACAGTAACAGAGAAGTAATTACAGAATACTAACCAGCACCGGAATTTAAAGAGAGAGAAAAAAATTCTGATTTCCCCAGTTTGTTTCATGTAGACAAACATACAAAACCTGAACAAAAGGAGATTTAAAGATCCCTCTCCCTCTGTAAGAAAACAGTTTCATTTGCATAATCTCCTGCAAGTCTAATTTTCCTTTATGATATTGTGGAATGTTTTCCTCATCAGTGAATTCCCTACAGCACTATAAAAAGTTCTACACTCAGTAATGAAACACTTTTTTTAAATCACAAAATGAGGACTTGCAGTACAAATATCCCTGGCATCCTGCCGTAAGATAAAACTACTTAATTCCTTCCTTTAAACAGAATCCATATAATCAGGAACAGATTTATGCTTTTGTAATAGAGCAAGTGAGAATTTTCGTGAGAGGGGGATACTCGTAGTTATGACTACCTGAAGATGTTGTTTAGACTGGCTGGAACTGTGAACATGATTCCTTTGCCATCTCTGTGCTTCCCTGTCCTCAATGGAACAGACAGAATCACAGAATCACAGAATCGGAGAATGTTAGGGATTGGGAGGGACCTTCAAAGCTCATCCTGCTGGAGCAGGAACACCCAGCTGAGGTTCCACAGGAAGGTGTCCAGGCGGGTTTGAATGTCTGCAGAGAAGGAGACTCCACAACCTCTCTGGGCAGCCTGGGCCAGGCTCTGTCACCCTCACTGAGAAGAAGTTTCTTCTCAAATTTAAGTGGAACCTTTTGTGTTCCATTTTGTACCCATTACCCCTTGTCCTGCCCATTGTTTGTCACCGAGAAGAGCCTGGCTCCATCCTCCTGACACTCACCCTTTATATATCTGTAAACATTAATGAGGTCACCCCTCAGTCTCCTCTCTTCCGACCAAAAGAGACCCAGACAAAAGAACTTTGAACAGAAATCAGAGAAAAGACAATGGTGGCCAATTAGTTTCATCCTGAGCAGCAGTGTATACAAAGCACAACACTAGAAATGACTTCACTAACTTGCTCTGCTAACAAAAGCTATTACCGATCCCGCTCCAGGGGCAGATTCTTGCACAGTGTCGTGATGTTCAGACTTGGGCGATTCGTAAGGGGACACAATGTCACACCTGCTGCTGGAAGATGACCTAAGATTTGCCCATTTTCCTTCCTGCAACCATATTAGATATTATTTACTCGCTGACAATGGAGGGAATCATGAAGAAAAGGGCTATTTGAGTTATTGTAGAAGTGAGTGACCTCTGAGTCCATCAATAATCCTTGTGATGGCACTATCAGAGGAAAAGATGCTGACATGGAGATGTCATTCAGATCTAGCACATCTAGCAGCTGCAGTACTTGCCTTAAAGTCAGACAGTGGGTAAAGCAAGTGCAGTTGGTGACCAGCTAGCAGCAACAAGAACCCTCATACGTATGCCCAAACCCTCCTACGTTAGAGTCAGAGGCTACTACAGAAATATGCACCAGGCACATAAAACTAAATGGAAATGTGAGCAGGGAAGCTTAAAAAGACAGCCTATGAAATCTATCACTGTTGATTCTGAAAGCCCAAATTATTTAACCTCACTTAATTTTCCGAGGGTGTTTCATCACGTAGAAAAGGAGTGGATGAAAAGCTGCTGATGGCAACCGATTCAGGGGGCATGCAGAGCCATACTGCTTTATGAATCGCTGCAATTTGACACACTGCTCAACTGCTTTGAGGTCTCTTACTGTACTGCTGGAGAGTTACATAAAATGAAAAACGTTTATTTTTATATGTGCAGTCTATGCAGAGAGTGTAGGCCAGAGGTTTTAGAAGGAAATACAGGCCTCTCAAAATACATCAGCACAAGACCAACACAAAATGAAACTGTCATAATCTTTCCTGTCCTTGGATATACTGAAGGGGTATTGCTTTGGAAGGTTTCAACCTTCTTCAAATATTTAGTAACCATAGAATTTTAAGGTCCTGAAATTTAAACCCACTTTAGCAAGCAAGCTGGTTCCCAAGTACTGTCCACATAAATATTTCCAGGATAGTGGCACTTCCACTATGAATACATCTTTCTCTAAATGAAGGATGACTTAGTCGAGGTGCTGATGTAGGATCAAGTACTTTGAAAGATGGACTATGTTTTAGGATACATATGTTCACATTAATGCAGAAGAATTGTTAAAAAAATGCTACTACTGCTGACAGGAGTAATATTCACATGGTGAGCAGATGATTATTAATTTAGTTTCCACATTTCCAATTTGTTCTGTTTATTTCACAACTACACAAGCTTGAAAAGACTTCTTAAAAGGAATCACAGAAATGAGAATGTCAGAAAACCAATTACATCACCAAGTTCAAGCTTATGTCATTATGGTGTTACTTTCTTGTTTTCTCCAGGTTTTATATGTGGGAACATTAACAGTTTCTTTTAAAGGCATTACCAATATACTTTTTCTGCTGACATTAACTCCAGATTTTTCATTCCTTTCCTTTCTTCTACCTGTCTCCAGCATGCAGCAGTGACCCATAGGTAGTACATTTACAAATAGTTGGAGACTCACTAAAAATGTGGCAGCCCCAGAGCACAGTAGAGATTGTGCTTCATTTTCAGGTTCTGCTGGAAACCATAAGCAATGTTTCTTTTTCTCTGTACTGTTCCTTTTCAGATCAATGATTTTCAGTTGCATTTTAATTATAAAACTGTAAAACAATCTATTTTCCTTATGTAGACATAATACAAACTGCTCCAAGAAACGTGTATAAGAAATGAGGCTCATTCTGAACATATAAATTGAAAAGGCTGATTCAGCTTTTCTTCCAAACACAGAAGAAATTGACTTGATTCTCAGCTATATCAAACTAATACTAAAGGTCTTTCAGGAATGAGAGAGGCGATGAAGATGCAATCTGTCTGTTTGTTTTCTCAGTCAAAGGAACAAGCAGGAGCTTGTCAAAAACAACCTCCATGCAGCCAGGTGCCCCACTGGTTGCTCTTGTGGCATTCCAGCCTCTGTGTTGGCTGCTGATACCGTTAAAACATTCCCTGTACTGACAGTAACCACGACAGCTATTCCAGAGAGGAGCTTTTCACTGTTAAATTCACTGAACCTCTCTGAACCCACGATCAGGTTACTCCTCCACCTTAAGAGGTTCTCTGTAGCACACATAGAAACTGAAATTCCCATTGAATTTCAAAACAAACAAACAAACATTATTTGCTGAAAAGCAGTATTGTTTTTAACTGACTGAATAATATAAACTAAAGAAAACAGAAAAGCTTTTGAGTACATATTTCTTACTTCAAGGGTACCTTTCAAAAGGGCTTGGTGCCCTAAAGGTAGTCTTCTGTTTCCGATGTTGGATGAAAAAATATTATTTTCCCTTACAAACATATGCTACTCATATTCTTAGACCATCACTACCACAGACTATTACTGTACATAAGAGGTTTATACTGAAGTCTTGAGTCAAAAACATCCTGTTCTTCAACTGTAACCAGGCACAATATAACGTCTACGGTCATTCAGTCCTATGGTCAAATCACAGAATGTCACGGATTGGAAGGGACCTCAAAAGCTCATCCAGTCCAATCCCCCTGCTGGAGCAGGAACACCCAGCTGAGGTTCCACAGGAAGGTGTCCAGGCGGGTTTGAATGTCTGCAGAGAAGGAGACTCCACAAGCCCCCTGGGCAGCCTGTTCCAGTGTCTGTTACCCTCACTGAGAAGAAGTTTTTTCTCATATTTAAGTCGAATCTCCTGTGTTCCAGTTTGTACCCACTGTCCCTTGTTTTATCATTGGTTGCCACCGAGAAGAGCCTGGCTCCATCCTCATGACACTCACCCTTCATTAATATTTGTAAACATTAATGAGGTCACCCCTCAGTTTCCTCCAAGCTAAAGAGCCCCATCTCCCTCAGCCTTTCCTCACACGGGAGATGCTCCACTCCCTTAATCATCTTTGTTGCCCTGTGCTGGACTCTCTCCAGCAGTTCCCTGTCCTTCTGGAACTGAGGGGCCCAGAACTGGACACAATATTCCAGATGTGGTCTCACCAGGGCAGAGTAGAGGGGCAGGAGAACCTCTCTGGACCTACTAACCACCCCCCTTCTAATCCACCCTAGGATGCCAATGGCCTTCCTGGCCACAAGGGCACAGTGCTGGCTCATGGTCCATCCTGCTGTCCACCAGGAACTCCAAGTCCCTTTCCCCTATGCTGCTCTCTAACAAGTCATTCCCCAATTCATACTGGAACCTGGGGTTGTTCCTGCCCAGACGCAAGACTCTACACTTGCCCTTGTTATATTTCATTAAATTTTTCCCTGCCCAGCTCTCCAGCCTGTCCAGATCTCTGAATGGCAGCACAGCCTCTGGCGTGTCAGCCACTCCTCCCAGCTTGGTGTCATCAGCAAACTTGCTGATAGTGCACTCTATTCCCTCGTCCAAATCATTGATGAATATATTGAATAGTACTGGTCCCAATACTGACCCCTGATGCACTGCACTAGATATAGGCCTCCAACTGGATTCTGTCCCATTGATCACAACTCTCTGGCTTCCTCCCTTCAGCCAGTTCACAGTCCACCTGACTACCCGATCATCCAGACCACACTCCCTCAGTTTAGCTGTAAGGATGCTGTGGGAGACTGCATCAAATCTTGGTAGTAAAACAATTTCAGAATGTTTCGGGTTCGCATTTATTAATCACATGGTTGTGCCACAAGGGAGATGGCACTGACAGCCCAAATAAGGCAGAAAGAAAGTGCTTAAGTGCAGGACTCTTCCTACCCTGGCTGAACCAGGCAGGTCCCTCAGTGGCCCAGGGGGAGCAGCAGCTCTGCCAGCTGGACATGGTGCCAAGTTCTTGATCTTCATTTCCCCTCCACAGGGAACGTTTTGGGTTGCACATGAGCATCCCACTGCACAGACCTCTACGGAGTTGCTGTGGATAAAATCTCTGAAGTTTGATGTGAATATATAACACAAGCTGAGGGAAACGTCTGGCTGCTGCTCTTAGTGCTCCTCCTGTCTAGCTCTTTTATCAAGACTCATTTAATGGGGAAATTTAACTGTGTCTGCATGAAAATCACACAAAGGGCAGAATAAATATTTCAGTAATGTCAGCCTTTTTTGTTTGTAAACTTAAACAAGACTAGTACTGTGTGCTTGAGAAAGGAAACCAGCATAACTGCCATGTGTGATAAATTTCTGAAGATGAAAATTGACTAATGTTTTTATTACATTTCCTACTTTATCCTTGGAAAACCTGCCTGTGTAATAAAACATACATAGTTTTTCTGAGGCTGATTAACTAGCTTGCTTCCAGTAAAATTACTTTCCCTTGAGAGGAACATTAAGATTTCTTTAATGCAATCTTCATCCATTACCATTGATTATGGCTTCATTAAATATGAAAATGAGGATTTACTCTTTGCAACAGATATCACTTTCTGCATAAGTGAGTAAACATTTTCCTCTGTATGCTTCGCTTAGAGAGAAGCGTGAACAAATATTTTATTTATGTACTAGTTTGAAGGAAGAAATTGCCTGTGGCAAGAAAAAAAACCCTAAGCACAGCTCACTGGCAAAATACTCTTCTCTGGTGAGGATGGAGCAACAATATGAAAGTCTGGGGCACAAACCACTCACAACCTTGGCACCCTCTGTGGCACCAAAAGGTTAAATGCAATAAGAATTCATTAGCCAGATAAGCTGATGAATCACACAAATCCTTACTTGTGAATGAATCAATACATTTATGAAAAGGCTGGTTGAGGACAAAAAGATACTTCAGTCAGTGTAAAACTAACTGTCCAGTCAATTTGGTAATAAGAACAGATCTCTGGCGGGTGCAATGCTAAAACATGCATAAAATAGCCATAATTTAAGGGAAAAGAGAAGAGAAAATATGTATTAGTATGCTAATAGTGCTTGAGCAGCACTGAACTGGTTTTTTTTTTTTTTTTTTATTATCTTTCTGCTAAATAATTTTTCAAAATGTCTAATTTAATTCTGTCTGAACAAGAAAAGAAGTATTTTAAGAATCTTCTAGTACTATGAAAACATCAGAGGTTTCTCTAATTAATACACTGCTCTTTAATCAATATTTAGTACGTGAAGCTTTGAAATGTTAAATTCCAGATATAAAGGCAACTGTTGTGCCTTGCTATCTGAGCTCCCCAGCATTAGGTGAGCAGGTCGTGTACTGGTTTGTTTAAATCAGTTCATTCCCATGGTGTAATGAGATATTTTGAAGATCACATTCAAATCCTACCTCTACATCTTTTGCACATGTTGTAAGCAGACAAATTCACCACATAGCTGCTCTAAAGGGTATTCCCAGCTTCCACATTTATCAAGGAGATTTTTTTAAAGGCTGATCTATAACCTCAGGGATCAATTTGGGCAAAAGCACATCAGATCAATAAAGTACGGAAGAAAAAGCAAAGAGAGAGAGGAAATAGAGAGAAATAGGAAGGTATTACTTTTAAGAGGCATTGCATATAACCCCTTGCAAACAAGAGCTATTCTCACGAGTACACAATCTCACTCTTGCCTTCCCTCTAAACCAGTAAAAAATGCATTTTTAATACTTGTGCAGCTTGATGTCTTCACATCAAAGTTGCAGACACTGGTTTCTCTCTTACGACCAAACGTATGGGTACACATTCAACTGTTCTCGGCAGATTATTATAGGGAAATGCACTACAACAGATTAGACAATGTGCCTGCCTCTTACAAGAATAATCCTTTACATGATACCCCATATGAACACCAACATCTCAGCAAAGACACCCAACCACTGGACTGCAGAGACTTCAGCTCTGCCCAGCAGGGACGCCATTTCCTTCCTGCTTGGATCCAGCCCTCACCAAAACCCATGGAAATGTTTCCACTGAGATCAATGAGATCCAGCTGGGCCCGCAGGAAGCAGTGATACCAGAGCATAGTGTCCCCTGTCATGCATTTGTAATTAACATTCACAAATTCCTGGTGAGGGAGGTATATTCACGGATGATGCATGTCCCTGATGCAGGCAGACCAGCAATCACCCAAAGGACACTCAGTGGGAGGTAGACTGTAAATAAAAGTTTTAAGGCAATTAAAAGTCACATATTTTGTCCTACGTTCTCTCTAGGACTTGCTAGCACAGTCAGTCAGCATTTCAGTTTACCTCTAATGTAAAAGGTCAACATTTTGCCCTCAGAATCTTCTGGGATAAAGAAACTATACAAACTTGAAAGCATACAGCAAGAAGTTAATTTCTAAAAAGTGCTAGAATTTCCATGTCATATAACAAACTGTGCTTGAAATAAAATGAAATCATTCTGTCAAAAAGAATACATATTGTCGATTAACAGCACTTCTTTGAAAACAGACTGTAATAAGCATAGCAGAAAAGCATCCAGCAAGAGGACTGTCCCTGATCAGAAATGTTACAATGGTATCTTTTTAATTCCTCTGAATTCAGAAGAGAGACACCCTAGAGAACACTGGGTATCAACATTAGCAGGCAAAACATAGTCAGGTATTCTCAAAGCCTTGGACTAGCCCAGCTCTGCTGTTGTCAAAGGAATTAGAATAAGAGCAAAGACAGACTGTAAGAATCAAATTCCAGAGGACTACGTGTGAAGACTCGAGCAGCGATAACCAGAAGCCCTCCGTCTATAACGCTGGACGGGAGACATTGCTCTGTGTTACCCATTTGACATCTAGAGGACATGGGTGGCCCCTATTCTTTTTCCTTAAAAAATTCCATTGGAAAGTTAAAAAACAGACACAGAAAAACAGTCAATTTTTTGTGCAATAAGCTTGTACGTTCTTAGTGCTGTCTGTGTTTTCTATATAACTTTGATCAGTACAAATATTCAGGGCAGGGTACTCCTGTATTTACTACACTGGTAACAGAACCTTAAAGACAGACACGCACCTTCAAAATGTCTTAGTTAAAACACACTATAAAAACACATTTCATCGCAAAAGTGAAATGCCATATAAGTTAGCAATTTACTGAACTATCCAAAATTCTGCTTTTGATCTATGACAGAAATCAGACAGATCCAGAATGAGAGATGGACTTACTGGGTTCGTCCATGTAAGATTCTCTCTTTATATTTCTCATGAGGATTCACAGAAGCTTCTTTGAATACAGTGTAAACTTGGCAAAACATATAAGCACATGTTTAATTTATAATAGCTTTAGTGGAGCAATGAAAAGCAGCTGCTTGAGTATTTATTTATGATGCTTCTAATACTTTTTGTTTATTATCATCAGGGATAACCTTTTATAACTTGCTCATATCTACCATGAACCAACAATTAGTACAATTAAAAGCTGTATAATATTTATCACATCAATGTCTTGACTGCCTAAGGGAAGAAGCTAAAGAAAATAAGGATTTCAATCTTAAAAATAAATAGCACAAGCTTCAAATATATTTGGCCAACTATTGTTCCCCACCAAGGTACACTTCCATGAAGTTCTCTTCATAGTATGATCAGAGCAGCTCTTATCTGACAACTAAAGGCAGAACAAAAGTAAAGAGTATAGTCTTGAGCTAAATATAGCATTGATATGGAAACAAGGGATCTTTGCAACTCTGCAAAACATCCAGTGCGATCTCAAAAACCCCTGATATAATATTTTTCATGATTGTTTTGGTTTCCCATTTGTAAAATATGGGCAACGTGTGTGAGGACAATACAGATGTAAACCAATATGTAGACTCAGTTAAGTAATTTTTTAAAAATACTTGTCAATAGTCAACTGAAAAGGTAAATAAACTAAAAATAACTACAGATCTACACTTTGTATAATATGGCAAAAATGTATTCAGTTGCATAGTATCCAGTATAACTGGTTGAACTATTTATTTCAAAGATTTGTTCTAGTAAAATAGTAAGAAATCTAAAGGAGGAAGTGACGATACCTTGACTTGAAAACTGGCCCATCTGAAATAATTTCAAATTATTTTCACACCATACTAAAACCTTCCCTTACAAAGGGAAACTATCTCCAACAGCTTATATTGGGCCCCCCAACTTTGTTGCTTTTGACAACATGCACTAAATACGTCCTAAAGGTGGTCAGTGGGACTAGTTCTTTAGAGCAAGACTTTACAGGAAAAAATTTTCACTGACCTCAAATGAGGTTCTCAGGATGGTGTGTTAATATGAACGAGGCTTTGGTTACAAAACTTATTCAAGATGACAGCAGTTGGGAATATGTTTTATTTCAATGTCACATTTTATTTTGAGGTGGTTCTGATTTTTCTGATGTGGTATGCCTCAACAACAACATGAATGCTACAAGCTTTTTCTTAAAACTTTTAAAATAACACTTAGAAATTCTATCACTATATTTACATGTGCTGTATATCAAAAATAGAACCTGTCTATACTATGAAGATATAGAGGGAGATGAAAATGATCTAACATGAGGGAGACCCTGTATTAACTGTCAGAAATCCAGACCTGATTCAGAAATACAACTATGATAGACCAAAGTGCTCTTTGTAATAAATACACTGAAAGTATAAACGGCTTGTATGAGAGAATTCTAACACTGCCTTTACCAAAAGAACCCAACACCAAAATAAAATAAATGCACATGTATATTAAGATCACAGTCTGACAGTATCTCATCTCCACTTCTTCAGCTAAAGCAGGAGATCTAGCAGCAATGAACAAGTACAGAATTAAGGGTAACAAAACTTACCATTAAGGTGAAAGAAAGCAAAAAAACTTTCAAAAAGATTTACTAATCAGTTGGAGACTTGAGAGATCAAGGTAATGATGAATCTTAAGTGAAAACAACATAGTTGGATTTGAGCTTCATTTTCTCATTTGCACTTCAATATAAATACAGTTTTCATAAGAATACTTTTCCTTAACAAAGAAAAACCACAAAAAGGTACATCCAGTTATATAATTCTGCTAGACACTGCATTCTTAATGAAGTACTGAGAAGCTCAAGACTATACCTTAGATGTCAGTAACTGGTGGTTTGAAATAGCACTAAGTACCTACAAAGGAACATTTAACCATGCAGTCACAATTAAAGTGCTCATAGCACATCCCCTTTTCAAAATTAGTCTTCCTATGTGGAAAAACACCTCTTTTGGGAGGTTTAGTGTGACTGAAAGAGCAGTCAGATGAAGTGGTGGAATTTGAGTGCCATGATCACTAAACCTTCCAAAATTAAAAAGTAAAATTTGGATGTTTCATGGTTATAGCCACTCCTTGATAAGTGATTTTAGCCAGCTTCCTATAGGATACCTATCTCTCATCAGAAAAGTCACAAACATTTACTGTATCAATCAAATGTAATTAATCACACAATGAAAGACTCCAGATCCCTCTTCAAAACACTTGGTTTGTGCCTCTTTACCTCTTGCACTTTGTGTCTCTCACCTGATCAAAGACCAGTTATGTGAACACATTTGATAGAAAGTCCATATCCTTTCTCAGCTTTAATTACAGTCCACTACTGGAAAACTGTCACTCACATTGATCTCTTATCTTTAAGCCTCCATGGCAAATTCTTTGCTTCTGGTGCTCTCCTCCTGGGCACAGATCCCCCAAGATTATCCCCAACTATCAGTAAAGGAACCCAAAGAAAGGAAAATAAATTGGTATTAAAGCAGCTTGAGAAGCCAATGGGGAAAAATGAGAAAGAGTTATTGGAATGACTAACAGCACAGCAGGTGTTATATTAAAAAAGGTGTAGTATAAAATGAGATAATAAAAAATAGGTTAGGAGAAATTCATCCCCAGTGAATCATGATTTTAAAATACTTGCAGAAACAAATGGAATTAGAATATAAAATCCCAATTATTTAGAATTGAGGTGAGTATCTTCCTGCCTTACATATTTACCAAAGAGCTATAGAGATGCTAAAAAGCTTTTTGAAATATAAAGTAACGAGAGAAATAATTTTCTCATAATAAAATCCTTGACAAACAACTTATAACTGCCTAACAAAAAATTCACCTATTAAAACTTCCTAACTGCCAAAACTTCATGTAAATGCACTGAAACGTAACCTTGTAAGGGGTGTAGAAAATTCCATTGGTGCTAGGAGAATCCAGGTAGAAATTTGTACGGAAAAGGTGTTATTGGGAAAGTGCTAACTTCATGCTTTTTTCTTAACAGTTTGTACACTCTTACATATTGACTAACGTTTGAATATATAATTCTGTGCTTCTTATATTTCTATGGGAGTAAATATTTGTGGAAGCTTTTTCAGTATTACATGACTGCAAGTTTATTCAAGGTATCACTGAATTTTGCATGGATTGCAGAACTTACATCGCTAGGCACAATCTACATTTGGGAATGAAACTTTCTTAATTCTTTTGATGTATTGGTTGTTGCAGAAGATCACAACATCAGAAAGTGATGTCCCATTTATCCTAGCATACTAAAAAATGAAGAACAAGCCTTTTACTTCCCAGTATGTACTATCTGTATTTTCCTCTCAAAGACTGCAAGTATTTATTGTGAATCCTTTTTCAGATTTCAAGGCTGCCAATTAAGATGTGAATAGGTGGGCAGCTCAAATCAGTACCAGTTCTCACAGCCTTTCACTCCACTATAACAGGCTCTGCCTTGTCCTCTTCAAAATAGTTGTCAATTGGTCAACCCTTAGTTAAAATTTCCAGTTTGTTGCCATCATTCATGGCCTCTTGCCATCAGCGATTAGCACATTATTCACAAAGTGGCGGTTCCCTATTACTGTCCATATAATCCATGTGATTGTCAGCTGGCTAATGTGATGGAGAATTTATTCCTGAATGCATTGTAATCATTTATGTTATTGGCATATCAACTGGCTATACATCATTAAAAAAATAAATGTACTAACTGGCAGGTGTGAATGGCTGTAATTTATTTATTCTTTCTGCAATTCAGCTGTCAAAATATCAACCTAAAATTATATTGTTAAAAATAAAAAAAAATACATCCAATAAGAGAGAATTACTTTTTTTTTTTCCTAAGGACTAGATGCAGCAAGCACATTTAGTTTATCCAGCTTAAAAATCATTGTTGAAGTGACAGTAAGAAAGCCCTAGGAAAGCATCAAGTGAAACACCAATGTCAAGACAATTATTTCATCCAATGAACTTGATATATTAGTGCTGATTCTATACAGCACTGGATAACAGCTCCTGAATCAGAGAGGGACCTAAAGAATATATATCAGTCCCCAAATACACATCCAAAGTTCTGCTGTTGGAATGCTATAGAAGCAGAGCTCTTAACTCATTTGATAAATACTATAAAAAATATTAAAGATCATGGGAAAATGTCAAGAAGGATCTTCTCTTGGCAGAGCATCTAACCTGAACTCAATATCATCCTAAAAGTCATCTTGAAATGCCAAAGATCTGGATATGAACCCTTTGTCCAAGATTCATGTCTCTAGTTTTGCACAGCAGCTACATCCAAGCTTAATGATCAAATTAATGTAATCAGATTGTAGCCATATAAAAATTAAACATACAATGTAACATGATAACCCATACTCCTGTTAAAGTCAAGGAGAGCAAGAGTCTCCTTTGCCTTGTAGTTCATCTGTTGCCCTAAAACATCACCAAAGGAGTGATATATTAAGGAGCCTGTGTTTTAATGAAGGTGTGGCCCTTAGTTAGATTCTCTAAATGGAATAAAAAGCTCTCTTCCTGTTCCTGCAGTGTCCTTCAGCTGTGTCTGTCTTATCATTTTGATATACCACAATTACTTGGAGAGGTAGCAGAGGCTGTGCCAAACCAAAAGAACATCTGTACAGTAAGTCTTACAAGTGATACGCCAAAAGCCACACAAACCTCCAGTACACAAAGAAGGAAAGAACAACATGAGACAGATCACAAAACCTTTACGAAAATCAGTCAGCGCTGGGTTCTGCAGGAATAGTAAAGTAAATAAATGAAACTACACTTGATCTCTATTCAGATAATGAAAGTGAGATTCACACTGTTTGACAAGTGGTATTCTGGGTGAAGAAAAGCACCAGAAACTAACAATCTTAATTCAAGGGAGGCAAAAAAACCATGACACCTTTTTACAGAAACAGTCATCCTGCACTTACAATTTCTCTTTGTATACAATTATACTTTATATAAAGCTACATATTCATCTTCAGCTCCAAAAGGACATGATCTTTTCACAATCATCCACTATGACTGCTGGAAGATTTTCACTCCTGTTCTTACTAACTGAAGAAGGGCACCGTCACTAACTGATGTCTGCAACTATTCCTTGTAACAGGAGTTAAATGGGAATTTGTCCTTCAAAGTTCTACTTCAGGAGGTGGAATCACACTGAATGAAGGGTTTGTACTAAGCTCACACAGTAAAATAGCTCCTAATGTATGTGAGGTGTTCATATCCCTACCTAGCAATTTTTCCAAACAAGATAAAGGCATTAGATTCCCTAAAATCAATAAGGGATGTACCCCAGAAAACAGTACAGATGTTTGTATATTGTCCGTTTTTTAACACTATGCTCAATTCATATTGCTCTACTTGTTTGTTAGGACATCATTAGCATCAAGCTCTGAACATTATAATTGGAAATGATTCAGAGAGTGACAGCTCTCCCTGAAGAAGCAGCAATTCATAATCAGAAAGCCAGAGTCCACAAGCATGTATAATGAAGCCTTGCACGTGTCAACACCGTAACTGCTACAAACACTTCAGCAAACTTTTAACTAGCTAGCACGCAGCAAGCTGTTGTGAGCTTGATTAAAATACAAGTGAAGGGCAAGTTTGCCATGTCTTCGAGATGTCTTTCCAAAGATTATAACATGCAACCAATTCTTAAAAGAAAACGTAAGTTGTTTAAGCAACGTTGCTCCTTCAAGAGACATTAATACTATTTGAAAAGTTTACTAATTCAATCACAGATATCTCGTGATCAACAGGCTACTGAAATCTGGGGCAAAACATAGCTTAGAGAATACAAAGGACCACCGAAATCCACAGGAATAGGATTTAACCAGTTGACTTCGAATGAGAGCTGAAACATCGGTGTTATAGTGGATGTGCTTTTTCTATTGCTAAGTTAACCCAGAATGCAAACAGAAAGATCTATTAAAGTAATTTTTATTATTTGGCCACACTAATTTAAGGTACGTTAAATGCATGACTTGGGAAGAATGCTGATACAGTAAAACTGAAATAGTTTAGCAGTAATTTCAGCATCTCAAATCATGCATCCTAAGCAGACCATGGAAAATTATCATTGTACTATTAAAAATAAAATATGCTCCAAAATGATTTGAGCACTGTGGATGAAATGCAGCTTTCAAAATAAACATGCATCCTGAAACAATATCCTTAAATCTGAAAAGCTGTAAAAAGCCCTGACATTACTTATTATTAAAAGTGTTTCTCATGACTCTAGATGATATTGTGATTTATCTTTATTTTCCGACTGTAATTACAAGTCCAACCTACAATTTCGTGCCAAAATACTAAGTAATTAAGAAATTATTACACCTCACTGCTCCTGAATTTCTCAGTCCTTCAGATAACTGCTAATTTAGCACTAAAGTGGCACATTAGAGCACTGGACTTAGTGGCTGTGGTTGTATCTTTATTTACAAAGTCTTGGAAGGACAGTGCAGTGTGATGCTGTGACATGATGATTCACTGTTCTTACCTTCTATGAACTGAACAAAGAACATTTCTATAGGGTTGGAAAATAGTTTAGGAGCTTGGTTTCCTTCAGACAACATCTCTGCACTCTCCCTGACGTAGCCTTCCAAACAGGGAATGGACCACAGTTCTATCTCTTGTTTCTATTGCAAATGGCAAAATAACGGATCCAGTCTGCTGCTGGACTCAACGCATGGACTTGGAGCACTCTACTAGTTCTAACAAATGCAATGTGATCCTGTGGTTTCCAGACACTTGTGACGTCTCAGGCAGAGAGTGAGTGACATTGCCTTGGAAAAAAACCTTGTTATGATCATAAATTTTAAGTTGTCTACTGTAGCATTTGGCAATTGCCTAATTGTTTGAATTACTCCTGATTAATGTGTTTGCAGGAAACTACCAGCCAATATTTTCTGATATTTAATACTTTCTCCTCTTAGTCCTTTTCCATTTTTTTTCATACTCTCCAAAATATAGTTTCGGAGAGTCTTTGTTATATGTTTAACTTAGTATGCATCTTTTAAACTTTTGGTTTTTGACTCTGGGTTACCACAGTTCCCTTTCTCATGTAATAACAGACAGCAAGGAATGCCAGAAAAGCTGTGAGTTTTCAAGAGGTTTTTATTTTGTAAATCTATTCCTTATGACAAAAGAAGCAGACTACATTTGTTCTGTAGTAGGGAACTCATTATCTTTTGGGGCTCCTATTAGCTACAAACTGTGTAATTTTGTTTTGTTTTGCCTTTTTTAAGGATGGTCATTTTCAAGTGAAACAAGATGTTATATACATTTAGCAGGAGGTTTCCTTTGTCATTTATACAGTAAGAATGTAACCCTAAACATTTCAGAAATTAAGGAAAAACAAGAAAAATAATGAACCTTAAACAGAGAATGTAGTATATTTAAATACATGTTTAAAAAAAAAAAACACCAAAAAACACCAGGCACAACTCCCCCTCCTCCCCAAGAAACCCCCACAAACAGACAAAACCAAAACAACAAAAAAAACCAGCTAAAAAGCTTATAGAAAGCTTTGCTTGTCTGCAATTCATTTGCCACCATCAACAAAAAAGAGCTAATGAGGCATAGGAATTAAAGGTATGCTTCTATCTCATAACCATAAATGTATAGATGTTCGTCTTTTTTGCTATTCTGTTTCATTTCTCACTTACAGTTTAAGTGAGGCATTAAAAACCATAAAGTTTTAACACTAGGGCTTTTCAGTATATTCAATATACTGGAATGATGTCACCTTCAGCAGTTCTTGGATATCATTAGTAGGTGCCTCCCAGCCTCTCTAGGGGTCTGTTTCACAAGATGCTTTAATTTTTTCTAAACTATTAACAGAAATTAGCACATCAAAGCAATGAGAAACCAATGAGAAAAAATTCCCTTTGTAGAAGTCCTCAAGTTCATGTATTGAGCCTGTGTGATTATAAAAGGTACCATTTTTGTAAAAGTGTTGTAAAAAGAGAACACAGAGCGAGTGATAAAGTATTTTTTTTCCTAGCTCTGAAAAATTCAATTAAATGAAAGATTTCTTCAAAACTCTCAATGTTTTACAGACTGGTTGCTGCAATATACTTTGCCAAAGTACGTACTAATTCAAAAATAACATCAAAATGGCTTGTTAGCTTAATCCAGCTTAGCTTCTGTTCAAGTCAATGATGAAGCTACAATAAAATAAAACAAAGCAAAAAAGAAAAAACACTCATACAACAAAATTCTCACACAGAGAGCTAAGAGGAAACCTGAATTTGGTTCTTTCACTACCTGGCTCTCTTATTTACATTAATGGGCCAAATCAATCTCTGCTGATATTTAGCGGCATCAGTTTGAACTCAATCTTTACCAAAAGCTTTGTCCATGCCACAGTGAAAGAACTTGGTCCCCTGGTAATTTGGTTTTTAAAAAAATTCCAGGATAAGTTAACATATTAAAACCAAGAAATAAGAAATTATAATAAATCATTTGATAACTCCACTCCAGAAAATATAGCTCCCAATAACTCCTCTTACCCAACACCACAATTGAAAGTCTTGTTACCAGAGATCTCAAGAAAAGGAGTTCCAGATCATTGGGCATTTTATGTCACTTTAATGTTTAGGGAGGCAGCTGAGGAAATAGATTAGATTATGCTTATGTTCCAGTATTCACAATAGACAGAGTTTATGAGCTAAATGAAAGACCAGGTTTCTTTTTTTAATAGATACCTGCAATATTATTTCCACAGTAGAAAGTATAATTAAATTCAAATATTCATTCTATTATGCAGTTTATTTTTAGGTTGAGTCAACTACAGAGGTACATTTGCGGACTTGTTTTGCCACACTAACTGTCTGCGGGGAAAATTAAGGGAGAGACGTGAAACAGATTCATTCTGGGACTTGTGGATTTTAAGCTTGGATTGGCCATTTCTTTTTACGCAAAATGAAAGAAAAAATATAACTAAGAAAGCTAAGCGCTCATAAGCTATGATTAATATGGTATGCTACTGTATGGAGACATACAGTTGAGGTTTTCACTTTACTTGACACACGAATTAGTCTATGGTAAAAATTGTCACCAATCACATCACCTGAATGAACTGAGATAAGCAGGACTGGTAAATGTCTGTGGCCTTACTTAGACTCTCTTGAAACAAACAAGAAAAAAACAACCGATAAACCATAATGTTTTGTACAAGACAGCTTGAGTTACGACCCAAGTGATGTTTCCAGTCTGCTATTGACTCATCTGTGGCAAATAACATAGAAAAATGTTTGTTAAAAGAAAAAACTATGTACTTAAAGCAAATGAGTAACATGTGCCATTGGCTTGAGTAGGGCTATAGCTGTTAATGCTAAGCTGTAAATTTAGGTAATGTTAAGCAGTAAAAGTTTTCTCTCTTTTTTTTTTTTTTTTTAAATCTACTCTCAGTCCCTGGTTTATTCACTGTACATCCTCTTTGCCTCACGTCACCTGTCTCTTGCAATAAATGAGTCCTACAGGACACAATTTGCAACCACGTAAACAGAAAAGGAAATTAATCAATCTTCAGTTGTGGTATTTCCCACCTTTTCCTTTGAATTCTGATAATAAAAACCTTCAATACCGAATTCAGAAAGACTTTAAGAGATTAATTAATGTACGCAAAAGGAAATGAACAGATTCTAACCTTTCTAATTTCACGGTGTATAAAAGAGAAGTAATATAGATTATTATCTTACAGGAAGAAATTCGACCTGTTCTCCAGAAACGTTAGTAATTCTGTAGTATTTCTAGAGACATTCATATTGGAGGTTACACTACCAAGATCAGAAAAATAGAAGATACATGCTCATTTGGAAACAGGATCACTATATTGTAGTCTATACATGCTATATTCTGCCTATTTTCTTAGTGTTTACCATTTCTTTAATTTTCTTTCACCTTCATTTGCCCTGCTTAACAGGTGGGGTACGTCAAAAACTCTATCAAAAAATAGAGTAACCTCTCACCAATTTAGTTCTACGGAATTTGACATATTGGAATAGTGTTATAAAAGTATTTTTATAGAAAGAAAAACTGACATTCAGCTTTTCATTGCAGAACTGGGTGGCTTTTTTATGGTATGAACTTTCTTGCTTTTACCATCATTTTGTATTGAAAGTAAAAGAAGAATATCTGATAAAACAAACTTAAACTGAAAGCATATACAAGCTTACAGTAAGTAAAAAAAGGTCAAATCAAAACCAAATTAAGCTGCTTAGACAGTTAAGTGCATGTGACTACAGAATGTTTTTTACACTGGTGAAACAAAATAGTTTTCAAAATTACAAAACCAAATGAAATGAAAGAAAGAAACTTATATGTGAGTAGAAATACTTCTCATAGTTGAATCAACACTGACTTTTTCCTCTTTTAAATAATAATTTAAAAATTATAACTTTAATGTTATAAACCCTACCTGTCATTCAAAAAAAGGCAGAAAATATTTGTTTCTCTTTTCTTCCCCCGTTTTAAGTCAAAATTAGTCCTCAAATTCAATAAAAAATGTGCAAAGTTTCAGTGTGCCCAAACCTCACATTTGAGACACTGCCTGCTGTGCACACAGACGGTGCGTCATGATTGATCACAGCTTCCAGTAATTGTTATTATTGAAACAAGCAAATAAACCAGTAAACCAGTGATGAATCCAGAAAAAACAGAAAGAATTTGAACTTTTCCTTTCCATTTCCTTCTTTCACTTCACTGTTGTGTAGTACAACATGATCAATACCAGGATTTGGTATCTATGATGTAGCAGCACATCATTTAGGAGCCCAAATAACCAACCAAATGTTTACCTTTACTAAACGTATATATGACAGACATTTACACAGTAAAAAACAACTTCACAACAAATATTGGTTTAAGGAGTTGCGTGCTTTAACCCCATAATATACAGCTTAAAGACATTAGTTATCAAGGGTGACATTTAGTTTGTAACTAGACATCTTACACTGTTGTCACCACTCACACGAACTCACTAGAGCATTGATCATCCTTTAGAGACACCTATTTCTTCCACTGACTCTAGAGGGAAGTAGAGGACCAGGCTATAACATATCTCATTCATTAGATAAACACTCCCACTTTACATCTATGTCTATTTTTCTGCCTTATTTTGAAGGTGTTTGCAGAGGTATGTTAATCCATGAGCCAAGATCTTCCACATTTTAAATACTTGCCCCCCGCCCCTTTGTTTTTTTATATATTGACTATACTTGGAAGTTTGGTGCAATTTTTTAAACATTTTTAAGATTGAACTTCAGAGTACTGAGTTTGACAGCAAAGCTCCCAGTGTTTCACCAGAGCAATATTTCACCTGGGAGAGAAAGAATATTTTAAAGAAAAACAAGCCCAAAACTTCTCTGAACATCCTTTATACCTCAATATCCTATTATAACAATAATGTGTGCCAACATAATCATTTGGGGTTTGGTGACTATTTTAAAAAAGCCTTAGTAACTCATATAATATCATATAAAGTATTAGATATTTCTCAAGTAATTAAAGGGGAATTATGAATTCCCTGCATCTTTTTGAAAAAAATTCTGCATGCTTCATATATTAAAAGTTATAAAGATAATACTAGGTTCAACATTATTCAGCATTTAACAATAAATTTACATAATGTAAATATTCATGTAGCCTTTAGCAATTTAGTACTAAGGAATTCTGAACACTATGCATCTCATTACTTCTGATATTGCAGCCGGTTACTTATTGGATGACACTAGAGAGATGCTTGGAGGGGTTGGTATTAATTATATATTGAGAAAATAAAATATAACATGAACTTTTTAAAACTCAGAACATTCTTCTAAAAGTACTTGAGTATCCCTCAATGGTCCCTTTTCTAATGACCTTTATTTTCATTATTAAAAGATTTGGGACTGTTCTTCATTTGAGTTCTTGCAAATGTGTTTTGGTTTATAAATCTCAAGTGTTTGTGACTTCTGTCCATAGGGTAACATGACTGGTATAGCAGAGGAAACAATGAAACTTCTTTTGTCTCCCACTCTGAGCACTGCTTTTTTAGAAACAAATGGGAATAGCGAAGCATGAGTTTCATATGGAAGTATTCTCCTGAAGACTGGAATTTGTTACATATTTCTTTTTCACTGTTGGGTTCATAAAGTTATTTGTAACATGAAAGTGTTATTTGAAGCCAATATAACACACTGATTCCTTTCAGCTTTGAAACACACGATGAAAAAAAAGAAAATCAGTATTGTGCATGTGGAACAACAACACAAATGAGGTTTTAGAGCCAATCTCATTAGCTTCCATCATCTTCCTGGCATTTTCCCTTCCTAGCGTGGCCCCAAGGCAGCTGTCCTGTCCCTGTGTGACCCCTGAATTGGAACGCAGGGACCGTACTGCCACACCGTGCGCAGACACTGCAGCATCGAGAGTCTCACTCTGGTTTCCTCACATTTCCCTAATGAACATCAAGAATATATCAAGAAATGTCATGATCGAGCCTCACACACTGTTAACTTTCTGAGCTGTCTACTATGTGAAATCATCAGACAGTGCTGATTATCGCACTGAGCTTTGTGTATCCAGAGTCTGACCTCAAAGCCAGGAGATTAAAATGAATTAGTAAACAGGAATATTCAAATCAATTTAATTCTCTAGTCTCTTGCGCAAATGAAGGCTGTATTTTTAAGCTTTTCCCTGCAACTAACAAATGCAGAAAGTTTTTATGCTGATGTGCTCTCTTGCATATAGAACTGTATTTATAAGAAAAATATGGATTAACTCGCAGGTCTATGTTATATCATAAATTTTGGCAATATTTGTGTTTCCCGGCTGGGCACTGATTTTCCAAGATAACTAAATAGGAAGTGATGAATAACATACGAATAACAGTCAACTTAAACCAGAAGAGAGCAGGTTATTTTGGCTCACCACCAAGTAGAAACTCCAGAGCTTATTTAATCTTTTAAAATAAAACTGCTCCAGCAATTTAAATGGTGCACAGGCCCTTTGCTGACCTGTGGCAGAAGGACAGATTTCATCAATGAAAAGCATCTGTGTCCAACTCGATTAACCGAAGCAAACTTTCAACTTTCATGAGCAAAGGAGACCATGAATATGGTCAAATCAAACATTTATTCAGAATTTGAATAATAACAATAAGGATCCTTCTGGCATTTGTGTGGCCTTTATTCCATCTAAATAAGCTGTGTACTATCTAAGAACAAATCTGCCTTTTAAAAACTATTCAGAGAATCTAGCTTAAATTGCTTTTAAGTCCTGAAGGAGTTTTCTATGGCAATCTTTCCAATGCTCTAACTATGAAGTTGGTCCTGATTTGAGAGAGGGGCTGGACCAGACCACATACTCTACTTCTATGGTACAGTACTTCACCTTTCATTATTCTGTGATTCTACATGGAGTAAACCATCCTTTACAGTTATTCATTCCAAATGGCACATCACAGCTTGACCTTACAAACTTTTCCCTAAGTGTTTTTCCAATCTACACCAGCAGTGCTTGTTCTCAAATACATAGTACTTCATCGTATAATGTACACACGAAGTACTCAGTATTTTCTCATTGAGAATGTACTCCAAACTCTAGTGGGGCCAAATTTCCCTGCCTGCTTTCCATTAAACCTACACACAGCTGATACACTTTTTGTCGACCATCTCAGTTAACATCTCAAATAGCAAATAAATTCGTGTGACCTATAAAGAGGTAACTTTCATGCTTCATAATAATATTAAAATCTGATGCAGAAAATGTAGAATTATTTGTCTAACTGTGAAAGGAATCTTCAAGATTTGGAATATAAGCCATTTTATAATATGTAGCTATATTAAATATTAAATCTCAATCACACAGTGGAAATTAATGAATTTAAATGTAAATATATATACACACTCCAGGTACATGATAAGGACATCTAAACATCATCATTCACCTTTTAAAGCCTAGAGAAAATATCTCCCTAGCACCTTCTGGTTGAAAACTGTGGCAGCCAAGTTCAACCATGCAAAAGAATTAATTAGCAAGCAAGAATTTACGTTCTTGAAAACTAACTTGAAAAGTCAAAAATAGGAGTAACAACTTCTGTATCCAATGCCAGAGGCCTCCCAGATTGGTCTAAAAGCTCAAGTGATACGCTTAAGAGTAAAAATATAAAGCTATAGGTGCTGAGGATACTTCAGAAAAATTAGGAACCAGGATCTCAGAGCAGCTGTCATGAAACCCATTCACAATGGTGATAAAAAACAAACAAACAAAAACAAACAACCCCCCACAAAACAAAAAAAACCCCAATGACAACAAAAACAAACAAACCCCACGACACCACCATAACGCATGTGTGGATACGTGAGGAAGAATGCATTTGCAGAAGTGACATCTACCAACACACAGCAATATGCATTGCTTGGCAGCTTGTGGGCAATGAAATTCTTACCATGTCACAGATATTACTGACAAGGTTACCATTCACATCAAAGCTGAGACTTTCAAAGCCACTTAATATATCCAAGATGCTCACTTGAAATATTACTTACACATATTTTTTAAAAAGCCTAAATTTGTACCATTTAAGAAATAAATTACACAAAACTAAGTGAAAAAAATAAATCTTCTGGGTTTTGCAGTTTAACACATGAGAAAATGCACAGCATATGTGATGCAAAAGATGTCAACAGCACTGCAAAGCAGAATTGTTTCAGTTCCTGACTTATACATGTTTAAGCCTGTGCCCCCATAGCTCGGAAGCACTTTGCAACTATTCCTCAACAAAGACCGAGACAGAAGCAATGCAGGGTCAGAGAGATGAGGAAACATCCCAGATTTGTTACAGGCAAAGGAAGAAATACTACATGAAAATCAGAAAGAAGCCACAAAACAAAGTCTGTTTAGAACAGTACAAACACAGCAACCATAATAGGCCCCATCCACTCTTTCTTACATTTAAAATAAGCATTTAAATACTAGTCTCTTCATAGCTGTGGTCAGTGGACAGTAGAGTGTTTATTTTTTCAGTTTTTGCTTTTTGCTGCCCCCAGGAAAAAAAAAAAAAAAAAATCAGCAAAAATAAAAGAACATTTTTTTCCAGTCTTCTTTCCTTTGGCAGCCACCTTCTACTGGCAAAATGTTTCAGTTGCAATTTTTGACCAGGCCTCTCATTCCTTAAAAATATCTCCACCTTTGCACTATAAAGCAATCATTTCCTTGAGAAAAGTGACAATGTTTTAGCTACTGGATAAGAGAAAATACCAACTAAATGGCAGAAGTTGTACCAAGTCTGCAGGGGATCTGTAAACGCATCCATAGATTAAGCCTAAATGGATCCACAGACTAAATCCTGCCATTTGCACTGAAGTCATTTAGAAGTAAACCAACTGGTTCTGGCTTTCTCCAAAATTTGACATAAATAAGAATTTTGGGGATACAGCATACAGAGCTGGAAAGCAAGCACAGTTCTCAGCTGGCACATCACCTTCAGCTTAGTTGTCTTTGGCACAGGATCATAAAGAACGAAACACGAAAGCTGGTAATTATTGCACACATTTAAAACACAAGTGAGGAGGAATGAGGATTCCCCACGCCTGAGAAGTTTTGTACCCATTCCTTCCATGTGCTGCTGAAAATGAAGATGACAGTCTCAACCGCAAAGTGACAAATCCCACCAAGAAAACTGTCAAAGAGAGGTGACATCAAGGACATCCAACGGCAATCACAACTACGCCTGTTGCCAAGACCCCATCAAGCAGCCATAGAATCATTTCAGTTGGAAGAGACCCTCAGCATCCACTGTGTCTTCTACTCTGAACACCAGTCAGAGAGGTCTGGGCAAATAGTGAGCTTTAGTGGAGACTTCAGAAAACAAAATGAGCTGAGCAAATATCTGCGAACAAAACGGCAAAAACTTCTACTGGAGCACAAGTCCTTGCTTCTCAGCATCAAGCCATTAAAATTCTTGGCAGCAGCACACACCCCTGCCTTGCCAATGGCCCACTTTGATGAAGCCTATTTTTGTTTAGGAAAAAAAAACTTCAGAAAATCCTGAATATTAAACCTTTCTTCAAGCTACAATGATCATGGAGATTAGCTCTGATCAGCAGTTTTAGGCCATATGTAAATTGGGTATCCCTAGGCAGAGTAGCAAACCATGAAATATCCTTCTTTTTTTTTCCCTTTGGCGAGCAGTAATAAGGAGCCTGCTCTACAGACCCTCATTAATATTGGTCCACACCATCTACTTAGCATTCAACAGGTTGTAATTCCTGGACTGTGTCAGGGAGTAGCCTACAGCTAAGATATACCAGATTCGCAAGAGAAAACAGAGTTTAAACATTGAAATCAACTACAATAACAACGAAAGCTTTACCTCATTCAGTTTATCTTAATTAATGCTTTTTTATGTTTTCCACTTCTTTGGCTCTGCGGTCCAAGCAAATTTAGTAGTATTTAAACAGCCTCACCACTGCCCATCCTCACAAGACATGCTTATGAAAATGCTAAAATATGTAAGTTAAGGAAGATACTTTTCCTTTACTCTAGCACATATTGTTTAAAACCTTCAGGACACGACAAAGTAATACAAGCATGTACCAGTCATGAAAAAATATCACAACACTTTTCATGCAACAGTATAATTAATATAGAGCCACGGTGGGAATTAACAAACTCCCCGGTGTGCCTGTGTGGAACTACATCTCTCCCTGGATTAGGGCTGAGAAAATAATCCTTTCCTTTATCAGACAATCTGATTTAGTTTCATTTAGGAAACACCTACATTCAGCAGAAAGCTCTACAGAGCAAAGGTTCCTTGACAAATGGTTCCCAGTGAGCAGCACAAGGCAGACTGGACAACCAGCAGCTCACAGTGTCTCTGCGCAAGGGCTTCTCTGAGCATTGCATGGACTTATCTGTTGTTTAAAGTGTATGTTAATAATACTGTAACTGCTGCTTCAGTCTACATAGTATTGAGGAAAACACTCTGAATTTTGATGTCCTTCCCCTGCACTTCCCACTTATGAGTAACTACTTGTAAAAGAACTGGCAGACAAATTGAAACCTAGAAACCAGGAAGAGGGGAAAACTAAAAGATTTGCTTGCATCCAAAGGGATTCCTCAGTTTTAAGGTAAAAAAAAAAAAAAAAAAAAAGAGAGAGAGAGAAATCAGTTAAAACTTTATTCAATCCCAGTGAAGCCTGAAGCTCATAAATTCAACCTTCTTGGATACAGCTGTAGCAATGAGAAAATAAGAGCCCAAAGGATGGATAAACTATATTATCTTAACTAGCAAAGTAAACCATCAGAATATGACACTGAAAAGGGAAAGCTATACTAGTAATTTTTGTCCCTGGCTAATAAAATATGATCACATTTTCAATTCTTTAGCTCTTATTTAGCAAGCCTGAAGCACATACCAAGCCTGCTGAAAGTGTAACCTCCCCAAATTAAACTGCCAAATAAGCAAGACTACAACAAGCCCAAGAGGCATGTCTATCTTTTTGTCTTATAATTATTTTGAATACTGTAGGATTTTTTTAACAGAAACTATGATAGAGTTCAGCTTAAAACCAAGAAGGCAAAACTGTTTAAATTAAAACCCAAGAAGTTTGCAAAACAATGCTTGCAAGTGTGTCCAAACAGTAACATATGCAATTTCATGATCCATTACACTGTCTGTTAAAAAATGCTAATGTGCCTCTATTGCTTTTGTTTACCGTAGCCTGGCCCTTCTCTGCTGCAGTTGGGAACTGAGCTCCTAATGCCAAGTTCTGGATGACCAGATTTGAGCACCACTTTTCCCGCCTGTATAAAAAGCTGACCTAACCAGAACAGTACTGCCCATCACATCTTCCTTAAATCCATATGCTTTGCTTCCTAAACTAACATCTGGTTTACTAACATTTTATAGGTTGCTCCTACCCCGCAGTGATGATAGGCAGTACAAAATCCATTTTTTCATGGCTGTACCATAGACATTTCCATATCTCAGTATACCTCTCTTACATTATTTCAGTGATTTATTATATTCCTTTGGTTTATATGACTACTCATTCAATACCTGTCCACTTTTTCATTACCAAAAATTCTCATAGTGGTTTTTGGGTATGAGCTTACTCTCCAATAGGATTTGTCTGAGTAGTGCTCAAACTTATTCATATAACTATTGCAGAATTTGTCAGATTACAGCCTTAAAACACTTTCATTTAGTTGCTAGCTTTATTGTATCTGAGTATACTCTAGATGCTGGATACCAAGCACCTAGATAACATTTCTCTGGCTTAAAACAATGAACTGATGTCTCTTAGTGGAAGAATCCAAAGCAATTTCAATTCAAATAGATCAGCGGGATGCTTCGCCATCTTACATTGACCCTGGGTTTATTTCAGGGCTTGCTCAAAACCAGTCCAGTCCTGCAAACATTCACAATTCTTCTGACTGTAGCACTTATACAGCCTGTGGGAGCAAGAACCTATTCTTGCATAGAGAAAGAAACTCTATATTGTTTAATAGTTTGATTTGCTATTATATGCTACTGCATAAGTTTTATTTTAATATCATGCAACTGCTGTGATTGCATTTTTATAATTGGTGCTCTACCCCAGAGGAGAACTTTTTGAAGAGTAAAAAATGCTACTTAGGTGCTGAATCAGAGAATTTCTTGAAAACGCTTTGGGTAGCAATACTTCAGCTACGAAGCTTCCCAGCAAAGGTGCTGCAGGTGCTGAAGAATTCAAACTACAAGATCAATGACATTAATTAATGCTTCATGCAGCATAATATAAAAGAAAATTAAGGTAGTTAATTAAATTTGGAAAGAAAAGTCTTGGTCAGAATCCATCTGAGATGCTGCTGTCTTTCTGAAATGTGTGTGTTTTCTATCAACGGATCCAGATCTACATTATCTCCATATTCTAAATCAAAGGTATGGTGATATAGCAAGAATTATTTTTACTATACTAAATATTATAGTAATGGTTGCAAATTTCACCTCCAAAGACTCAGACATGTAGGACGTGGTTTTCCAGCAATACCAAACCTGCATGAATTTCATTGACATTCCTACACCCATTGATTTCACAATATGTCAGCCTCAACTGACACAAAAAATTGTCATTTAACAGGAAAATACAGAAAACACAGAGCTTCCATTAATACCCCTTTTAACTTCAGTGTTTCAGATGCCTCCCAAACTTCTCAGATATACCACAGGAGCACATGGTTGATGGCAAGAAATGAAAAACTTCTACATAACTACCTCTTCAAAAATTAGAAACTGGTTTAAAGAAAGATACCATATTTATAATTGCCAATGATAAAAGAGAATGCTTGCTCGAAAGATTTTTTAAATTGAGCATCATGGAATTCAGATTGTAAAAACAAACTGAGATGCTTGCAATGTTTTCAAATCTCAAAGGGGCTGTATGGCACTATGGATGAGACCACAGCTTGGAGCAGCAAATCAGCGTATCTTCATTTGAGAAACGTAAAAAAGGTTTGCATGTTCAATTAGAATCTGCCCTTTTAAAGTCTAAAGCGGTAAGACAAATATTATTTACCTGTATAGTTAATAAAATTACACCCTCAAGTAGGCTAGAAGAAAATACGTAAGGTATATTCATTGAAGGAGTAATCACATGACCCCATGGACAAAGCCTGCAGTGTACCACAAATTATTTCATTAAAGTAGCTTTGTCTCAAGAAGCATCTCTCAATTTCAAAACCACGTTAAAAATAAATCTCCCTGCCAACGTTGCTAACGACGCTTTTGATGATTAAAATGAAAACTTATTAAAAGAAAGACTGTGAGGGCATGAAAAGGAGAAATGGGAGAAAAGAGCATAGAAAAACATGATCCCAGTTTAAAAATAACTTCTCTTTTCTCTGTCTTTTTTTTTAATACCCTATCTATCTGATAATATCTTTCAAATAATATTGAGAAAATAATCAGATTAACCTGTAAGTGAATAAATGATCCTGTGATTCTGCAATTCTGAGGTTTGATTCTCTCTCACAATAAAGATAGTGTGAATCTTTCTATTGACTGATCCTGGCATTGCACATACTAAGGCAAACAAATCCTGCCTTCACTGACAATTTACAGGCTTTTTTCCATTTAGCACTTGGAGTAGTGGCCACACCACAGCGTTACTGTCAAAGGAAACAATGTCCCGTTGTTATAATATGCGGTAACACAACTCCAGGATTTACGTCCAGCTGAGTGAGAGGAGGAGGAAGGGGGTGTAGGGCTTTAACTACTGTATCTACTGCCACCGGTCTCCAAATCATACAAGAAATTTATGGCACATGATTGCAAGTTGTGAGGATTTATCACCCTTTTCATGCACTTTAAAGGGTCTGAATGAAATATAGCGGTGTGGATGCTGACAGTCCACTGACTTAAAGCACAACTCGCCATCTAGTCTGCAGGGCTGCTGGTCTGCAAATAGGACACGGGAAGGCAATATCCGGCAATGGTGATTTAGAAACACATCAACACCAACTGAGGCTTTATACCACTAATAAAGCCTACCAAGAGGGTTGTGGCATCCTCCTCCTCTGCAGTATGCATTTTTTCATATAATTTTTCCCGGTACTACAGCATCTTTCAATTAACTGATTATATGGATGAGGTTGTCTGATGTATCTAAACCGACTGAACCTTTAAAGCTCATCCTCTTTTCTGAAAGGACAGAAGTAGATGCATTAAAGAGGTGCAAAAACCCAGGTGTAAAAGCCACTGTTAAATTTATTAATGCATAAATTACCCTTTACGAAGAATTGTATACACCAACTCACTTGAGACCTTGTTTTTCAGTACCCAGCAAGGACTAGTGCATTTTCAAAAACAATCATTTGTTCTTTAATTAAGAAACATGCTTATTTTTATTTAATGAACCTGGGCTATAATGTAAAAAGAAGCAAAATAGCTAAGCCATCATTGCTTCCACTCTTCTGTGCCTAGAAGTACAAATACTTTACTACATGAAATGTCCAAGGTAGAGAGACCATAATGCTTTTATAACCTTTAATATTAGAGCATTAACACTGATGTGGCCATAAGACTAATTTTTGGTATATCATTTTGTGTAACTACAGCAAAGCAGATGAAAGCTCATTTTAGCAGGAGGGGTGGTGAGCAAACAAATTAGTTGTGCAGTAATAAGAAAGTCAAAGGGAATTTTCTGTCTGGCGCTGAAGAAGAGGGTGGCTCATCATTTCTAGTCCTCACAAACAGGCCAGTAATTCTGACCTGTGCACCTAAGCCGATCTGGAGCCTTTTTTTGAGTCTAACCTATTTCTGCTGAAAATCAAGAGTAATTGAACCCTGGAGTGAACTGCAGACTCCCGCTTCCAGACGCTCACATCACATAATCAGTCTGAGTGAACTGCTAATTGCTACACATGAGATTATTTTAATTTGCTCCAAATGTACTGGTTTAGCCACACTTGCCTGGCTGAGCACCTGTTAATTACTGGATAATACTTTAATGGGTTATTCCTGTCAACTTCTTCCAAAAAACACAGGTAGACTGGACTGGATGTACATCTTTGTCTGCCATAATTAAAACATATGTTTTCTTTTAATAATGTACATACACAGTATCTTGAGCATAGTGGGATCCATAGGATCTGTTAAAGGATCAGAGAAGTTCTTCTGTTTCTGTATATGTTTATCTCTCTCTAACATGTACATATCACATATACATCTAATATATATATGTGTGTATAAAATATACATGTATACATACAATATCCATATTCATATAGAGTTATATTTTATCCCACACAGATTTGAGAACAAATTCCTACTGGGATATACAAAGCAGCTGTGCATAATTAGCCAACTGGCTTCTGCTTGACTTCTGTTTGAAAATTAAAAATTAAAATATTGACATTACAGCTGTTTCTAACCAGTTGACATCCGGTTCATTTACAGGCTAGATTGAAAAAAAAAAAAAAAAGGAAGACTTCAAGGCAGCGAGTACATTTTTGCTGAAATGCAGATGATTAATCCTAAGAAAAGATTGCTGAAAGTTTGCCATCAACAATTTTTGAAGCAGGCATAAAACTACACCCATTAGTACACAGAAGAACATCAAAACTGCTGTGCTGGATCATACCCAAAGCTCAACATCGAGCCGTGGAGGATCAGGGAAAAGGTTTGCAAAAAAGGCTTGTATTTCCAAAGACAGACTTCTTTATATGCTTTTGTTTCCTTTAACCCAGAGGCTTCCTAGGCCACAGTCTCATTAAGCACTATTATGCTGAATAACCAAGTTGCTTATGGATTTTTGTCCTTGCATTTATCACATTCCTTGAACCAATTTATACTTTTGTTTTCCACAACAGCTCATAGCAATAAGTTTCATAATTAAATGTGTGACACTTGACCTTTCAAACCTCCTCTAAAATCAAAGTTTTGCTGCAAGAGACTTTACTCTGACTCAAAAAAGCTCAGGTTCAAACATTTAATTTTGAGATAGTTTTGAGATGGATTTACTGAGACATTTCAGCTTTGTAGCTCAGATCTATGTACTTCTAAGTTTTCTACTGCTGTTTTTTTAAAAAATTATGAATATTTTAATATGAAATAATGAGCTCACTCATTACATGCCTTTAGCAGCCAACAGGCAGAAACCAAAAATTATTTGATAGGTCTTAAAAAACTGCTAATGTACCATCCATAAGACAGGTTGTAATGAGCGCTTTAATTTCTGACAGTCAGAACTCTGGTTTACACACAGTATAGGAAGATAAACCATATATTTACATTTTGTTTCTTTGTGTGTTTTTTTGGTGTTTGTTTTTTGTTTTTGTTTTTTCAAAGAACAAATTTTAAAAAATCAGGATGAAAACTTCTTTTGCTTAGCTTGGGAGAAAAGAAAAAGTAATTTGTATCATACCAGTATAAAAAACACATGATGGCAGAAGTACATTCCTCAGGGTTAGCAGATCATGCCCACCCAATTGGGACCAATTTATGATGTGGCGAGACTCCTATAATTAAATCCACGACAAAGTGCAAAATTTTACTTTCTAATATTTAAATGCATCTATTAATATAGTCCCATATGCAAATCATTTCTACAGTGCATATATGCAGCCTTCCACCATTCGAAAACTAAATCTTTGTTTCTAATTTTCCTTGGTAAACTCAGCAATAATTTCTTTTTTGTTTGTTTGTTTTTCAAGCAGAATACCCCAAAGACTTCATCACAATTCTTTTATTACAACAAACGTCAAAAGCATTCACAGATATTTAGTTCTCATTACACATTTTAAGTAGAAAAACATTTCAGATACTGTCTTGAACTCATTTTTTTCATTGTTTTAAGATGATCATTAGTGTCAGAGTATTTGAAGCATGTGCCTTTACTTAAAAGTACACTTTGAGACTCATCAAAAAATGTACCTCTTTGCTTCAATTACATTTTTCTGCAATTCTTATTCAAATGTTCCCTATTTTATGCTCATTATGGTCATGAACTCTTATCCACACTCAAACTGTTTTTCAAGTATTTGCCCAAGTCTACTGTGCACAGGAAGCATTTTGCTTGGTGAAACAGTTTTACACAATGGCTGGATTGCACCAAACCCATTGCTGATTTTCTTCTTATATATCCTTGCCAATTCACCTGGCCATCCTGCCCAGAGTTTACCTTTCCTGTATCTTTTGACTCTCATCTCTCATATCCAATCTCACTCATATTCATTTGTGTACTAACCTTTTTGTTGTTAGGTTAAGTATTTAAAAAAAAAATAAAATAAAATAACCTGGCAAGTTGTTCTTGATAAGAAGCCACCATCCTTAGAAACAGGTTTCATTTATCTGAATCACAGACAGGGACTATTATACAATGCA
Organism: Patagioenas fasciata; assembly: GCF_037038585.1. NCBI lineage: Eukaryota > Metazoa > Chordata > Aves > Columbiformes > Columbidae > Patagioenas > Patagioenas fasciata. Next base: position 12,370,592 of record NC_092532.1, read on the forward strand.
TAGCTATCAGTAATACTTACTGCTTCAAACTCTTCCTTGTGGTTCATCCATTTTTACAAATTATTATTTTATGATACTGAACAACCCTCTAGGCTACTCTTCATAATTCCTTCTTCTCTAGATGTCCTCAAATGTCCCTTTATTTCAATTATTTATAGACATCTATCAGTCCTGTTTTGGGGCTCGCAATGTATTCCAGCTATTGTGCATCATGGAAAATAAGTGACTGTTTTTACACGCAATTCTCAAGCAATTCTCCCAAGCACCACAGTTAAGATTTAACCCCACTGGGCTTGCAGCATATTGTTACAAGTCGCATAATGTCAAATGTGTTTAAAATAATTTCTGTCAAATGCCTCCAGCAAGTGAAATGAGATGGTTGCCAAGTTCATTTAACAAGCCTTCACTTCCTGACCTTTACAGAGTGAGACGTCCAAACGTTTCTGCCCGCCTAATCCATAAGATCACAGTCACCCTCATTAACGTACTGAGGTAAATCTGCAGTGGGACACAGACCGTAAACCCCAGAGTCAAAAGCTGGATAGACCAAAGATCTACGGGAAATAAACAGGGTCCTAACTCAGAAAACACTCTCATAATTGAATTACTGGAATCCATGGACATTTACACAATGACCCAGTGATCATGAAGACAGATCCAAGATACCTATATGAAAACTATTTATTTTTCAGCAGAAGACTGCTTCAGTGAATGGGTTTGATTCAGGGTTGGAATAAGGGATGAGGGTGGTTGTGATAGGAAATAAGGTTTTGAATATCATGCAAAGCCTTTCTTTTCGAACTTCAAAAAAGAAATACAACAATACAATTTTAGTACGATAAGAAGAAATCAGGAATCATACATGCAAACACAGGCTCATAAGGATTTCTATCAAGCTGTGCAGTGCAACTATTGATTGGGAGCAGCAAGACAGCAGAACCCGATGAATAATTTTAAGATATATGTCATAAAATTTGAAGAACTATGGAAAACAGATGTAAACAACACGAAATATTGTTTGACTGGATGCCATCTGCATAGAGAACTATGACAGATCCTCGCTAACACTGATTCTGCAGGTTCACTTTTGTACAAAATAATTTTGCAAGTATTGGTGTTCTTGACACCAGGAAAATGAGGTTATGAAGTTTAATGGGATGAATACCTGGAGAAGAGAGGGGGAGGATAAGAAAAAGAAGTAGTTGAGAAAAATGATTCAAACATTGATTAACAGGTAAGACAATTAAAACGTGAAATGCTACATGGATGAATACCAATTGCAGCAAGAGAAAAAGGATGCAAACTATTTCAGAAGAATTCACTAGAAGTTGGACTGAGAAACATGTCTACTGGATGTGAAGCATAAACTTCCATGTAAGGAGTGAAAAAAAAAGGAGAAGCCAGGATAGTTTAGTGACGAGCAAAAACAGGGAACTGACAGTTAAAATACAAATCCTTGGCAGAGAAAAAAACTTGATATAGAGCTTGAGTAAAGAAAAGTATATGTAGCAGGTAACAGCTAAATATTGTCCCATAGCCTGGAATTAATAGTCAAAGGTAAACATTAGACTAAATATTGTTTGGGAAGGGCATGTAGTACATCGGACGTGTAAATTCCTGCTTTGATGGAGATGAGGCCACTGAAACACTCGCAGGAACTCACAGCTCATATCCATATATTGTTAGCAGTGTATTCTCAGTTAATTCTGAAACTTTTGTTACAACATAGGGGGAATGGGAAGCCCAAGGAAATTTCTTTCGAATTCTGAAAAAGTGATCCATATCCAAAATAAAGAATATACTACAGACCTGCGACAGAAAAGAGTTAGTGTTCTACTTGCTGCCATACTCACAAATGACACACATTGCATTTTGGATGAAAAGGTCATCAATTGGTTCATTATATACTTGTCACAAGGTAAATGAACATTTACCTGAACATTCTTTTTAATCTGATGAAGGAGCAGCTCATAATGCATTTCACACCTACAGCTATTCAAACAATGGCAACTATATGTGAAAATGCAATACTAAAAAGATTACATGATTTCTAGAAGCTACATAAATAATAAAATAAGGACAAAGAATAACTTCTAGTCCTATCAACATGTAATATGAATGAAAGGTAATGTCTGTTCTTGTTCAGAGTAAACAAAGTGCACCAACACATTAAGCTTCAATGAATATTAAATTTTCATAAAAATATAATATACTTGATTCCAGCTTTCACTTCAAAATATTTCAGTATGCCTGTACGGCCAAAACCTTATGTCTGTCCTCACAGTGTATAAGGAGGATAAGGTTTTTCTCGTCAATGATGCATAAAGACATACAAATATATAACCCACAACTCTGATCTCAAATCACTGTCACTCCAGCGATTTTAATGGCAGCTTCTACTGTCTCAGGTTTGTTTCACCAAGATCCAGATTAACTCCGTAACATAATCTGGATCACACATAATCACACAATTGTCACTTAAAAATGCAGCAGAGACACCTCTCAAGTGGAAAGCAACAGCTGTTTAATAACTCACAAAAAAACTCCATAACAGCTGAGGACAATAGTTCAAAAAAACTAATTCAGCCTTCCTCTGCAGGATGAGTTTAGTTAAGGTGGTTGTTTGTACCAAAATTGAAATTTGGAATAATATCTTATGTTTACAGAATTTCATCATCAGATAAAATCAACAGTGAATTTAATCAGAACATTTTTATTATTAACTTTAATTCTCAAAGCGTGTTCTTATTTTGTTGAAACTGACGTATCTGCATTTACACAAGTAACATTGCTTAGTATTTCAACCGGTCCTACAATATTAGCCTACACATGATGTGCTTTCCATTTATTCCTATTATTTACTTAGCCTCATGCTACATAAACAAATTAAAATGACCCCTCCAGCAGCTAACCTTACAGAGAAAAAGGTGGAATTCCCACTCTGAAAAGAAATGGTGCACGTTATTTGGCCTGAATCCTAATCATGTCCTGGGGGTTGTCTTTGTTGATTCCAGATATGAATAAAAAAGTGTAAAACTAAATTGAAGCTTTGATTCCAAACTATGTTGGTTTGTTTGGTTGTTTTTTTGGTTTTTTTTTGACTGCAGACACAACTTTTTTTTCAAAAATCACTGCCTGCTGTCCTAAAGGGCTGTTCTCACCTCTTTTTTGGGGGAAGGATTCAGTGAGGCACAAAATCAGCAAGAAAAGCTACAAAATATGGTAATAATGTATTTATCAACACAGAGTTTTTTCAGATATTGTTTATAGAAACATGATTGGCATGGACTTACCTGTAGGGGATCCCTCCATGACATGACCAATATAGGGTCCTTCTTTAAACATTGGCCTGTTATCATTCTGATCAATGACAGAAATATCCAGGCGGACCGGACCATCAATGGTTTTCCCACTAATATCTACGACCTCAACTTCCAGCTGTACGAACAAAAAGAGAGAAGTAAACTCATTAGTTCTCAGTGAGCAAAGAGTAAGAAAAACCAGCTCAGATCAGTGCTGCTGTAATCAGACCCTCCTAAGGATCCCATTGCAGCCCATTCTTTCGGACTAGGCTCAGAGCGGATTTTAAATCCAAGCAAAAGAGAAAGACGGATGTACAATCAAATAAAGATACACCTTGGAAGCTTGAAAATGCCATATACCCTGAAGAATGAAACAACTCGAGTATAAGGAAAAAGACCTCCTGAAAATTTGATCCTAACCATGTAAAGATTGGGTTAGAATTTGTTTCTTCACATTTTTCAAGCACATCTAGAGTGGACACATAGAGAACTATCACAGTTTAATTGATGTATCTCCTAATGCTTGGTTAAAGGCCTTTTTTATTTAAAAAAATAATTTAAAAAGCAAGAATGCATTAGACATAAAATACATTTTCTCGATGTTGGCACGAAGTATTATGTTAGGGAATTTTGATAGTTTTCCAGCTTTTCTAAGGATGCACATAAGGCCGGAACAACATATGTATTCTTAGGTAAGTAGGTATATAGATACACACACACTCACATCACAATGCATGAAAACAACTGTTCAACACAAAGCAAACATATGCAGCTGAAGATTTGTTTGGACTTCCTTTACTTCTGAAAACTAGAAAGAAAGATCATACCATACATCTCAACTCTCCAACCAGTCATTACAGCAAACCACGCCAAAACTTCTTAGACAAAAGCTCTATTTAGATTGCAACTGCATGATGTAACTGCAGTTTTGTCTCCTCACCAAGATGTCAGTAAAACACAGCAATAAACTTACCAGAGACACAGGTATCATTTTCACCTACTGTACCCATCCCTGGCCTCAACTCTTTAATGGAGTTAAGCCAGTCAGAAAATGAGCCTGAGCACAGACATTAGTATCATCCTCTTCCAGTCTTTCCCTGAGAAAGTGGTAGCAAAAGGGGCTGGAAGACTCTGAGCATTTTGTTTATTTTGTTAATTTATTCTTCATTGCCACATCTTATAGCTGTAAGTTATTTATAAGCGAGTGATAAATCCTACTGGGGAAGAATTAGGTCAGAATTCTAATTCCTTATTAAAATGGATGGCTTATGATCACGTCTCTCTGTATTTTGTTATGCTTATAAATACGTTCTACTTTTACAGTTCAGTGTGCTGGTTATGAGCAGGAGTATTTGTTATGAGTAAACTATCTACTCACATACATTATTTGTAAATAGTGCCACAGTCCATTTTAACATCTCACTATCTATCCTCACTTCTCTAGCACTTGTTCTTGCAAGCCTTCCCCAAGCCTTATTTTTTACTAGATATACAGCTTAACAGCTTAAAAGCAAACAAATATTCTGATGTGAAGACAACTGATTCATGTGGCCTTGGCACAGTGGAAGCTTTATGGGGGCACACACCCCTTCAACTTTCAGGGCTTGTTTAACTCTGTTTTCTAAAGTCAATGTAGTAATTTTAGGATCGCATATGAGATAATGGGGACTAGTGAGGAAAACGCAGTCTTATTACTGAGCTACATTAAAGCTAGATACAGTTTTAGATACAGTTGGAAACTGCTGACAAAAAGATTTATCTTTGTAAATGTTGACTCATCAAAACGATGTTAATTGCTTTGGGAAATGAAAGAATAGCAATATTTCTCTGTGAAATTCCAGCAAATTCATTTTCAAATTCAAGATAATTTGCTCTTAATCTGTCTCTCAATATTAAGTAACTATACTGCTCACTGGAAAGAACAAAGGCTTTGCTAAATTTAAAAAACTTCAGCTGCTTTATCAGAATTGTAAGTCACCTAAAGCAAATGCTGATCTAACACTAGGGTTTTCTTTTTTTCCCAAGAATTACACAGATTAAGGAAGAGAAAAGAGATTCTCTTTAATAACTGAAATAGATTTATTTTATCATTGCAAAGTCCACTGTGTCTGAGACCAACTGGACAAAAAAATTGGCATGACAGGTCCTTGGGAACAGTCACACAATCTCTGCTTCATTTTATTAAGATAACAAAAAACTTAATTTTATTAGTTTTTGTACAAAACTTTCCAGGCTTGTCCTAAGCATTATGGGTTAACTCACCTGCTCCTTTTAAATCCACTATAACGTTTTCAAAATGAAAGTCTGTAGCACTGAAATGCTAACCATCTATTTTTACACTAGTTTGTGAAAGAAGCTGCCTTATAGCTCATCTTGCCCAACCAAAAAATCCCAGAAAAAAAGCATAAAGCCTCACTGCCTGCAAAACAAAAAAAAAAAAACAAGACAAAGAAACAAAAAGCCAGCAATAAAAATATATGGTTACTTAAAAACCCCCAACATATGCAAGCGAAAGAAGAACTCAAGTAAAAGACAATATTGCAACAACAAAAAAATTACTTCGAAAAGGCTGTAAATAAAAGCAGGTGGGAAATTAGGTTGTACCTAACTATTAGAAGAGGGAGAGGTCCATCTCTCAATAAAGAAGGGCAGGAAAGCCCATCTTTTTTTTTAATGTAAAACTTGACTGATATATGAAAGTTGCTGCATTCATTCTTCTGATGGCAAGAGATTGTAATTGATCATTGAGAAAGTAGCTATGTTCCTACCTGATTATAACATCGTAACTCTGAGGAAAAGTGGTGAGTGGAGACAGATTTGGGCAAACCGACCAGAAAAAAAAAAAATCTGCAGAGGTCTGTAGCTATTTATTAATGGACAACCCGATAAGATTGACTATGCTTTCAATGTTCCAACTTAAAAGTTATGGAATTGTGTACATAATGACAAAGTTATATTCATGATAATCTAACCAATCATATTTTCAGGAACACTTGAGGCTAAATCCCTATTTCATTTTTGACAAAAGAATACGTCCAAATTACAAAGGACAATCAAGGGTTTATGAGAACTGTTACACCTCACACACAAGCCTCCATGATAGCATGCAAAGCACATTTTGAATACTGCTTCTAATCATAGCTGAGAAACACTGATAAAATTAAGCCCACCAATGAAACAGAGAAAAAACCATAAAACTAAAAATTGCAAGCAGTCATAGATTTTAGCCTGTTTCTCGAGGCAAAATACTCAATACTCTCCCTTCTCAAAAATGACTTCTTGGCTTTCCATCTCATTCCCCTCACCATATCTGAAGTGCGGATCTTTCTCGTTAGCTCAAATTTACGGATTTACCATAAGTTTAGTAAGCTTATGCAAAGCTGCACAAACCTGTTTTTTTAATGTAGCCTTAATTCCTCCTTTCCACTCTGCGGTCAGCAATAACATTTACCGAAAAGGTAAGTCTCATTCTTACCCTTACTTAAAATAATTTCAAAGGTTTCTCCTCACAGAACGGTTGTTTCCATTTATTTATTGCTTTTGGTGTAACAATTCTGGCTAAGCACCTTCCCTCTCTGTGTATAAATGCCTCTTTTCACTTTGCAGCCAGGCAGCCAATGACCCCCACAAAATTCCGTCATAAAGTTGTTCATACGTAAACCTGAAATCTTTAAGTACTTAATTACCTTTAGTCGTTAACTGCCTTCTAATTTTAATTTCCAATTTGCAGCCGATAAGAATGTTTCTCATCGAATTCTTGCAGTTGTTTTAACAGGTGTTTTTTCTACGTGTTCCTCATACTCAGGTAACAAAAAACATAAAATCAGTCATTTTTGTGTGTGAAACCAGCACCTTTCCAGAGGCAGGAGGTTGCTGTGGTCAGAAGCACACGGTGTGTTGGGTGTCTGTACCCAGGTGTTGCAGGGAACCTCTTCTCAGTTATTTTGATGTATCTCTAGGTACAGACCGCTGCTGGCTTTATTTACTCATTGCTTGGTTCGAATTACTATTGAGAATGTCTGTTAGGTTTATTTATCATCAATTAGGTTTATTTATCATCAATTCTTAAGTGTGGATTCACAGTGAAGAAAGGCAACGGACTTAGGGGTCTTTCATGTAGGCAATTTCCTGGTAAGAAAAAAACTATTGGCCATCTTCAGGTCATAAAGAGTAGTAAAGAAATTCTCTTTATAGTGGGAGATTTTAGTAGAAATTTGATGCAATTACCTAAAACAACTCGGAACAGACAATAATTCAGAGAAATTAATTACAGTTAAATTTTCCTGCTATTAAGAATATGAATAAAATATTAGCTATATTTTTATAGCAGAAGAGATGGAGGTAAAGGATATAAAACCAAATACACTGTTTCTAATAGGTATGCCTTCCTTTCCTTCCCAAGGAAATAATTTGAAATGTGATGTAATTCATAGAAAAGCACAACATGGTGACCCAGTCTTGCTATGGGCTTATGTAAAAGAAAGCATTTTTTTAGGCAATACTTCTAGTTAAAATAACCAAAATGTAGTTGGTTAAAATAACCAGAAAGTTTCATACCATTACTACAGTACAAATGTATAAATGCATAAATGCCTGCCCTACTACACAAAAACACTGAAGTTCCTATCATAGAAAATACAGATTTAATTTCACAACATTCATCTATATATATGCCTTTAAAGAATTTTAGGGCTCTAGATTTCACTAAGAAAACTAATTAAAACAGCAACTGAACCTTCTGAAAATGCTTATTTTTTTCTCCACAAACCACGATAAGCTGGGTAATATATAGACTATAACTATAGTCTAAAAACTGAGGAAAGCAATATCTTTTGAATAAACAGTTGGAAAATATTCCAAAACAATCGTTCAAATAATTTCATTCTTTTTACCATTTTTTTAACCTCAGTTAACAAAAGAAGATTAAAGGTCAAAGCCAACGTAGAAAAAAGCACTCTTTCTGTATATACAATGTATGACTTAAATACTGCTCCCTTTAATGCCTTCTCCAAATTAAGCATTAGGTTTTACAATATCAGATTATTTCTATGGTAGTATTCTTATCCAATTCTACTCAGGAAATCTGAACCACTGAAATCCAAATTAAGGAGGGAAAGCTATATTAAAAAATAAGACTCATGTGAGGAGGACATTCCCCAAGCTATAATACCTTTAAGTAGTGTTATCCTATATACCGCCATGTACTCTGCAATGACCCATGAAACTGTAACTGTTCCGCACCTGAATCAGGTGAAAGACAGAACAGTTTTAGCAAATGTCTCACTAAAACAAAGGTTTGCACTGACCTTTACAACGCTAGAATCACCCTGCAGTTATTTCACAGTTCCTACTTTCTTTGCACAACTACCTCTTAGCTGTGTGCATTAATTAAACAAAAATTTCAAAATTCACAAGACTCCCATCTCCCAAAAGAACAACAAAAGGTGAATTCATCACTAGGTATGAGTCACTTCATCTTCTTTGATCATACCAGATGCAAGGCTTGGTAGACACATTAATAGAAGTTTTGTGAAAAGGAATTTAATATTATAAACAATCAAAGATGGGTTTTTCGCATTAGTTTTAAAGGTAATGGTCTTACTATTTTTAACCATTAATCACATAACTGGACTGAAAGGTAAGCGTCAACATCATAATATTCTGGCTTGTGAAATGTAACATAGTAAGTTCTTCCGAGCAAGTACCAAGGAATAAACATTTAAATGGTACTCTTTATATGATTTAACTTTTTCAAATTTCCCAGAATTTAAGCCTAATTAAGATGACCACCCACCCCCACCAAACACACACAAAACAAAAACAAACAACCAAAACACCAAACAATCAAACAAAAACCCCAGTGAACATGTGAATGTGCATTTGCTTACTGTACTAGACTTGGAAGAAAGGGGGATTTAATTTTTGCACCCACACTGGTACAGAACTCCTCATTGAGGAAATAACAGCAAACCAAACTGGAGTGACTGGTCCGATGCTTGATAACAAAAGCATACATCAACAGAAGAGCAAGAGAAAACGTGCTTAATGAAATTAAATGTGTTGTAATTTACGTTTGAAGCTAAATGCCGTTGGACAGAAAAAATGAGTTTTTTGGGGAAATAGGAGGGGGTTAAGGAGTGGAAAGAGAAGCTGCAGCTGCCCTTTAGCTTTCCTAGTTGCCTCCGTACACCCTCTGACAACAGCCTTGAAGAGTCAAGAAAGTTGCCTTAATTCAATAACTTCCTGTATATTTTCTACATTAATTTTTGTGCAGTAAATCTTTCTATTGTGAATATATTACTGTTCATCTTTCCCTTGAAGTGGAAAGTGCAAGAACATCATCTTTTACAGTTTACATTCAGTAAAGACCAATCTCCAAAAGCACCTTACACCTGCACCTCCTGTTGCCTTGAGGTAACATCAGAAATTGTCCGTTTCTCTGAAAACCTGTGGACTGGGAATCCAGAAAAGCCACTGCCATCTTGGGGGAAGATCTACCTCAGTGTCAGTAAAAGAAAAAATCCTGACCGATTAAACTAGTGTTTAACTTGTAGCTCTCCAGGCTCTTTATCCTGCACTGGCAGTACTATAGTCTGTCTTCTAGCACCAGGATGCCTCTTGATTTGCAGTTCACTTTACAGAATATGACTAAAAGATGCCATCAGTGAAATATGCTCATTGCTGCAAAATGAAGTTAAAATGCTATACATTTAATATTGTTTTATTTTAATATATTAAATTCCTCCATAGCACTAAACTAAGCAATTACGAATTCACTATCTAATTGAACATATATACAGTAAAGCTATTAGTGTCACAGTAAATGTATTTTCTTACACAGCCGTGTGTCTCTGAATCACAATACTGCTAAAAAGACGCTGTTTCCTCATAGAACTTAAGTCCTGAAAATGCATCTCTGCTGTGAGTGTAAAATGGTCCCTTCTCTTGTGAACAAAATCACAGAGCAGGAAAACACAAAAAAAAATATAGAAAGAATGATGCCATAAATCTCAGAGAAAAGAATAAAATACATGCTCACAGAAAGCATATACCAAAATGAACTCTGCCTTTTCTGCAGGATAACACTAAACCTAATTTCAAAAACTATTTTGAGATTTTTCAGATCATTAAAAAATAAAATAAGTAATTTGGGATTTTATAGAAGTTTTCCTATGTGTCAACAGAAAAAAAAAACGCACAAAATGGATAACCAGCTCATATTTTTTTACCACTTGCTCCCGAGGAAAATTTTTAAACATTAAACGTAAAGCTGGTCATCAAGCAGCAAATGGTATTCTCAGTTATTTGTGTCAGTTTGAAGCAGACAAGATTTACTCTTACCATTTTATGATTTCATATTTTTTATATTAAAGTATTTGTACAAATAATTCTTTACACACACCAGATTCCTTCTGATATTCAAAGAATATTTAGTTTTATATATAAGACCAAACACAAGTAACTAGCAATTTTTCAAAGCTTCAGTCCATCTTATAGCCTAGATCTGCCCCTCATAAAACCCAGTCCCTCTGATAAATGTCACTGACTGGGACACTACACTTCGAACCATTAAGGTTGCACAGGAGAAAACTGTTTTTTTCCGGAAGGCTCAAAATCCCCATCCCCCTTTTAGAGGTGGACATCAAGGCGGTATGAGGTACTCAATCTGATCGCAGCCATCTTGATTAATCGTGATAGGACCAACAGAACTGATTGATGCTATACAGCAGAGTGTTTCAAAAGAAAACCAATTACATAAGATAGGCAAAAGATGGGAGAAGAAACAGAGATGAAATATCTTCACCAAAGCCGTACACCAGATGAAATTTAAATCAAGCTTGAGTCTAGGTTGTTTGATCTCTGAATACAAGACTGATGGCTAAATTCTATCTCTTGCTGAGCAAGTGTTGTAAAATGAGATTTACAAAGGTTATTAAGCTACCAACATGCGCACAGTATGATTTTTCAAAGTGCCCTACAAGACTGGGCAATATATCTTATTAAAATCCAAACACCTTTGAAAGAGCTTTGAAAATGTGATTGTCCTCTCACTGTCTCATTTTTCCCCCAATAAACAGTATTTTACAGTTGTATACAGGCAAAACCACAACTGAAAAGAGTTTTCTTCATTCTCACAACAAAAAGCTACAGATTTCTAAAGGTCTCTCATATAGCTAAAAAAAAAAAAAAAAAAAAAAATTAAGATTATTTCTGAAGTATTCTTCCTGTTAAATATTATCTGTGAGTTCTGAAAGTAGAATGTGCTCTCCAAAAATAACCTCAGTGAACAAATGAGAAGTAAAGGACATCCCTCAAATCTGTGGAGCAATACAGCTCTTCAAATGAAGCCATGTGTACTTCACACAGACCAAAAGTATTATGGATGATCATAAAAATACTAATTGAAATCTTCCCATATCACAAGAGAACACATGTTGAGACCCTCAAAAAGAGAGGAGGGGGGTGGGGGAGAGAGAAGATATCAGGATTCACCAAAGCAATCAAGCCTAATCACCACAAAAAAAAAAATTAAATTAAAGAAAATCAAAAAGAGAGGAAGTAGAACTGAAATAAAGGATTAAGACATAAGCTGTGCCAGAATTTTCAGCCTCTATGCTGCACCACAAAAAAAAAAAAAAAAAACAACACAGACACTTACATAAGAAAAATGAAAAATGGCTTTGCACTTTTAAATAGCTTCTAGCAGTATTCAAGCACTGCTCACTGTTCGTACTGCTTGAAAATAACTCCAAACGGCATGTAGGACGTGGCAAGAGTTTAACAAATTTCATCTAGCAGCAGGCATCAAGCAGCACCAGGGTCAGAGAGAGCCCATAACTAATCAGACCTACAACAAAAATCCAAGATCTAAAATGCTCCAGTGACAAGAAAACTGACTTATTTAAGCATAAGAAATAAAGGTCACTGTAAATGTCAGGTATATATCTCACACACTTTTTTTTTTCTTTGTTATGATTGCTTAACATATCTGTTCCTACAAATGAGTAGGAAAAGGTCTTAGAAGTCAAGGACCACTCAAGCTTATACCAGTCTAGTAGAGATGTAACCAACCACGTTTCTCTATTTTAAAGCAACAAAACGAGGGTTTACAAGAGCACTTGTGTAGAGGACTTGACGAGCTGGACCAGAGAGCACCCAGCTCGCTGCTGCCGTGCTGCCCAATATCTGGCTCTGTCAGTATCCCTGGGGTGACATCGCCTCCTCTTTATAGGGTTAGTTTTGGAGTGACGATCTGCAGCCAGGAATTCTTCAAAGCCCCGTCCAAGAAAGGAGTAAGAGTGCTTGGGATCTAAGTGTCAATGAAGAGAAAAATTTAATAATCTGGAAGCAATGTTTTTTCTAATGGACCTCCTCTTTCTGAGAAATTTGCTTAAATAAATTGCTCTCCTTTTCAAAATTCAAAACAATCTCAGCATATTTTATATACTGCATTTTGCCACACCCTTGTAAGATGCCATTAAATTTCACCCTATTAAAGATTAGTCTGTAGGAGTCAGATAAAGAGAACTAGATGAGATTTATTTGTATCTGCTTTATAGGATTTAGATGAGTGTTCTGGAAATCATAAGGGCTCTGTGCTTTGAAACCCATTCAAGCTACAGTGCTGCAAAACCCCCATCGCCAAGAGTCTTTGCTGTGAAGCATTTTGTTATGGTACAAAACATATGTTATTCCTTTTTTCCAGCACTTATGCCATGATGATAAACTGTTAAGTGTCCTGTTTCTGTACCTATACACTCACTTCCAGATTTATTTATTTTTATTCTGCTTCTGAGTCTGACCCCAGTTTCTTTCTTAACCTCTGGCAGCCTCTCATGTACTTGATGCACCTGCATTACCAAATGTACCTGCCTGTTCGACCACAGAGCTGAACCACCTTCCACAGAGCACACCTGTCCTTCCTCAATATGTTCCTCTCTAGTAAACATTTTACACTCTGTTGACTCAGTTTGCTAAGCCAAAGATAACATATTTCAATGCTGATGATAAAAGGTTTGGGTGCTGGAAATGCCATCCATATGATTCGCTACCTACTGTATGTTTGGTTATGTATGTCAGTAAAGTGAGTTTATCAATCTTCCTCAAAATCGTCATAAGAGGTTGTAAACTGTTAGATTATGAAGGTTGAATTTGACATCAGATTGGCTAAATATATCACAGGAGTACTCACAGTTCACACTTTGCTTTCATTTCCCTCCTGTATTCTTCGCCTGGCCTCAGCAGTTACAATGATATACAAGCACTGAAGGTAACAAAGCACTTGTTTATCTCTCCCTGTTATTCTGAACTAAATGAGTTTTTGTTGATTTTGTCTACAGTCGGCTTTACTGAATTTCACATTATACCTGGTTGTTTCTTCCAAGAGGATGTCTGTGGCAGACACTTTTACAATTCAGACAGCTCATCTTCCTGGTAACAACAACTACGTGGATTAAAACATCCCAGATTACAAACATTTAGCAGATTCTCTGTTTCAGTCTTACAGTGTAGTTGGTTTCCACATGTTATTTTAGTGGAAAAAAGTTTGTAGGCATGTATATAATGGAAAGATATGCCGAGGATAGACTAATATGAAATAGAATGTTGTTTCAAATCATTTGTTCTTTCTCTAATCTTTGTAACTCTTAACATGTTGGACCATCTCTCTACATTAATTGCCAATAACGAAAGATTTTGTCAGTGAGCCTCAAATTAGCCAAATTAACACAGTAGTGGTCTCTTCTGAGTAGCCAAAGAGCTCTAAAGTGACTCCCAAAGGATGAAGGAGGGTCTGCTAATGTAGTGCCACATCAAGAGACAGAATTTAATTCATGTTCCTCTCTTTTTATTAGTTATATTTAGTCCAGGAAGTTTCTGAAATGCTTCACTGGTCTTTAGCACTGATGACAGCATTTCCAGTTAAAACTATTAATCTTAAGGTATAATTGGCAGTTCTAGAGTGTCTCACTGGATTTCTTTTTTCTGAGATCTCAGTCGACTCTAAATTACCAAACTGAGCATGTTAGCAAAGGCATCTCCTCAGTAAACTACATGCTCCATCTCCACCTTCCCTTAATTCTGAACTCTCACTTGATGTTTTACAACATAAACCAGCAGCAATTCTTGTACTATGTTTTCATAACGTTAGATCTCAAACAAATTCTACAGACTTAATGATTTTTCACAATCTTTCAGGACTTTATCAATTTCCCGAATTCCAAAATTCACAACGTATCGTCTTTTGTCCTTTTTTACCCTTTCAAATCATTTGATTATCTACAAATCTTAAAAGAAATTATTTTGACTCCAAAAATACAACTTAAGCATTTTTTGCAAGGAAAATTATGTTGCAGATCTCTAGTTTTTCATCACTTGATGCAACTGGGAAAAGATGCATGGGGAAAAAAAAAAAACACCGCAACCACAACTGTATATTATACATTTGGCAACCAAGAAAGAACTGAAAAGTCAAAATTATTGCAGTAAAAATAAAGTCTGGATATTTTCAATCACAAAATTCATTAAAATGCCATTTGTACCAAAAATTGCAAATGAAAAAGGCCTTTTTGAATGACAATTAGTAAGACCCTTTACTAAGTTCCTGTCTAAAAAGAGAAAAACAAGATTGCACCTCGTATTTATTCTTTGCCAAATTCTGGTGTCATCTGTGACTAGGTCTAGTCCTTTCTCCATTTTACTGTTTCTGTCTCTTTCTAGTTTTTACGCTGATACACACAGCATATATATAGCAATCAGACTTTACTGTTCAATAAAATAGGCATTAGTTGAAAAGTGCATAAAAGTTCTTCTTCACTCAGTTCTGCTACAGCACCCAAAAGCATTGTTGTTCTACTTGGCAAGGTCACTTTTCATCAATATATTGCCGGTTCAAACATAAGATCATTTCTTTTATTTGGAGTAACCTATTTATAAATCCATCACTATTAAGTAACTTGCCAGCTCAATGCAAAACACATACAGAAACTCAGTCCAATCAATACCAAGAGTGGGATTTTTGAGCTCAGATCAGTAGCAATCCATCAACCAGATAGAGCCTATCAAAAAGAGTAAAACTACTGTTCGTAACTGAGGTGTCTTGCAGAACTTTTGTTACTATGACACCAGCTAAATTCTATGGCATCGGAATAACAAAAAGGATCCAACAATTTATAGCAACCATATTTGCAAGTAGTCCAGTATCTTAAAAATATAGAAGTAACAAACAATAGATCACCGTAATATGATCACTTTCCATATAAATGTGTTCAGTGAACATAGATACTGAAGACATAAATGATAAAAAATTGTTGTGTGAACTGGTATCATAAAACTCCTTCATAAGAAAAACAGAATCAGCTCAAAATGAAACAAACCTTGAAATTATTAGGTCTACCTATGAAAGCAGAAAGATCTCAAAATATTTTCTCAAATGTAAAGTAGGCCAAGAATAATTATTTTAGAAGATTGTTTCACTTTATGTCAAAGAAGTAAATGAGAACAAAAGGAAACATACTAAAATCTCTAGTAGGTTGTTAATGTCTCTGTATGCTAAATGTTTTACGAATATGGTGGTGTCTCACCTTCTTTCAAAACCAGGGCTGCAGGAGGACACAACAGTTCAATAGATGGCACTCTGTGCTCTTGTACAAACAGCTTATACAACCCATTAAATGGAGACAGCCAAGAGAGATAGGAGTGGACTGAGTTCAGTCACCTGCCCTAATGTAATTCTAGTAAAGACACTACTTAAGAAGAATTCTCTTTATCAGAACATAAATGAGCTTCATACTAAGCAATTTAAAGATAGTGGAAGTTTTAACCACAGAAAACATGCCTGACAGAAATGCATTTTAAGTAATCTGACCTTCATCTTTCTCACTAAAAGGTCAAAAAATAAGGATGTCTGTGATTGCTTCTTCAGCAAGGAATCAAAATTGTACAACAGCAACATTTTCCTGCAGAAAAAAAAGGACATTCAGAGAAGGATGCACTGCCTATTTAGTAGAATGTTGGGGAAAATCTTATAAAAATGCATACTACTAAACACAATATTCATAGCTCATCAAATCGTGACATATTCTGGAATAAACTAGTAGCAAATGACACTTGGTCAGCCTGCAGATGTGGAAATAAGGAATTTTGACGTCCTTCCCTCAGACAGAAACCTGGTATCAGTGTTTGGTTTTGTCAAGTCACACAGCATATGTGGCTGTTTTCTTTCTTGTCATAATGAAACCCTTATTTGTGTAAGTAAGTTAACATCTAACTAAAGGCCAACTAAAAATTGTATCACAATCAATGAATTAAAAAAATAGGGCAATTTGTGATTTACTAAGGTGATGACTGATACGATAGACTAAGAAATATTTCTCTATTTGTCATTCAACATTCACATCACCTGTTCTGTGCTTCCAAGATAATTTCGCTTTTAACAAAACAGGTTGCTGTACATACCTGTTCCCTCAAGTAAATTTTACTCCAAATCTGTGTATAATTATCAGTGACATTTCTTAGACTTATTTCTTGTTCCTTCCACCAACAACCACAAAAGCTCATTTACCTTATGCAGAATGTAATTAGTAGGTATCGTATTTATTTGACAGCTTTCTCATTTTCTCAATTCTACGTAATTTGACAGGGACCATTACAGATCCATAACTAGTCTTTCAGAATGACTTTCACAAGGTTAGTTCACTTATTAATTGACCCTTGGTAATGGTAATTTAAGAAGCATATTAATCTCATCTGTCAGTTCTAACACATACTAGATGTATAAAATAATTTATCTTTTGCAAGGAGCCTTGCAACAGAAATGAAGTGTCTAAATTTTTAATTAATATGCATTTTCTTTCAACAAATGAGATTGGAGTGAAGGAGACTTCTTTTCAGCTGTTTTCTTTATTCTGCTTTAAAGCTCCTGCATTTTGTTATTAAGAAGATAAACACTATTTCACCAGTCAATAAAGCCTATGATCTAAATAATCATCTACAAAGGACATTCCGGTATTCTCAACATAGATCCCTGAAACTCAAAAATGTGTGAACAAAGCATTCAGTACTTCAACAGCAGTGTTTCTTATTATTACATATACAGATTAAAGGATTCTGAACTTCAAGGAGATTTAATTCACTAAGAATGTTAAACAAAAGATTACTGCTTAGAAATTGAAAAACTTCAACCAGTATCAGACGCTTGAAGTTTTATCTTTTTAAATCTGTTTTTCTAATGCATCGCAGGTTGGGCAGAGCCTGCAGTTTATGTCTCAGATAGAGGTATATAAAGTACTAGTAAGGGCCACGTGTAACTTCTCCTTTATTTCATTCATTAACTAAATAATGGGACCAGTTAACAGCAAGGGAAAGAGAGAGAACTGTGTAAAGAACCAGTTGTGCCCTTAGCGTCTGATCACCTGCACTTCACAACACATGGGTGAAACACAGCTTCCCGCATAAAGACTCCAAGGCAATAAGCATTTACTGATGAATGTGCACAGTTCTCATTAATGTTACCACGGGTTTGAGGTGCAACAGAAATGCTACGGTCTGTACTTAAAAGCAGGGAAGTTAAGAAAGCACAAGTTAAAAGCTGAGGTCCTTCTTCACCCCCCTCCTTCTGCTTCTCCTTTTGTGTCCAAAGAACCGAAGAGACCTTCTGAGAGGTAGCTTTCCAAAGAGCAGACCCTTACGCTGTAAACCCAGAGAGGCTCTACTAAGAAAGCAGGTCAGGACAAGATTTCTGCATTACCCTACAACCTCTTAAAGCTGTTTTTTACTTCATGCTGACAGGAGACTTTTACTGTTAACATATAGCAGCAATGCAAAATCCTAGCCGCTCTACAGCCCTTTACAAACTTCACTACGTAGACACCTTGCAAAATTAACCATGCAGAACAGACTGCAGGGCAATGACCACAGTCAGTAGGTCCACAACACATTCAGAGAGAACCTTCTGGAAAAACAAAAGTCGGGAGATTGCCAAAGGTGAGTAACTACCCTGGGTGACTGAGGTCAGTCTCTGGATCGGGCTGAGGGAACAGATGCTGTGGGAATTCTACTCCCCGCACTTGTGCTTCCTACCATGGAAAGCTACTGTGGCTTAGGAATGAGAAGTAAATGCAGAGGACACTATACTAATTTCTCATATCACTCCACATGTGGCTTATTCCCCACTAATGACAACTACCTGTTCTTTCCATTAATCAATCTCCGAAGTAGCGTAACAGATAGAAGACCAAACTGTCACCAACCATATTGAGAATTGCCACCCTGGTTAAACTCCCACAAGTTCCACATGTATTCAAATCAGGACAACAACTTGTTAAGAAGTAACTGTTCAGGAAACAAAACCAATATCTTATATAAATGCATTATAGATGATATAAGCAATGATACTACGATCCCCTGTTCATTGAAGCTTATCCCACTGGTATATTCAAGCTACTAATAGTTTTGATGATTAAAAAATAGAGGCAGGTAGAGCAAAAATGTAGCTTTGTCTTTACAGAATTCTATGAGTATATATGAATACTCATTTCCTCACAGTCATCATGCCAGATTTTGTTGACATATTTCAGATACTTAAAAAAATGATAACTATCTTATTTATTGGCTATATCGTCACAATGTCTCTCCCGCTGTTATAGTCTACTGCATAAACAGGTACTCCAGCAATTTTAAAAAGAAAAAATTACCCAATTGACATACTATAGTGTTTCCTTCAGAATCATTAGTGTCAATCATGTGAGTACAAGTTTTAAGTGCTGTTGAAATACATGCTACTTAAACAATTTATCATCATATGGAACCACTTCAAGCTTAATACAGCCCATGCACATACCCACTATTAGCAACTCAGCTACTATAATGTCATCTTTATTTTTAACAATACAGTAAGAACTTACTTTTAAAAAGCCTACTTCTTCACTCACAATTAATAAAAGTAACTCAGTTTCTTAGCTTTTAACCATCTAACTTTTGAAAAGCTATGATTTTTTTATTAAGATCACAGATGTTAGTGTACACAAGGAAAGATCCTTCAAGAAAGGATCTGGACCCTGTATGCAGATGTTATAAGTCAGGGAAATCACACCAGACTGTGAAACTGGTAATAAAATTACCTTGTCTTACTGCTTGTGATTCCTAGAATTCAATGACATCATGCATTGATTTTTGCCAGCTGAACATTTGCATTTCATTTGAGGATCTGAATCTGAAATGATTCTGAAGACTTGCGAGCATCAAAGAACTCTGTTCACAGACAAGCTTTCCCTTCGGTTGCAGTGTGTGCTCCTAGGAAGTAATACAGCAGCAAAGATCAGAGGTGATCTGGACCACGTATTACACTTTGCCACAATCATTACAAGATGGGCAAACTACTTTGTAATCAGCAACACATCTGGTGCTGAAAGAGTTACTGATAGCTGGAGGATCCTGACTGTTATTCACTGTTTTCAACAGCAAGTGGAGAAACTAACTGAACTGCCAAACCAAATAAAGCTTTACTTTTTAACTTCTCAGTCCCTAACTTCCATCCAGTACCTTCACCCAAGCTACTCTAGATCAATGTCTGTAGCAAAGAAATGAAAAATGGACAAGTGGAAGGAAAAGAGGACTCTTGGACTTTCAGTGAAATCGCTTTCATACATTGCAAGGTTTCTATGAGTAATAAAAAAAAAATGTATTTTGCTGTTTGTTCATTTTTATACTCTGTTGTAGCCTATTTTCTGATGATCACTTGTCTTGTATATTTGACAGGAAACCCATATGCCCAGACAACTTTCTTCACTTCTTACTAGGGAGAACAACAAAATTATTCACACACACATAAAAAGAAAGTAAAGAGCAATACATTAAGCGATTAATTTCTGTTTTGGATTAAGTATGAACCTTTTAATACCAGAGGCAAAGTCTCTCTCTTGAAAACAGGTTGCTTCTGAAACTCAAGAGGAGATGAATGTCCTATTTAATACCTTAAAAAAACCCCTGATTTACTGCATGGGTGGTCATCATCTTAGCAGTTCTTGCATTATTGTATATATACACAGTTTTGTGTATACAAAGTGTGTATACACAGTTTTGTGTATATATATACACCATCTTGCAGATCTAAGGGGAAGGTATTGCATTTTATGGAACCTTTCAACAACATGAAAGGAATTCATGTTTGTAAACTAGTATGTATCTTTCATAAGAGATCAAATAATTATTCACAGTGGCATCATACACACTGTTAGTAACCAAGCAACAGAAGAACAGAGATGAGGACGGGCCAACAGGAGATTCACGGAGCCAGGAGCCAGTTCGGAGGACCTGACACCCGCACTCCACACACACCTCTCACAGTTCTCCCCCCTGATAATGAGCTCAAGTAGAAAAGGTGTGCTCCCAAGCATTACTTTCAGTTTGCTTTCCTCCAGAAGGAGTTGAGATCATGATCTCCAAGCCTACTGCAAGAACCTGAAGCAAAAAGGAGTAAGAGGAGACAACTGGTGGATTCATTTCAAAAGCTCCCTCACAATCTAAATTAAAAGCTAACAAAGAGGCACCCTCAGATCAACCTCACGGTCTCCTCTGCTTGGCCACTGTGCAACCTCTGTGCTTCAAAGTCTCTTGCAACTTGTCACCAGATGTACTTTCATACTCAGATTTGGTTTTGGATGATGCTTATTACTGACCCCTCTTACTCATGTTAAAAGACAAGCTTGTGGTATCAAACGTTTGCATCCTGTCTAAAGAGCAGGTATGCAGGGAACCTCATACATAAAGCTGTTTGTCCTTCATGGAGATGAAACTCCAATCAAAAATAGACCGTTATGTAGAGAGGGCTTAGTTTATGCCTCCCTATATGAGCCAGAATGAAAGCATCCCACAGAAGAATCTGAATATTGAGCTTTATCTGCGTACAAGTTAGAATTCAAGTTTTTAATGTTCATTTTGCTTTCCTGTTTTTTCAAATTGTCCAGGAGGAAAAAATAGTAATTAAACACTGTTTCATGTATCATGTGCGTTCTGAATAGCTATTAGATGACGTTCCCCCCCGGCCCCAAAAAAAAAAAAAAGAGAGAGAGAGGAAAAGCAGGTAACACAACCATGTAAATCTCTGATGAGAACAGAATCTTCAAGAAGATGTAAAAGTCAGCATGGAATATACGCAGATTAAACGGAATTCTCAATTATGCTGCTTGAGAATGAAGTGGGTATAAATTTGATACGTCTGCAGCTGCAATCCTGTAGGTTGCTTGGTAATGCACATTGACAAATAAATCTAAAAACCAGTGAAATCTCTTCCACGGCTTGCAAGATAAAGCTGTTTCAAGATAGCTATGTAATAGTTTAAGAGTAGTTTTCTCTTTTATTGGAAGATGGGAATGCTATGCTTATATGTAGAGATTAAACATGGACAGGGGTAATCAGGGAGAAGGGACATATTCGTAAAAACCTGACCATGACTTCCTAATGAGCCAAGCCAATTTTGTAAACTAAGCTTTAAAATGTAAATTGCTCTCATTCATTCAGTAAACTGTTAGCACAGAATTTTAAAATGTGAAAGACCACATATCTAAAGACTGCTAACTACAATCTATGCTCTCTATTTTCACATTATTTCACCTTATTGCTGTTTATTATTTCTATTACGGTAACAGCGGGAATAAATCAAGATCCTTACTGGGATGAGCAGCATATAAACTAAACTATGTGCTTAGAGACAGACCCTGCTCCGATACACTCAAAATCTAAATTTAAAGATACCGTTGTGACTGCAAGGAAAACATTCACAGTGCTATTATTTCAAATTAAAATACAATCTCTGTGCCTAATTTTTAAGTAATCTCAGAAACAACCTATGTTGTACTGCCTGGCCACTGTGCAATGATCTAAGCTGAGAAGACTGGATGTTGAAGTCTTAATACTATCAACTATGTCTTTTCTAAACTCAGGGATTGTTTTTTCTAGATCTTCATGGATCCTTACTTAGGTATTTCATCATCCATGCAGGAAGCTCTAAAGGTAAGTTAGCCAAAAATGAACTATCCACATAATAAGAGAGACACTCTTACAGGTAATCAATTATTGAAAGAGCTGAAGAGAACTTGGAAGTAGCATCACTCTACCATGGCTCCAGAAAGTCAAAGCTAGCATATAAAATCTAATGATTACTTCACCTAGAAAAAATTTCTGTGACACTAGCTGTAAATCCACCCATGGTCAGACATCAGGAAAGCAAAACAGTCGAAGGTGCAGGATGATAGCAGCACAAGAGCAAGTCGTTAAACATATTTAGGATGGACCTACAGGGAAATTTCCAAACAGAGCAGTGAGAGTCTGGATTAGTTTTTCAATAGGATTCTGAGTGTACAAAAATCAGACTAAAGATAGACCTGGATTAGTTTAAGGAAATTATTATGATGACACAGATCATCATGTATGAGACCGCTTTCAGTTCCTTTTCTGAGACACGATAACTCTGGTGATGTCCCCACTCTTTCCGTACTTTGCCTTCCCTTTAGCAGAGAGGTGTTAAAAGACGAGAAAATGCAAAGCTCAATCTTCTTCCTTTTCATTAATCAAAATGTGATGCTTTTATTCATGTTACACATGTAGAATGAACCCACACACTGTTTTTCAACACATTCTGGCCACTATGGCAAATGACTATGACTCTTTCTGCAGTCTTTGCTCTAGACACCACTGCTCTTTTTTCCGCCTTCAGTCTTTGTGAATTTCTGCTCTATTATTGTGAACTGAAAGATTTTGCAAATGCAGAGAACTTGTTAAAAGTTATAATTGTACCTAAAATGTAAATATCATAATTCTTTTGAAAATTAAGGAAAGCTAACACCTAAGGCAACAAATTGACAATTGTAATCACTGAAAGCAGTAATGAATCTGGCTTGGATTTCACCTCGTGTATGCAGTCTGAAAATACTGTGTGCCATATTTTGTCTGTGCCATATGGAATGTAAATATAAAAACTTCAGTCCCACTCCAGAGCAATCAGCCTTAGCTGCAGCCACACCTAACATCTTTGCACTAACAGATGGTAAGTCTCTTAATATTTCATGGCACTGCCCCTCATAATTACAGGTTTTGCACAAATAAACAAAACACGCATTACACAGCACTTTTCATCTTGCAATAAAATACATCAGTGGGAACATTCAATACAACTTCAGTGGGTAGAACAGAAGAGCAGAAAATAAGGATTTCTTTGGGTTTTGTTTTGTTTTTTGGTTTTGTTTTTGTTTTTTTACAAAAGAATATACAGCAGAAGTTTACTGCCTGCATAAATTCTGTGACTTTTCAATAACAAAAGTCTTGGTGAATATGCTTTTAGCATTATAAATATATCACTGAATGATAATTACCACTGTAGTAACTATAATGTCTAATGCACTACGTGTTAATACTTCCTAGTTGACCCCTTTGAGTTTTTAGTGCTCTCACTTCACTAGGGTTATTTAATTACAAATGGATTCTGTTATCTAGTATTAAGACCATATCAAGAATTATTATCTGATTAGTGAAGAGCAATTATTTACAAAAATACATTAGACAGTATTTACAATGAAGAAGATAAATGTTTAAGGCATATATGTATGTTCGGCAAACTAAACTTAAGTAAAACTGAAGGTCTATCCAAATAGTTGGAAGTAATTGGACTGGAAAATAGTAAAACTGTTACTGATTCTGATAAATTCTCTCATTCAGCTGTCTTGAAAGAAATTAAACTATTTTCCAATCAAAATCTGGTTTTCTGTACTTTGACATGAACTGAGGAAAATAAACTCAAGACGAAGAACCACATTCATATCTCTTAGCATTAATTATCTGTGGGTTCATATCTCTCAGCTATGAATTACTTGTTCAGAATATAGTCCAAAGACCACAAAAAGGCAAGAGAAATCTCCCTTTTCCTTTTGTATTATTTTGCTACACTATTTGCTAATCTAAATCCCCTTGAAAACACCAAAATATGCCCCGCAATATGCTGAACTGGTTTTATAGTCCTGCCAGAGGAACCAGCAAGGTAAGACTCAGAGCTTTTTATCATCTCTGTCATTACCATTTGGACTTGCAAAATTCAATTAACCTAAACAGCCATTTCATATCTTTTCTATATTCTTCTGTTCTATAGAAAATCTATTCAGAAGGACACTTCATTGACTTATGTTTAATTTCCTAAAGCTCTTTACACAGTCTTGTTATATTCTGATCTGTGATGAATGCCACCAGTTTCAAAAGCGTGTGTACAATCAGTAAGGAACACACCAGAGAGAGCAAAAGTAGTAAAATCTGGATCCAGGATGGAAATTTCTACATGGGCAGAGCTGTAAGACTGGACTAATTTATCTTCTTCAGTGTTTTTGTTTTTTCCCACACTGCCTTTACTAGTCACGAAATATATAAAAATAGGAGTCCATGAAAATTCTGCTTGTCAGAAAGTGCTCAACTATCTTTAAAGTTCTTTAATATCAGTAGCACTCAAAGCTATTGTGACAATATGACACATGCACACATTTTCTTTTCAGAGTGAAAGAAAGTAGGTCTCTCTAAAACAAGCTGTGAGTAATTACTTCTTGAGGTTCTATTCATAAAAAACATCTGTTTCATAGTCAGGTCACACTTATTCCACACACATTTTTGTATGCAATTCGAGTTTATTTATTCTATTCACTAAGAGGGAAAAGAGCATTATTTATTTCCTAGTAAAGGCCAGCATTTTATTGGGGTCAGATGCATGCTCCTTTACACTCCTAGTAAAAATAACAAAAATTACTGAGAGAAATGTGGTATCAGAACACCTTTGTTTTCCCTGTGAGCTACCTGCTAATTGAAGCCCTGTGGTTCACCAGCACATGCGCACGTTTCACCCCTATTCAGTGGCTCCTCTCAGGATCACCAGCGACCGAGCTCTTGTTGCTAAGAAACTGTACTCGCTTATATTTGAAATATATATTATGAAAAGGTGCTGTTTTTCTCTGTGAAATGAATATGTTGCCAGATTGACAGCCATGGAAACAGGCTGAGTGGTATGTATTGTTTCTTTCAGTGTTTGACAAATTAGCCAACCATGCTACCTGATAAATGCGTTTTAAAATGTGAAATGCCGGCTTAGCTGTTGTCAGTATGCTAAGACAGCTAAAAAGTGTTTTGCACCAATTAAGATTCAGCCTTTATTACAGAACATATTTATTCACATTAAGCTAGAAACTGAAACTCAGAATCCTCATTATCTGAGAAAACATGGAATTGATATATGCATGTTATATTCATGTATATATATTAATATATCTCATCTTGCCCGTATGTGTATATACATATTTGTGTTACTGCTGTTCAGGTGGCTGGCCACATGAAGAAAACTATTTCAATAGGACCATGCTGTTGCTCTTAAAAATGAGGAATTTAAATGCTATGTTCACACTTTCCTTTCCACTCCTCTAACCTTTTATCAGTAAATAAAGTACGCATAACACCAGAGGACTATTAGAGAAAAAGTAAATGCATGGTTTGTTGAGAGACATTATTTTCTCCTAGGTATAAATAAGCAAGTAAATGAATACATAAATTCATAATATCTAAAGTGCTTCTCTTGACCCTAAGATATTAAGACTATTTTGCATTTCCTGCTTTAATAAGATTACTTTTTTCCCCAGTATATTAATAGAAGTCGTAAAATACACACATTAGGAAAGGTTAATTAATCTTAAAAAGACACATAAGATTAATCTATTTTTAACAATGCATTAAATTACCACTCATTGAAATACAACTGAAAAATAAGACTACCACCTTTCTGGTTCCATTGAGTCCCTCTAAAATTATTTTTTGCAAGAGTATTTATCTTCTTAAAGATTATCAAATCTCTTGCCCCTTAGTTGTAACAAAACAGATGAGTTCAATAATCATAATTTACCATATCATGGTTGCTCCTAAGGTGTTAGCATTTATAAGAAGCATTTTCCAGTGGAAAGTTATTCAGCATGTTACTTCTTTGATCAGTTAGGGCTGAACTGCCAACCCTCATGAGATAGCGATGACTTTGTAGTTCAGAAGATGCAATAACTGCAAGACCTGGCTTATGCTCAGTGTTACTGCAGTAGTTGTACACCCAACAGGCACAATTCAATTCTCAGTTCATAGGAAGGCTGCTTCTTATTATACAGGAACAGTGCAATAAAGGCTATCAAAGAGTTGCATATATTTAGCATATATTTCAACCAGAAACATTCATTGGCACTGTATAACATATCTTCTGTGATCTTCTTACTTCAAACAATGAAAGTTTGAACAAATTAATATTCTGAAGAACAATAATGGTAGCACAAAATTGAGTTATGATTTGCTGATGTAAGTGAATTTTAACAGAAATAAAAACATTTCTGATTGATGCAAAGAGTAATTCGAGCTTCCTTACTTTCGGGAAACTTTCTGATTCTGTCTTGCAGCAATGACCCTTTAGAGCAGTTTTCAAATGAAAGTGGTCAAGAAAATTTAGACTTAATTTAGGAATACGTAACACTACCCTGTCATGTGAGGTGGGTTTGTTTTCAGTTATGGTTTATATCCAATTCATTCCTGATATGATATAAGGTTACAAAAAATATTCTGCAAATTCTTATTTAATAAAAACTTCACATACTTCCATTCTAAAATATGTATGTGTTCATAAAAATATATACATATGTATGCATATTAATGTTTTTAACTCAAGAATGTAAAGGTGATCATCAACAAAATATCCATTCAAAAGAAAATTAAGTAAAAAACACTCAAAAAGACAAATAATTCAAACAATTCTGCTAAAGTGTCAGCAATTATCAGCAACAAATCAGTTCTGTAGGGTGTTTGGGACAAGTGTCCCTGTTCAGTCTCCCATGCAGCTTCCCCGCCATTCTATCAATGCTATGATATTAATTTGGTGTAAATTTGACTACGCAAAACCAACAAAAAATATATTTCGAAATTCTTTTTCATGTCTCCTTTATTGTTTCTCCTTTGAAACCATGGACAAATAAAGCATCTAAGTTCAGCTCAAGTATTAATATCTGTATTACTAAATATGCTTATAAAGGACTCGGAGTGGGTTGGACAAAATAAAAAAGAGCAATCCAAATCAATTTCAAAAAGACAATTTTGTTTTCATGCTTCTGTATATTTCTTCTGCCTGAATAATAATACCTAAGATTGCAAGGAGAGGTTTTCTGTGGCTGAGACTACAAGTAAATGAGAATGCAAAAGCAGAGAAATAAGTGCAAAAAGACTATTTCCCAAGCCACAGGATCCTGCTGGTTGGCTGTCACAGCAGGAGCCACTCTGCGTTACTGAGACTATTAGTTTCCCTCACAATCTGAGACATAAATGATCCATAAGAGAATTCATTGCGTTTCTACACAATTAAGAAACCAAGTTACTACAACAGAGAAACAAAACCAAACCAAAGTCCAAATTAAACATCAAACTTTTTTTGTTCAGGTTTCTCTGAAAGGAAGGTAGAGCTGGAGGAGCTGAAAAGCATCAGGACTGTGGCGAAAGGGAAACTTTTTCTGCTTGGTGGAAGCAGATGGCAAAACATAGGAACTTCATAGCAACTGCTGCTTACAGCACACATGTGAGACCAGAAACTGGCTCATTCACCTGAAGTTCAGTCAAGATGTTCCCATACGGGATTTATTGGCAGCTTAGATATTACTTCAAGCTTGTTGTAATCCACCTGGTTTAATCTTAATATCAAAGAGCTCAGAACTTTTAAAAGTATTTTCTGAGCCCATAGCAGCTAAGCATGTTTGACACCCCATCTGCTTTTGTTCTTGTTTCCTCCTCCCAAGAACCTATTCAGGTAACAATCACATTTGGGCAGAAACTGAAGGTGGGAAAGGCAATAAATGAATATTCTGGAAAATACAGAAATAAGGAGCATGGACAGATCTATTTCACTGCGAAACCCAAGAGAGTTATACTCAAAATATTATAGAATTGTTTTATAACCATATAAAATGAAAAATACTTGATCAAGTAGTTCTAAGTGTGAAGAAAGGAAGAGGAAAAACAAATACCTATTGATACAGCTACTTTAGAAGACTTCCACTTCAGGCCTTATCAATATTTCCACTTTTTCATTACTAAAAGCAGAATGGTATATTCGTGACATGTTGCTAGCTACTTAAATTTAATCCCATGAGAGGAAATACAGTGGCTAGAACACTGTGGTCACATGGTCCAAGTACCTCATAGTGGAGATAATAGCAGTTAATAGCAGCTTCCTTTGCAATGAGCAGGAGGTACAAGGTGTTTGTGCTGCACAAACGCTGGAAGAGATGTTAAGACTGAGAAGACAAGGACTTGTACGAGGGATACAATATGCACTGAGCAAATCAGGTTGTTGTTATAATGGAGGAAGATCTGAAGGGCTTGGACATGGCAAGGGTATGCGGAACAAGTAGAAAGGAGACAGTTTATTGGGCTGATTGGCAAGAGCATGGTTGGGTTGCCTCTATTTACTGAAAAGGGAGAAGGTGCAATGATTATTTCTGAATTTGCAGCAAGACATCAGGAGGACATGTCAAACAGAAAGGTTTTGATACATTAAACTTCATCAAGAGAGAGGTCAGGATGGAGAAGGAGCTGTCAGTAGATATATAATTGGATGCTACAAGAACAGACATGGGGTGCAGAGACAGAAGAAGGTGAAGACAGCCCAGGGAAAATCCCAGGGAAAGGAGATTCATCAGAAGAGACGCTGACTGAACAGCCAGAGGCAAGACACAATTAGAAAAAGATGGATTCAGGAAAGGTGAGGAAACGGAGATTTCCTTATCAAAGTATGATGGACAATGTCAAAAATTGTATCCTTCTCTGAAGGTGAACTAGAATTTTCTTCTCCTATTTTATTAGTGCTCTTGTAAAGCCAACCCTGTCCTTAGCAAGGTGCTGGGAAACACCACATGTGACATTTACATTGTGATATAATGAACCAATCTAAACTTGGTCAAGCTTTTTAAACATAACTATTTCTATACACCAAAAACTTTCAGTGATGTGAAAACAATTACAGTGCACTTCCAAAGTGCCAATATGAGGCACAGTAATTGAAAGCACCATTTAAATAACAATAATATGGATATGAAACATGTACCCATAGTTTGTAACAACATGATGTGCTCTATACCATTAACTTTTAATTAACTCCAATTTTGCCACAATTAAACTCAATTAGAGCAGAATGTCTGACATTGTAATTAGCTGTATATAAACACCCCAGTTGGTGTCACATTGAATTAATGTCTCCTGATGGTGGACTCTCTTTCCAAGGATAATGGATTTGCCATCATCAGACCGTTAATTGGACCTGGCACCTCATGTGTTGTATATATCTGGGACATAACACCAGAACTTAGTTTCCCGAACAACTGTGCTTGTCAAGGCTATACAGATTTCACACGCAACTTGCCAAATTCTTTACTGCACTGTACATTTTGTAATCATTCCTATACAGAAAAGCTCTTAAAAGTTTGAGTATAACATTTTGCATTCCAAATTTTACACTCACTTTTCTACTCACTTTCAGAAATGACAATTACTACACAACACAAAATATCATTATATATGTAGAATAAGAAACCACGTCTATTGGTAAGCATGAAATTCAATGCAATAGATCACTGCTTGTTAGCAGAGTTTACTCTGAATGATCTGTTTCTTCTGCCCTTTTTCATATTAGAAGTTCAATGCTATCTCATGAACAATCCTACTGAAATTATTGAGTTTTAGCTTAATATATTACAGTCCCATTGGGAAGTATTTGAACAACAATTAGTCTTGGTTCAGGATTAGACTGTTGATGCAATTATGCTCTGCCAAAGACAGACAGTAGGATGACAATACCTCTCACTTCATTGCCAACCTCAGCACTGCTGAGCAATGCGTGCATGACTTAAGCCACTTGGCATTAGTCATAGAATAAATCAGCATTTACTACCAGCAAGTGCACTAGTATCTGACTTTATGCAGAAAATCTGTGATATTAAGGTGGTAGCATAAGTAGAGAAAGAAAACTGATCCTAGCACCTTAAAGAAAATTAATATGTAAATCCTCTGAATTGCCTGACAACTGCTAAAATAAGTTACAGCCAAATCTAACACAACAGACAAGTGAAACTGAAATACTGGCTTCACAAGGGAGAAAAAAGAAGAGCATTTACTTCCCTGCTTATTTCACCTTAAGAAAGCTGTAGAAAAGAAAATCGCACAATGTTGTATAAAATACGGAAAATTGGAAGAAGAGAAATATATCACATCTTTTAAAGAGCTAAATTTTGTTTTAAGGTATGCTTAATATCTAAAAAGCTAACACTAAGTGAAATCAGTGTGTAGCAGAGTTACTTAAATACTAACTGCTTTGACGTTCTTGTATTTTGAAAATTATACATTTCAGTTTGTAAAGAACTTCTGGCTTCCTTTCTTACCACTCTAAGTTCCCCATTTCATTCCTGTTTAGGATAAAGGAATCCTGTTTAGGATATAGCCTGTGTAGACCCTGGTCAATGCTACTCACATAGGACAAGTTTTGTATTATGAAAAGGAAAACATTCTCATTAATAAGCAGCTTTAATAAGTCAAGCTTACAATGGTGCTTATAAGCTTCATGCATATGTCCTAGTGTTCTTTGTGAAAAGATAAAAGAAAATTGACCTGCTGGATACTTACCATAATTATATGCTTCTCAAAAGTTTTGGTATTCAGAGCAGAATGCGTAATTAGTTTAAATCATACCTTTTACATTTGTCATAAAATACTATAATTTATGGTGCTGAATAGCAAAAATTAAAATTGAGACGCTAATATCAGCACATTAGCTTCTCACATAATCAGAATGAGGATCTCAGCAGGAGCAAAGGATCCTCCCAAACAGGCGCAGCTTTGAGTCTCTGCTGATGCTACACAAGGGGCGGCATCTACCAAATCACTAAAATTTCTTCTTTGGGGATTAGCATGTGCTCTCAATGTCTGCAGGGTAAGGTGATTAACATGTGCATATTTTGCAAGAACTGCTGAGAACAAAAGGTCATGTTCTGTGGTCATTTCCAATAACATTGAACAATCATATATACAGACTGAAAAGGACAAATAATGATGATGGAGACAGAATAAGTGAGGGAAATGTGTTCAGCAAGACATTAAAGAATATTCTAAGAAAGTCCAGATCAAAACATGAGGAAGAAAAATGGAGGAACCTCACATAACGAGGTAGAAAAATACTGCCAGAATTAGGAATAAACGTGCTCATAAAATTCTTGGCATTTTATCTGTCATCAGGGAAGGTTCTGGTTAAGTCTCAAATACAAATTCATGTGCCTGAAGAATGCCTGGAGACTCCTGCAGCAAAGCATGGATCAATACACCACAAACACCAACTGCAATTGAATATACAATACCCACACTGTCACTTTAAATACTTTAAGCAGAATCTGTTGGGAAAAAAATCATATATGCTACTGATGGCATATATTTGTAATTATTTTCATTGAATCACATCTTCAATATTTCCAAAAATTAATGGAATTTCCTCTGTAAGCTTAAAAACTGCAAAAAATACATCACTTTTTTTTTCATACTAATTGCTACTACTCTAGGAGTTTGATTTACAAGCAGGAAAAAAAATGGTTCTTGAAGACAGTTTTTATTCACAATACAAACCTTTGTCAAAAGCCTGTATTCTGACTGCTATACTTTGGGGAAATGACTTGAAGCCTGTCTAAGAGGTACAATTTTGCCTTTAATTGCAATTTTAATTCAGAATACTACTAATCAAATCACTAATCCCACTCACTAGAATTTAGGAAACAACTCGCTTTTTATATTTCAGCCTGGGAAGATCAGCCAAGAATTGACAAGGGAAATTACTTATATGTTGGCATCTACAAGTTCAAAGTGTGCGGTAGAAGTAGTAAGCACAGCATTGATCAAAGCTACCAATAAAGAAATGGAATTAAATTAAATGTATATCCTCAAACACCTCAATTCCTTTAAAGCATTTTCTTTAATAAATACATTGCTAATATAAATTGCAAACAGGTTTAACAGGAAGTGAATATCAGTATCATTAGGTGACTTAGTAGGTTAAAATTAATAGCAAATGTTAATTTTGCAATTTAAGACCCGACAAAATGCAGTGTGCTTTTCAAATTGATGTGTTGTTAATATATTAAAGGTTACAAATGAAGTTACAGCCTCCTGCTTCTGTACTGGCACATCTGTGTTCTGCAAAGCTGAATGACAAGCAAATTACATATCTGAAGAATCCGTTGCTGCCTCTTAGAGCCCATAACCACCAGATTGTGCGTTAATTTCACATACAGCAGATCCAGTATTCAATAAGGTCAGTGTCATTAGATCCACACAGCCAATAGCACCAATTTTGTGAACCCCAAGATGTGAACTCAGAAACCCTTTAGACCTGACAAGTACCAAAATTGCTGTTTTTTCTCCAAGTCTCTATTGGAAACTCTAGATTTCTGACAGAGATGGAGATTGCAGCTCTCTCCAAAGAAACTCTCCAGTTGCTGAGAATAAAGTTCTCAGAGCTGGGAATCTCAAGGCTGTTGAACGAAACTCAGTTCTCCCTGTGAGCAGCGGGGGACACTTGTCACACTGACCATGGGGAACTAGCAGCTCAGGTAAAATGACTTGCCAGTAGGGTATTCTCCCATATCAAATGTTTTTTTTCTCCTCTTTACAGGGGAAAATGTAAAATACAGTAAGGTTGCATAGCATTTAGGGAATATATACGTTATTTTTAGAACACTTTCTTTACTGATTTTTTGTCCTCTGCACCAGGTTTCCCTACCAGCAAGGGGAAAATGAAAGTATTTTACAAATTGTTTCAGAAAATAAGAAAAATCGGTAGGTTAAAACTGTCATCATTTTCCTCCCTCTTAGTAATTTCTAAGTAGTAAATCATAATTCAGTTATTTAACTCTATTAAACCTTCTAAAACTAACAGAAATATAACAACAGTATATTGCTTTATTTGTTCCCGTCTACAAATAAAATCTGTACTCTGTATTCATATCACCTGTGTATTATGTATATACAATACATTTAAGAAATAAAAATAATAACAGAGCCTTAAATAGATAATAGGTATTTTCAGTACCTTGCATTCAGCTATCTGAATTACCATTATGTAGAATAAATACTAAGAATAATGTCTGAGCAGAGCCTGGGAAGAATTCTGCAAAGATGATCTATCTATAATTTTCAAATTTCAACTGCAAATGCAACTGCATAGCAGGGTACACCATATAACATGTGCTAATAAGAAAAACCCGAAGAAATTATAATTAATGTTTATCCAATCCTCTCATGCATATAACCATTTCATACAGAGGTTTTCTAGCTCCATATCCCTTTCTCCAATATTTTACTCATGTGCTTTCCCACTCCAAAGCCCCTGGTCCCACCTGGCCTGTTTTATGATCCTCTACATTTTAGTGCTGGACTTCAGGAGAGATTGGAGCAGAACATTTACCAGCATCTGCTGTATTGAGCAAAAATGTCCTCATGGGGTAACTTCCAAAGGCTCAGGATTACAGTTAATGTATCTGCCCTCAAATACTTTTAGTCACACACCTGCGCAGTGAGTTTTGCCAGTAGCTACTGAGACCTGTTCCATCCTCTAAAGAAAAATCACAAGCAAAGTCCCTCAAAACATAAACATCTATCATGTGAGTCTAAACATATGGTGTTTAAAGCGAACTGACAGAAGCAAATAACCTGTTGAAAAATCTTAAACAAAAGTCACATCTCTACTAGGAAAAAAAAAAAAAAGATATCTGCATAAATACAGCTTCATTTTAAGGAATATGTCTAACTGAGAAATAATTACTAATGACCTGAGTAAACCAGGACAAATACAGCAAGACGCAAGACTTTTATCATTTACATGTTAACAAAATGACGTCAAGTAAAATTTACATACTATTAGAAGTCTCTTCTCACAATGGTCTCAAAATCTTTGTAACTGTAGTTCCCTCCACCTCTCTAACTCATTTGCTATTATGCATTGGAAAAGACCTAAAGAAGGAAAAACGTGAACACAGAAGAATCACCTGTTCCCTTCAATGTCTTCGCTACAAAAGACTGATAAAGGGAAAAACAGAGATTCTTGCTGCTCTGTTTACAATGTGTTTTATGAGTTTCATCACAGTTAGTGCTCTTCTTGAAGTCCCACCTATCAAGTCCTATCATGCCTTTATTTTAAAGAGATGAATATGTAACTGCCAAAATAACTCCAAAGTTCAGATGATGTGGATCAAAAAACAGCCCAAAAGCCAGATTAAAAGGAACTCATTGCATCACTCAAACTCTCATGCAATCACTGGAGCTCTGACATATTTTAGATTCTCAGGACAGGTAACATTTCAGATGGTGACAGAAGGATGCGTGAGGTTCAGCGTGACTGAAGTCTCTACAAATAACTTCAAAATACAGTAATTAAGAAATAATGATAGCGTACTAGAGATTTCATGCTGTCAAGCACGGAAACAAGATTTCCATTTGACTGCAACAGAAGCAAGATTTGAGGGGAACAGACAAAGTAATTGTATATAAATCTGTTAGGATATGGTAATGTTTCTGATATCATACATTTATGTTTATACACCGACATATACTTTTGGATATATTTGTAGGTATTTAATCGAAGTATAGCAGAAAAGCAACCTGTACGCAAACATATATGCAACATACTGAGCTGCAGCTGTATTTTTTTGAAGTGGATTGCTACATAAATTAGTCTTTTGTTGTTTGATCGGTAAACGTTATCAGTCAGAACTATCTTCGCAAAACATGTAGTTTCATTTATTTTATTTCTTGTAAACACTACAGGGTTCACCTGTGATGCAAAAGGAAAACAGATTTCTATTTATACTCATGCAGCATCCATCCCCCATGACACACAACTCAAGAACAGTTCATTGCCACCAATATGATAACAGAGAGACAACTGAAAAATTTGGGGGTGGGGAGGACGTGACCCACAAAGGGTTCTAATTTAATTTCCACAGATCAAAATAGAAAATTTACTATCGCTCACCTCATGAGAGGAGTCCTGCAGTGCACTGAAAATCTAGCAGTCAAAAATAAAAAGCTTTGAAGATGACCCAAGAAAGTGGATTTTTAAGTACTTTTTTTTTTCCCCCAGCTCACAGTAATTTTTGTATTATTTCAGTAATGGAGACTGACTTCTTCAAAGTCTCTTACAGACATGGAAGAAATACATAACAAACAAGCCATAGTAGGGACCCAATGAAACAACTGCATCATATTCGGGCTCCTAAACCTTGGTGCCAGAGTGAGCAGGAGCAGAAAGACTGGATTTTGAAGATAACTGTGCATTCAACTGGAACCATAATATTTAAATGATGTGATCTATTGTAGCCTAATTCTCTCTAATGACGTTAGGGAAACACACGCAATGGAACACACAATCCACAAACTGAATCACTGAGGCATGCTTATTTCTTAATTTGATACAAATTCTGTTCACACATTCTGCAAAAATTTCATGCCACTTCACATTAATTAAAACTTACCTCTGCGTATAAAATAAAAACCTGTTTATTGTATTTGCCACAAACATATGCATATACAGCTTAAAAATTATGGCCCATTACCCTCAATAATTTTACACAGATCAAGTATTAAAACCACAGTTCTGAAGTCATAGAAGTATTTATTATATCAGGTGTTCTATGATACCGCTCAGTTTTTGAGGCTGACCACTTTCAAAAGGACCATAATTCCAGTGTTGACAAAATTAGGTATTACAATTATTTTTAATAAACTAAATGCTAGGAACTTCCAGACAATCATATACTACTTAAATTAATTTCCATAATTTGACAGAAGAGATATGCAGTCTAAAAAGCATTAAAATGGAAACAAAACTCAATTTTCTACCAACATTTCTTAGTATCACATATTAACTAACTAGGTTGTTTCTCAAAAACTGAAGAAAAGGAAGGTTCATGACTTTAAAGTCAAGGGTTTCCAGAACACAAGTTCGTAAAGGGATTTACGTATGAAAACACCAGGTTAGAATGGAGAAAGCAGCACAGCTTTCGCAAAGACAGTGGAAAGGTTCTATACAATGATAAAACAAATTTACGTTTAGATGATGGTTATGCATACCCCTAGCAACACTATTTATAAAGAGCATAAAACAGGTCAGTATGTTTGAATAAGAAAATGCAGAGAGTATAGGAAAATGTAAGCGAATGACAGAGAACATCAATAAAGACGGGGGAGTAGAAAGGTTATAGAATGAAGTTAAAAGTGCAAGGGATAAAAACAATGTGAGAAGGCAGAAAATGGAAAGAAGATTGCAGGAGAGGATAAGACAGGTAATATGATTTTTGTCAGGTACAAAAAGAACAAGAGGTCAGAAGAGAGACAGCAGGTCCTCTAGCTGCAGGCAGGAAATTATAGACAAAAAATATAATGAATTCATTGCCTTACTTCTCAAAAAATATATATATAAAGGAATAGTTATTACAGACAATATCTCAGTTTTCATTTAAGAACAGAAACTACAGATTGTTATGGACCCACATTTCCAAGATGAGGAAATAGCCATTTAAATCGAGATATTTCCCACAATTAGAACATTAAGATTCTGAATTTTGACCAAATATCTAAATAACACAGACTTCTTTCTTTATTGAGAGCAACAAGAGATACAAAACTTTATGCAACCAAAATTCTAAAGCTTCTGTATTAATGCTGCATTTACTACTGGACTAGAAAAAGCTTCTAGTGTTGCAGAGTAATGAATAAGGCCATGCCTTCAAGACTTTGACTTGAGAGACAGGAAAGGTACTCTGTTTCAAAATCCACATTGCAATGTTTTTGCACACCTAGCAAAGGATCAAGAAGCTCAGAACTGGTACACATCTTCCAGAAAAAAAAGGAAATACATACATATATATATATGCCTAATAAGAGATTAAACATGACACTCCTCAGCATTCATAAAGACAAGATTTAAGTTTCTACTTAACCTGTGGCTAGTTGGCAGAATGCTGATATATCAAAATGGGTTCCAGAAAGGTTTTTGAGCAGAAAAAGATTTCCTAAGCAAGTTGTTTGACCCTTACCAACCAAAAAATAAGATGTTCCCATTTTTCCTCTAAATATCTAAGCTGTGCCTTTGCGTACATTAGCTTAATCAGGCACATCTGAGTGCACAGCAGACAAAAAATATGACAAATTGTATGGGACTGGGATTCACAAGGCAGCAGGTAGAACAGAGCTCAGGTGTAGGAGCTCCCCAGCCTTTCCCTCCCCTCCGTTCAGCCCTGACGTGCCCTTGCTAGAGAGGCATGAACCACCAGTGGTCCCTGTGGAGCTGCTGTCGGGTCCATCACCACACACACTGGGAACAATTCTGAGCGTTTGCAAAGCAAGACTTTGTCCTTTCACTGCAGGAAAACATGAGGTCTGGGGAAAGGGCAAAGTGTCTTCCCAGGTATTTATGCAGCACCTAGAACAGTGAGCTGTCAGCAAGGTATTTTGAGGGTTGGTGTAATACAAATAGACAAGAAACAAACAAACTGATCATGGTAAAGAGTGAAGAAGTATCATGATGACTTTTAAATGCCTTAAAATGCAATTAATATGTAATAGCAAAAGTAGTTTCACAGACTATTAACGTAATGTGGCAAAAATGTAATTAGTCTCCTCTTGTTTTAGTGAACACATCATTATTCTTTCCAGGAGTGATGTTCTGTTAGAAAATAATAACAACAATAAACAATCAAACAAACAAATCAACCACTAAACCAAATTTTGTGTCATTTGTTACTGTCTCAGTAAAATCCAATTTTTCTTTATTTCCTAACTGTTGTGCATTTCCACCTCCCACTCTTCAATGAGAAAATATTAATTTTACCTGGTGTTCGGAGTTTGGCTTATTTTTAGCATGGAATTCCAAGCCCACTACCATGTCTTGACAGTTGTAGGCTATGAGCAAACCTCTGCTGATTTTTCTCTTTCATGAAACTTCACTCACTTCCTCCCACAAATGAAACGACAGTGCTGTTGAACCACAGGAATGCCAAAGCCATGCAAGCAGTTAGATCTAAGAATAAAGCATATGCCCTTCAACAAAACTGTTGACTTCTGTGA
The DNA here is from genome assembly GCF_037038585.1 of Patagioenas fasciata. Classification (NCBI taxonomy): domain Eukaryota; kingdom Metazoa; phylum Chordata; class Aves; order Columbiformes; family Columbidae; genus Patagioenas; species Patagioenas fasciata. Next base: position 12,409,084 of record NC_092532.1, read on the forward strand.
GCGTTCCACACAAATGATATGAGGATGCTCGTGGCTTCTGAAATAAATGACAGTACCCTGCTGATATCTCATAACATTAAGATCCACTGTACATATTGAATGGACTATTTGCAGTAAAAATGAACAAGATATGGTAAATTAGGGAGTTTATATAAAATAGATATCTTGTTCCCCCAAGACGAAATGGGAGAATACACATAAAAAATCCATGAACTTTAACTTCGTTTCCTGACAGGTTTTCTTTTTATCCCATAAACTAACCTTGGGAGAAAGAGAGATATTTCCAGCGCCTGGAAATCTCATTTATATCCCAGCTGTGCAAGCAGTTATTTAAATCTTATTTTAAGAAATGGGACTCTGTGTAAAATTTATATGTTTAAATATCTGATTTATGCAAACAGTTATGGTGACCACCTTGTTTTTGACCTTGGTAAACAACCAATGCCAAAACATTCCCCATGAATTCAGGGTCTACCCATAGAGAGCTTGTCAAAGGACTCAGAGTTTTGCTTCTCCTGGGTTTGTTCCTGTTACTGCATTTCTAGGTTTCATGAAATATCTCTTAATACTCAAATGTGCCATTTCATAATCTCAACAGGAGAAGAAAAAAAAAAATCTAATTATCTTTTAACAAACAGTACTTGTTTTTCTCCAATATATGGCATCCTAAAAAAATGCCTTCTATGTCTAAATCAATTTGTTACAGAAGAATAGGAAGCAATATTTTTTTTTTACTCATCTATCACTCTTAGTTTTTAGATTAAAAAAGGGGGGTTTTAGCTTGACAGATTCATTTACTTCACCCTTTCCCTTTACAAGTAAAAGAAGCGCTAAGCCATGAACAGCTATGTCAGAAACAAAGTTCAGTGCCAGCACTGTCAGAACCAAGAACAAGTTTCCATACGATTCAGAGAGTCCTCTGGAGTGTAATGCCATTTTGTGGACAGGAGATTCCAGTCACCAACAGTCGCTGGTTAACAAGAGACAAAGAGCCATGCAAAGCCTCATTTCAGGCACCTCAGATCCATCCAAGGCATCTCAGCGATGCTACCCTGAGAAGTTGCCCTGGAATAAAGGTGTTGCAGAGGGATGAGATTTGCATCACCGATGGAGCTCACTATGGGTTACAGAACCTGCATGGTCACATCATAACACACCATCAGCTTGTCAAACTTTGCTGCTCCGAAACTTTTGGCCGCAGTGAAAATTTCTGAAAGGAGTGTTACAACAAAGTGACATTACCCCCAGAGTAGACTATCTGAACTTTTTGCATTTTGCATCTTCAAGACTTGTTGAAGTCGAAGGGATTCTGATATAAAACTAAAGCTGATTTCTTCTTCCTCTATGAAAATGCCTATATTGGAATAATACCAGTATAACAGATTTTCAACTGTGAATTGACCAATTTTGGATGCTGTGCTAACATAGGTTTACAGAAATTATAGCCTGTGACTGCTATGTGAACAGCAGCGCAACTGCTGAGACTTGACTCTGTGCTACATTTAGATAGTTGTGCCAACCTCAGGACGTGGAGCAGCCTGTGGGTCCTTCATGTGCAGCCATGACACGGGGAATTCAATGTTTTTTCAAGAGACTGCCCATGCTTTTTGAGATGCAACCTACAGCAATTCATTATTTTCAGAATTCACATTTTCCTCGTTTGCATAGGCATTATCAGCATCTTGCTTACTGAAAAGTCCATGTAGGGATAGGCAACAACCTAATGGCACTTTCTCAGGCAGTCTTCATTTCTCTCTGTAGTCAAAATATGACATTAATTCAAAACAGTTCTCTGAATTTACCTGGTACCACAACACGTAAACACATTAATGAGTACATAAGTAAACATATCAATATAAAGAAAAGAAAACACATAAAATATCTCACACACTTTCTACATATATCTGTGTAAGGCAGTCTTTTTCACTGCCAGAACTTTAAGCTGTATGTCACTTGATGTAACTACAGCTCATTTATATAATTTTCTAGCTTATTAATACTAATATCCAATAGCTGCACAAGAACTTTTTTTTTCAGTGAAATTTTCTTTTCTCCTTTCTAAATAACCAGGTTTCCTCCTTGATAGTTTGTATTCTGCCATAATTCCAAGCTTTTTTTGATGTAACAGATGCAGTTTGGGAGCACCAGTATTTTAACGGGTTTTCTCTGTGTATTACTGATGTTTTAATTAAACCAAGCACATTTTACTGAAATTTCTATATCTACAAGACCAAACCCCTCCTCCCACGGAAGGCTGGGTGCCTTCCTTCAGGATATTAGTGGGAGATGACTCAGGAGTGACATTCCCCATCAACTGGTTTCAGCTCAAGACACAGCAGATCACTTACACTTCAGACAACTCCACTAGTGCAGATTAGCAAGATTAAAACACAGTTTAGACCAGTCTTGAAGTCAGAAGCAAGTTCATGGGTTTCCTTCTCAAAGAGAGGCATGCTTCTGTGTGCTGTCTATATATCTCCACACTGCATATTGCAGAGACTCAGTATCGGGGTATGATAAATCATTCTGAAAAGGATGTAGCTGCACTAAAATGGACTTACACAGAAGACAAATTCGTTCTTCCATACAGGATAAATTACAGCTGTTCACTTCTAGTTTTTTTGCTACAGTAATACTTTCAGTATCTGCAAAAATGCATCCCAGTACTTGGAAAAAAAATCTCACAAAATACTCCTTGGCATCCAACCAAGCTAATTTTCCTCATGATTGTGAAAGCATTTCCATTATTTGTTCCATATTAAACACAGAAGTGGAGTCCACCAGGACTGCAGCAACATCCTAAATGTTTGGCTCAGTCACAGAAACAAGTCTCATGTAACTCAAGCAGTTCACAATAGAGATTTGTTGCTGTTATTGGTCTGAATTCTTTAGCCTGTTATCAGTCTGCTTATAATCCAACATACAGAAACACTACTACACAGAGGTAATACTCTCAGTTTGCTTTCAGTCCTGTTAACGTAAGTTTTCTCAATGTCTCAGTCTGTCACTATCATTTGCAAGGCACCCTTTCACAGAAGTGTGATCTGTAATTAGAAAAAAGCTGAAACTGATTTCACACCTCTGCTTGTTAAGTATTTTCTAAAGCAAATAAAGATCTTTACTTAAAAAATAATTACAACTAACTCTTCATTAACAGTTCAAATTGCCTAGGTAAATTTGGTCACAGCTCTAATTTGCACACTGTCACTGAATGGTTTTCTCAAGCTTCTTCATTTCATGCTTGCAGAGGATCACTTTCTGATTAGTTCTCTTCCACACATATTTACACTTGGGAAGCGATTATGAAAAAAACCCATCGACGATGGCAACACCCTGTAAATCTTGAGACCCAACTGAAAGCCCCCCATTGACTGGTTGGCACTTTGCCACTGATGCTTTAAAGGTTCCAGAACTGGATTTTGTTGCTTCAGGGGTTACACGTAGTGATGAGTGATAGGAAACAAGTTTATACAGCTCCAGGCTTTGTCCTGTACCCAAGGAATGCCTAACCAAATTCTTGTGCATGAACTGTAAAAATTAAATGGAATATTGTTCACATTTCTCCTGAGCCTACCTAGCTTTGAGTAAAGAACAAAACACAGTTCTTTAACTTAGCAATTTTTGTCATCTTGCTCATGGTAATCAATATATGCAACTCTTCCTGCATTTACTTGCAGGAGAGCATCCTGCCTATGAATATATTATCTATGTAAATGTGAGGTTTTGAAAATGAACTCAAATTTTAATTAACAGTTTACCCCCTAACCGCTGTTTTTCAGCCAGTGTTCACTGGCCCTATATTTGAACCTTTGTTTCCCAGTGCACTAGTCATTTATCACCACTTAGCACAACCAGACTTCCCACTTCGTTGGAATCCTTCAGTTCTGTTATTTGAGCTCTTTTTAGAACTTGTAGTTTATTTTAATTTTTTTGCTAAAAGATGCAACAGAAAACTCACTAATATTTCTGCTCTGTTGGAATCAGAGTAGCTATGAATCTGAAGCTAACTCAGGATTGCATAGTTCATCACCAATTTTTGGATGATATGTACCTCACTGATTTGGACTAGAAAATCCATCTTGAGTCTCCCCACCAAGTTCCTCCACCTGTTTTTACATATCTACACTTGTCAATAACCACTAAATTATTTGCCTTTGTCTGAAAATTCCAACTAATCTTATTTATTCCAATCTTGAGAGAAAACCAAAGACATTATTTTTTGAGAACATGTTTGTACAACTGAACACCTCTTGCTCACACTAAATAGGGGCTCCAGGCTACCTGCTTATCTCGCCAACCCAGAAACAATCCAATAATATGCCCATAATCTGCTTAAGCCCCTTCTGTAGAACATCATTTAGTAGTTTCATCAACAGGCTGTAAAAAGCCCCAAAATAAACCAATTCTATGTAAATCCACTGGTTTACTCTGACCCAGAGAATTCCTATCAGGAATCAAATGTCTTGACAAGAAAAAAATAATTACTACACACTTTTCTAAAATAGTTTGTTGTCTTTGCTGGACATAACATCCTCACATCCTCTTCTTCAGAAACAGCTTTCACTTAAAACTGAAGCTGACTGACATTCTCTGACCTTTAAGGAGCCACTCCACAAAGCTACAAGGACAAACACCAGAAGAATCTACCCTTTCCCATTGGCAAAGACCATTTCATGAGCATGTTTCCATTCACATTAAAAAAAAAAAAAAAAAATTACTAGTGGGTAATTTCAATGTAGTGGCTTTTGGACTCTTGCTGTCTCACCAGCCTCCTCTGTTATGGTTTCATTTTCTCAGTAGAAACCATAACATTTCCAAATGTGCAGGTGATTAGGTCAGAATTACCATGGCAATTAATCACCCCTGACCCTCAGACAGATATATATAGAGAGATATATATATTTATTTACTCTATTTTAAAATATTTTCTGTTATTTATGAAAAATAATTTTAAAATAATGAGTAGAAAGAGGGGATTAACTCAGACCATCAACAGTTGTCTGAGTCGCATTCAGTCCTCTAATTTAATCATGATTCTCTTGCAATGAATACATAGAAAAACTCCTACAGGTCTTTCAATATTCCTCCAGGAGAAAGCAGGCAGCAAAAAGCAGAATTTCAAACATTCAATGCAAGAAGCAACAACAAACTTTTGTAATAGTTTAAATATTCTTAGCTAGTTTAAAACATTTTGAGGTACACAGATGGTAAAATCTGTGAAGTTCTATGAAATACTATGATCACCAAAACCTCTATTTTTGCTCTATTAACATTTTTTTAATTCTCATCTCTTCATTATATAGGCACTAAGCACAGGAAATAAATCAGTGCTCATGCACAACAGCTCCCTGTGCAGCTGGAAGGATACAAACAGATTTCACCTTTTTATCTTTGCCCCACCACTGATTATATACTTGATAGTATGATGGCTTGCAAAGAACTTGTCTTTTTCATGTAAATCTATTCTTTCCTTGTTTGCCCTTTGCTTTGAACTTTTTCTTTCAGGACATCAATACTGGGCAGGGGGAAGCTCAAACGAAAACAGCAAACAAAAACATTTGTGAGAGAAATTCAAAGGTCTTCCAGGTAATTCATCTTTTGTTGTACCAAGGAAAACAGGGAGAAAAATTCTGCTGCATTCCTGCCACCATGATACATCTTTATTGGAAAACAATGGGCTCAATTCAAAGACAGACTAATTGAGTTGAGGGTTCTCCTACAGAACTTTCCAACTACATTTTGCACAACAGGATGCCAGTGAGCATGCTGAGCAGAGTGCCATATAACAGGTTAGAAAGCACTACAGCCTGTTAGGATATACATTCCCATTCCTCTGGATAATCTACTACACTGCACTGTTTGTACATAATTTGCATTGCTTCTAAAAAGCTTCTCAAGGGAAATGTTTTTGTCTTAATTTAAGTGTATACTTTGCCAGATCAGATAGGAGGGCCATTTGCAGTTTGATGCATTAGGCTGAAAAGACTACTATGATTTTCCAGTTAAAAAAAAAAAAAAAATTCAAGGCTTATACTGAACAGATTAAGGTGGAAAGCCACTGATAAAATAAGAAACAGCTGCTAAATGAAGACAAGGAACAGTGTTAAAAAGAGAAAGTGCAATGTTTTTCTTTTAAGAAGGACATCAGTAACTACCATAAATCCTATGCGAGTGGTTAACCTACATTTCACTGTAAACCCTGATGAGAAATAGATGTTTAAGTGTTGAAAACCAACATATGGTAAATTTTAGCACTGCTGTTCGAGCAAGCGTGACTAGTCAGCTAACTGGCGAACTCTTTCAGAGGAGGAGGGAAACGGCACTTAAAATACAAATATTGATTACTACACAGCAGAAGACAGAACAGAGCGGGGTCAGGGATGGCAGAACTGTCACCAGAGCCCGTGTCCCCCGGGGCTGGACCAGTGCGCTCCCTGCGGCACCGGGACACGGAGGTTGGCCTCCCAGGCTGTGGCAGAAGTGGCAACGTGCAAATGTACTAATCATTGAGCATTTTGAATTCTGCTGCTCATCTCTATTGAAGTGGCCAGACACAATTTATCTGACCACACATTTCAAGAGCTAGATAGAAAACACGAATTAACAGAGCCTCTCTTTATATTACGCATTTCAGGACGTTGTGGTGCAGTTATTTTACAGATTTCAGAGATCACTTGTTAGAATTTCAATGGAGAGAAACATTTAATTTATTGATGATGAAAGGAATCTTCAGTAAAATCTTTGTAGCAGACACATCTGACAGAGATGTATCCACTAACTTTTTCATATTAACAGAACCTTCTTTGGCTGTATTAAAGGTATCCATTACTAAAAATGGAGTTGGATAGTATATCCCATTGACAGCTTCAAAATAAAAAAATATAACCATGTAGTACCTCAGTGACAACATCCCCAAAAGACCTCCTTTTGTCCGAACATAATTTTGTATTCACAAATCAAATGGATGTTCAGACAGTGTTTCTACTAAAGATAAATGACAGAAATTACATGCAGAAAGCAGGGTTTCGATTGCATATAAAAATAAACACATTTACCATTTCCACAGGACAACCTGTTCTTCTGGAAATTTCATAGGGCAGTAGCTGCAATTTAGTAACTGCAGCACTTTCAAAAGCAAGTACACATTTAAAATATATATATACTATCAAGACACAGGTAGAGATCCTATTGCTATGATTACTCACCTCATAATTGGCAATTGCTTCTCTATCAAGGGTCCGAGTCACGGAGACATCCCCACTGATCTCATTGATTCTGAAAATTCCTTTTGGGTCTTGATCTACTCCCTTACCAGAGAGACGGAACTTTGCTCCCTCTGTCCCTTCACTGCTGATGACCTGGGTGGCAGAAAGCAAGAAGTTTAAGGCCATATTATAAAAACCTTTACAATAATTCTAAAAGCACATAAAGTGTTTCAATCTTTTACCTAATGTCAAGGTGTATTCCCTGCCACTAATACGTAACTACAAAATATGATCCATGGTAATACAGAACTGCAAAATACAGTTTCAATCATTCAGAAATCACTGTGCAATTCTTGTTTTAAACACTAAAAGCTGCTCACGTTCTAGGCCTGTTCTATCTTTACTGTCTTCTATTTCGCTACTTAAAGTTTGTATTAATCCGCTGTTACTGTATTCACTCAATGTCTAGAATCTGACATGTTATTTAATTCTATTTCTTTTCTCAGTTAAATTGATAAAATAGTTACAAACTTACCAAAAAAAAAAAAAAAGACATATTATGTGAAATGGGAAATAAGCATACTTATTTCCCAGCAACCTTTACAATACTAGATAGCCATCACACATTATTTTCTAATTAGTCAGTCTTTTTTACTAGCCATCATAAAGGCATTACAAAATACATTCCCCATTCCCTTTTATACTCCTCTTTTATGAGAATTTCAAAACAAGGGGAAAAATTCCTCATGAAAATATATGGGTATTCTGCCCAGAATTCTGCTTAGTCACACAGCTGGAATTCCTCCACTTTCCAACTTTCTATGTACATTTATATATACACTTGTGTACAGAAACTTCTTGTCACTATCACTATCTTATTTCTTCATAAGAAAAAAATCCCTAAAAATCCAATTTCAAGGTTGTCTCGCATTAGTGACAGTAGCATATGTAAACTTGCAAAGCTACACAATGTTTGTTATAAGCTACATGGTTTGTAAATTTGTATTCATACACCAGAATCTAGAAGGATTATAAATTAATCTTGCCCTTTAAGGCTGATCACCTTGCCAAGCCATCCCTTCCCTCTGATATTTCATGTTCTTTTGTTTCTAGTAATTTTATATCCTTAATATTTCCACAGAAACATTAGCTCAAATATTTATATGCTGGTCTGAGTTACAACTCGGGAGGAAGAAGGAAAGAAGTGGCCTTAGAAACCTGGACCTGCTTCCATTTTGTGATAATAAATATGCAGGTTGTTTAATAATGTCCCTGAGGAAATAAATGTTTGTTGCCCTATTGCTGTGGGTTCAGCAATGCTGGTTTGCAGATTACTGGGTAGTGGGATTTTTGACTAAACTCCCTAATCATTATTCCTTTATTTTAATTGAGAAAAAATTGCCACAAGTTATGAAATAGGAAATCAGCATTTTCAGAGATAAAGTTTCAATTCTCAACCCCTTTGGGGAAGGGAGACATTTCAAAATAAAAACCTCTTCCACCTGTTTTTTTTTTCTCCTTCCTCCAAGTCAGAAACACTAATGGATGAAGTTTTCTGAGTATGTCGTGCCAAAACACAGAGGCAGACAACACTGCAGGTGACAAAAGGGCAAAGTAACTTTGCAACTTCAGGTTTTGTGATAGAACTGAAACTTAATTGCTCCTTCCAAAAAGTTCCCTGCTGTTCAATTCATTTTTTGACCAATGTCTGGTATTTTTTACATCAAGTTTATGTTAAGAAAAACACATATTTTAAAATCTATGCCTACGGTTTTGCAATGTCACGACCATTGCTCACTTTTGTAGAGAAAAGATGATTTGATCATATTCTGCCCCAATTTCTGAGACTTATGACAAGACAAGCGCACCTTTCCATACAATATGAGAACAGTGATTTGCAAGGCCTGAAGTCAACCACAGGCCAGCACAAAAATCTAATTCAGAGATGTCTACACACCAGTCATTTCCACCTCAGCCATCAAACATTTCCTAACTGTTTATGACAAATTTAAGATGTAGTATAGGCAAAATGCCCCAGCTGTAACAAGCCACAGAAAGAAAGCAAAACAAATCATGTGCTGTGCAAGGGAATTTATCAGAAAAAATCCAGATAAACATACACAGATCTTTCTCCACACTACGTAGAAAACCAGGAGTATAATAATAATAGTAAGAAGAGTCCCTGCAAACCTGACTGGAAGGAAAATATCCTCTCCAAATCCAGCTAAGATCTTAACCTTGAGTTTGATAGCAAGACATCCCAATGTGGTACCTGAAAGATTTGTACTCCTTGGAGCTACAACACATCCCATATCTCATACCCACTTTAGCTGTAAACCATTCTTCAGCTTATAATGTATAGGGCCAAGAGAGTTACCAGAGAGCAGAGCGTTTTTGCTAAAGAACTGGATGTGTCCATTCAGCTAGTTTAAAGCTTCAGGAAACAGCCACATTCATAGTGCAAGTATGTACAGACTCTTCTCTCCTGTTTACCCACCTATGCATCTAGTTATTTTACAGGAATTTGTGCTTAATATAGCAACAAAAAGCCCAGGGTAGAGGTGCTCCCTGTACCACTGCACCATTTGTTGAAGAGCAACGGCAGTCACACAAAAAGTCGTTTGCAGTAGGATTCTTTAAAATGCCTGTTTAGCCACAAGAGGGAGCTACAAACTCCCAGGAATGTAAGGAAAAACATTTATATTTCCTAATTAAGATGCTTCTACAATGGCTGCATAGTTCAAAGAAAGTGCATTTCCCAGTTCACGATAAGCTCAGTACAATGAAAAACTTAATAAAAATCAGGTTTAATTTGCCATATGGTTTGGTGCTTCAACAAGAGCAAGAAGAAAGGAGAGTTGTCTGACATCTCCTCTGGCAAGACTGCTATTTCAAATACTGTCATGAACACAGCACCATTCATATGAACATTTCCTAGCTTAAAACGTACTTACACAATGATGTTTTCCCAATTTACTAGCTAAGAAAAAGCAAGGCCATTTTATTTCTGCCGGAATCCTTACTTTGGGATGTCATTTTACATTTCCAAAATAATAAAATTATTTTCCCACAGATACTTTCACCCAAAGCCCAGACAGAAACACTTATTTCCCTAATTTGTTCACAGCTTTAGGAACTTCAGTGCAGGTTCTAATATTGAAAATGTCTGTGCCATATGACAGTGGTTCTGTGTTGCAAAGAGAGACTTCATTCTCAGGAAATGGTCCAGTTAAAGTAGGACCCACCTACTGAGAACACAGATGAGTCAAGGACAGTTTATCTGTCCTCCCCATTTCTACCTATTTCATTTTTCCTTGTTCTTACCTCACAGTGCAGAACGGCTTTAACTTTGCGTGAGCAGATGGCATAGGCAGAATAGATGCCAGATGAGCATCCCACACTAATACAGACTCTTGAAGGTTATTTCCTCAACCCAGGACCCAAATAACAGCATTAGAGGTAGACTAAGATATCACTCACTTCCCCACACTGATAACACTTCCACACATCAGAGGTACATCTGAGAATAAATGTATTGAAAACCAAAGTGTGTCCATGCTCCCCTTGTCAGGACCACATGTCTAGCACCCAAGACAAAACAGTTTTGCTGTATGATTCTGCTCAACTAAAAGAAGAAATTCAAGAAAACAGAATGTTACTGAGCTGACAGGATCTGCTTTTTGCTGAACCATGCCCAAAACATACTTAAAAAGTGCTATTTTTCAGCTGACATTATGTATCCCTTCCAGCTAAATTCATTTCAGCAATGCAATCCCCCTGTTGTTACCGGTTTATCGCAAAAGCAAATCAGAGTGTTCTCAAGAGAAGAAGAGAAACAGAAGTACAAAACCCACGCTGCCCCCAGAGAGAGACGTTCCAGTTCTGCAATCCCAGCAAATCTGTCCTTAGCAGCACCAGCCCAGTTTACCAGGTTCATGCTTTAAGTGTTTGCCTCAGCCAGTTCCACCATTTCTTAGTTCTTGACACCATCTGAAGTAGAGATGTATCGTATTAGCCTCACTTTTTAATTAGAAAAGAAATTTCACTCTCAGACAGGAATATTTGGTTCAAACTCCAGTACTTTTCATTTCAGAGCATTACAGTGTCTCTATCATGCAGCGTTTCGTATTTTTGTTTTGGGTTATTTATTTATTTTTCACTTTTTCTGTTTGGTTTTGGTTGGTTGGTTGGTTTGTTCTGAGGAGGTTGGTTTTTAGCTGTTTCTCCCCTCCCCTAGGAAGCAAATTTATCCACGGAATATTTAGAGGTGAACTGTTTTTTCCTTTTAACACTATGCTCCACAAGAACAAAAAAACTGTTTAGGCCATTATGTAGATATCAGATAAATATTTAAACAGACGCTTCCCTGTCCTGCCACACTGAAAATCTTTCTTTTCAGTCAGAGGCTTCATGTGCTGTGTACTGACTCAATTTTTCAACCAAAACAAATGGAAAATATTCCCATCATTATTCAAAAGTTCTAACCAACAGAAACTGCTTCATTACTATAAACTAAACATATAAAAATTATGGTTAGAAAGCAATTTATATAACTTGCTGAGTTTAATAATTTATTTAATCTATTGGTTCTCAATACTTCTATCTTGATTGATAGAAAACTAGAAAAATTAGTTAAGCATGGGAACCAAACTCTGCTCTCTAAACATAAGACAAGTATGAACAATATTTGCAAAATCAAGTAAACCATGGGACAAAACTTTAGCAATTAAAGATGCTTACGGAACACAATAATGCAGGCAATATCACACCCCTACATTTCAAAATATTTCCCGCCTATGTATGAGGCAAGATTTTCAAAGCTGTATAAATCTCCTAGACCACGGGTTTTCACTGCTAAGCTTAAACCGCCCAGTCAATCAATCACCCAAATTCTAATAATGGTACTTGTGCTGGAACAACCCCCCAGAAACCACAAGCACATAATGAAAAGGGAAATGTGACCAGGAACATCCAACACGGACCCAATCTCCTATGGCAGCTGATGGAAAGGCACAAAGTCAAAGTCAAGGTGAAGCATTAAGGTTTGGTTTCTGGGGGAACCACAGCTGCAGAAAACCACATTTAATAGAGCAGACACTGCTTCTGAGTCATCAACTACAAATATTTTGTTTGATGCTGTTGACAGTTCTTATAAAAATACAAATATATATATTTCCCTGAGAAATAAAAATGTAGAGAGACAAAAGACTTGATTTGACAAAGTAAGTCGTAACCCAGTTATTTTAAACTTTAGAAACCTATTTTGTGTGTCAGATCCCTACAACTCTGTTTTAACTGAGCAAAACACACAGCTGGAAAGCAATTGAATTTTGTGCTTTAACACACATTAAAAACTCAATGGTCACTGGGAAAAACTACTATTAGGAGCAGCAATAATAATAATAATAAAAGTGATTAGTTCTTATTTGCATTCTTCTGTATTGGTTCTCTCAGGACTTATGAATTACAGAAAAATGTTTCTCAGACAGGAAGACATATTAGTACAATAGTGCATCTGTAAACTGAAACCTTTTTAATAGCTGAATACAATTTTTGAGGTATTAAGTACTAGCTGACCTAATACCTTGAATGTGCAAACTTTTATACTAACTGTCAGAGATGTAATTTGGGAATAAAAAAGAATCAGGAGGTAAAATTAAATTAATTATGAAAATTTAAAAAAAAAAAATCACACGCATATTTTGTAAAGGGTTTTTTTAGCATCTTAGCGATGAGTTTTGTCACAGAAAACATCTCAGAAAGCATCAAATTTAGAAAAAACTTTGTGAGAATTAAAGCACATAGTTTTAGCATATTTTTGATGCATGCCTGCAAGACTTGGAGGCTACAAATGGTCTAAGTGTTCCTTGCCTGAAGCAATCCAAATAAAAATGCATGAATACTGTTTATCGGGTATCAGATTCAGAACTTCACATCCGTGAGTGGAGTAGAACTCGTATTGCTTGAAATACAGATGGGATATTTAAGCATTTTGTTGAACTGGGGCTCTGCTTCCCATAGAAGTTACTATACCAACTATTATTTCATTACACAGGTGCAAACACAATGTTTTAGTAACTATAATAAAAGCTATTCTAAATTTGAAATTTGCCAATGTTAAGTAATTCTGTTGACAAATATTTCAACAAAATATCATAATGTATGAAAGTGATACAATCCATCAAACACTGGTAAAGTTATTTCACCACCAGCACTCATTTTTCAAGGTCTTTTTAGACTAATCAACACAAATAGGATATTTGATATTCAACCAAAAAGATCTTCTCAACATAATGGGTTTTTATCATAATTATGCATAAACTTCTAGAAAATTCAGATCAGCTTTGTGGTAGGACGCACAGGTGTCCAAAGGAAACAAAATGAATGTATGCATGTGGGAGCCCTGTGCACCACTGGATCCTTCAGCCTGACGTTCATTATCGTCACTGTGCACAGATGCAACAATTCCCCTTGAAGAATCAGTTACAGCATTCGGGTCTGAAGGCATCGTCTACAATTGCACCAAAGTTGAGGATTTAACCGATATAAACAGCAAACAGAGAACATTTGCTCACAGCTCGAAGTAAAGTAATTCAATGAACACATCAAGATGTACATAATCTTTTGTAGCAGGTAATCGTTAAGCTTCCTTTTACTCTTAATTTACAAAGTGCAAGAAGATTCATTACAAATAATTTTAACTTCCCCTTTTTCCTAAGTAACAGTCAGTTGCAGACATATATCTGCAAACTCTGGGTTCGGTATACAACAATTTCCTCCTACTGACAGCACAGAATTTATAAACACAGTCTTTTGTAATCTCAAAGGAAAATGACCTAGAAGTATTACTTGTCATAGAAGGCCTGCATATTTCACTGGCTGATTTGGCCTTCCAGTAGCCATTTAATCACAGTATTTTATTTGCTGCTTAAGTTCCTAACTTCAAACAAACCCTGTTAGTTGAAGGAATTTGAGGACCAGTCTTTTGAGTGACAGCCAGCCAGACTAGCTCAAAAGCTATAGTTAGTCATTAGGAAAAATCTGCCTGTGATTGACAATATTAAACGAAGAACTCAAAATAAGCGCCTACCCCTCCAGACACACCCCCACCCCTCAAAAAAAAAAAAAAAAAAAAAAGATTATTTAGATTTATAGAAGTGCTTTATTGCAAACTTACCACTAATCTAAAAAGACAGAAATGCAGAGGCAATGTTACAACATTTAATGGTTTCTAACTGCAGAAATTCAGGACATAGGACAGAATACATAATGTGCAATCATCACAGTGGTAGCTAAGCCGACGAGAAGTAGGAGAAAAGAGGAGAACAGAACCAATTTACAGTACCTTTTTCCAGGTATTTCACAGTCCTATCTATTCCAAATAAGATCAAAGTCTTAATTTATTACTCAAGGCCACTTTTGCAGCATCCAAGAAAGCATAAGGCACCAGACTGGCAGTGACACAGCAGCATCTCAGTTCCACTGTGCCCAGGCTAAAATAATTTGCCAATAAGGTCTACAGAAGCTTCCCTGGGTTGTCTGGGGAATCTCAGAAAACCTGGTTGCTTCCTCTCCCTGCGGCTACAATTACTGCCCATGGGACTTAGCTACAAACATTATCTTTAGATCCATGCATGCAGCAAAGAAAGAAATCAGGATCTGGATTAAGTGGGAACTTCCAGCCAGGTAGAGTAATTGGAGCTGCGGAATAAAACATTGAAGTTGCAGAGCCAACCTGTGGAACTGGATAGGAGCAGTAAAGTGAGAAAAATGGAGCTTAAAATGAACTTAGAGGAATGAGTACTCTATCAAAAGTATTTTAAAATACTAATTGAAGATATTAAAAGAGAAATATCATGATGAAGGGTATTTTTTTAAATTCAGTTCCATTACATGAAGTCAATGTGATACTTCTGAAGACTTTAAGAACTTGCTTAGCACCCAATTCCCAGTTGTAGCAAACAGCCCACAGATCTAATTATAGATTTTCCTCAGTCACTAGTTCCCTAGGAAACAAATCCATGGCTCATGTCTTGTGCATGGAAGGTCATAGTAGGAAGATAAATACTTTTCTGTGTATAGAAACTTATCTAGAGGTCACGGGTCTGCATGTCAGCAGATGTTGGCACTTCCGTCAAGGACAGAGGGCAGCTGTATTTGACAGTTATCTCAGATATTTAAAACTTTAAACGTTTTAATCTGATGAAGCACTTAATACTTCTATTAGTAACAATGTTTGATGATGCTTTATGCTGTAAATCAAGGGTTTTAATTTTCATTCTCTAGACTCAGTTCAGTTTTTAACAATGGGTCCATCTCACTTTCCATCTTAACTGATTAATCATCAGAGGTCCATTCAAAAAGCTGTAAGCAGCTACAACTTATTAGAAATGATAGGCAGAAATTTAACTTAAAGACATGAATGGTAAATTTAATTTTTGTTTTCTTATATTGGCCCTTAAAGTTAACAATAGCATCACAAACCAGATCTACAATTTTACCTACCATGCATGTAACTGCAATAGTCTTGCAAGAAACAAAAAAAAAAAAATCAAAAAAGGTAGAATTATTGTTACTCTACTTCTGATTTCATTCTAATTCACTGCTAAAAAAAAAGATAAAATATAATTCATTGGAAACTCAGATACATCTGAATACATAACTTGAACAGGAGTGATTCAGAATGAATTCAAAGCTGACAGAAGAAAGTTTTGTCAGATTTGTCCTCCTCATTTATAACACAAAACCACTATTCAGATCTACCCTGACCCATCTACAATGATGGCTTAAAGGGTGTGCAATTAGGCAACAATCCTCCTCACGCTTAAGATAATATTCAGCCTGACTTAAGATCAAATAAAGGATTTAAGCTAAGTCAGAGTGTCTTTAATTTACAGGAAGCAAGAAGGAAGTCCCCATTGTCAAAAAATCTTAAGTGATGTGCAACAACTCACGACGCCTGACCCTCAAGCCCTACCCCAAGTCTTGACCCTGAGCCTTGTTCCAGTTGTCTCTGTGCAAAGACAACCATCCCAGTCCAGGCCCACAACTAACACCACAAACCCACACGGCTTTCCTCCCTACATCTCTGGATCGGTGCATAAATGGATGCAAAAACACTTGATTCTCATAATTTTTTTTGGCTCCCTACTTTGTTCAGTTAAACTTTTATTCTTTACCTACGCGGTTTGGGTTTGGTTTGTTTTTTTGATTTTTTTTTTTGTAGGCTTGTTTGCTGGTGGTGCTTTGGTTTGGCTTTGGGTTTTGGTTTTGTTTGGTTTTTTGTTGGTTTTTTTTTTTTTTTAATTCCCTCCATCTTTCTTCCATTTTTTTTACAGATAACTACCAATTGTGCTACATTGCCTTAGTTCCTGTAGCCCTGACTGTATTCTCATTAGCTAGAGGTGAAAAAAAATTCCACATGGTTGGTGAAATAGCAACCACATGAGAGCATTTCAAGTCTCTTAATTATTCCTACTTTCAAACTGTGTTTCTTTACTGAGTGAGGCGTTACCTAGTTTACTGCATAGAGTGCCACAGACACGATTACCTGGCCAGCGAACACTTCTGGAAATCTGTGATCTCCACACACATGATGTTCACTCAAAAAGCAGAAAGCAGAGGTTTTCCCAAGTGTGCAGTAGTCACCTCGCTCCCCAAGGCTCGGGCAGCCCCAGGCAACATCTGCTCTGCTTCTCTGAGAACTTCACCTCTTCATGCTCTCTTCTGTTTCCAAATGACACACTAGTTTCTTTAGTTGTTTATTTCCAAATGGAGCTGATCTGCATTTTAAAACCACCATTCCTTGATTAGCCTATTTTTAATAGGAAAAGCACTAATTGAAAGTTGTTTTGTTAGCAACTCCATAAATGACCTTGCATCCCTTAGCAAAGCTTCAGATTCCAAGTTTTTACAGACCTGGGGTTCTGAAATAATTGGGTTTTGCCCGTGATAGCATCACCAAAGGATGGCAAAACATGTCATCAGTCTTCTAGTATGATCTTTTCAATAGTTTGCTCTGTTTCTCTTCTTTCTTCCTTCTTTTCCCTCATTGTCCCCAAAGATAAAGGTTGAAAGTCCACAGTACATTTCACAAATATTATAACCTTACAGCTAACTTGGATTCACTTTCCCACTTTAAAAAGGTCAGTTTTTAACCTTACTGAACGCATGACTCTCGCTAGATTTAGAAATGTGATCGACGTACAGATTCCAATGCAGAAACATCTCGATAGGGCTGCAATTAGTGACAGAGTTACATTAGTCTCTTAAGAAGCTTTCAGATGACTACATAATTGTAATACTGTCTTATATGAGCATCACTTCATGGTATCATGCTGGGGAATTACGGAATCAATCAAGTTGAAATTAGCTGAAAAGAACACACAATTTCCCAACTAGTCATTGTCAAAATACAGAACTTAAAACTTGGATTTAAACTTCTAAAAGCTGGAAGACTTCTGGAGTAATGGAACAATTAAGCTTCAATAATACATACGTTCCACTGTTGTCCAGCATGTCAGTTATTGTCTTCCAGGTATATCATTACTCTCTTCAAGAAGTCAGAATTAAAAGTTATCCACATTTAATATTAATTCACTGTGCTACCAAACTGTACACTTACATTTTCAGTTAATAGCATTACCTGAAACAGCCTTCCAAGACCTATATTTGACAAACATGGACTAAGAGGAACTCTTAAAGCTTAATAAAAGAGGAGGTATCAGACTCCGTAATAACTTGGGAAAAAAAAAAAAAAAGGAAACTGCTCTACATTATGAAAAGCTGCCTAACAGGGAACCAGGAAGGGAACCCAGCCTGGGAGTCAGATAACCAGAAAAACCCACTTGTCCTGCCACCACAGGTCTGCACAAATGACTTTGCCAAACCTTTTCAGATTGAAATGAAAATGCTAATAAGATGGAATGACATTGAAAAAATTACAACTCTGAAATAATGGTGAAAAATAAGCATTATTTATAATTCTGCAGTCTTGTATAGCTGAGTCAAATATCCCCTTCCAATTCTCCAGTGCTGGACTTTGTACTGTCTGGCTGAGAATTTTGAGCTATCAGGGCACAAAGCCATTAGTACACACTGTTCAGTTTTATCAAACACCTCTTAAGTAATTTTGTCAATGGTTAAAAGATATATATATATATATACACATATATATGTTTTAACAATCAGACATAGCAGGAGTTATTTTTGCTGCATTAATGGACCAGAAAACAAAAAGTCCTAAACGGTGAAAGGAATATCAAAATTCAAAAAGCAAGTAAAAAAGCAAGTACCCATGAACATTCGCTATTTTCCCACCTCTCTCTTGTCCTTTATCTACTTTCTATGACTGCAGTACATTTTAGTTTCAGCAAACAGTTTCATTTGACATTACAGGACACACTTTGATCATCCTCAACTCCAAGTCTATTAGACTCAATAGAAAATCTCCAGTAACTTGTGTTTATTCAGGCCCTCATTGCTCAGGCCGTGTTTGGAGATCTAACACAATGTGGCAGGTGGTAGTGACAATGTTATATACTTGAAAGATACAGCTACACCTTGATGAATTTGACTGTTTTTAATTTGAAAGTAAGAAGCCTGTTGTGACTAAATGAAAAGTGACTTTTTAAAAACCTACAAATAAAAATAATAGGTTTTTTTCAGTATTAAAAATACTATATTAAGCTATTATATTAGTACAAAACCTATTCATACTAACATTGAAAAGAGCTGTATGTATTTAAAAAGCACAAATGAAGTATCTACCAGACTCTTCATTGGTGTAAAAGTTCCTAAAGTAGAATCACTATTCAAGTAAGTTTATTACCAAAATCTCCTACATAAATCACCTAGAACAATGAAGTGATTTCAAGGTTATGGAAATAACTGGAATAATTATTGGTTACTGGAAAGAATGGCACAACTTCTTGGTTTTAGCTCTAACAGATGATTATATAAAGATTCATCTATATATCTTTTAGAATAAATAAAAAATAATACACAGAAGCAAGCACAGAACATAAACTTTGAGTGATTAATTACATTGAATTTAAAGTTTTATGTAATCTCTTTGATTATATCTTATGCAAGAATTCAGCCAAATCAGTGTCTCATCGACCATCAAAAGCAAAAAATGCCCTTAAGTCAGATGACACTGATTCTTCAAAATATTTTCCCAAGTTTCAAAGCACATTGGTAAATAAAGATCTTTCCCTCAGCTTCCATTATGTAACAAATAAAATTACTATATAATAATATGAAACTGTAATTCCCACAATCAGCATTACCTGCTTCTGGAAAGGACTCTGACAAGAAAAAAGGCAAATCTATAAACTCATGATTTAGTTAAAACTTGAGTAATATCATATTTTCCTTAAAGATTACACATGGTAACCTTTGGATGTTTTAACCAATTCTTATTAGTGATGGGTTTAAACCATAAATGCTCTGTCTAAACGTGAAACAGTCCCAAAGTTTAAGATGACCTTTATAGGAAGCTCTAGCTTGAACCCTGTAATATAGTATCTATACTAGATTCTTTTTAGAAAATATCTTTCTAAGCTACATAAGAGGCATTGTTGTTATCATGTACATCATCAGTTAAAAAAAAATAAAAAAACTTCAACTCTTTCATCAGCTTCAAAAACGTTTTTCTTCATCACTTCTCTCTGGTTTTATCCCATATAAAAATTGAGCTTTTCAATTTTCTGTGAAACCTAGCCTGTCAATACATAGCGTATGCGTTTTCGTACCAAATATATCTTCAAAAAAACCAATATTTCATGGCATCTAAGCCTGCAGGAAAAAAAATATTCAATAACATAATCCATTAATGTAACAACTGTATTTTCAGGTTCCCAGAAACAGCTACTAAGACAATTAAAATTTTAGTATTCAAGAATCTGTATAATACAAAGAATAGAAATTCTGCTCCTGAAGTTAAATGAAATTTACTTTTTAGAGGAAAGAACTGGAGGATGAACACACACAAGGTCCGATAATAAAAGGTTTGATATTGCCAAAGGTTAACTGAAGCCAAGAAAAAGTTCTAGCTATAGAAATAAGGTTGAACCTTCTTTTAAAGGTAACGCTATATTTTATAAACTTGCTAATTAATATCAGCTTGTGACTTTAACAATTATCAATATGTAAATCTTAATTACAGTTATTGTATAATTAAAACATCACTTTTTGCCGAAAGAAACAAATAAAAGATTTCCAGGCTTTCTAACCCACTTGTGACTAAATACAAGATTTGTTTCTTCCTACCTGTAGCAGCACTATATTTTCTAACTCTGAAAAATTAGATGATTTCCAGTCACATACAATTGCTTACCATAACATTGCTCAATGTCAAAAAATACAATTTAAAGCTAGTGGTAAGATGTTGTGAAAGTTTAAGCTGTTAAATTATTATACTGTTACAGAAGTTTGGTGGATAATGGCTATGCATGCTAGATCTTGCAGAATGTAAATGTAGCTATTAACGTGAGGAACAAAAATCAGTTTAACACTTTAATTGAGATGGAAGGAAAAAGAATAAAGAAATTCAAGAAGTAAAAGGCTTCAGACTGAATAAACCGCAGCCAAAAAAAAAAAAAAAAAAAGTGTATTTGCATAAGGTATTCTAAATATTAGAAAGTCATTCTCTTATAGCAATGAAGTCCTGCTTCTAGCTGAGCTCAGGAGTCAGGGAAGGTCTGTTGCATCCACCAGAACAAGGTAAAGCAAGTTTAAACCTCTATTTAAAAAAGCTGTTCCAATCTGTTTAGTGGGGATTAATCTGACACAGCCTGGCCCTGCTCCTCTAAAGAGACACATCAGGATCCAACAGAAAAAGCCACATGGAGCTGTGCTCTGGTAACGTCTGGCACAACGTGGCCTCGGAGACCGATTCACACCAGGAGGTGTACGGATGCCAGAGGATCTGCACGGATGGCTTTGTCCTGCCCATCGCTCAGAAACATGAAGCTGATGTGAGAGTCTGGAAGCTGCTCTGCTCTGAGCAAACTGGGGTTTTGGTGGTCCCTTAATTCAGGGGTTTATGTAATCCATTCTATAATAATGGAATTAAAATAGAAATCCAATAGAAACTTATGTCTCCGCTGCCATTTTTAACTGGCAAAACACAAATATCCATCCAGGACCTGCTCCACCTGCACTGTGCAAAGAGAGGATTCAGCTGTATTGTGCAATTACCGTAGGAGCTACAGCTACTCTGGGCTGTGGTTTTACACCTTGTTCAAAATATCACCTTAGATTTACAGCCACAACAAGGCACTGGCTCACTGCTGATACAGAGAACTCACTCCTAAAAGGAAAACACAGTTTAATTTCATGGCTGTTTCCATTTCACACCAACCATTTCTTACCAATACTGACATTGTTAAGTGATAATCTATAATCACCTGTGGCCATATTTGACTTCAATTACATAGGTGTAAATCCAAAACCAGTTTTCATAGACATTTCCTCAATTCAATGCTAATAAATATTCATATTTCATCACCTTATATAGGTTCAGATTATTACTCTAGTTACATGGTTTAGAATTCTTTCTTAATTAATTGCTATCTCTGACTATTAAACTGCAGTTACAGAATGACTGTAACATCTAATTATAACAAATATAAAGCATGTTACTTATAAAAGTGCACCTGTTTTAATCTTACTATATATTGATATAATAAGATACATAATGTACATTCAGGTAAAAAAGGACTGGACTTATCTAGAATATTAGTGAGTCTTATATGAAAATAGAATAGAAATATTTGGAGATCTTCTGAACAATATGCTGGCACACAAAATGAAAAAGGCAATAGAATGCACCCATCTTCACAAAGAATTCAGCAATATACTTGAAATGTATGTGTTTTTCTCTTCTATTTAAGGGAAATATGGGACTGAAACCATAGAGATAATTAATGAGGTAAAACAAGCTTTCAGATTAATGAAGCAAGTTAGTTTCTCCAGGATCAGACTTTGTTGTTTAATTTTTACTGAAAATTTAGGCTGCAGGCATATCATTACAAATCTCAAATAAAAATTAAAAATTATTTAATGGTATTAATAACTATTTACTTTTTGGAAATCAGTCAACAACACATGGAGATAGAAAAATAATTTAACAAGGTCTACTAATTTTATTAATAATGAAAAATCACCTTAATATGTATGTTTCTATGGCTACACTTATTGTGTCTGGAATACAGAAAAATCTTAAAACAGTCCCAGGATTAACAGCTAAGATGAAGCTAAGAGATGGTTTTGAAAGCGGTATTTAGAAAGAACAGTCAAGTTCTTTGAATTGCAAATCATTAGTTCCAATTTCAGACATCCCAGCATCACAGGGGTGAAGAGCAGTAAGGAATCAGATTAAATTACAGGACCCCTTCTCCAAAAGAAAACACACTACGGATAAGGGGCTTGTTTCTGAGCAATTCTAGGAACTGGACAATATTCAGGAGCACTCAGATTTTTCCAGAGGTTTTTGGGGGTCTGCTCACGGTGGCGCTCAGTGCAAGAAAAGGTGACTCCTAATGCCCATTGTATTTTTCAATAATCAGACACTATAATATTACCTTTTATATCATAGGAGAGCTGGCAGTGCCCAAATGTTCATAAATGTCAGAAGAAATAACTCCATTTTCTAAGTGTGGATTAGACATCATCATGCTGAAGGAAATGAGGCACCTAAATTCCCCTGAAAATGTGTGTCTTAGTAACTTAAGTCTCACTGCTTTCAGTAACAGCTTTTTCTTTCTAACATTGCCTACATACTTTTGAAATGCAGAATGACTCTATAAATAATAAAGCAATATTTGAATACAAGTAATGAGTCAGACATTCTTCACCCTTTCCCTCTGCTTTCCAGATACGTTTGCATGATATAAATCGTATCTGAAAGAACAAAAGCTTAAACTTGAGCTGCTTTGTGGGAATACAGAACTCCAAAGGCAGTATTCGTGCAGCCACTATGAGATCTTTTTTCAATTTGTGATCCTTGCAAAGAGCGGTAAAAATAATATACAATTCAAAGATGAATCATGAACAGCAAATTACACAAGGATGGTTGTGGGTCAGTATATATTCTGCCTATAATGCTGACTGATAATGTCCTGTACCAGCATCAGAGACCAAACTGTCGGGGGCTATAGCAGGAACTATGCCCTTTACTACTGGCTTCAACATTGTGTGTAAAAATGTAGAGTATCACAATGCTTGATAAAATCCACCACCTAGTAGTCAATGGAAGTTCTTTAGTTCTTCAGTGGGATAATTGTTCCCCGTGTTTCCTCCATGCAACCAATTTTCCACAGCACCATCATATCCATACTTAGTTGTTTCTTTTCCAGCTTGACAAATCCTATTCTGTTTAAACTCTCAGTTTCTTACCTCTGATCATCTACACTGCCCTTTTCTGAAGCTTCTCTAAGTCTACTGCATGCTTTTTCAGATGGGATGACAAAAACGCAAAATACAACCTTCTATTTGACACCTGGCAACTGTTAAGGATTGTCTTTTCAGAAATCAATCCACAACAGTTCCAGAACTGTTCCTGAATTTTATATAGGGTTAATCTGCAGTTATCAACAAACTTAGTCATTCAGTACTGTTAAATCCTTCTGCAACACTAAAATCTTTTCATTACTTGTCAGTCTCTTCAATAGTTTGGGATGATCTGAAAACTCTGTCACCTCACTGTCTCCTTTTTCAGATTTTTTACATTGTGTTAAACATCACAAATCACTGAATAGATCCTTGAAAATATCCATTGTTAAAACCTTCTCTATGAAAACCTATTTCTACACTGATGTTTCAATTTTTTTAGCCAAAATAAGGTATTCCCTCTTAGTAGAGAAACCCAAGTGTGTTTTATTTATCAAATTTATCTACACCTTTCACTCCTCCATAGATCTTAATACATTTATGAGATATGACTTGCCTTCAAAAGAGCCATGTTGGCTACTCACTTCATGATCATCCAAAAGTTTACCTATTCCAGTGCCTTTTACAGCTTGGTTTTGATTGATTCAGCAAGTGTGGGAGTGTGATTCAGCGGGCTGTTGTTCTAATGTATTTTGAGGCTTTCTAGAGTCCTTTTTGAAAAAGATGAGTAGTATTTAACACCCACCTTGCAGTGCAAATGAAGCCAATGCTTGTGAGTAGCCACACACCACAGTTAGGAGTTCAGCAATTCCCTGTTTGAGCTCTCTTCAAGTTTGGTCATTGTTATTTCCTGTCCCTTCACAGAGAACATCTGCAGCACCACACAGCCTCCCTTGCAGGGAATACACTGGTTTCCAAATTACTTGAAAAGCTTTTACTGGTAGTTTGTAGTCTACTCTTCCATTTCAACAGGACTTTCACTTTTAAAGTTAGGTTGGTATTTTGAAGAACCCTCTCTTACACTCTTTTGGAATCTCCAATGGAATTAAAATGGTACATGTTAACTGTTTCTCAGCTATTTGCTTATCACACAGATCAAAAATGTCCTGACCATAAATTCATGACTGAAACCAATGGCAGATCCTGCTACTAAATTATTTGCAGTGAGATCATTTCCCTAGCTCTCCAACACAATAATTTCTCACTTTCAAAGCTACTGCATAAGGATCCACGTGCTTCATTACACAACCAGCAGGGAGTCCCTCCTTGAGAGAACGAAGGACAAAAAATGGCAACCGAGCTGTATTTTGCCTCTAGTCCTCGAATTAAAAACCTGATGGGAAAACTTCAGTCGACTTCTAAAAATATAATTAACTCAGTCTAATAAGAATTTCAGAAAATTGTTCTTTTGAAAAGCATGTGATGAAAGTATTATTTTATGCTCCTTCCTCTACTGTAAATATTGCACTAGAATGCATTGTACCTGTCTTCATCTGCTATAAATTGTATACATATATGTGTACACATCAGTTAACATGTGCTTCATTTGTTCCCAGAATTAAAAGACTGTTCAGATGAGAAAGTGTTCTACATAACAAAATGTGGTCGAAGCTTATTTTCTTGTAAATGAGAAAAAAAACTGGAGGATACATTCAGCAGCCAGGATTTTCAGAGCTCCTAGCAGCTGGCTGTGAACTACATCTGTATCTTTTTATCTGAAGAGTTTGAAATCACTAATCTTTGTGGGATCTTGGGAAAAAAAAAATACAATCAATTTTCTACTGCTTAAAAAGGGTATCCTTCATCGGTCAGCCCCTGCAGGAACCAATACACCTGTTTTTTAAGATTTCTCAGTAACAGACAATTACACATTTTTTTCCAAAGAATTATTGACTGTAACATGATTGCGTTCATTTTGATTTTTTTTTTTTAAATGAGATGGTTTATTTTAGAAAATTGCTCTAAAATCTTCACAATAAATTAATAAAATTCAGTAATGGTAGTATATAACTTTTTTAAAAATCCACATACAATAGATTGTATTAATTCAAATTAATTTTCATGTTCCAGTGACCCTTAGCAAATTCAGATTAGAAAGTCCAAGAGCCCAGTAATAATGGATGAAGTTTATTTATTATGTTTTCCTATTTATCCAAGTTCAGCAAGCTCTGTATTTTTCATTAATTTTTTATCGGTGACAAAATTAATGTAGATCCTTATAGTTTTTCCCTTACATAATAAGTGAGCTTCCCATTGCAAACATTGCTCTTTGAATATGCCTGAGGTAACCATTATTCCAAGTCTAAAAGGAACAATAGCTTCTTCAGTAACCTTTGGGGGCTTGTTTGTCAAGTAGAGAAGAATCTGTTGAGTAAAGGTTGTTATACTGAACACCTGCATTTTTAGTTTGGTCTCTTAAAAAAAAAAAAAAACAACCACACTTAAGTGATTATGCTGTCTGATCCACTTGAAGCCTATTGGCTAGTTTCAACCAAATTTGACCAAAAAAAATATCCAAGATATAAAGTTCCATGAAAATTATAGCCATTTAAAGTGAAAAGACCTGCTAACATCTGCAGAAACAGAAAGGGAGGGTTTCCAATTTGTACATGTATATTCATTGCCCAGTTGGACAAGTTGTACCTCTTAGCCCCATCAGAAATGCCAATTAGTAGAAAATACCATCAGTGATGCTGAGGGCACCGTGTGATGACTGAGGGTCATTGTGCTTGAGGTGTTATCACAGGTCAGGGGTCTTGTGTTTGTTGCAGGAAACTAGTATTTGTAGGAAAATGGCCTTCATCACTTCTACAGGTCATGAAAATACTTGTTGTATATTGTAAATCAGGCTTGAACATGAATTTCTGTTAAATTAATATAGCCCCTGAATTCAAATTCTAGCCATACTCATCTACATCCACACTTCCTCATTTTATTTTTGCAATTCTAATAAGTAAAAAATGTATTAAGACACATGTTATTGGATTATAGGGATCACTACTACTTTCAATTTCTGAACTTCATTGTGGTACAGATTTCTATTATCAAATCCATTCTCATCTCCAGCAAGCTCAATTGAAAATGCAGACTTAATAGCTTCATCTATGTGTTGTGGAAATGAAGAGAAAAATTTCTAAAGCAGGGAAAAAATACTTATATGGAAAAAAAAAAAAGATAAATTTGAACCTTGATGAAAATCCTATTTTTCAAATCTAGTTCAATTATTTTTCCTATAAATATAGTGAAATAAAGTATAACCTGATATGTACACAATCATCTTAGTTCATGTTTCCTTCATGCATCCGTTTTCCCCCCCTTCTGTAATCTCCCAAGGTGGTTGGCCTGATCAAAAATCTTTTCGTACATGGATGGGAGAATTTCTAGTAGTGGCAGTGTGCTACTACAATGACAGAAAAGTGCTTTAGTATGTACTTCACAAACAGACTGCTGCCCCATGGAAGGGCTGAGTGATGAGGACGAGCTTATAACGACTGCTACATCTCAGCTTAAAGTGTAACTTAAGCTAAACAAAATCGCTAAAATAACGTGCTAGCAAAATTGTGCAAATATTTTAACAGTCATTTCAATTCTTAGATAGAATTTGTATAAATATTTATTCCATGTTGCTCACCTGTTCTTCAGTAATATTAAACAGATAGTAACAGGGCAAGAAAATAAGATATGGAAAAAAAAAACAGTGCAACTAATATTTGTTGACATAAGAGCAGATGAAATTGGGAGACTTTGCAATTTACTCACATCAGCATGTCACAGATTAAAATGGGAGAAAAGACACATGCAAAGTCAATAGCATTGTCCAAGAAGAGAGTAAATGAAAGTCTGGATATGTGTGTACAAGCCTGTACTCATTTATTTTTATGCATCTCTGTGTATCTGTGTGTTTATAAATAAAATATGGAAGGTATGATTCCTGTACTTAAATCTTACATACATTCCAATAATTGGCATAACTTCATAAATAGTTTCAGAAAATTTAAAGACTATAAACCAAAAATCAACACTTTGCCAATTTAATGACAGAACATTGGAAGGTAGGTTAATAAAAAAGTACAGTTGTCTGAATTTTCATCTGTCTTTGCTTAAACAATGTTTCAGTGTCAGAAAGTGATTGTTCTCGTTTTGAGTAATTCTAAGGAAAGCAGAGTGGTCAAATTAAAACATTCTTTTCAAAAGATAAGCTAAAGGAAACTGGAGATGTTTGTAAATGTAAATTTTAGTTCAACAATGGATCATTGATTACAATGGAATAATTTGTATTTTTACATATTTGACTCTGAAAGAAAAATAGGTCAATAGAATAGAACAACGTTTACTTCAAAGGACATATTATTAACTATGATAAAAGACATCAGCTCATCTTTAAATAAGGTAAGGGAAAAATATATCCTCATTATACACTTCAAAGTGCAAAGATGTCATAGTTGTTTTGTCAAGTGGATGAGGTCTTTGGCAGACAGATAGGAACAGCCTCAGGTCCACAGGCCCTGGTTCTCAGGAGGGACTTCAACCACCCCAATACCTGCTGAAAGGACAAAACAGCAATCCAGGAGGTTCCTGGAGTGCATTGATGATACCCTCCTCCTCCAAGTGACAGAGGAGTCAGCGAGGAAGAGATGGACCTCAAACCTGCCAACAACAATGGACTTGTTTGGAATGTGAAGGTCAAAGGCAGCCCTGGCTGCAGTGACCATGGGATGGTGGAGTTCAGGATCCCAAGGAGAGGAAGAAAAGTAAAAAGCAAGCTCACTATCACCCTAGGCTTACAGAGAGCAGAATTTTGCCACTAAGGATATCCTTGAGTCCATGGGAAACCAGTTCCAGGCACACTAACAACAAGAAAACTATCAGGAGTAGTCAGCGTGGATTCACCTGGTGAATACCTGTCCTGGTGGACACCAAGCTGAACATGAGCCAGCAATGCCCTTGCCACAAAGAAGGTTAACACTGGGCTGCATCAGGCAAAGTACTACCAGCAGGTCAAGGAAGGTGACCGTTGCACTCTACTCAGGTCTGGTGAGACCATACCTGGAACACTGTGTCCAGTTCTGGACTCTTCAGTACAAGAGAAGCGTGGACATTCTGAAGTTCAATGAAGGGCTATAAGATGATTAAGAGACTGGAACATCTCTTGTATGAGGAAAGGCTGAGAGAGCTGAGATTGTTTAGGCTAGAGAAGAGAAAGCTCAAGATGGATCTCATGAGGCAATGGACACAAACTGAAATGTAGAATGTTCTTTGAGAACATCAGGAAATTCTTTTTTAGTGTGAGGATGACTGAGCGCTGTAGTAAGTTGCCCAGAGAGGCTGTGGAGTTTCCCACCTTGGAGATACTGAAAAGTCCTACGGACACAGTCTTGGGCTACCCGCTCTAGGTGGTCCTGCTTGAACAGTGGCGTTAGACAAGATGACCTCCAGAGATTCATTCCAACCTCAAACTATTCTGTGATTCTGGCCCAGAGACTACAAATGACTTAGTCCACTTCTGAATTTCACAAACAGGGTTGCAAACTAGATGGTTGAGGTTAAAAAAAAGAAAGCTGCCTTTAGAGGGCAGTTGGAAAAGGGCAATGGATGTTTTGGAAAGGAAAATAAAAAATGTTTTACTGAATTAAAATACAGCTGCCATTATAAACATTAACATCCTATTTATTCCTTCATCTATGCTATTGATCTGTTACTATACATCACTCTAAAATGCAAAACAAAATATTCAAAAGAATCATCCAAGTATAATAAAACCAAAGGCAAAACAAAACAAAACAAAAAAAAAAGCTTAAAATGAGTTAGTAATCATTGAAGAGATCCAGCAGTTAGTCAAAAGGAAGAAAATGACTATTGTTCCCTGAGTGACAGCTATTTACTCCACCTTACAGATGAGCCATGTATAATACACTTCATCTTTCCTTCTGGAAATACTCTGCCACGCATCTTAATATCACTTTAACAAGCCACAGCTAGTAATATTGAATTTGTTGCCAGTCCAGCCCACAAAATGCCTTTATTAAAGGCTTTCATTAATGGAAGTAACAGGGTTGACAGTATGACAGTATTTAGTTTGTAAATTGGCAGGGATAAGTTATTTTTCTTCCTAAAATGTCATTCATTTGGATATTGCTTTATATTACACTATACACTTGTTAACAACTGACTTTGCTTAATAGGAAACTGAAGAAATAATTTGGAATGGAACGGGAAAATGACTAGATGGCGAACGTACGGTATCAGATGACAAACAGACTGCATCTGAAGCAGTATGAATCGATTCACAGCTATCAAATAAATATCCTAATTGATTTAAAGGAAGCTCTATGGTCATGCTCTCTCCACTGACTTCTGCATGATATCTGCAGAATATCTGCAGATCTCATCTTCTTGCTAGTAATATATTAACACACCACACTGCTAAGTAATGCTGGATAAGTCTGTTGCATTTGTCATCCTACATAAAAGAGTTACTGGAAGTAGATTTGTAGGCAGAAATTTTACTAATTAAAGATACTAAGCAAACAAGAAACCTGGACCCAAATATCCTGTTTTGCTAATCTGAGATTACAGTATTAGGCTCTACATCTTGTTGAGCTTAAAATTTGGCTCTACTAAGAATGCAGAGACCAAGGTTTTCTCGAAAGTACACATTCAATAAGAAAACCAAGACAAATAAAAGTCAAGATGGATAACAAAAAACTTTCCATTAGTCAACTCAGGATATACAATCATCTCAGAAGATTGTAAAGATGAAAATTAACAAAAAGATCAGTATAGTTTCATGAAAACCACAGAGAACCAAGCTAGGGAATGGCAATTTATTAACTATTATTCTTTATCCCTAGAAGGGGCTTCCTGGCTGGTGCTGTCCATGGTGCTCCCTATTCATAGTGTGCTCAGTAAGACCAGGTACAGAACCACACCCTACATGTGATTCTTGAAACATCAGCCTGAGGTTTATCTGGGTCAAGGAAGCTGAAAAAGGTCTGGAGTTTGGGGGAGATTCTTTGGGTTTGTCTTTGAAGAGATGACTATAATTAATCATTAAAAGTAAAACAAAACAAAACAAAAAAGGCACATTATGGAAAGGTTTCTAACACTGGGCATCATTAGATGAAATAGCTGTTGCATCTAAAAATAATCCAAACATTTTCCTTCAACTTGAGTCTAAAATTCAATCAGTGTGCCAATGAAAAATTAGTTGCCAGGGGTTTATTTCATCTTAGTTACTTTACACAGACAATTTACTGGCAGGGACTGACTTTTTTCCCTCTGCCTTCATCTGCAACACAGTTTAAGATATGAACTTTTGAGATAAAAGTTAGCACAAACAATGTGACAGTTAAACTATAATGTACTCTGCTGAACACCTTCTGAGCATAAAATCTCTTCTGTTTGGTGCTTTCCTTAAGGTCATTAGCATGATTTATTATGAAGCAGGAAATTACGTTCTGGATATTTCAATATTGGGTAGAAAATTTAATTCCTTTGTTGCCATAGAACTGCTTTACCTCCAACAAACTTGTAACCATAGTAACTAGATTAGAAAGTATTCCTCAAATGTTTAAAAATTCTTTTATTCTTATTAATGACACCAAACATTGAAAAAAAATGGTAAATTCTTATTATTTTCCAGTTTTCCAAGGCATCTGCTGCTCAAGTGTAATTCTTTTGAAAGATCTTAAGTAGACAGGGGTATTTTAACAAGGCCTTCCACTAGAATTCTGTTAGTTTAAAGAAAACAAATGTAGTCTGTTGGAATTGTTTATGTGACTCTTTTTTTTTTTTTTTAAAAAAAAGGAAGTTTGAAGAGGGACTTTTCAGAAAGAGAGATAAATTTGAAGAGCTCTTTTCCCTTAATGGTTTGTTAGGACATCAAATACATATTCTTTAATGAAAATTAATATGCTGTAGTTTAATAATTCACGTACTTGCATTGAAAGCTCTTTAATTTAATGGAGTGCTGTTCATTTCATTACTTTCATTGCTGAGGTAGGTTGGTATTTTTCCATGAAGGTCAGCAGTGTGCCATTCCTTCATGCAAGCCACAGATTTGATCAGATGTTAAACTCCGACATCTTCAATGATCCATTTGGGTCCAGCTCAGCAGGGTATTACACATTTTCAAGAACACTAGAATAGCAGGAAACTCCTCGGTATCGGTTCTTTCAGGATCTGAAGTAGCTGTATTATGCAACTGTGATCGTATATTTATCAAACTTTGTATTCCCTTCTCAGTACTTTTGTTGGAAATTAATTCATTTTCTCTGGGGACTAGAAACCTTTCTTCTAATCTTATGCCAAAATGTATTAATTATTACACCAAGGTATTCCTTTCACTTAAATAACTACACTCACTCTAGATTTACAGAAAACAGTGCTAGGCTGAACAAATTGAGCTCGTATGTTTTTCTGCTCAATCTGTGTTAGTACCATAACTTGATTTTTCTCTAATCACAACCTTTTTTCTTGCTGGATTAGAAAGAGCTTTATTTATTAAGGCTGTCTTTGTTGCCTAAGTGCTATTCATCAACAACACCCTTTTTTTCTCCCCTTTTCTGTGCATCTTTCTACTGCTCTTTTTTTGCTGCTTGTTTATATATCTTCATCTGTGGATGTCTTTTCCTGTATAGAATGATAGACATACTCTAGCAATCACTATTCCTTGTACCTGAGTAATTCCGTCCACTCTCTGAAAAAGGTCCTCAACTTACAACGCTTCCCAGGAGGCAAATGTTCCAACATGTTCCTGATGGCACCACTTTTCCAGCTATCACCAAAAATATTCTTGCCTCCTGGACAAGCCAGAATTCTTGCTGATGACCACCTCCTCTTTTCTGAGCATACTCTTTGGAACAACCTGATCACTACATCTGACATTGCGACGATTTGAAAAAAAATGAAATTAATATTAAAAATAAAAAAATCCAGTGATTTTTTTTCGTGTAGACCTCAGACCCGCTTCTAGTTCCATAGTAAGAAATATATTATTTTGCTTCTGCACCACTTCAACTAACTAACACGGAGATTCAAACCAAGAACTGAGAGTCAGACCTTTACCAAATGAGAAGCTGATAAGGAGTCACACAGATCTCTCTCTTTTAGGTATAGCTCTTTTGTTCTGCACATCATTCTGTTTTCTGGTAGCATACACCATTATCTTCCAGACTTGGATGCCCATCCTAGCTAGGTACATTCCCTCCTCCACTTCCTTAGACTCTGTCTCTCCTTCCCTCATTTTCTGCCTAATTTTCCAGTAGAACGAATGCATTTCTTAATTCAGCTTTTATTCCACTGTTTCTTGTTCCTTTGCTGTCTTTCAAATGTCCTCCTCTAATCTACAGTACTTCTCTCTAGGTTCTCTTCACAGGTCGGTGGATCATGATCGTATCTCTTGACAATTCTATCATCTTCTTTTCAAACTTTTGCCTGAAGTTTGGCATTTTTTCAAGCTGCATCTTTGGTACTTAACACTTCTGTGAAGCATATAATTTATCATACATAAATAGCCTCAATCAGATAGCCACTCAAAAATAATAAGCTTCCAGCAGCTTTTCCATCCAGTTATCTTCTGTTTCCTCTTCTCTTCAGTTTTTTTTCTATTGCTGCATTAACAGACAAGTTGTGTTTTCTCTTTGACTTAAATTCACAGCTCAGAGAAGGAAAAATAAAAATCACCTCTGCAGAGATCTTAAAGATTTTTATCCTCTTTTATAGCTTGCACCACTTCTACTCTTGAGCTTTTGTTTTGGTGAGTCCTGCCATCTAATTGTCATTTGGCAGCTAAAGGTCTATCAGCCCAGATCAGAGGCAGAGAGTATATAGAGAGTATGTGATGCAAAATATCTGAACAAACACCCCCTCCTTCCAAAAGGACTAAACAGCCAAGTAACAAAGGAAAAAATTCTCCTACTGGCAAAAAATGAGGTTTCGGTTTTTTGTCATTCAGCAGTTTCCTACAAAGTCTCTCATGTAATTCTGTCTTCTCATCTTCACTGAGCATAGAATGTCCCGTCAATCTTTACCAGTCCATTCATGGCATCCAGATCTTATGTGTCAACAATTAAAATACTCATTCTTATGAGGGACAATTCATTTAAATTAAAGAACAGAATAACAAAATTATCATATATCCATCAATACAATCAATAGAAATCCTTTCAGCCTATATTAAAACATTCTCACTTTGCAGATGTCCTTCTCTCCTAGTGCCTAGCAAAGCTGGAACTTGCTGGCCATCTCCACAATTACCTTTCTGCACTTTGAGTTCTGCACTACTGTAAGGATCAAAATTCAAAAAGTACCATCATGCGGTTCACCACCACAGTCAAAGTGAGACTAGAGGCTGTCAAACAGATGCATGGAACCACCATTCTTACGTTAGTCTTCGAAAACATTTCCATAGTGTAGTGGTGAATAACCTATCACTATAATTACAAGATAATCCTGCATCCCACTGGTTTGTACTTCATTTGACATGATGTGGACAAATAAAGTGGAAAAGTAACATATGGAGAGAGACTAAAAATCGAAGATCATATCCCTGTGCTGTATCAGCAAGATGTAAAAAACCACATCAATAACAGTCAACAGTAGTAGCCTGGGCCATCTGGTCATAAAGGCCCATATTACCAAGATTGTATTAAAATATCTTCATCTCACTGTTTTCCCTCAGGAATGAAGGACAGATAATATGAAAAAGCTTAAGTTCTGCTAAAAGGTGAGATGCCTCTACCTACAAGCACAATACATCTATGATAGTTATTTAATTAAGAGATACCCTAACAAAGGGTGTGAAAACGGCAAGTCAATAATCTAATTCCTAAATGAGTATGCTGGAAAGCCAGTGACAGCACAGAGAACAGCCTCTACACATGTACTTCCTTGTTAAGCTAAAAACTAATTTGAATTTTTGTAATTAATTAAAACACTTTTTTCACTTGTCCAGTGCAATATCTCCTTCCTGAATTATATTAACAAGCCTTAATGAATAAAGTCCTCTAAAATCCCCATGTTTTTTGTTTCCTAATTGTAAAATAAAATGTAATTAATTGTTCTCCCCCTGCTCTATTTTTATACATCTGCCCTGCTTCCAACTAAGTGCTAATAAGCAGTTCAGCTGGTGGTGGCTGCTGCAATCACTTCCAAACAACCTTGTGCATTTCCAGGCACCATAGCAGGGGTTAGAAAGTAAGAGGCAGGACAGACAAATAAACTACACTGGTAATTTGCTTTCTTCTTCCTTCTCATTTTAAAATTTCTATAGCATGCAGATTATCCATGCTTCTGTATGTTTTCTCTCTTCCCCAAAACACCATATAAACCAGAGCTACTAAATACATATGCAATATCCCTTCACAGTGATTACACCACACCAGAGATGGCAAAGTTCAAGAGAAATTCATACACATCAGAAGCCATAATTCATCACTCCATGTAAAGCCCTGTTGAGATTTCTGAAGATAAACCCCTAAATACTGTGGAAGAGGAAATACTTTTGTTTCTCATGTATCCTAGAACTGGGCAACTCAATGAATTTTTCAAATTCATGAAGCTACGTACGGTTCACAATAAACATTTAAAGTTAAACAAGGCAGATTATCAACTTTTTCTATAGTTTGCAAAGGATCTGAAACAAGTGCGTGAATTGGGTATGTAAGGCTTCCTAGATTAGTACAGACTATTCTGCTTCTGGTTTATCCAATGAAGATCTGTACGTGTTAAAAATACCTAAAAGAATTACTTTTATTTTCAGCATTGACTCCTACCAAATTTTTAGTTAGAGAACAATAGACTCTCTTCCATAGCATCAGTATGTCTGAGGCTCCAAACCTTTTTATTCATGCTTCATTAAGCATTCAGTTGTAAATTACTGCAGCTGACCTAGAATACTTTGTTTATATTTTTAAAATATCTCTAAAATTTTTGTCTCACTTGATACATATACACTCTATGTTGCAATAGACTATAACTAAATTACGCATGTCTAGATACCTAAAACAGAAATATACTGGAAAACAAAAAAAAAACCTGATGACAGCTCAAAGTATTTCAAGGTGTGGATCATTTGCAGTTGCTATAATTTAAACATTAGTTGAGGATAGGTATATCTTAGGGCCTTTGAAAAACAGACTGCCAGATGCTTTCACACTTCTGTGTCTGTACATCATCTAACGCACTTGTGATGCCTGACTAGCATGTCAGGAACAAAAACAAAGTAAGATGACAAGATGGTAAGAAAATATTTAAGTAGAAATAGGACCTGATTCATCTCATTCTGCTTAAGGAACTTCAGTTACCAGGACTGGCATCCTAAACTCCCAATAAAGATATTTGATGAAGGCACTTCTAGAGAGCAACTCCGACTACCTGAGATCCAAAAGTTCAGTGTTCACAAGCAGTGGGGGTTTAATGAGGCAAGGAGAAATAAATCAATGCAAAAGAAAGGCTATAGATCTGCGTATAAGTAACCTTTGGAATTCTCTCACGGCTTTAAAGTTGCACAACATAAGTCTTAAAAATTAGCTATTTACCACTAACACATTAACCAACAATATTTACTTTAGTTATTACTCATTAATTCTCAAACACTGAAATGTGAAGGGAAAAGTTCAGAAATGGCTTTAGAAACTTTAGGACACATTAAAAAAATATTTCAGAAAGACCGAAAAACTCAAGAAATCTATGAGAACAGTCTAAATTATTGACAGGGAAGGGAAGAAAATTAAAGCTCCAGAGATTATTCTCTCTTTTTACTGATAGGAAAATAAACTTTCCTAATTATTAAAATAACTGACTAGGTGCCAGCTGGTTAAATTACACATCGATCGTAGAGTAAAATTCTGCCCTTAAGCTGTGCATTTAGCTGCACCAATGATATCGGTGGGAATTAGGAATAGACTCCACAGCTCTATAGGCTGTCGTGTCATTAACACCTACTGAAGTCACAGCAATGTATAGTGGGGTCCTTGTTTGAAATGTGCCAAAAAGCAAACTAGGTTCATGTAATTACAATTTCTGATGCTTAACTGGCCATTTGAACAACTATTGATATTTTAGTTTTAATGATTTTGTATATACAAGCTGTATATCTATCTGAAGTTCTGGAAAACTGGCTGTTAGAACTCTATCTGGTTGTCTGCAATGTGAGAAGAATTTTCCACTTCTTTGTCAGACCTTTGCAAACAACAAAAAATAAAACTGAAAAAATCTGCCTATTTTGTCTTTGGACACTAGGAATTAACTAAGGAATGAATGAAACAGGGTTTTACATGTAATACCTTATGAATTCCTTCTAGGTCTGGAGAACAGAAATAAGATAATCCACACTATGAAGTAGGATATTTACTCACATCTCTGATCAATGCATTTTACTAGAACATATCCTGTTAAAGTCTGCCATGCATTTTCATCTGTCTACACAATGTAGACAGAAAAGATTGTAGACAATCTTCTCTGTTCAATTTTATGTTTCTTAATTTTCTCTGGGACATTAATGTCAACATGATAGGCATTACAAATTTTTAAAATAAATAGATCCATTAATATCAAAATTGAAACCAGTTCTTCCTTGACTTACCTTTCCAACAGATCTGGGGAATGGTGGTCTTTGATTTTCAGGAATTAATATTGGAGTTGCCAAAATAGCCCTTTTTTGTCTTGGAATTCCAAGGTTGCCTTCTATCTTAAAGATTTCCTAAAAAAAATAAAAAGAACAAATACTTTCAAAATAATATTCAGTTATTTCCATTCTCCGCATCTTTAGGTAAAATTAACATGAACTACCAGATTCTAAGTTTTGTATTACATGTTTTCCAGCAATTAGTGATAAAATATCAAACTATTTATTTAAATCTGTCAGGTTATTGCACTTATTAAAGTGACAGTAGACAAGCCATATTCATTTTGTATTCCTGTAGACTAGTTCACTTACAGGTGAATTTGCTGAGACTGTTCCCACCTAATGAATGTCAATAAACACCAGAAGTTTGTTACTTAAGAATAAAAATAGACACCAAAACCCAGGTGTAAGTTAGAATATCAGCTAGGAGGATTTTTCGGGGTTGTGCAGGATGTTTTTTATGTGGTGTCTGGTTTTCAGTTGTGGGTTTTCTTTGTGTGGTGTTTGTTTGTTTTAGGTTTTGGTTTGTGTTTTCCTTGGGTGAAACTTCATGTTACTGTAACAGAAAGAACAAAAATAGAAGCGGTTAATAAACAATCCTTCCTTTTGCTGCTGCATTTTCTGGAGTATTTAGTTCTCACTGAGCTTCGGGGAACTCAGCATTTTATGAGGTACAGCAAACTCTTTGCAGTGACCTCTGGCCTCTAGAAACCTCTGTCCGTCACACCTTTGTGATTTCCCTTCACCTTACGAAAATGTAAGGCAGAACTCCAAGATGCATACGCTTTGGAAATGTGCAAGACACTTATTCAGATTTACATCTCTTTTTAACCTAGAGTGGTTTGGGTTGGGAAAGACCTTTAAATGTCATCTAGTCCACTCCCCTTGCAATGAGCAGGGACAACTTCAACCAGATCAGTCTGCTCAGAGCCTCATCCAACCTGACCTTGAATGTTATACGTTTCTTTCAATACCAGTTTGAGGAGTAAAAGGTATTTTCAGACTATTCAGTATCTAGAACTCCCAATTTGGGTAGTCATAGATACATGAGCAACTAATTCATCACTTTTTCCTGACAGGTTACCCTTACACTTTCCCAGAAGGTCCAGCAATGGAAGAAAAGGACAAAATATATTCAATGAGTGAACACTGCAGTCATTAATACAAAGGAGCAAAGCTCTAAAGGAAAGCAGCAGGGTGGCAGGACCTTAAGGCCTTCAAATCCAGATTTCCTAGCAGGTCTTCGGAACACACAAAAAAAGGGAAGATAGTATTGTTTGGGTGTTTTTGTTTCTAAGCACAACAAGTCTGTTGCATGGAGAAGATTCTGCAGATTGGGTAGAGAAATGCAAGCCCTTCTCTGAGTATGTGTCACGCTGTTTGTTGATCAAATCTCACTGCTAGTTTTTAAATAATGATTTCTTTATGATGATTTCTCTCTTTCTCATCATCCCCTGGTGTCTAACAGGAACACAACAGATTATATGAGTAGCCAAAGCATCACTATGGAAGGCTGGTGAACAGAAAGGAAGAAAAGATCAAGAGTACTTCACCAACACGTTTAATAATTCAGTTCTGTTTGTGGTTATCATAATGATTTCCCCATTTGTAAAGAACAGAGAAAAGAACATTTTGCTTAATGCCAAGCAACTGCAACTGATGGTTTGATCCTCAATCAGTATAAGACAGAAGGCAAGGAATCTGAAATTATATGTGCACTTAGCACCTGATTCAACAGTCAAAACACTGAAAAGATTCTCATTCATGGGTGAATATATTGCGTATATAACATTTTTTACTGAATTCATCTATTTAATTCTTGAAGAAACAACTCACAAGGGATATGAAACTACTCTAGACAGAGTTAGTAAATTTCCCTCAAATTTTCTTACAATATCAGGCTAGCACTGTAACAGGAGTCTTTTGTCCCTTGACACAAGTGAAACCCACAAATGAATTTTCTGCCATCTTCGCTGGAACCAGCTGATCAAAGACTATAGTACCTGCCATGTCTTTGTAGCAGCCTTGACTCCAGACAAGTATTTGAGTGCCAGAAGTCTGGAGAGCTTAGAATGACATGTTTTTCCAATTTTATTTTTTAAATCAAAATGGTAAGAGAGAAAACCTACCAGGTTCTTCACTTTTACTATTTATCACAATATCATATCTGCAATCACTATCTTTCAGCTGCTATTTTCATGAACAGCAGACTATCTGATCAGAATCCAACTATCATTTCACTTCCTACCATAAGCAGCTTTTACACTGTTTTTTAATTTATTAAATTCCCTTTCAAGACACGGAATCAATACAGCAATAGCTCAGCACCCAATATGCTGATTCAGTGGCAACAAAGCGTGATTCCCTATTCACATTAAGCAAATAACAAGCAGTCTCCTCATTTTTCCAGCATTTAGTTTAGGTTTTTATTGGAAGATGCCAGTCTGCCCAAACTATGATGCTTCACAAGTTGCAGTTTCCTTAGATCCCTTGAGAACTTTCCACTCTTTTTTGGTTTTCTTTCTTTTTACCAGTGGTTCTTAGGAGCATTGCAGTACTTGAATATTTGAATGAATGGCCAAGTCACTATCCAGCAGCAGGCACCATTACTCTCGGCAAAGAATATTTCATTGGAACTTGTCATGGGAATAAGGTGGCTGAATACGGATATCAATTTGTCACAATAAGGGTTGGAATCATCATTGGAGTGGCAAACTGTAATCCACTATGGTGACCAGAAAAGTGGTTGAGTTTCTTGACATTCACTTGTTTTTATACACTAAGCTCAATGGTACAAAATGGAGTCAGTCCCAAATACAAAAAATAAGCAAAATTAATTGAATGCTTGTTGCAAGCAAAATTCCTCTGAAATAGCAAATGGGACATGGTATTCAGTGGTATGCCAGTCTTCCTACAAAATAACATCACTACATGAGACTGAAAAACTAAAACTGCATGCAGATCAACTTCAGAAGAAATAATTTTTATATAATTCTCAGCTGAAATTTCACAATTGTGCTATAACACTTAGTTGCTTTATGTACATTATTTCTATCATCAAAATATTGTTTTTAACAGCAGCATTGATAATGAATGATTTCTAAAACATGTGGCAAAACAGAAACATACTTTCTCATGTTGTTAATAATAAGAAAACTTAAGAAATGTGCTGGAACTTTACTTGTAAGTTAAAGAACAACTGTTTAAACAAATAATTAACTCAATTAATTAAGCTGAGAATTGTGAAGGTCAATGGCATACACACAAACATCTGCTCAAAACTAGCCTGTCCTCAATGCCTGTAAATGCCACCCTAAAAATCACACTGTACACCTCAGAAGAACAAACCCAGCTAAAGTCTGGCACGCTAAAGAGAATCAGGTTGGTCAGAGCACATGAGCCTCCAGGCTGGTGAAGCGTGGTCAGATACAACCATCTGGGTAATTGCTGGTGGAACCTGATTTAATTACGCTAGGTGTTTCTACCATTATAATTGCTATATCAACAGAGGGGCAGCTCACCGACATACCCATTAACGTCACAGGCACTTGGTAACCTCAGCCTAGAGCTTTGCTACTGTGCCATTCAGCCAGCTGTGCTATATGTATTTTTAATGATGGAGGTTCCTTTTATCTTTAGAGAAGTCAAGATCATATTAGGAAAAAAAAATTATTCTTGTTCAAATCATTCAGTCATGTGTAAATCGTAACTATTTTAATGCTAATTTATTGTAAAGTATCTTTGTAATGCGCATGTGGCAAAATGTCAACTATCGTGGAGATGAATCTGAACTTTTGCTTTGTGAAATGATACGTTCCATTATTGCCCTGAACCTCTGCAGTATCTTTTGTGATGGAAAAGTCCCATTTCTATTCAAGTACAAGTTTCATTTCTCTTCACACCTGCCTTACTCTGTGACAGGGAAAAGTTTTTCCAAGATTATAATGGACTA
Source organism: Patagioenas fasciata (assembly GCF_037038585.1). Classification (NCBI taxonomy): domain Eukaryota; kingdom Metazoa; phylum Chordata; class Aves; order Columbiformes; family Columbidae; genus Patagioenas; species Patagioenas fasciata. The sequence goes on from NC_092532.1 coordinate 12,450,263, forward strand.
AGTGCCGTTAACTTTTCTTTTGTACACATTAACCATGGGAGTTACCTGTTCTGAGAATAATACAGAAATGAAAACCAAGTGCCTTTTCTTTTCTTAAATTAACATTTCAGACTTTTCTTGCCATCATTTTGTGAGTGTTATTTTCATTTTGAACCATATGTGAATCACCCCCTCTTTCAGGAAATCTTACATTGGTTCCACACTGCTCATTAAATATAATGAGATATCCCTTATACACAAACAACCAAACATGCGCTGACTGACTGCATCTGTCAAACACCATTGCAAATATGGGCTTAAGGAAGAAGACAGTGTCTGACCTTATGCCTCTGCCTTCACCAGGATACACTAACAACACATCACTTATCACCATTAAAAATACCCTTATCCCCATTTCTACTGTGCTTACACTGGCTGCAAAGCAAACAAAACCAGAGTTCTACAGCATGCCAGAAAAAATTCAAAATTGTTAAAGATGTCCCCAAACTTTCAGCACCTTAAGTATAAATGTAGTGTAAATAAGGAAAGCACTTGCTTATGCAATTGGCAAAGCCTGGAAGTCTTAAGAAAAGTGTTCTGTAATAAAAAAATCACCTTGAAAACAAGGGGGGTTTGCTTTCTTTTTCTTTTAATAAAATTATATCCCATTGGCTTTGATACCAAACTGCTATTGAAAATAGTACTAGATACATAGTGGAGTTCCAAAGCAATTAAAACCTTTTACAAATCTGATTCTTTGGGGAGTTAACCACAACCATATGCAAAAACTCATTGCACAGCATGGACACAAAGCCTGAACTTTTTACTCTTAATATTCCTACTAAGTCCACCGAGTGGACTTCTTTCTTCACTTACATTGGAGGAACCCAAAATTTGAGAGCTTACCTTTAACCCCCAGCAAGCTTCACACATGTTGAAAACACTCTGATTTCCAGAGCGAGAAGGACAAAGAACACGCAGAACATGATAAATGAATCAAAGATGAACCCTTTTGGTGGGGCAGTAACCTATATAAAGCCACAAAACATGTGGATCAGGAGCAGACAATTGACAACTCCAAATTGAGAATAACACAAGCAGCCATGAACAAGCTGTTCAGTGTTTCACTTCTAGGACAGAAGGACCATTTCTAATAAAGAAAATTTATTCCTTATGTAAAATAAATCTTCTTCAAAGCAAAAGTTGTCCTACCTTGGAAAAACAGCTTTCTACATCTTGCTGCAGGCCAGCCAGCTACAAGTATACAAAAGAAAACTAACACATTTTATACCTATGTTCTGGATTGCTCAAGTGCTATGGAACTCATTGCCTCATAACGGTGCTGCACAAAAGCAATTTCACAACACCCTAAAGCAATAACGCTGTACGTTGAAGTCATGTATACTGTTTAATAGATCTGCAGTCCCGTGTCTGAACGGATGCATAAAACACTCTTCTTCCTGCTACCTACAAGGCTCCAAGCTGTGATTACAATTAAAACCTCAGTTCTGCTCCCCAACAGTTTTTTAAAGCTCTGTTGTCACATATTCCTTGTTATCCCTCAGTTCCTTTGAAATAACCCCTCATCTAATTCCAAACATTAATTATTTACCTTGCTATTCTTTTCTAAACTCTCCATGATCCTTCTGTTCTTCCTGTGACCCTCCTACATTCCCGAATAACACCTCACTTTGTCTCACTCCAGGTCTAAATCTGCAAGTCTTATTTTTCTTTGGAAAACATTCATTCCTTAACACTCATTTTCAATTTGTTTCTCTTGAACACCAATGATACAACTCTAGCCAAACTGAAGCCATCTCAAATTTCCTTCCCGCCTCTCCCCCCCCCACCCCTCCAAAAGCCTAATATTTTTCCTATTTTTAGGCTTTTCTTTAAGTAACATCCATCTTGGCATTAGAACTTCAAGACTTCCCTATTTCACCCATCTTTATCAGATAACTAGTTCCATTCCCCCACCAAAAGCACAGTCAGTGTTAAAATTTCTGAAACCCTGGTAGATTTGGGAACGCTTCTGGTTACAGGTCCTTCAACTCACTCAAGACAAGAACAATTCCTCACAATGCCACACAAGGAATGACTGGCGAAATTCCACCATAACACAAACAGGACCCTGTTCTCCCCTCCCTTGCCATTTTCCCAATGCACAGCCACGCAAGCCAATTCAAAGAATGTATAAATTCTGTCTAATCACAACTGTGGCATTTTAAACTCAGTGTGCATGGTGTAAGCAGCAGTTCAAGAAGCAGGAGAGCAGAGTGAGAAGTCTGTTGTTAAGCTATCATGAGACCCACGGGTTCTAAAGCTTCCAGGTCATTGTTTCTCTACTTTAAATTAAAGCAGGTCTTTATTTAAAATGTGAATTAATTCATTTCATGTTGAACAGATACACACATTAAACATCTCTTCCTTCTCTCACAATAATATCACTAATCCTGATCCATCCCATTAATCTCATAAAATTCTTGGGGCAGGGCAGGGCAGGAAATGAGAAATTCAGCCTTTGGTCTAAGATTTCACAAAACCCCGTAAAAATTACAATGCAGACACTGACTGGATGTCCTACAGCCCTGCCCTGTATGCTTTGGCAACCTAAACTGTGCATGTGCAGTCAGCTGGGCACACCCAGGTGAATCCTTCTCTTTGCACAGCACAGATTACATATAGGAGACCTGGTTGTGGGTACTGCAAAAAAAGTGCTAGTTCCCTCATGCTGAAAAACTAGACAACTTTTATTAAGAGAGAAGTCTATTTTGTGTTGCAGTGATCAAGGACAGTTTAACTGGAAGGGAATTTCAATACTTTTCTTCTCTCCATTAGTACGGGTACACCCTTGCATGTAGTTTGATGTTGCAGTCATGTGCCTGCACTGCTTCCTTCCCCCTTTCCATTAAACCAGAGCTGTATTGACTTTAAGCAAAAATAATATGCTACATAATACTGCAAAGCAGAAATGCATTATGTTGAGATCATAGATCTGCACAACAAAAAAGTCTGGATATACTATATCATACTTGACTATGCATGCATGGTGCTCTACAGAACTGGCATTTTTGTGCTTTCCTACACAGGAGTTGCCAGACTGACAAATGAAGTGGTCGTCTGTGATGAAGACAAAATGCCCACTTAAATGTAGGCTTCGGCAAAACTCCTCAGTCACCAAGCTGGATTTGAAATTTGGTCGAAAGAGCTGAAATGTTAGCGCATTAATCCACTTCACCACTTGGTCCAGCTACTCAGAACTATTTAATTAACAGGCATTAACTGAGTCCAAAGAGCTGAAATTGTAGTGTATTAATCCACTTCACAACTTGGGCTGTATTTTTACTCTTCAATACAAACAAACTATCAGACAGTAACTGTCTGATACCAGAGGCTTAATTCTATTCTCTGATACAAAGCAGTGTTGTAGTGTCTTGTGGACAGCATCTTATTACTACGTGAGTTGTACTTAAGTTGATACTGGACTTCGACTACATTTGTCAAAGATGAAAATACAAGACCTGAACATGCCCTGTGTTATTTGTTTCCCCAACAGCGACCCAATTAAATTCGCAGGATAATGCCTATTAGTTCTAAGCCGTTCATTAGTCTGAACAGTCTCAAAGACCCACATAGTATTACTGAAAAAGAAACTACATAGGTGAAGTTCTGACTTTCACAAGAGGTACCTAAAAATCCACATACAATAAAACAACTTTTTTAAAAGTATGACTAATAAGACACTTAAAAAACATAGTCATGCACTCAAAACTCTGTTTCTTGGTCCAACTTCTATAGAACTTGCAAAATATGCTAGTTAAAAATAGCAACATTGTTTTGGTTTTGCTGTATCTATTTTGCTGTGGGAAATCAACACTCATCTTTTTTGCTGAACATTTCTGAAAGAAAAGTTATGCAAGTAAGATGGAGACCCTAGTCATAGGCTTGGACATCTCAGTGGATTCTCACATTTCTCATTAATCACATGTTGGCAATTAAGTCTAATTCAGGAAATTCAGAGAGTGGACCTGTCAGGAATCAGGAGTAAATTAATTGCTATAGTGGAACAGATCAATGATTCATGAGCTGTAACATCAAGCTGCTAACAATATTAATCACCACATACTTTACAAAAAAAGAGCCTAAAATGGCAGAAGTTATAGTTTACAATGGTTTGAAGGTTTTTTTTTTTCTGGATTATAACTGTTGAAACTAAAGTCGAGGAGAGCTTTACAATACGTTAAAAGTGACGTTGATAGTTCAATACTGTATATCATTAATATTCATATGTTTGCATCTGAGCATTTTACCCTAACAACCTGTAGCTATAGTAGCACAGAAATATTTATATTCTCTACTTCACACCTGTTGACTTTTAAGTGAGTGTCTCCATGGGATGAGAACAGTCACCACCTACACAAACACCAAGTAAACAGGTTTTATTCAAGTTTCCTGGCCAAGAGAAGAGAGATCCAATGTTCCTCCCATCCTGCGCGCCATCTGTTCGGCAACTCCACTGCCACTCCTACTGCCTTATTTTTGTGGCCTTGGCCACAGGCCAAGGTGCTGGGTTTCCGGTCAGTGGGAAGCAAAATCCATGGTTCTTAAAAGAAATAATTATCTCTAAGCTGTCAGAACAGGGTTGGAGCAATCCATAGCTCCTTACTGACTACAGTGAAGTGACTGAATAGGGACAGATAGTCCAGAGGTCAAAGCATTCACAGGGGATAGAGAAGTTACAGATTCAGTATTGGCCTAACTGCTTCCAGAGACTTGCCAGTGAACCACATTATTTTAGCATTTACACCTCATAGATCTCAGGTCTCTTGTTTCATAATCCAGTGTCTTTCTAAAGAAGGTGTGATGCATTCAAATGCTCTCAAAAACCTGAGCTCTGACCAAAACAGAGTATTACACATCCCTTAGTTTCCACTTTGCTTTTTTGTTCATATTTCATGTCTGTTCAGTTCTGTCAGATAAATTTTATTTTTATCTACACGCATTTTCCTGCTCCCAAAGTCACCGAAGTCATTAAAGTCAGACAAGTGATGTCTGTTGCCTTTACTGACACAGGAGAATCCTAGAATTAAAAACCTGAGTTCTCGCAGCTTGAGCTAAATCAGCAAAATCTCACTACTCCTCATAATTATCAATCATGCAGCTCGCCCCAGCAGAATCTCGACTGGACTGTATTTAAATGGTATTATGAATTTGTAAGATGAATTCTTCAGTTCTCATCACACATGCCAAGTGCAAATGTTCTACTTCAAAATGTGACCAAAGCCCCATTGTGTATATCAGATTATGCACAGCATGTTGCTTCTAAGAAGTGCAGAATTTCCACAGAATGTAAGAAAATTAATTCTACTCTGCTATTCAATGTTCTTTGCACCTTACTCTTTGTTATCTGAATGTAGCACTGCAAAAAAATCAACCTATCAGCTTAGTGCTTAAGGTTCTAGTTGTTATTGCCTGACCATTTCAGAGCAGAGTGAAGAGCAGTATCAGTTTCTTAACTTTATTTTGCTGAACTTATCTCACAGAGACAGGTTAATATATTGCAGCATTCATAATTTGATACATTTTTGTCCCTGGTTCAGTTTACAAACTGTCCATTAACAGACCTTGAAATCTGTGAACAAATACATTATCTACCATTATACGCAAGTTTCTCAGATGAGTAATTTTTGATCTTCAGATTGCTCAAGCAGTTGCTTAGAAACATTTGTCTGTATTAGTTACACAAGTCATGTGGTATTATTTTTCTTTTCAGATTGGATTGCTTCTGTGAATAAGCAACAGAGCATGAAATGTAAATTTCATGATATAAAATTCAAAACTTGCTTTTGGCAAGGATTTGATTTATTACATTTACAGCACAAGATGAAAACAAAAAGGTTATCTCTGATCTGAGTGACTTGACAGGGGAAGTAATGTCTGTGCCACTTGGAGAACTAGTGACATGAACTGCAAAAACAAACAAAACATTTTTTAAAAAAGAAATTGCACGGAATCAGTGGAGCGCGTGGCCTAGGGAGCTTATTTGCTGAAAAGATCATTCGCAGAAACAAAAAGAATGGGAAGAAAGTTTTGAAGAGTCTTGCTATGGAATTAAATAGTACCTGTGCAATAATTCATTTTACCACTTATCTACATCAAAACAATGGGTTCCTTTTCTATTAATTAATGCTTTCCAGGGATTAGTACTTTCCTTGTTTAAAGCATAGGTAGATAGGTCAGAAAAAAAAAAATCATGGAGATTCAATTATTATTTGCCTTTTTTAGAGTTCTGTGCAAGCAAAGAAAAAGAAGTGATCTTTCATATTGTCAGTAACAGCTCATTCAATAAGGTTGGAAAGTATTTCCTAGTATTTCATTGTAGACCATATGGAAATACAGTAGAATCTTTTTTTTTTTTTTTTCTGCTGACACTATCAGTACGAGAAACATTGAAACTCACACATTTTTGCTTCTTTTAACTTTGTAAAAGAGTCACTTGTATTTGCCTAAATGTTTCTCCACTGATAGCAATGGTTTTTCTTCTCTGTGGATGCAATGATTTATAACAGCAAAACGATCAGTTCAAAACTAAATATAGAATTTTACTAGCAGAGGCTGCTTCTTTCAGTTGGAGAGAACCAAATATGGTAAAACTATGTTACTGAGCACACTCTCAGACTGTGATCCAGGATACTTCTATAAACTACAAAGCCTACATTCGAAATATAACCAAAGTCATGAAGACCAAACCAAACAAACTGTGAAGGAGGAAATACTGCTAAAAAGATTGAGAGATACTTAGAGAACAACAGTAGTTTTTTTCCAGTAAATTTTTAAACTCAGGCTGCAAGGACTGATGGACAGTAAAACCATCTGCAAAGGAAAAAATATATCTGTTTTTTTCCCTGAATTATAATGCAAAATTAGAATACAAAGGTACTGGCTCTGACCTTTTAGTGGCACTTGTGATAACCAAAAGCATGTCTCATCCCACCACTAGTGAGGTCAAGTCTCTGACTCACTTTCCTGGTACTCCCTCTCAAGCCAGTAGCTCTGCTAGAAACTAATGCCAGTGGGTCCCAACTGACAGCAAGTGTTCCTGGCAGATGAAGCCTGACATCAGTGCAAAATATTTGTGCCACCCGAGATATAAACCAGGCTTAGTTTTGGGTGGACTACGACTACCCCATGATTAAGATCAAATCCTTCTGCTGGCAGAAACAGCACTGAGTGAATGTGAAATATGTATGCACAGTCTTTGCGTACTGTTTAACAGCCTATCTCATAAATCCCAGTAAAGACATTTCACAGCACCAGCCAAAAGTTGTGTCACGTCCTCAGCACTTCTCTCAATATTATTCAAATGCCAACGTTATTAAATACTAAAACACTAAATATTAATTTTATTAGAAAACAAAGGCATACATTTTTACTTTAGGAAAAACAAAGTCTTCAATGAACCCGAATTTCTCCACTGCATACTTTCAATGTTTGTACAAAAACTTACACATTCCTTAAATACCAAATAATCACTTTTTTTCTTCTTCCTTTCTGTAACATGCCTCTCAGCCAGATCATGCTCATCCATTTTCAACAGTACATTGGTCCCTTCATAGCTGCATACAGAAACTTGGTTTAAGAAATATGAGCTTAAAAATCACCATTCTTTGCCTGTCTGTTAAATAAGGCAGAAAATAACAAAATAAAAGAACCAACATCCTGAGCTAAGATTAAAAGCTGCATTCATATAAAAGAATGGTGTCTTTTTACCATTGAAACTGAAGCTGTAGATTATTCTGTGCTGATAAAGTACTACAGTGGGCAAAGAACTTTCTCATAATGAACACCGCTGTAAAACAATTTATCTACAAGAAAGGAAACAAGTTTGCATAATCCATTTATGGTTGATTCAGCTTTAGAGGAATTTGTTATATAAATATACCTCACCCTGGGGAATTGTTTTGCCAAAATAACTAATGAAAGTGTTTGAGCAACTTAACACTGATAATTAATAGGATTTTTCAGTATCACAATGGACAGTGACATCTTCTCATGTACATTAACCATGTCACCAGTGAAGACACAAAAGCTTGCAAGACCCAAATGCATCAGGAAGCAGAAAATGAATTAACTTAGCACTTGAAAAAAAAAATGCTAAGTAGGTGACATGTTTTAACTGATCATCAAAAGGTGTTTTATAGCACTTTCTTAAAAAACATTCCTTAGCTCAGTAATTATCACTTTTAAAATCTTAATTAATAGTTCATCAATTCTTCAACTGACATTTCTAATATTCTGCTATCGTGCTGGAATGTTTGACTAAACATAATCAAGTACCATTATGTTGTCATACACTTAGCCAGCAATCACAAGTTATGTTTTAAGTTTAGGTGTCAATATTAAATCATCAAGAATGATTACCACAGGTAACTTTCACAATCTCATCAATAATGCCTTGCCAGCTACAGTTCTATAGAGACTTAAAATTTACAGTGAACCTTGCCTGCTTTTGTGGTCACATAATTATTTTTATTATGTTTTGTGGCAATGTTGGCTGCCAAAAAAGGTTGTCCTAAAACCCCAGTGTGACAAGAATCAATTTTCAAATGCAAATGAGGGTGCCACAGGTGACATTTTTCATACCCAATAAATTGCCTGTCTGTGGCTTTGAACTAATGGACACATAAACAAGAGAGATTGGTGCCAAGGTATTGCATTATAATCCTAGCAAAGTTTTATGAGACTCGTGCCACAGGCTGCAAAGAGAGACTAAAACAGAGGGAGGGGGCATGAACAATTTGAGGAAACCTGTAAGAACAGATAGAGCTTTTTTTTTTACATTCCTTTATTGTTTTCTGAATTCAAATTTCCCATCTATTTAACACCCCTCCTACCTGCTTTTTTAAAGTTTTGCTGTTTTTCATGACCCCTTCTGTCTGCGACATCTTTTTCCTCATTATTATTCTCCACTTCTTCTCTTTTCTATCCCTTACCTGTCTTCTCAGTTTCTCTCCTAGAAAATTTGTACAAACAGGATTCCTTCCCATTGTTCTTTTTTTTAATTCTGGCAATATTGTTTCCATTTATTTCCACCTCCTTGAGGTGACAGGCATTCCCTGGCTGGGAAATTATTCAAAGCCACCTGCTGTATCTGACTCTGCAAAACCAGAGCAAAGAGCCACTAAGGTAGAACTCAAAACTCTGGCACGTTCTTCCAAAGCCAGATGTCCAGAGGACAGCATGAAAACACAGTTTATCAATGCTGTTAAGAATCTTTACAGCAGTTAAGTACAGGGACAAGCTCAGATTAAAGCTGTGGGTAAAGGATAATGAAGCAGAACCAGCACGTATCTCAGGGATCCACGTACCTCTTCAGGCCCCAATTTGAAGTTTGCAGGTTCAGATTATTTTGTTTACTGCACAGGTACAGGGATTACAACCAGATTACTCTCAGACAGGGTTTCCACACACATAGACTTTCTTTTTCTCTGATTCACCAGCATCACAATTTTTGTATTAAATCACGAACACAGATCAGTTCTGTGTTACTAAATCTGTGTATTTACACGACAAATACATTTAAATCTTCCAAGAAAATACAAGAAAAACACAGAAACTGGCATTACCTTTAAAAACAACAACGACTTCAAGTGACTGCACAGCTCATGTCAGCTATGGCTACACCAACACGAGGTGCTCTGCATGTGTACAAAAGAAATAGCAGGGGTTTTACAGGCTTGTCTGAAGCTTATCTTGAATGATCACAAACTTCTTGAGCCTTCAAATTTCAGTTAGAAGTCCTGAGAGATATTTACTCTTGTGATACAAATAGAAACATGATAAAAACAATATTTTTATGCTGTGTCAATAGTATTGTTTCTGACTACAGCTGAAATGAAATATATGATTACATAATACCTTTTCAAGCCTCTGCAAAAGATTTAAGTAAAGTTCAAACCTTAAGCTTTTGAAGCTTTAATCTTGAAATAAAGATCAAATTTTACTTTTTTTTTTTACCTTTTTCTCACGTTAGGAAAATATGAACAGTACTAAATGACAAAGAACTGAATCCTGCATTAGACTTATCCCCTGCATATCCAGTTGCAAGACTGTGATAATAATTTGGGGGAAAAAAATAATGTTTAAAAAAAAAAAAAACCAAAACAACAAACAACTTTTATTATTGTTACTGGTGCTCCTTAGCTGCGTTTTGAGTTTAGTCTGTTTTGGGGTAGGAGGGAGAACAAGTTTCTAATACTGTGCAGGCATAACTTCAAAAACACAGTTTTAAACTTTTGTTTATGCCACTTGTCTGGTTGGCAAAATATCATCAGCGTACTCCCCAGAGGCAACAGTTTATTCCATTGCCAGAGCAACGCCTGGCAAAGCGTGCATATGGAATTCAGGGCAGCATGCCACAACCATCTCCACCCTGTTCTTCTGAAAAGAGAAATTATGATGGGAAGTATGAAACATACTGTTCCCTGCCTTTTAAGGTCACCACAGAAATTTACTTCACAAACTAGCTAGTATACACAGCTTCGCTTTCTTCCATCACTCCACTTCTCCATGGACTTGTAACCCATGCAAACATTTGGAAAGTCTTTAATTCCAAAAGTCCACAAGTGACCCTGGTGACCAAATTCCCTGATCAGATTAACTATCTGCATCACTGCTGGTAATGCAGAAAGTGCCTGGCAGAAACTTCCCAGACAGTGGAGAATTACGTTCTAGTAAATCTACACCCTAGAAGAGGACCATGGTCTCTTCATCCTCTACCAGCAGAGCAAATACATAAGGGTTGCACATGGCTATAGATTGGCACCAATTAGTGCAGAGCTTAATTTTACCCTGTTTTACAGTTCTTCCTTTCTGGAAGGAGCTTCAAGCTGTATGGACAAAAAACCTACCATAAAACTAAGAAACAGACCCAAGGATTTCCAGCTTTTTCTGATGCTGAACCAGATTTGATCAGATTATAATGCAAAATAGCAGAGATACCAGCCAAAAGATCAATTCCATCAGATTCACAAATTTATCTGTGTTAAACAGCAACAAACAAGTAACTGGAAAAATATATATTTAAAATAACATCCAAAACACAAAAGAAAATCATCTTAGATACCACTTAAGTTTGTTGTCAGTATATCAGGGCAAAAGATTTACAAACATGTTCAGTGAAAACTCTACAGAGAAGTAGTTCTACAGTAATAATCTCCACTACTGCAGTCCAAAGCTATTAATTTATACAAGAAGTTAATTTAAAAACCAAAAGACGTAACGCAGCATAGTCTTACAAGTGCTTACTAAATGCAGAGCCCTAGGGCTTAGTGTACTTTCATTTTAAGTAATTGTATTTCACGTGTAAATAATAAAGACTTCAATATACTGGGATAAGTGAATTTAGACTTGCTAAAAGGTTTCTGTAAATCATCCCTTATTATGTCACTTCTCCGGGTAGTCTGTTGTGTTGACAGTTACTATAAGAACAGAGCATTCCCATTTCCCTGTAGTGAACATGAAAGAGTCAACTAAGAAAAATCTTTCATAATTAGAACAAGGCAGGTACTAGACCTATCCCTCGGCTTATCTATGTATTTGTAGCTGGAGTTCATTAACTTGTCAGCACTGATTCCTTTTGAATAGGAAAATGAAATGAAAAAATGATATGCAAATCAATATCAACTGTTAAGTCATGTTCTCATTTAGCACAGTGTCAGATATGAAATACTGAGAATTTAAAAAACCTTCTGGTGGAAAAACATGCTTAGCATGCCTCTTTTTTTAATAAGAGAATTACTACGGTGAATTAAGCTAGTTGTCATCCCATGATAAAAGTTACAGCACGTTAAAAGTTAAAGAAGATCTTCTATAACTTTATTTTTATTTTCAGAATTTTTTTTTAAATGACATTAAGCTTAATAAATGGGAGAGGCATTTTAAATATAAAATTCATTGCCATTAGTTGGCACAAAAGCTGTGTAGCAAATCCATATATATCTAGAGAGAGAGACATTTGCTAAAAGGACTTTCACATAACTCAGCATTGTAAGTCCACAGACATACTTTTGGAAAATACATTTCACACGTGTAAATCACACTACTATCAGAAGGCTCTACAAATTAGTCTTCATGGACATGCAAAGTAGTAACAACGGGGTTATCAAAGGCCAGAAGAAATTTCTTGGAGCAGAAGGTAAAGGCAAAGATCTGTTTATATATCCTGATTATACTGAACTGTTTATTACCTTTCTAGAGAGAAACAGAGTCAGCAAGCTCTGCCTGGTAAACTGGAGGCCACGTAAAGACCTCCAAGAAGCCACTGCATGTGCCCCATGAAGTTGAGCTCAGACGCAACCCACCAAGTAGATGGCTTGGAAAAGAGTTAAATCAAACAACCAAGTGTAACAGTCTTGATTTCAAAATTGCCAGGTCTCTGCCACCAAAAGGTAAAAGGTCCCTATTACCCTGTATCCGAATATCTTCAATATACTCACGGAGTATCTCCATTTCATATATAAAAATCTAAGGTAGAGAGGTATAAAAGTGAAGATTGCCAGTGTTACAGCACTTTTTTCCTTTTGTCTGAACTCTGTTTTGTCTGGAAGCTCTTTGGGCTGATGCTATCTTTTACCACATGTATGAACAAGGTCTCAAAAGCCACAGTCTTTGTCAGTGCTTCTATACTACTAGAATAAAATGAAGGAGAAACAATGCAAATGCAAAATATTTTTGCTCTCTCCCTTGATTCTCCTCAACACACACCCTTACATGGGAAGCCAGAGTCTTATCTTCCTATTGTCTGGAGTCAAGATTAATTTCCCTCACCTTATTTTCTCATTTTACAGCTTTAAAGACTGAGTCTTAATCAAGTCACTTATCTAATTCACAATTGTTCTGAAACACATTTTCAATTAATAAAATGATCCTAATACAGCCTAATGCACTGAGCATCAGCTAAAAGAAAAGACACAATAATTACCAGCAGTGACAGGGAACTGGGAAAGCCATTAAACAAACCAAAAATAATTTCTGCCCCCTCAACCCTCTAACAGTCCCATATTTTCATACCACTAGAAGATACAGTAATTTTGGCCCTCAAGTAAGCCAGCTACTTTCCTGTTTAATAGAAAAATTGTAAAGGAACTGTTTTCTTTTATATTTTTAATATATTTCCCATTTTTTCCTGTAACTGAATTAAATACGACATGTTGAAGCAGAAAACGTTTCCATTTGGAATACAGCTGACTGAACTTTTCTGGCAGATGTTAAATATATTAAACATCATAGGACTGAACAGAATCTGCCTTATGGTATTTAAAAATTTGAGATATATTTTACAGTAATTACAGTCAACACACAAAATCTGGGGTTAAAAGGCCCTGAATAAATGTGAAATGTCTGAGATCCTTTAAAGAGCTATTTGATCAAAAAAGTATTAATTTTGAAGAAATTCAGCTGAAAGCACACAAAGGACATTTAAAATAACTGATTTTTTTTCTGTTTCATAGACAGAAAATGTAACTGGCATATTGTGATTGCCCACTAACATTATGCACAACTAATATCATATATATATATATATATATATATCTCAAGTTGATGATAATACTATCCAGTAGAAAGGCCTATGCCATATGAAAGTCCCTCTAATACATTCAGTTTTCCTGGCAATTAAACAACATGGAAGCACTAACAATTAACATCAAGGTCACCCTCAAATAAATTTTGATTTGGACACTCCTCATAACAGATTTATGAGTAGATTCAAAGCTCATTAAAGTCGGTGGAATGACTCCTGTTGACTTAATGGAGATTGCATTTGGCGTACTGCTTTCTGTGTTTTCCTATGTCAGATTAATTACACGGTTTTGTGAATATTCATGCCTAAAATCAACCCTGTAACTTAAAGCTTCAAGCCTTACATCACGTATACATGTAAGGCTGTCAGCAATGGAGTGTTACAGATGTGAGCCAAATTCGGAGTAAAATCTATCCCAACTTTGACTTTTAATTATTAAACTGAAGATTTATCACCCCTTCCCCTTACCTCCATCTTAATTCCTGATTTGAGGGTCAATATGAAGCATAACAGACTTTGCTGATTTTGATGACCTTATCAATTTTAAAAGAATGTTTTCCTGGGAGCAGGGAGAAGAGAGCAAAGCACATAAGAGAAACACAATACAGTGGCACAGAGAAAATAAAGCTATCTGAAGATAGAAAGTTACTTGACCTGCCCTGCATAGCTACATAAGCATTTAAGGACACATAGTTTGAACTATCTATAATTCTTTTGACATAGAAGGCAACAGAATAAGAAAGGAAAAAAAAAAAAAAAAAAAAAGACAGGAAATGGGTAGAACTTTGCATCATAATAAGTTGACCACACAGAAGATTTGACAATTTTTCCCTGACCTGCTACTGGAACAATTCACCTCTGTTGAAAACCAAGAGAGGAGTAAACAAATAAAAATTGCTCAGTATCAAATTGCAGGCATTATTGAAGCAGAGTGGATAGAACAAACAGTTGTTAAGATTCTGATCTTAGTTAAGTGGTAGGAATATTACTTTGATGAAAAATTATCACATATTGATCCTCTTTTTTATTAGAAAGACCCAACCTACCCATTTTCCCATATTATGTTTCTCAACACAAAGCTACAATGTATGCTTTGAAAAGAACAAGTTTTAAAGTCTCTCTTGCATGATATCCCACACTAATATATTAGTAATGTTTCTACAGAGACAGCTGGAAATTTCTACAGAGACAACTGGAAAAAAAACGTGAACAGCTGCAATGAACCTCTCAGTTGTGGAGGTTCAGTTTTTAATATAATTAGTGACAGCAAATGAATGACTCTATAACTGATGTCTGTTGACTGAGCCAATACCAAAACAAATAATGAAAACCCCATTTCCTAGCCCAGGAAGTCAGTTTAAGTATTTTTATTTCCAGCAGGCAATTCTGGTGCAAAGGGCTGGTAGGATTAATGCACACCAAGTCACATACAGAATACTAGTGTAATAAACATCTTAATCTAAGGCATGAGTTTATAGTTTGCAGCAAGAACAGCAATAAAAATGTAACATCTAGTCTGAATGTTCTTGTTGCCAGACGCTGCCATGCTGGACCACAATGACTGAACACACCTGATCCCTCCGGGGGCTTTGTCTACCAACAGAGTCTTTCAGCAGTCATAAATTCCCTATCAAACAGAAGCAGCTGACTTTTTATTTCATCTTCAGGGAAAAGAAAAAGTCACAGGTATGAGAATATTCTTCCCACACTCAAAAGAAACCACAAAGTGTAATATTTGTCAGCCAATCAGAAATTTTGAATTTACTGGAATTTTTGTTAGTGAGTTCAACAATATCCGTATCAAAGTTATATGCATCATGAGAGCACTCAAGTGCCCTACTTCATGGGGGCTGACATGCTATTTTATACAGTACACCGCTGTGCTTGAAGGCAACCATTGGCATTTTGATACAGCCTTTTAAACTACTAATAGTGCAAACACAAACAGATTTCTTACTAGCATTTCTTTTTTGAGGAGGTAAAAAATCAGGTGATACTAACGTGTACTAATGTGAGCGCATGTATAAAGTCCTCAGTATCTCCTGGGATAGTCCAGCACTTCACAGGATCATAACCTTGGAATACTTATACAAAAAAAATTTCTATGTCAATATCTGAGAATGAAAGTTTGGTACTGGCTTCCGGATTTTAAAAAACTTGTACTGTCACCTTTCTTTCAGGTAATTAGAGGTTAAGCCTTTATACAGCGCAACAGTATCATCGATACTGCCTTGACATTAACTGTAGAACGGAGTACTTGGCCACATCAAATATTCAGTAGCTCTCCAGTGCGATTAGTACCATCACAGAGACAAACGTACTTTACTTCAAGTGAAGCATTTAACCCATTTCTGATTTATGATGCAAAAAAGGACTCTCTGAAGCAGCAGAAGCTACAGTATGGTACTAAGATCATACGATTTAGTCCACAAGAAGGCTGATACACCAAGAGCTAGAACCAGCTCTCATTTTAAAAGGATTACAGTCTAATCCTTATCTTAAAAAGCTGCATATACTATATCCATGATTCATTTATCTCAAAATCACAAGGTAATTCTAGAGATAGAAATGGAAGAAAATTATTTCAAGATAATTTCCTGCTGAGTTCAAACATATGCCAAATGGTTCAACAATTATTGAACACCATCCACCACAAGGGTGTTTGCTGACTTGCAGGTAAATTCAAGTATATCTGTTCACAGTAGTTTGGACAGTTGCTGAATAAATTACTTGATGTTGCTAGAACTTCAGTCAAACCAGTTATGACAACAATTGCTGAAAATATTTTAACAAATCTACTCCTACTCACCAGGGAACTTCTTGTTTCCTGCTATGCACCGAATTGCAGTCATAGTGAGGTTGTCAAGAAACAAGAGGCAAAATTCAGTCTCTCCTTTCCTACTATAGAACATGTTTTCCAGTTACCCTAAACAAGAATTTTACTTTTCCAGAGTAATGAAGGACACTGAGGAATTTTAGTATCTGCAGAAGCCAATGACTGTACATACCAGTACTATTGGCCAGTTCAGATAGACCTGCTGCCTCTACACTCTTTTCCTGTGTAATCACCGTACCTCTGAGCAAAGGAATAATCAGCAAATAAGGAATTTTAGGTTCAGAAGGAGTCATCTGTCCTTGCAGTTGCAGAATCAATTCTTGAGGGAGGACAAATGTAGATTTTTATCCTGTGATGCTCCATTAAATGCTTAAGATGTGTGCTGAGATAGGTGTTACTATAATAACCATAATAAATGTTCTTTCAGGTTTGTGAAAACCAGCATGAAACTATTGGGGCAATCATTAGGGATGATTATTGATGCCTCTGATGGAGAGAAATGACTCAACTCTTACTCAGGCAATCACCTTTTCATGTGAACAATTTCTCCTACTATGGCACTCTCTCAAATCCATCCTGTTTCTGGAAGCTGATAGAAAAACTTATCATGTGAAAACATGAGCAATATTTTGTGTCTCTGACACACACAAAAACAAAGAATCTTGACTTTAGTTTTGAACAGAACGTCGTCTGATCTCTTGGAATTGTCTCCATTCCTTAATAAATCTGAGGTATCACTGGTGAAATTGGGGTAGTTGTTCCACATTGACATTCCTGCATGTCAGATGAAAGAATAACCATGGAAGAAATGGACAACTTTTCCTCTGTACTGGGAATCTCACAGGTTCTTCTAGTTTCTGTAACATCTCTTATTCATTATGGATTTGAGGAGATTAAGGATGTCATGGCATTTTTAATATAATATAGAAATCACCATGTCATTTTCCTAAACCCGTTATAGAAAAATGACTCTCTTCCTATCCTGATGTGAGAAAGTATTCTAAGTATCAACAATATATATATGCAAATACCTCTTTTTATAGATGTGCACAGACATGCACACACAAATATTCTTTCCCTGTGTGCTTAATAGTCACACTTTAAGGATCTCACAGGATGAAAGCCACTTTATAAATGAAAGATATTACATATCCTATGAGACTTCTACTTATCCTTTATGATCTGGCGTAATGTTCTACTAAATCATTCTTAGCCTGTTGCTTTTCTACTTATATCCTCATTTACTACAATGAATTTTAAAATTAAACCTTTTCCAAATAGTTCCTTTAGATGCTCCCCACACCTCTGGCACAAGTTTCCACACAATTCCATCAGTCTCTGGAGACTAACACATAGGATTGGCATAGTTTTCTGTCTCATCTGAATACTTTCAGGCTGGACTCAGAACAATAATAACTTAGGGAAAAAAAAAAAAAGTCATCAATGCATGATGACTTATCACTCTTCCACAAAATTTAGTGGTTTTTTTTTTCTTTTTTAATGGATAAAGGACAGCATCCTAGATCATAAAAATAAGATAATTAAATTCAAAACGTCTTCACACAACTCATCTAACATTCAAACTCTCATAAAAAAGGTTTTAGGGCCAAGAGGTAAATAACTATTTTCTTGGCACTCTATGCCAGGGTGAATTTTAGTTCAGATAAAAGACTTCAACAATCTTTGAATAATCTCTCTCACTGAGTTTTATGAGAGTTTTGCCACTAAGTCATTTGGATAAAGGATAAGACCTAAGTGTGTTCTAAAACAAAATAGAATAAAATTGGTTGCATTCCAGCACTGCATTTGTTCCTGAGCTTCCAGAAGCACACCAAGCAATAGTGAAAATGTCCCATGGTTGATGCCTGTTACAGAATCACAGAATGTCATGGATTGGAAGGGACCTCAAAAGCTCATCCAGTCCAATCCCCCCACCGGAGCAGGAACACCCAGCTGAGGTTCCACAGGAAGGTGTCCAGGCGGGTTTGAATGTCTGCAGAGAAGGAGACTCTACAACCCAGTTGGGCAGCCTGGTCCAGTGCCTGTCACCCTTACTGAGAAGAAGTTTCTTCTCAAATTTAAGTGGAACCTCTTGTGTTCCAGTTTGAATCCATTACCCCTTGTCCCACCATTGGTTGTCACCGAGAAGAGCCTGGCTCCATCCTCCTGACACTCACCCTTTATATATTTGTAAATATTAATAAGGTCACCCCTCAGTCTCCTCCAAGCTCAAGAGCCCCAGCTCCCTCAGCCTTTCCTCATAAGGGAGATGCTCCACTAATTTCATCATCTTTGTTGCCCTGCACTGGACTGCAAGGAGAAGTAACTGAGAAGTCTAAATGCAGTTCAGGACTGAAAGGTATTACAGTTTTAGATGTTTTTAATAAAATATGTTCATTTAGAATATATTTGCCTGTCATTTTTCATTACTCTGTTAATAAGTTGGAATAATTAACAAGGTTCAAATTTGTTTGAAAAATCATCTAATTTCACCTTTGGATAAATGTTAAACATATTCTATACTCAGCTCTGCTTGTTACTAAAAAGCACAAAGTCCCTTTTCCTGGATAAATACATCTCTAGTTCACATAAAATCTGAATGTAGATTACTCAAAGAGAAAAACACTGAACATTCACAGAAGCTAACACCTTCTTGTTTCACAGTCAATTATTCATATTTCCAGTCTCTAAGACCATTTTTCTTTCCTTAAATAATCAAGTGCTTCTCATTTACATGCCAAAGTTTCACACTGAGGGAAATAGAAGGAAAGTTAACCCACACATTTGATCTAAGCATTTATACGTAGAGTGAATAAACTTACAAGACACTTTGCCCCAAAAAAGGAACATTAAATTAATGAAAGCCACCAGTGGCTCGTGTTCTTTATAGTATTTACTCTAGTATTCAACACAATATGTAATTGTTGCTATGGCAACCGCCACATCTCTTGGCACCATAATAATTCTCAGATAAATGGATCTTTGTCAGAGCAAAATCCAAAGCCAGGGTATATGAAATCTGTATTGCTTTGGTGGTGGGAATCTGCAGAGTTAAGTCAGGAGTATAAATTCAGTCTAGGCCTGAGGGAAAGCACAAGCCTATCAAGAGAGGTGAGGCTCTGCCGCAGAGCTGGGTAGAAGGGGGAGCATGACTATATATGAGAAATCATAACCGCTGTGCATCGCCGTGGGACTTGCGGGGTCACTCGGAAACGGTTCAGCAAAGAGGTACAGGAGTCACGTCCATACGGCACTGTCAGACAAAACTCCTGCTTCGAGGGTTTGATCTAAAGTCTGCTGGAATCTGATTATTTAAGCAGGTTCCGGATCGGGCTGGAGGATAAAAAGGGAAAGTAGGTGACTGGAATTTCTCTGGAAAAAATCACTTATTTCAGTGATTAAGGAGATTTCTTATATAAAAGGAGATCTTTGTTGTTTCCCCAAAATCAAGTGGTCTGCACAGAAGATTTTTATAAGAATATAGCCAAAAAGGCAACCAAATGATACCACAGCATGACCCGTTGACGAGAACAAGCTCTTGCTTTCACTGACATTAATTAAGATGTATTCTGTGAAACCTGCAATTTACATTGCAGACTTTAAAAACAAAAAAAATGCACCCTATCTCTGGTGGTTAAAGCAGGGAAAAGTCATTTACCAAAATACCATAAACACACAGGTATTAAATTCTAAAATCACTTATAACTCGGCTTTTTATGCATGAATTCCAAGTCAGTACGTGTCTGCAGTATGATAACGAGCAAAAATAAAAGTAGTAATAACAAGTTAATCATTTAACGGCTAGTGGAAGAATGTTGTTATGGTCGGCTTTCTGCCAAACTGAATGCAAACGTGAGAAGATGAGTTCTCTTCTGTTTGCTCTTTAAGAAAAACCCATCTTCACATGCCTGAAAGACACTTTCATATCCAAAGGCAAAATATATCCACAGCTTTTCTGAAATAAATGGTATTCTATAGACTGTTTTGATCAGGATAATAACTCATAAGTGTATCATAGATATTGATGTCCCCCTGTGACTTACTGTTTTGTGCCTTGAAATTAAATATAAAACATGATATTTTATTAATGCAGTACACTACTTTTTGCAGCAACTGCTATATGCATAATCTAATAATGTGAAACACTTCTAGCCTGTTCCTAAATATCTCATATAAGAGGGCATGTTCATACTTTAGCACAGTCATTTTCAGTTTTTTTGGAACTTTATTTTAAACTGAAAAAATGCTAATATACATTAATGGGAACGATTACTTGCTATAGCAGAGAGGCTGATTCTTGATCTTATTTTTCCAAATAAATTATTGAACTGCCAGATGACTAAACTCAACTATTCGCTTCCTTGTGTGAATGTTTTTTCTGTGAGAGAATCCCGATTCATAATAAGATTATCGATCCTTTATTATCTGTTTTAAGGCAGAAAGCCATACATGCGGGATTTAAGGCTCTGGGCACTTTCTTATCTCTTATCAATAAAACTTGAAATCTCTGTACCACAGGAATAAAGCAGAGAATAAGATACAAACAAGAAATGCTAACGTTTAAATCCGAGGACCTTAGTTTAATTATTTCTGTTTGATACTTTAGGAGACAGAGGCACAGACGTAAAGCAACTGGCACAAACATATACATCCAGGCAGTGACTTAGCAGGAAACAGAATTTAGATCTGCAAGGCAGCTGGGGAAGTTTTCAGCCAGGCTGCCTCTCCTGTCCCTGCTATAATACATAGAGCAGGGTACCGATGTTGGGAAAAGCAACGGTTTGACAAAGGGGAAAGTAGAAGCAGCACATCTGAGTAGCCCCAGCTGTTACAAAGTGGACTGGACAGAGTAGCAGGACTAGAGCAACTTCATTTCTTTCAACCTGATCTACTGCTGGAGATGATTTTAAACTTTGTCTACAACACGCTGTCTCAGGGTGTGCTCCTCCCTCTTATCTCTTCTTTCATTCTCCTTTTCATTTTCCATCTAGTGCCTGAAAAGTGTCCTGAGGGTTTGACAGTTTCTATCTAATCACTTCATCCTTCTCTATGGAAGACTGCTGCGCACCATACAGTGAAGTTACTACCGGCCTGGAATTTCTGAATATCTGCCTGCCCTCTTATCTGCTTCGGTGCCAGACTCTTGATACCTCAACTCCCCCTCCCCTTCACCCTATGTCTGTGATGCTGCATTTTGCCAGCACACACAAAAAAAAAGGCAGAGAAATACTGTTTCCAAAGGTTTTCTTTTAGCTCCCAGTGTACTAAGGGTATATTCATTAAAACCAGCATTAGATTACCAAAGGGTAGAAGGACTGGCAGACAACCATTTTATTACCCTTGGAGGACACAGTTCAATTCCCAGCTTGCTGCATTTTGCAACTCATAATGTTATGAGACTCTACAAAAGAGTTGCTATACTTTCTGTCTTCCACAAACCAGACTCTTTACATAAATTAATTAATCTGCTAATGTCTGGTGAAATGCTCAGATGTGATGAAATTTTCAGCTTTTGGTTGTCCTACTATTTCCATAAAATAAAGCAGGGACCAAGCACTGGATAAGACACAAGTTTAAAAAATAATTGTTACCGCTTACTGGCTCAATCAGTTTGTTTCCAAATACAGCTTGCAAGTGATTTATTTTTCCATTAGGGCTCTGAACCTTAGCAATTCTGTGAATTATTCAGAATGAACCCAAAGTTCATTTTGGGAAACCTGGATGAATCAAAACATTCCCTTGTCTTCTTTTAACATCCTCAAGCACTCAAGTCCTGACCGTGTGAAGGGGCATTAAGCAAACACTGGGCAACGCTGACCACAAGCACAGATGTGGTACCCACCAGCACTACTCCATGGTGAATGCATGTGAAGTTCATTTCTTTCATTTCATCACCCCGATTGCCTGAAAGTACAAGTGTGCACACACAGGTAACTATTAAAAACAGGACACACTGTAATGTTAAAACCTTCCATAGGCCTATGGCAACTCTTCCGTGCACTCATATGCCATATGTCTCTCAAAAAAATGACAGTAGCTTTCTTGTGAATACTCCCCTCTGTCAAGACAGACAGAAACCAATGTGCCTAGCCAAAGCTATAGGAGGAAAGGAGCGCTAACAGCAGGTTGTAGAAAGAAATCTAACTAATCTGATGTACAGAGTTTTGCTCTCAATAGAATGTATACAGATCAGTAGGTATAGACACTCATGGGTATTTTGCTGAAACATTCAGACATCTGGAAAAGGAGCAGTGCTGTATATCTGCTTTTCTGCCACTAGACACTGCAAAAAATCTGTGATGGGAGCACAACAACCAAGTTGCCTGGTGATGTTGAGGAACCATCTGCATTCTCATATTGCCACCATGGCCACACGTTGGTAGAAAGCTGCAGGCTCTGCAGATCTAATATGCTTCTGGCAGAAAAGTAACAAAACCAGCCCTTCAGACTTCAAAAACAGAGTTAAATAGTTAGTGGTATTCTAACAGCCACTCACTAGACTATGGCAATGAAGTTAATCATATAGGACTGATCAGTGAGGCCAGCTGGAATCTTCCCACACGTTCAGAAGGAAACAACTGCATCCCTCCATCACTAGAATACCAAAAGTGTTTCTGCATGCTCCAGATTGCACCTTTAAATATGGTTGGTAGCAATCACAAAGTTTCAGGAATTATGCTATCTCTTCCCAGGCTCAGGTTGCCAGTCAGTACCTTAGAGATCACTGTTGTCAGTCATTTCCAAACATGTTGGGAATCTGCAATTAGGAACATTAACAATGTGATTTCACAGATGTAGGTTACATGCTTTCAGAAAAGAAACGGCAGTTGCTGGCAATGGGGAAATACTTAAGAACTACTTATCCCCTAATTAAACAAGGTACTGTACTCTAAGTACTGAATGCTAAGCAGCGCTCTAGCATGTGCTCATCTTAACCCTACAGAATTATGCTGAATTACTGAGGCTCCATCTGAGCATTTCTTAGCCAAGACTCGTTGCATAAACAGATGGAGCAGTTCTGCTGTTTCTATGCAGGCACATTCAGACGGTAAAAGTACAGGATTAAGTTCAAATTTATCATAAAATCACTTTAGATAGGATGTTGTAATCTTTATATCCTTCTCAAGTATGACAAACAGAAAGACAGGACTGTCTGTGTTATGCTTAAAATAGACAAACAATAGCTGAAATGGTTGGTTAAAAATCACTGATTTAACAGCTACAGAGTGCTGGCTGAGGCCAGAGTAGGACAGCCAGCTCCAAAGAACTTATGTTTCCTCAATGAAGGGGATGATCTTCACCAGATGGAATTCCCAGGACCCATCGAATGCACCTTGTAACTCCCAATGGCACTGCAGACACCAAGGATCACCACGTCAAAAGGGCAATCTTTTAGTTATGAGCTGAATATTAAAATCCATGAAGTAGTGATGAAGGCAGGTAGAGACGATGGTGACTGCTTTGAGAAGTCACCTATGAGGCAAGACTGGCAAGTGGCAGCGTATGCCAGATTTAGACTGGATTTCTCTCTGAAGCAACACAAAGTGGTTGGAACTGAATCCAGGAGTGGGGCCAACTTAGACTTGGCTTTGAATGTAGTCTGGTGATAGATTTCAACACTACGCTTAAAGTAATATTGCAAGAGCATTTTGAGGGGAGACTATCCAGAACCAAATAGGACATGAAGAGAAAAGGTCACTGACAAAGCTATTCAGTGCAAATACACATCTTTAATTCCTACTCATGAGGAAAGATTTCCCCTACATCATAACTTCTATAGAATAACTCCCCCTCAAAGACATTGAAGGGCTGATTCTCTAAGAAAACCAGAGTAAAACCTCAGAATATGATTCTCGGAGTCAGATCTTCACACATAAACCAATGCTCTGAAGTTTAACTCCAGACCTCCTGTCAGAGGTATCTCAGACTCCTCTGTGGTTTCAGCAATATCTAACTGGAAAATGAGAAATCCCCATTTTGAAACTGCTCCTAAGCTTTCAAAACCTGGAGTGAAAACAAAACCGTTCAAACATTCTTGTGACTGCACCAGAATGAGCATGTCTTGCTAGTTCCAGACACAGGAATTTGTCCGTGTGTGGACTTAAACCCACAGCTTCACCATGTAAGAGACCCTCTCAAGTATGACCTTGTTAAAACTTCACTTTGTGAAGAAACACAGTATCTAAATAAAATTAAATTTCATTCAAGTGTTCTGATAAGCTCTCTGCAGTTACACATTCTGGTACTTTCCCTCCTGCTGGCAATCTATATTCACATTGCATGCTGCTTAAAGTGCAGATCAAAACCTTCCCTCAGCCATGGACTTACAGAAGTTTGTTCAACCTTTCCCCTAAACCTATTTTTTATTTTTTTATGGAAGACTGAAGTTATACTAAGCTATTGTTGGAAACATAATGAAAATGCTGGCAGCTGAATACCAAAATAAGACAATAGATCAGACATTTTTATCATGGTTTCTTTATAATTCCTTGAAATTAAAGGTCTGTAAAGACTGCAGGTTTAATTCTCTAGCAAGCCACTGTCCTGCCTTCCTCTGTCCTACATGCCATGACACAGAACTGAAGGCAATCTCACATTTCCTTTTGTTACTTTCATGGGTGTAAAGTAACCAATTCAATCAACCTGTGAAGCACTTCTTCCCCACAGCATGAGGTTAGTTTTACACTGAAATTTACAAGTAGAAAAGAAAGGACACAGCATTCAGTGGATGGAGTGGAACAAAAAGCACTAGTGCATAGAAACAGAGTGCAAATATATGTTGCTATTTGAGTGCAGATGTTTACATAACTTAACACATAACAATATCAGATAAGCAAACCTATCTGAAAATTAAAATTCCAAAGCATAGCATTCATTCCCACATTCTTAGAAGTCGAGTAAACTTGAAGGTTCTGTGAATTCCAAATTACACATTTATACTATGATTTTTCCATTTTCAGTAATGACCAAACTGTGTATGTGTGCAGCATAATGTACACCAGAAGAACCAGCCAATCTTGATACTTGGGCTCTTCCATTTGAATTAATTATTTATGAACGTTTAACATTTACACATGAAGATGTATTACATCTTTTGAAACCCAGAAAATTTATATTTTTAAATCAAACTAAGTGCTAAAACATTACAGCAATATCTGGAAGAAAGATTGATTTTGATCTCTCTGCTAACAGATTAAAATTTCTTATGGTCATAGGTGGCACGTGTAGGTATCAAGCAGCATCTCCATGGCACTGTCTTCTAATCATTGTATTTATCTTACCTTTAATGCACCATGTTTTTCATTTGCTTCAACAATCAAGATTTCTGCCATATCCTCAGCATGTTCGGACCGCGCATGGACAAACAAGGCTCTGCCAACTTCTGAGACATTCTTTAGCGCAACTAAAGACCCGTCGTGTTCCACCTTGAAGTCTGGGTTAGAAACTTCGAAGTTCAATTTGTTATTCCCCTTGCAGTCATCAAATTCCACTGTGGGGGAAAAAGAAGAAAGAAAAAACCACAATTATAAGTATCCACTTTGGAACATAGACTTCAAACATCTTTATGTTATTGGCTTGTCTATAGATCTCAGGAAGATCTCACAATCTAAGGGGAAAAAGTTTAGAAGAAGTTTTATATTTGTGTGACTATCATTCACAGACAAATCTTATGAACATGTGCTTTCAGAAGGATGAAGAGATTTTGACCATGCTAACTGAGGAGGTAGGTAATAAACTAAATACTTTGAACATAAACATTTTGTGATCACTCAAGTCAAATGCACAAAATGAACACCTAGTTCCACAAATTGTGCAGTAGCAGTAGAGACCCTATTATCTTCCTTGTCATAAGCCTGATCTCTAAACACTTTTCTGCTGGCAAAGTGGTTTCAGATATCCAGTAAACCTTTATGCTTGGAACTGGTTGTTTACAGAATATTCAACCTCATAGTCTACTGCAAAAGTGCTACATAATAGAAGCCCAGATTATAATGTTTCTTAGTAACTAGCAGGATTGCGCTATAGTCCATGAGCTGCACTACCTGTATAGCTAAGGATTATGAGAAATTTTAATTAAATAGTAGCTGTCAATTATCCTGTTTCACTTTACATGAGAGATTTAAAATATTTAGGAAGGATGGGTCAAAGACAAAAGTGTCTGTGAAGTACAAAGGTTTGAGACTTCGCCTCAAGTTCCTTCTCCAAGTCCAACAGATTCACTTTGCACAAAATACTGGAAAAAAAACAAACATTAGTGATGTAACTACCAGCTATATGATTAAGAGGCCTTCACCACAAACTTGTAATTGCTAAGTAAATTTTTCAGGTTTTGACATCTCTGAACAATATATTTTCATGTGGTTGTTTTTTTTTTTGCCAACAACCTGTGCTATATTCTCTACCTGCTCCTTGAGTTACTGCTGCTGTAGGCTTTTCACTTATCTTCATGCTCTCACTATTTTGATTTTACATTTCATTTCTATTGGATCTTTAAAAAATGCATTAGACTTTCAGAAATGGATACAGACAGGGATACAGGCTGCAGAAGATCAAAGACAATCAAGTTTTACTGAAAATAAAGCACTTTACATAATCGTTTAAATTCACTATGTAGACTTGTCTTTGGTCATTGTTTTTAAAGGAAAAAAAAATATCTCAGATTCTCTCACAGCCTAGCCCATACCTAAGCTTTTCCTGACTATGTAATACCTATAACTGGTCTTAAAACACAGACAGAATCTCACAGTTGATGGCCAAACAACACTTCTGGGAAGTTACACAGCAATTCTCATCTATTTCCAGCCGTATCAACTTGAAGCCAGGACTGCCAGAGGACCTTGTGGAGGTCCCTCCTCTCTGGACATTCACCAGGACTGAATCCCAGAGTAGAACCACTGCAGGGAAGTGTTGGTGGTTCCAGAATTTGAATACAGCTTCATTTTATGACGAATAAGGATGAGAGAGGTTAAATTAAAAATTAACCCATAGCAAAAATCTCAAATGCCCAAACTTCAGAATAAGACACAGAATATAAGACACTTCATGTCAAATGGACAGTGGCGGGTTGACCCTGGGCTGTGTCCAGACACCCACCCAGCTGCTCTCTCTGCTCTGCTGCAAAAGGAGAGGAGGAGAAAATAAGAAGAAAAAGCTCCTGGGTCAAGATAAAGACAGGGCCCCTGCAGGGCCCGCACAGCCCGCACAGTAGCAAAGGCATCAGGAATCTGAGGTGGGATTTTAAAAGAACAGACTTGGGATCCCATGAATTCTCTTACTGAGAAGAGTCCAAATTCAATCGTCACCACAGTCTCTTGCATAAAATACACTGGCACCTAAAGAATCTGCTTCTGCACAAGTTTTAGGTTTGCTCACATATTTTTAACTAAAAGCTGTTCCCATTTCCTCTGCTTTACTTGAAGGCAAGAGGATGATCCTTGGATTCACAATGGGATAACAACCCAGAATTTCTTCAGCCCATTTGCCACCTCAATGAATTTTGCTGAAAGCAAGAGCGATCATAAATAAAAAAGAAACAAAAAACTCTTTCCACTTAGACACTCCAGTCCCTCCAAACAAACCTGTCTCAGTCTGTCATGTCACAGATCCCTGCTTGCAAAGTCTTACACTGCACTAGAAAGAGGGGATGAAAGACGGAATTTGGGAGCAGTAGCAGCTTAAAACACTTTGGCAGTGGTCAGACTGTGTTGATGTCCATGCTGAGTGCAGGAACTGCTCCCAGAAATGGTCTTGTGCTCATGGTAGGATTTTGATGGAAGGTTCTCTGTTAGCCAGGTTTCCCTGGCATAAAACCACTGTTGCAATTTATGCTGGTAATAATATGGCAGGCATTTTAACAGATTCACTGCAATCTCCTAAAGCTATCAACCCACAAAAAAGACAAAATTTCCCTGTCACCACAAATGTGGGAAGTTGAAATTCTCTCTACTAAACACCACATAAATTGCAGCCTTGATGAATTATGAGTGGTTTCTCTTTTAACTTATTATTTTCCTTACTTTAAAAAAAAAAAAAAAAGGCAAAACAAAAACCACAACAACACACAAACAAAACACAGAGTGTTAGAAATGTACCTTGCTATATTGAATAAATATGTCCTTCTCACAGGCAAAATCTGCTGGTGATCTACTGACTATTAATAGCTTACAAAATTTGGTATCACTCTCTGAGAAATTAACTTCAGAAGTGGAAAAAAAAAAAATAGAAGTCTAACTATGACTATAACTTAAAACCATGAGTTACTGGTTCAGACCTAGAGCATCACCCAAACACTGCAGCTCACAGTCAAGATGGGCCACAATGTGTCGTGTTTCAAAAAGAAGGGAGAAGCTGGCTGGTTTTACACCTCTCCCACCTTGCTGCTCAGCATTCACAAACCTTGAAATTTTTGCATTGTTGCCACCTGCGGGCACTGCAGAAATTCAAGACCACCTACAGGTTCAACACATGGAATCAGGAGATCTATATTCTGTATTCCTTTGGAGTTATGAATTTGACACTTTTAGACCTTTTATATTTTGCTCAATCCATTGACCTTGCTTTATGAAACCCTGCAACTTTTCCAACAAGGGCAGAAGCAGAGTTGTTTGAAAGTGGGAAACTGTTTTTTACCATATCTCATCCAAGAGCAGTGATGTTTTCAATTCCCAGTTCTGCAACAGAAACAAGAGCATTTGAAGAGGTTAATAGCAAGGACAGGGAAAGAAAATGAAAAAGCTTTGGGAAGTACTGATATGTAGGAGAAAAATTAGAAGTGAGTGGAAGAAGATGAAGAGATCATAAGGATAGGAAACACTCAACATTACTTGGATCAAGGGCCAGCAGAGATGAAGCTGAAGCCAATTATTAAGAGAGTTGAAGAGAACCATAGCCTTAGATAAAATCCCTAGTCTGAAGTTAGGAGCAAACGCCAACTTTATCAGAATGATGTTGCCTCCTGGGCTGGGATGACCAGGTAACGTCACACAAGATTGCATTGTGCTCTCAGTCATTCTCATGTTGGCCCTCCCTTGGAACATTTGCTTCCTTAAATTCACGTGCCAAGTTTCAAGAAGAAGATACAGATGTCTCTTTTGGAAATAAAACATCCCATTATAGAGAGTTCTTCCAATAAGATATTTTCAGATTAAAATTTAAACAATCCCCAGATACCAAAAAAAATATAAGAGTAGTTACCCAAATATATGCCAGTCAGATGGACAGCGCATGCTCTAAGGAGACTGCCAAGGTTCATGGAGAGGAGACCAAACCATCTAGCAATCTGCCTAACATGACAAGGTGGTCTCCCAACACATAACACTTCGTTGCCTGGCAATCGTGATGACATAGGATCCTTGTGATGTACGATGATGTTTATGATGTTCATGCACTTGTCACAGAGTTGAGGACCGAGGGAAGCCATGAGACTGATCACTGACATTTTCATACTGCCCAAGTATGCTCTAGAAGATGGAACAAACAGCAGCCTGATGAGAGTGATCACACACACTAAAATCCCCCATGTCCTCCTGCACTCACTTTGTGTTAGGTCTTAAGGGGTTTAACTAGATTGTAAGCACTTTGAGTAAAGATCACTTGTTTGCTATGTGTCTGTACAGCACTTGCAGCAAAATGATTCATGTTTGGTGCTCAAGGTGCTACAGAAATGCAAAATTAACAATAGTAACTGTTCAGCTATAGCCCTAAATTAAAATTTTGGTAATGCTACACCAGACATGACTAATGATTTTGTCTCATTGTCAAGAACTCAATGGGCAATTAAAACAATGATCTAATATTTATTTACACGAAGGTGGAGTTCTTTATTTATTGATGCATATATGACTCTTTTGATGTTCCTAGTCATGCTCCAGCTGCCAAATGAACATCTTTATTGTGCTTAATATGCCATATGGTATGAGACAGGCTCCAAAACTCCATGCAAGCCAAAATGAAGATGCTGCCAAGCATCTCCCAATGAAAAACAACATGCATGTCACTCATCACCCTCTGTTCATTTCTCTGCCTTCTATATTAGACATTTACTCCTTTCTGTAAGAAAGCTCATTCACATGATTTGTACAGAATTTTTGTGTCCACCAACAAATATTCATTATTAGTAATACCTGCATGCATCCCAAGGCTTTAATCACTAACTTTGAGCTTATCATCAAAGGACCTGTTTGAAAAGGGATTCTTGTGCAAGATCCCAAGTCCCTTACTGTAATGATGGGAAACTGAAGTTGTGATTGGAAATATTACCCTTTACAGATCTCAGCAAGAAATCTCAAGTTCCTGGAATTGAACATTTCAATGCATCCCATTCTGACTGTTTTGATATGCCACATATGTGAGGCTTCTACACAACTGTGATATTTATGATAATGAACCACAGATGTTTTAAAGAATACCATTTCAAAACATTGAAAGGTTAGCAGTTGGATTTCTTGCAGACTATATGAAGAGAAAAGAAGCCAAAATAGATTTCTTGTATTCAAAAGAATATTAGGTTGATATATTCCTCTTCCAAACAAATTTTTTCCAAGTTTAATTTGTTTTGAACAGAAATACAGAATCCATAATGCTCTCTCTGGCAAAAAATCTCTACAGAGGTCTTCTGAATAATTAAATATACATATTTATAAACACACAGAAAATTACTCTTTTTGTCTCATATACAGGTATTTTTATGTTAGCTAATGACAGCCAGCAATAAAATGGTCTCTGTGATGAAATTTCACACTGAAAATCCAGACACAAACACACACACAGACTTAATCACTCCATCAGCGAAGGTTAGGATCCTTTTTTGTACATACAACCAACCTTGTTCAAATTGGTGGGAATTACAGCATCAAGCTAATATTATCCCATGTATCTTTTCTTATCCTTGTTAAAAAGTAACATCAGATCATGTTGATATCGTGAATCAGAAGCTGTACCTGTGAGAGGTCTAGAGATGCAAGATAAGCATATTACAGCTGCACAAAGGCAACTTTCCAGCCCAGCAGGGATCCCCAACTCTGCTACAAGTCCTCCCTGCTCAACAACATTAGCGAACACAGAAGTTAAACAGAACCTGGCAAAGCTGAGCTTCATTAACTACAAAGAGAGAAAAGTGGTGATTGAAGTAAATGGAAATGCTTCCTAGTGCTGTTGTTGTATATAAAAATTCATAAAGTACCATGACCTAGTGAAGCTCTTGTTAGCAATAAACACTGATGCTGAATGAAAACTGCAGGTGAGTATCAAAGGAGATGGTAACAGGTCACCACATAACAGTGTTGGTCACACTGTTGAATGCCTGACTCTGGTGTCACAGCAGCCCAACACAAACTAATAGAAGTGCAAAGTGTTATGAGAGTTCAAGAAATGAATTATCCTGTTGATGTGGAGAGGATTAAATCTACCTGGATCCAACACATCTGGACAACGTAAATCCATCCAAAAACAAAAGAAGAAACTGTCACAACAGCTAATGACAAAGGTAGCTGAGCAACAAAAGAAATCCTGCTTTTCAAGCCACCAGTATCATCAATTAGGAGAAGCAGCTTCTCTCCCTTCCTTTGAGATGCCTTCAAATACATCTCTGGAAGATGGGTTTTTGGCAAGGAGCCCACAGCTTGTTTATTTCTGCTGTTTTTCTGCAAGAATACCTGAACACCAGAAAGGAAAAATAATAGAAAGAGAACAATGCTGCCCCATGACACTTTTGGGGGCAGACTGAAGTCCAGACAAGACACCATCAACAGTTAAGTCATACAGGTTGTTCCTTAAGATATGAGGTTCTTGTTATTTCATATCTAAAAGTGTTCTAGAAAGAACGGATTTGGGATTTTGAAAAGCTGCAAGTGTGACTAAAATATTTCTTTACACAAAAAAATCTTATTGAATATCTAAGAAAATTAATAAAATGAGTTTTATGAAAATCTTTCTGGAAGGTTTTTTTAAACAGTTTAATGCTAAATTCTAGCTCTGCAGCACAATTGCTACAGAATGATTTTTTCTTTTTAAATAGCCAACAAGCAATAGTAGGTTATTATCTCCCACTGCATGTTTATTACTCTCTTGTATCTATATAATTTCTTTACATGCCCCTGAAGTAAGTTATGATGACAACTTATTTAGCATCCAGTTAGTCAAAGACTGAGGAAAAATGAGCAACAGTACAATGTTCATTCAAATATAATGAGAATTACTTAATATGAATACACATTTGTAATCGACTTATTTAGAAGAAAAAGTACAAAACAACAGACTTTCTCCTTGCACACATTTATAGTGTCTATAAAACCAAACTGATTACCTAAACTGGCAAACATCCCCATGCAATTTGTATGTGAATTCCAGATTTGTGGATAGCCCTGTTAAAATGCAAAAATTAGGCCAACAGTTCATCCAGTGGGCACGACGGTGTATGCATCTGCCCTTCAGAGAATAACCCTTCCCACAGTATAAATGGTACCTATTAATAGTCATTTTTTTCCTGTGCTGTCAAAATGCATAGCAAGAACACATCATCAATAGGAGATAATCTTCCCATAGATCAAGAAAAAGAAGGGATTTCACCCAGAAACCTGCTGCAGCCAATAAAAGGTAGGACATTTTCACTGGAAGAATCACATTGGTCCCTCTCCTGCGTTACCTGGCTACCACCAATAGTCCTAGTGGGCAAGTGTAGAGTCTTGCATCTGGGCAGGAACAACCCCAGGTTCCAGTATAAATTGGGGAATGACTTGTTAGAGACCAGCATAGGGGAAAGGGACCTGGGGGTCCTGGTGACAACAGGATGACCATGAGCCAACACTGTGCCCTTGTGGCCAGGAAGGCCAATGGCATCCTGGGGTGTATTAGAAGGAGGGTGGTCAGTAGGTCCAGAGAGGTTCTCCTGCCTCTCTACTCCACCCTGGTGAGACCACACCTGGAATATTGTGTCCAGTTCTGGGCCCCTCAGTTCCAGAAGGACAGGGAACTGCTGGAGAGAGTCCAGCGCAGGGCAACAGAGATGATGGAGTGGAGCATCTCCCGTGTGAGGAAAGGCTGAGGGAGCTGGGTCTCTTTAGCTTGGAGCGTCACCTTATTAATGTTTGCAAATATATAAAGGGTGAGTGTCACAAGAATGGAGTCAGGATCTTCTTGGTGACAACCAATGGTAGGACAAGGGGTAAGGGATTCAACCTGGAACTCTTCTCAGTAAGGGTGACAGAACCTGGAACAGGGTGTACAGGGAGGTTGTGGAGTCTCCTTCTCTGCAGACATTCAAACCCGCCTGGACACCTTCCTGTGGAACCTCAGCTGGGTGTTCCTGCTCCGGCGGGGGGATTGGAATGGATGAGCTTTCGAGGTCCCTTCCATTCCCTAACATTCTGTGATTCTGTAGCACTCTACCCTGGCATATTTTCACATCTCACCAAGTCTGCCTCTCCTCTCCTTGGCTAGATATGAGAACGGCATCAGGTACCCTGAGCTGGGGCTGAACAACCCTGTCCCTGCCCTAAAACCAAAAGCATCACAACTTGTATCAGCCCAGCACTCAAATAAAATGTATTAGCCTTGCATCACTGGGTTTGCTGTTTGGGATTCCAGTGAGAAGTTTCACAGAGCACTATGTGAACAAAATAGCTCCATCAGCACCAAATAAGGATTCCTGCCTTTTTCAGGACAGGTATGTTGCCGCTTCCTCTTGCTTTTTCCACCATGCTCCCTCTTTCCATTCTCCTAGAAAAAAAGATTCCTTAATGGCAGCTCATCATCTTCAACAAATTTATTCTACCAACAGGGCTCCATTAGCAGTCTCTATCTGCTTGAAATGATGGGAAAATACAAACAATACAACCTAAACTGAAGGCTTTCCCTCCTCCCTGTAGCAGACTTCACCAGCTCACATTACATGATACCTTCACACATCCTTTTGTTTTCTGTTGTCTCATTGAGGGCAAAAACCTAATCAAGTGGAAGGAGTTGTAATGAGTTGTCCTCAACTGGAAGTTATCTTGGCTGATTCATTACAATGTAGACATGTTATTGACTGATCTCCTAGGTCAGTGGCTGCATTATAAGGCACAGTAATACTAGAGCTTCTGCACTAAGCCCTAGAGAAAAATTACTATTTCGACAAAAATATTATGTCAGTGAGTGTGTCTGAAGAAAAACATAAAAATCAAAACTTCAGTTGTTTTATCACAGTCATTGATCTTCTGAGCAAAACACACAGTTCAGTTAAAACAAAGCTGTTGTCTCTTCGTAAATGCAGAGGACACTTAAACTGATACTATATTTGTGGAGCTACAGTCTCAAAGGAACTGTCACAGCTGTGGAGGAACATGACATTTCACTATTAACACTGTGTTGATTCTGAATATTCCAAATGACCTCAAACCCAGAAGCAATACAAAGAAAAGACTTTTTAACTTGGTTAGCTTCAGTGAAAGGGTTCCCCATTTCAATGCAAATTATCTATATTGTTCCATTTTAGCAGATTTACATAATATTTTCCCAAGAACCCCAGGAGAACACAAGATGAAATTAACTTTAGATTCTTACAAAAACTTCACTGGCTGAGTCCAAGACACAAGCAGACAGAATCAAAGACATTCAAAGGTATTCAATATTGTTGTGCCTCTGCAAATTGCTGTGAGAGGTTTGTCAATATGAAATTAATTGTATCCTACAGTGGAGGAAGATGGGACAGAAGTCTGAGTTTGTACAAGAATTCCCAGTGGGATATAACAGATAGTTTCCTTTGAGTGCTGGCCAAATAAAGCATCAAGAGGCAGTATAGTACTGACCACGAGTTTTCTTGGTTTCTGCGCAAGCACACATCTGATCTTTGAGCAGTCACCCTGCGTGCTATCCAAACCAAATTTCTTGATATATGTAATTTGTTGAAAACTAATCAGTTGAGGTTGTATTCAGCAGAAGAAAAAGTGTCCCAGGAGATTTAACTATGTAAATAATTTGCTGCCAGCAGATGCCAAAAAGTAACAACAAGTAATCACTCAGAGGAAATAACTACAGTGCAACCAGCACAGAAAGTACCTTATTTACACCAGTATGTTTTTAAATGTGCCCAAGCCACAAATTTATTTAATAAGGGTTTTCCGTTAACTAGACAATTAGCCGCAGGTCATGGGGATTTTTTCCCTCAAGTTCACAATTAAAACTGTTTGTCTTCAAGGTTGGTTTTGATAATTACAGTGATCTGTCATTTCTTAATGTGATCTGTCATAAGTTCCACTTTCTCTCTGCTTTTTTTTTGTTTTAATGGCACAAGCTTCTGTCTACATTCAACTGAGACCACTTTTCTACAAGTCTGAGTTAATTTACTTGAAATTTTGATATACTACTAGATGAACTGAAGATTCACTAAATTACGCACACATTTACATTTGCCTGAAGTTTTAGCCAGTAGTAAGAAAGCTTACTGAATGACAGAAATTAAATATCATGTCTCACTGGAGGAATGAAGGCTTTGACCACTCTTTCAAGTGGGAACTACAAATAGAAGTGATTTGAGAATGGAAGAAGAAATTACTATCCTAAAAATATATCTTTTGTCCTATACCAAATCCATGGCAGCCACTCACACCTTCATACACTTGTTTTTTTAAGAGATGGGATAAAAACATTGCTTGACATATGTCACTTGCTCTGGCAGTACATTCGGACGAGAAGCCAAAGTGTAGGACCTTTTCATTAAATAGGCTATTCGTACCAAGTGCTTTTTACACATTACCCACAGATATTGTGAGGAGGCAATATTGCCTCTATCTTCTCAATCTTAGGTCTTGGTTTCATCTTCTGTGTGAAATTACAACTAATCTGTAATTCAACAGAGAGTTGCATAGACTGCAAAAACTATTGGTTAGCACATATTAGGAAATGTTAAAAAAAAAAATAGATGGACACCTATGCACAGCTGTGCTTCTTCCGGAATCATAATCATTATAAAAGTCTTCCCTGATGTATAATAATTGTTTTCTCAAAAGGCATCCCCAGGAATAAGGCTTATGCAATGTGCACCTCACTTCCAAATAGCATTCAGTGGTAGGAGTTTGTTTCAGAAATAGAGAATGACGCATCATTTACAATACATAAAAGGAAATGAGAGTGAGTAATAAATCCACTGTGCAATATTTTCCTTTCAAAATGGATACTGTAGGTTGCTGGCCTATTTTCCCAGCTGCTGAATGAGTAATGCCATGCATGAAAATCTGCTCAAACCATTTATTCAGTGGATTGTTCAACTTTCCCAGTGAAAAACTGAAACAAAGTTCTCCTGTTTCCAGGGGAAAATCTTTTGCCTTCTCATCTTCTCCATCAACGAGCTTGACAGAGAAATAACAATTTCTCTTAGTGCTTTTTATGAAGTTCTTCAAATGAGTTCCCTCAGCCATTTTTACGAGGCACCAGTAGAAAGCTGATTTTTCCAGACATATCCAAAAATGCACAAATAACAGACCTACAGTCCTTTTTGGTCCTCAGCCTTAAGAATTCCATTATTAAAATATAACCTTTGGACATGGTTTATGAATAGCTTTTCAGAATGCCTTCAAAAATTTAAATTGGATTTAATTTCGAAAATCTTGTTGGTAGTTAAGCTTTTGTTTCACACAAGTATCAAGCCAATTCCAACACAAAGCCCATTCCATAAACCATGGGGAAAAAAAAAAAATCAACTTCTTAATTGCAGCCTGCTAAAGTACAAAACTTCTGAGATTAATGAGGAAACCCACCTCTCAAAACTCTGCTGGATTTTAAACTTGCTGAACTTATCATCATCTCTTTCAAACAATATCAGCACTTGACTAACAGTTACAGCACCAAATAACCTTGGTTTGAATTTTGACTCTCACACTAAGATCAGACAAGTAGCACTGCTGAGAACAACGTAATTAAAATTGCACCATGTAATCTTGCTCTGCACAGTCATTCCCAGAACAGTTTCTATTCACATCAAACATTGGCTTTTATACTTTAAAGAAAGACAGGTTTTGGCATCTCCCACAAAAGAACTGACCTGAGGGAAAGTATATTCTGTCAGTTAGGATCACTTATAAGCAACCTGACATTTGTTTACATAGATAAACCAAGGAAAGAACATCAGGTTACTTAAGTTACTGCCTCTTTTTAATAACTAAGAAACAAATTTATTTATATATATATAATTATATATTTTATATATATACACGTATATAAACACCCATAACACCACACACAACAGGTAACATATATAGCCCAATAGTGATTATTTGACAAGCCAGGGGACACTGGTATTCGCATCTGCTACTTAAACAGGTGGCATTGCTACACATGCTCACATTCAAAAAAATAGCATTGCATATGAACCAAATGACAATGAAAAGTTGTGTCAGTTACTTCGCACAATCTACATTTCACATCTACACTGGGGCTGGTAATGCCATTTGGCTGCCTGCTGGTTTCCAAAGGTGGATCAACATAGTGTTAGATTCCAAGCCTTCTCCTCAGCTTCAGGAATACGGTTCAGGCTGGTAACCAACAGTATCTGCGGAAAACTGTGACCAATTAACAGAATTTTTCTATATTTTAAACTCCATAGTCAACAAAGGGGTGCAACAAAAACTATCTGAGCCAACATCCTTCTGTGATTCTGTGATCCCAGATACAAACATCCAAAACAAGGACTGTTTGTATATAAAAAAAAAATTACACAAAAAATGAAAACAGAGCATCTCTAGTATAGATATTAAGGACACCAGAATACCCCTAATGAATAATATTTCTTTGAAGTAATACAGTTCTATATCATTCCTTATATTCCTTATTAGTGTCATTTGTTTTCATATGGTGATCACACTGGAGACAGATTAGGCAAGATGCTGGCCTACTACCCAGTAGTTACAATACTGACTTTGTAATAGATATATAACTAAAATGGTATTACTAAGTACTCTCTTAGTTTTAATAAATTACCGTTATTCTTAAAACTACATGAATTCCATGTATAGTTGCCAGCATGACAAAAATTGCCGGTCATTCAGTGGCAGATCTGTATCCACACATTTCATTTATTTTTTTGAAATCTAACATTTACTTTCATTTTACGAGTCAAATAGATGAAATAATGCATGATTTATCAGCTTCCTTTCTCTTTCCTTAGACTTGGCATAGGTACCATTACTTGCAAAAGCTCTGATGACTGCACAGAGGATTAGTGATACCGATTTCCTACGCTATCACCTGACTTTACAGTATTAGAATGCAGAAATCTTAGCAGATCTGTTTGAATAACTGTCTCTTTTCTTTCACATTAGAATAGCCATAATGATTACAATGCTTATGAAGTTTAAAGAGGTAAGATAATCATCAGTCAATCTTTACTCTGCTCCCGGTTATAAACCCATTAAAAAATCACCACTAAATCTGTGCATTTTTCCAGCTCATGTCCCCTTCTGAAGCGTTCGTCTTTTGTGACAAATAAAGCATCATCCTTCTGTACGCTGATATACTTCATTTGTGTTGTACTTTGCCAATAGCTACAATCATGATAAACTGAAAATTCAACGGGTAAATGTGATTTGCTAAAAGTTTTCAAGGGACACAATGTTATATATTTATACACATGGCTGCTTAGCAACTTTGTAGTAGTTCTATCCAGGAATTGAGGTATGATAAAGAATTATGCTATATCAAAGGGCGCACCAGAGACATTTTTAGATTGAAGAACAGAAAGGTTATCAGAATTCATCACCTAGCAACAAATATAATATCATCAGCTCCCCTGTCTAGCAAGAAATATCTTATAAACTTCATAGACAAGTGAGTTAACTTTGTAGTTTGAAGTTTAAATGAACTCCACAGCTAATTAAACTTCGTTCAGTGCTTCTGTAGGTTGTCTGTTTGCATCTTAGCACATGCTTTATTCTGGAATAAACAGTTGCCATTCAGTCATCAACAGATGGGTCACATTCAAGAACTGACAGATTCCAAGGAAATGAGAATACAGAAATGCCACAGAATTTCTTATGGTTCCCAAGAAAACGAGAATAGTTACATAACGCATGTAAATACAACGCACAGAAGCAATTCTGAGAACACTCCGAGAAAATAATCAAACTGTGATGTCAACATGGTTTCCACAATGCAAATTTGGTGATGATTCCAATACAAAAGACTGGTTTTACA
Organism: Patagioenas fasciata; assembly: GCF_037038585.1. Taxonomy (NCBI): domain Eukaryota; kingdom Metazoa; phylum Chordata; class Aves; order Columbiformes; family Columbidae; genus Patagioenas; species Patagioenas fasciata. The sequence goes on from NC_092532.1 coordinate 12,489,823, forward strand.
ACTCCACACTTGTCTTAAACATTTCAAAGTGATGGATGAAATTATTCACTAGAATCATTTAACAATAGACTAGAACTCGCATCAATGAATATTAACTAAAAATAAAATCAGTTTTCAAGTACCAAAGGCTTTGTGTATTCAGTCTGCTAGACAACTTTCATTCCCTCCCTCCTCTCTCCCTTCAATAAATACTCTATTATTATAAATTCCTGCTGTCTTGAACCTGATGAGACATATTATTGTACAGGCAATGCCTGCTATTGTATTTCAATGTAGAGTGATATAGGTGTAGTGTTACCATCATACTTTGAAGTTGTTCATCTCGTATTATTTTGGGAATACAAATTCTTAATCACCACTTCTGAGACCTTTGTTTTGCAAACCTCTTTATTAAAATTTCCTTGCAAAGCTGAAGGTCAAACAAAACCAGATGTCATTACAACCCTGATAGATGTCCATTAATGTTTTGAAGTTCTGGCAAAGACAAGTTAGAATGATACGTTCTTCACCATGGAAGCTTTCCCAGAAGACTAAATTACAGACAGAGAGCTGGATCCTGAACTGGCATAAACAAAACTGCCCTGCTATACATTTCCTACACACAGAACAGTTATCTTAGATGCATCCCTATCCCAACATGATGTATCCCTATCCCAACATATGAGAACTTTCCTGGCAGAAATCAGAGCTCAGCAGCCCTGGCTTAGTGAAATTTGGTCACTTGGATAAACAAGACAAGCAATCAAGAAATAAAATATAGACTCTTTCTGCTCACCCACAACTTTGCCTGTCTTTGCAGACCAACCCTTTATACTGTTTGTGTATTCAGGTTATTTTAATTTCAAGTAGTACCAACATGAGCATTCAAATGTTGAATATGGTCAACAACTGGACACTAGTATTTGTAAACTTGACTTAGTGCATTTAGTTGTTACTATGAACAGAGTAAAATGCACCAAAGCAGCATCAAATACCATACTTCCATCCCCAGCCAGGCATTATTTATATAACACAGACCAGCCTTTTAACAGGCAGACACCAGTTGTTCTCCAGTTAATACAAATGATAGAACATGGAATAACATCAGTAGGAAATTCAGTATTAGATTCCATAATGGGATACAACATTATGGTTAAGAGACAAACGGAAAAGGAATTAACATATTCAAAAGGAAAGTGTTACTGGTCATTTGAGGGAATTCTTTCCTTCCTAAGCCATAGGACAGACAGAGATTTTACTAATGGTGAGAGTGTTTGATTCTATATGACAGAAAAACCTCATCCAAAATGAGAAACAATGAGACTAAACAGATTTACAAAAAATAAAATTTAAAAAAAATCAGTAACCCATTTAAAAATCGCCACCTTCCAACCAGTAAAACTACTTAGTGTTCTTTACTTTGTTTAAAGTACCGTGTGAGTTAAATTAGATAAACAATTTTTCTATAACTTTTTTTACGCAGACCCAGTATCCATTCTATGTGGAAATAAATACTGGTGCTGTGTAAATTAATTTCTTAATTTCTTGCTTATTAAAATAATATCACATTCCCAAAGGCACAGAACGGTATTAGGGATTTATTTTTTCAGATGTTGCTTCCTCCATAAATCTTAAAACTCTATACATAATTAATTAAAAAACTGATGCAGGGTATAGCTCATCATTATATATATCAGCAAACATTTCTTATTAAGGTTACAGAGTTTGCACTTGCAGCTGCTGAATGGCAAATAAGGTCTTTTTATATGCAGCCCTCATAAAACAACCTGTTACACATTCATATTGTTCTGTCTGTGGTTTGTTGTTTGTTTTTTTTTCCCTGGCAGATAAGTACATTTCTGCTCTTCCTTTAAGACAGCATTTACCTGCCAAGCAGAAGTTCAAATGCAGGATTTTAAGAAAGTCCAAAAAGAGACACTTCTTAGCAAACATCAGAGCAGAGCAAATAATTCAAAATAATCATTTATTTATTGGATTGGCCATTTATTTTTCTATTCACCACAGATTGCTAAATTCTTATATGTAAATTATTCATGAATTTCTGCCAATGCTGCTTCCATTTAAATTGCTATGAAAATGTAGTTGCAATTATTCAGATTTCAACATTGGCTCTGTCAGTTTTTTGGAGCACTGATTCTGTTCAGTGATTGGTTGCAACTTGCCAATTTGGAATATGTTTTGAGCATTACACTTGAGTACACAGTTCAAAATTTACTTTGTCAGGTCTATACTTGCAATTTGTGCTCTGAATATAATGTTTTCTGACATTTCCATACTGACAAAAGCTCTAGAGTAGATGCAGCTATATCCTGCTTCAACTGATGCTTCAGCAGCATTATCTCAGTTATTGCCAGTGCCAAAGCCATTACTAAAATACGACAGACAGAAGAGTTCTTTGACATTAACTGTGTCTGTGTTTTCAACTATTTATTAATATAAAGGTGCTGCCTGTGTCAGTGGGGCTTTCACTGACAATCCCAGGTGGTTGCTGCTCAAGCCGTCCTTAAACTGATTATCCTGCACTTACAGAGGTAACACAACAGGTCACGTCCCAAGAGTCCAAAAGAGGAGTAAGTGACTGACTGGCAAGTAACCCTTCTGAACAGTAGGTTCAGACCTTGGCTCATCAGTTGATTCCCGCCACCCAAGGAGGGAGCACTCTGCCATACTGAGATGCTAATCACGTCAGATAACCCAGGGGAGGTTTAGTTGGACATTAGGAAAACGTTCTTCACCCAGAGGTGCTGGAGCACTGGAACAGGTTCCACAGGGAGGTGTCATAGCCCCAAGCCTGATAGTGTTCCAGAAGAGACTGGACAACACCCTCAGACACACAGTGTGATCTGTGGGGTTGTCATATGCAGGGACAGGAGTTGGACTTGATGATCGTTGTGGGTCCTTCCAACTCAGGACATTCTACGATTCTATGATCCTGGCATCCCATCGTACCAGAAGCCTCTGTTCTTCTCCAGCACCTGGACCTTCTATGTGTGTGCACAGCAAGACACCCTCACTACTGCCCTACAAATCTTCCCTGACAAAAGAAGACATGGTGAAGCTTAAGGACACAGAGTTTAGTACCAGATAAAAACCAGAGTTCCCTTCTTGTGAGTCCATGGGCCTCTTGCTCCTGAATTCTCTTATTGTGTTTTGTTCCTGGGTTTTCTCCCTAATGTTTCACTGCACCCGCTTCAAAACTCAATTGGAAGGGTGAATGCAAAAAGTTTTTCACCTCAATATTAGCATTACTGAAGACCATCACATTTTCACATCAAAAGCTCTAAAGCTACCTGTGAATCTACATTTGCACCTTTCTTATTGAAACGTAGTTTTACACCCAGTGTGTCTCATGCACAATCAAATGACCTGACTACCTTGTCATTAAACACAGATCAGGAGGGACAGGAAGAAAAAACAAAACGAAACACACACAAACAAAAACCATGCAAGGCTGCAGAAAATACTGCAACTTGCAAAGTGGTAGTTCACCATTCTTTCTAACTTTCAACACTCTACTTTTCAGAAGATACACCTTGGAAGATTGTATTTCCCAGCATTGACAATAATGCATTTTACATTAGAGAGCCTGATCTTGTTTCACAAGGTTGAACAATGTTTGCAAGCCAGTTAACCCACATCACTCCCCCTAATACATTCCTCTTTCCTCAAAACAGGTAAGCTCCAGCAGTGATGGAGAAGGCACTCTATTGAGAAGATCCAAATAATAAAGTATTGTCATGTGAAATACAGATAGATTTTGTACTATACTCAGACTGTTTATTTCAGGAGTGAAGTTTACATAAGAAATGCACCTTTATAATGGTACAGACAAAAACCAGTCAAATAGTGGTAATATAATCTAAAATTAAATCTAATTAATCTAAATACGTCAACCTCAAGTTATGTAATTGTAACTGGGATTTATAAACAAAGCATTTTTTAAGAGGATGTATTTTGTGTAAGTTTTACTTTGAGGTCCCTGGGCAGCACATCAAAGAAGGGAATATAACATGCTTATTCTCTAGGGATGATTCTTAAAAAAAATCATCCTGCCACGGAACAGGGACCCATAAAAACTGTCTTGGGGACACATTTTGTCACTCCTCTCAACAGAACAAATGCGTGTAGGTAGGTATTGCCTTCAATAAAGATCCAATCAAATCACAGTTGTCTCATAATTACCTTTTAGTACAAAGAATAGCATACATGCTACCGAGCTGGGAATTAGTGACTTCTCTTCAAAAACACACTGAGAAACACAGTATGTGGCTCAGAGAATTACCCATGGAGGCATCTTACTGGGACCAGCTGGAGCAGGTGGAGATTTGTCCTGATTTGTAGTGGAAGGCAGGCTTGAGCCGTAAGGTATGAAGGCAAAACAGAGGAAGAAACTTCCTTCAGCAGCACCAAGCTTTTCATTTTTATTTTCAAGCAAGTATTTCAACAGTATTTGAAGGATCAACCTGAATGTTTATTTCAGCCAGGCTACTTCATAGAGGAGCAGAAGTAAATCAGCTAAATTAAAAAAAAAATATATATATATATATATCTCTAGATGGTGCACTGCAAAATTTTGTGCAAGCCACTGATGCTGCAGAAAATTGATTTTCCCACAGGTTCTGCAGCTTTGCTCTGTCTTTTGAAGTACAGAAGCTAGATATATTTTGCCACATATATTTCTCTGAACTAGAGCCCATAACAGCTTCATATTTTGCTGAACATTTTCCAGCTGATTAATGTTATGTTTACCAAACTATAAATACAGGATGACGCCTTCTTGAAGAAGTAATTTAACTTTTCTCCTCTATTTTTGTAAATTGTTTCTGCTGTGTGTTTTTGAAGAAATCGTGTAACTATAAAACAAAAAACAGATCACTACATGAAATGTTATATGTAGTCTTTTTAATAATGAGCTGTAACCATCTTATGTACAAGCATGGTTCAGATATTAACCAGACAACATGCAGAAGTTTAATACAACATTAACTAGTTATTCAATAAAACAAGAAATTATTGTGTCATTTAATCAAATGACATTAAGAGATTTTTTTAAGTAGAGTCTGAAATGTAGCTTGTCCCTCGCCTTTCTAGGAAACCTATTCTTTGCTGTCATAAACACAGCCTGACTTTGTTGTTTATTTGTTTGCTTTAGAGGGGAGATTTAGGACATATGTTTCTTTGGATTTATCTCTTAATCTGAATATTTCTACTTTTCCTCACTCACATGAGGATGATACTAATTCTCACCTGCTTTAAGTTATTTTGTACCCACTGACAGAACTGATCAATAGTCTTCAGCTCAGATCCCTAATGTCATAAAGGTTTTTTTGCATTGGCCTCGGAAAGTTTTGATTAGGTTGCAATTAGAAAATATTCTGCTGGATTGATGTGTAACTGTACCAACATACCAGTATTCACAACAGCATTTTTCCTTCTCACTTTTATTTATTTTGACAATTATATATTGGTAGCACCCAGCGATGATGGAGGAAACAGAACTTTTCAGTGTCAGGTGCAAGTCACACATGGATCGTAGTAGCTGACATTTCCCCCTTGGCCACGATGTCATTTGGATTATTCAGAGCTCTGTGAAGCAGTGGAAATGCCATTTCTTCAGACTGAGACTACATCATCTCTGCATAAAGAAACATCTTTGCTAATGACTTCTACTGATTCAAACCAGGGCTTCTTTCCAAAACTCATTACATAACTAATTTCCCATATCTCATTTTGAAATGTTTTTACATAGCTCGGTACTTTTCCCCTGTGCTAAGCATTCCGTATTTCGTGTAGTGTACAGATTACAAACAATGTGAAAATTAATTTGTATCTCATGCATTCAGCTTCACCCCAACTTAATCATTCTGCTGTGTGTTTACTTAGATAAATGCCTGACAATGTTATTGACACTTCAAAGAAAATAAGCCATTTTCTTTATGCACCGCTCACATTCACCAAAAAAATAAAAAAATGCAGAGAGGATAAGATCAAAAATAATCCTGGCTTAATCCAAATTCCATTTCCCTGAAATTGCAAGCATTGTAGTGCAAATATTTCACTAAATTATACTATTCTGTCCTCCAAACAGCAAGGAGCCATGAACAACACCCTGATTAGTCAGGCCCTATGCTGAATGGCATTAAAACGATTTGTTTTTCTCACATCTCTCGACTATGTCTCGTTTCAGAGTACTGCTCATTTTAGTCCTAGAATCAACTCCATTCCAAATATACTGATGACTCCTGACACTTATTGGGTAAAACAAATCATTTCCATCAGAAATAAAGAATCCAGCAAGGTAACAGAAAATAATACTTTTTTTCACCAAATTATTTTCATGCATCAACACGTTTGGATCTTACATTTGGACTCCAAGGAGTAATGGAAATATTAATGTTTCTGTAAAATTAATAAGGCAATGCTTCCTTACCTGCCTTACCTAAACCTCTGTGATATAACTGAATTTAATAAAAAAACTAAAATAAAATCCAATAATTTTATTTTTTTCCAATATCAAAATACAAACGTTTTACAGATCCATGTTATGTCTACTTTGAATACTTGCAATTATTAATATCAACAAGCACGATAAGTTTCCAAAACATTTTTCTATCTTCCTGCATTTGGATCGCTTTGAAACTTGTCCTGCATAAGCATTCAGATGTAAAATTTTTAAAGCTAGCTTAGACTAGTTATTCTGTGTTCTGCCACTAAATAGTTATGTGATCGCGTATAATTTTGCAGAACAAATTCTTCAATTGGGGCAAAGCCAAATGTGGAGTGTTTCTGCAAATATTCTTCCTTGTCGCGTTTCTCCATGACTCTAACCCAGTGATCAGTGCTTATGAGTCACATTATGTGCTCCAATTACTGATCAAAAAACAATCAGAGCTATCTTTCCCCAACCTGAACACTTTTACAAAATACATATATACCCTCCACGGTTCCTCTGGCACTCACTGGGAAAACTTGAGCCAACTGATAAGATCTTGTGTAAAGTCCACTATATTGTGGACTTCAGTAATCCTGAAGCAGTTACGCGTGCACTCAGTCACAGGTACAGATGTATGTTTGTGTACCTAATACATCATTCGTGTATTTACTTATCATAAGTACCTGCGTGCTTTTGAGAATTGTATGCACTTAGGAGCATGTCAAGTCCTGAAAACCAGAGACATTTTGTTTTAAACATAAAGAGATCTTTTCTCTTCCCTAGTTTAATGGTAGTGTTGCACGCAACCACTAGGACTTCAGATAAGGCTGAAAGAATTTTATTTACCTTCCAAGAATGCTGCTGAAAGTATTAATTTGAGGAGTTAAAAATGCACCACCTCACTCCATTTATGTAACACTTTCAACAATTGATCAGGTGTCATTAAAACCAAGGAACCAGGCTCAATTCACATGTTAAAGACCAGGTAAGGAAATTCATACCAATTCATCTAATTAATGATAACTAAACAAATATCTTGCATTAATTTCTATCTCAGATCACAAAAGGAAGCACTTATGAACTTCTATCATGGATTCTGCAGAGCTGAAGCAAAACAGAAAATCCCAACCTCTGAGCCGTCAACAGTTATTGTGCTCTTCCATTGTGAGCTTTTCTGTAATTTATGCTTTAAGTGTAAATGATAGCTTCATGACTGTTTTCTGTAAACTTGACAGCTGCTTTCAGCACAGTGCTCTTAACTTGAACTTGCATTTCATAAAGTCTCCTTTCTATACTATTGTGAGCAGCACATTATAGTCCATCTTTTTTTAATGCATTTTTTTCCTTGCTGACTGTTCTTCACTGGTAGTTTAGGCTTTATTAGCCAATACTAGTTTTGTTAAGTGTTCCTGATACCCAGTAAGCTGACCAAAGAATCGTGGCTGGTGGCTGTAAAAAATACTCCCCAAAAGCAATGTGATTTTCATTTCAGTGGCAGAAGTGTGCATTTATTACAGCGGAATTCAAAACCAGCTGGCCACACATGGAACAGAGCTTAGTACTTCAATGACTGTGCTGAAAAGTGTAAGAGATTTATTTGTCATGGAGCATTCAACAAAACACTCCTAACACTCCATATACTCAGCAAGTCACCCATCCACAGCATCGTCCTTCCAGAAAGAGGCAATCCTTGCAAAGGAGGAGAGAAAAGGAAGGTTCTCATCAGAAAACACCTCCGATGGGACCGAGAGCAGCACTTCAATACGTACAGAACGGATCACAGCTTAGTGAGCTTTTCCACTGACCGTCCTTCAAGGAATGGTTGAAAGTGAATTCATGGGCTTTTCTGCTCCTCATGCCCTCTAAGTCTTGAAAGGAGAGCTACTGAAGGTGCCTCGGTAACTGCTGTCTGCCAGGTTTGGTTTGATTCTGATGGGAAATTTTGGGTAAAGGGGTGGAATATCTGGGAACATACCACTGTGTGGGAAACAAAGGAGACTTCTGAGGTATAAATCTTTTCCTGTGAGACACAAGGCACGGAAAGTTTTATACAGCGCTGTATGCTACATCCCCAGTTAACCACAAACTAAGAAAAAAAAAAAGTACAAGTTCAGAAACAAGACATTTCACGTGTTAAAAACACATTATATGCGTTATAGCTTCATTTAACTGATTTCGCTGCTGTCAAGGTCACGCATATGGAAAATTCCTGAGTAACATCAAGGCCGCTTCTTCCCTAAGGTATTATCACAATGGAACAATAAATTATTCAATGCAGTTTTAAAAATGTCTGAAAATACATCATAGCTTTCCTTGTGTTCGTTATACACTCTGCATAATTGTTTAAAGAGACAGAACTTTGGGGGTCACTCTTGGCAAAACAGAGGCAGAAGAGAGAAACTTCAGAATTATGAAAACAGAAACTAAGTCAAAGGAATAAGACCAGAAGCACTCACAAACCCTCCTCAGTACCAAGAGCCAGCTACAAGCCCTGAACAGTTTTTGGCACGGTCTCTCAAGGTTTAATTCCCTTAATTCTCAATGCATATTCAGGCTTCACACTCCTGTTTCTCCACTTTAAACTTCAACTGCAAACAGTTCACCTGGTGGGACTGTCAGCTTCTCCCTCAGGCTTGGACAACTCCAGCAAAGGACACAAATCTCTGCAAAATACATGCACAGCACTGCACCATGTCCACAAAGAAGAGTTGGTCAGAGATGAGAACAGGATGGGACATTTTACATCATCCCATTGTTTTATTAACTCAGACACTTTGCAAACACAGTGAAAATAAATTTTTAACCCTCCTGCTCTACAAAGTGTGGCAATGGATTCAAGGCTCTTCTCACCTATTGAGGGGTTGCCTCTGGTCCTTATTTGCATGTATTTAGGCGAACCATTACCATACTGTGGGAACAGAGGGTTTTGAGAACTTCTGTTTCCCTGGTAGCTTCATTTTACTCAATTTGCATAAAAGGGGCCTTTTCAGCCCTTTTTATAGACTAGAAAATAGCAGGATAGTTTTGAAGTAATAGTAGCTATTAGGAGAAAAAATAGGAAATAAACTTTTATCCTTTGAGAAGTAACCTTACAGTCAAATCTTTCTGTCCGTTTTAAACCAAATCCTGCTCTCAACATCAAGGACATGAAGGTTTGGATACTCAGCTCCTCTCTTCCTCTAACCTTCAAAATGATACAACTAGGAAAATAAATCCCTCCATCAAGCTTTTTTAATCTTGGAGGAAGAGTAATTCTGTCTTTTAGGAATTCATGATGGGAAAGAATGCAAGGCCGTGCATTATAATGTAGAGTAAAAGAAAACAAAGTCAAATACTTGAACAGGTAATTTCATTCTGCCCCAAGCAATTATTCCATAAAAGATATTTCTACAGAAGAGCATAAAATGTCAACGTTCTTATGCAAAAATGGTACAAAATGTCTATAAATAAGCACATAACTTATTAACAGGTCTCTTTATTAGCGTTATTATTTTTTGTTGTAGAGGTGTTAAGTTTACAGTGTACTGACTAGAAGACGATGTCGAATGGAAGAGGGAGTGAGGAAGATCATAAATGTACTGTTTTGTGCAGCTTTTAGTAGGGAAAAGCTGCTTATTAGTTTGAAAAAAAACAGTCACCTTGGTGTCTAATTCACCTTTGAAAAGAAGTATAAACATATCATGGTCTGTTTCTGTGCCATTTCATCAGCTGGACCCTTCCCATTGGCTTTATTATCATGTTCCACATTGGATTAACTAACAAAAAACATATCCCTTTAGCACAGTAATCGGCATATGTGTGCAGGAAGAGACTCAAGTTTTAATCAACTGTAGTATTAGAAAATTCAACTAATTTCATGTACCAGTTCCTTGTCTATTCACCTCCGCACACATCTGCCCAATTTTACCTGCATGTCCAGACCAAAGAGTTTTCACCATCTCATCCTCTCCTCCACTAGATACACCTGAACACGTCAATCTTTGCTTAGTAGCTTTTTAACTGTCTATGGACACGTGTGTAAGGCTATATTGTACTGGGGTGAGTCTCCTAAAATTTTGGCAGGAGTCAATATTTCCCTAGACCTAAACTAGAAAAGGCGAAAGAGCCTCCTACTGTGCATCTTGAAGGTACCAAAACATGAGGCTAAAAGCATGGTATTTTCTCTGAAAATTTAATTCTCAGCTTTGACCAAATTAGTCACTATCACACACAATTTAAGACATACTTCTTTTGTGAGACAGGCAGAAAGACACACATTAAGAGATTCCTCCCACCCCCGCATCACTTAGTTCAAAATTCTATTGCCTTTTACCAAAGCCTTCATCATTCACAGTAAATATAGAGAGTGACTTGAAACAGGAGAGTGCATTTTTGTTTCTTTCAAGTCTATGGAATAACATAGTTGAATGATCTTAACAAAAGGACTGAAAGCAAAGATATGTTGTTGTGGCTGTTGATTCAGCCTGGAGACAGAGATGCAAGAGAACCGCTGGAGGAACTGTAATCCCCCCAACTTCCATTAAGTTAAGGTCTTTATAACTATGTGAGATTAAAACCAAGACAAAACATAAACAAACACCAAACAGAGAAGCTCCTATGACTTCCATCACTGCTTCTCTCTGTGAATGCTTCATTTTATCAGGCAAAATTGACCCTATCCACCCAGACTTTTCCTTGTTTTCAAGCTTAAGATTTATTTTACATCTCAATATAAAATATAGGTCATTTTTTCAGTGCAAGAAACTCTAACAATAAAAAGGCTGGACTGCTTGTTGATCAACCACGAGGCTTACAGTAACGTAAAAATCTTATTTCTCTAGCTCAATGTAAAGAACTGATACAAGGGTATATCTGTTCATGAAGGCATATCTTCTGAACTGTTACTTTTTATTTAAGAAACCTTAAAGTTAATGCAAGCAATTCAATATAATTCCAAAGTAGATTTCCTTCCAAAATAGTTTTGTTTGTTTTTTGTTGTTTTTCTTCTTCAAGAATAACTTTAATATAAATAAATTAGAAATCAGATTTATAAACATATGATCAACCAGAAGGGAAAAAGGACCATTTACAGTAAAACTTTGTGTTAAGGAGCAGAACAATTAATGTTTTAAGGAGCTGCATGTAGTATTGTGATGGTCTTCTACTCTTGACTACTAGATGATGCCAAGGACAAAGTTTTGAGGTGCTTCCCAGACTTGAACCATCTTTCATTTTGGATTCCAGAACAACTATTCCAAACACAACCATTAAATCCCCTTAGAGATTGTGTCGCAGAACATATAAGCACATGTCATTCAGGTCAATTAAATCTGTGTAGTAGAACGAAACTGAAAGAAAACAATGCAAGTAATTAAAAAGAAAAACACTGGTTTAACTCTCCCTCTTTCATATACAAGTCCAACAGCTTAAGCTGACATCAGGCATGACTGTAGTATCTGTCATCTTCTGAAAAAAAATCTCAAATAACCAGGATTTAGAAGTCCAAGATTAGATTGCTAAGAATTATTACACGTGGAGCACAGCTACACTGAGGTGCTGCATCAACTCTGGAACCTATTCCCATGAATCAGGAGAAAATCAGGAGAAAGAAAATAAGGAGAAAAGGTAATATATGACTTGAAATGCTTGAGAACCCCAAGCAAACCCCTACCCGGTAGCTCAAAAAGGAAGTTGATGTGGTAGTACTCGAATGCAGCCATTACTCTGTTCAGTATTTTGCCAAGTGCAGTTCCCAGGGCTGCAATCCTAAACCAGACAGTGCTAAGCAGAAAGAGAATTAAAGGTATTCTATTAAAATGAGATTGCTCCAGCGGCCAGTCTTTAAAGCTTCCTACATTTGTATTAGGCAAAATATAGCTAGCTCAATGTTTTAGAGTTATTTAAATTTAAACCAGAATATGCATGAACTACAACACTTGTTGAGGCAAAGATATTTCTTCTACAAGACCGTGTAGTGACACAGTTGACAATATTTGAAATACTGGTAACTGCATGTATATTTGCAAAATACTTGAGGACCTTTTAAAGCTGAAGGCAAAATACAGGTACAAGAAGTTCTGCACAGACCCACCCTCCAAGAAGATGACAGAACAATTCGCAAAGGTCCATTAACCATGTTCCTCGTCCTGCACACCCTACAAGGTCCTAAATAATATAGCATAAACCAGGCTAGATTAACAGTTTTTTCAGTGAATAAGCGATTTTACATCCAGTTAAGTCATCTTTTGTCATAAATGTCATATTTTTGTCGTAAAATGACAAAAGATACATTCTACTTCAGGAAACATTCTTAGCCCTCGCTTCAAGCCTGGCTAACATCTGATCTACTCAGTGATGAAAGACTAGCAGCTGACAGTGATTTCCTTCAAATGCAGTCTATCAGCATGGTTTCAATGATGCCTGGCATAATATTTCTCCCATAAATTTTACACAACAGCTGTACCATTTAACCACACATGTTTGAAACAAAGAAAGCGAAAGCAATGCAAAAGCTTCAGAGCCTTTGCTGGTTTTCCGGTCATACTTTCAAAATCCTTTGATTTTACCGTGGTCTTTACCGGTACCTGCAAAAAGAGGTATACATCAGGTATACCTTCCAAGGTAACAGTGGAATACCCTTGCTAACCTTTCTTTGAGGAGCATTCCTCAAGGACAAGCTCTTACTTTACTCTCACTGATGTTCTTCGAGGACTTGTGCTACCCAAAGTCAGAAACTTCCTTGGCAAAGGTAACAGGACAACCCACAAGCTGTGATTGAAGTTCTGTGGGGCTGTGTTCACTCCACAGGGGTGATGCGAGCTGGGGCAAGAGGAGACCTATTAGTGGGACAAGTGAAATGACTGCTGCTCTCACCAGACAAACCCCTTCAGACAGACAGCATGAATCACAATGCCACATTTCAGCACTGCCGACTAGTCCTATTGAGTTACAGATTCCACCCAGAACTTCAGTTTCCTTAATGCTTCGTGCAACCAAACAGGACCTTCCCCAGTCTGCATAAACGCAGAAGAAAACACCCAGCTTCACAAATAACACATGGAAGTGGTTACAGCTTTCCTCTTGTGTATCAGAAGATATACAAGAGGAACACATTAGTGCAATCCAATCAAGAACCTATTAGGAAAATCATTGCCTATAGTAATGATGTATCTTCAGCATCTATAACTTACATCTATCGTAGCCTCTCCATAGCTGAGAGCCCATCACAACTTCCAGACCTTCCTGCAATCCTGAAGTAAGACCCAGACACCTCAGCAGCTTGCTGCAACTTCATCACAGCAAGCTGAAGCAGCATTAATGAGGAGCAATGGTTATAGAATCATAGATTCTATATAGATTCATAGTTAACACAGCTGTTCAGCAGTTGGCCCTTTTATCACCAGCCAGGGAACACTAAAAAACATCACAACTGTGACCAGAGCTTTAAGATCTTCACTATAACACAACCTACCTGCCCTTGTAGGCATTAATCAGACCACACAAGTATAGAGAGCTGATTAGACCAACTATTCTTCTCTAAGGCTCCATGATTAAAGCAGAATGAAAATACATATATAGCCAAAGACACACGAGAGGATACTGAACACAGAGGTGTCAGCACTGTTCGGACTATGTTTTGTAGCAGTCATAACAGCCAGTTATTGAGCTGCTTTTTAACACTGGGCAGTTGTGTGATACAAACGTAAGTCCCCGAAGTATTTCAGATGAGGCTTAAAGAAAACTGCACAGACTTTATATGTGTTGTCAGTGAGGTCATACTCAGAGTTCCTGCCAATACACCTAAGAACAGCCCTGTTCTGAGACCGTAGTTAATACTATTTTCTGAAGGTAAAGCCACATCTTCTGGTGTTCAACTCTAGTAAACGGAGCTTCAACCAGCACTTGTTCCTTTTTCATCCAGTTGTCCCAGCTGAATTGCCCAAGAGAGCTCCCTCATCTAGGAACTGCTGATTCATGATTCTGAGAATTCCTAAGTAGCAAAGCAAACATCAGCTTACAAGGTGCTTTCAATCACTGTCTGCAACTTGGCAGATGTTAAAACACATCTCAGTTACTGAAAACCTCACAAAAACGGTTGGTTTGTGTAGCTCTAATTTTCTGTTAGTAGATTTTTGCTCTGTCTTCTGTAATTAGTAACATAAGCTTAATAGCCTAACTCTGTATAGAGGGAGGCTATCACTTTAGTACTATTTAGTGAAATGTAGTGTTCTGGTTTATTTTGAAGTAGGGGAAACAAAAAAAAATCACACCCTAGTTTATTGTCTCTTCTGGTTGATCCCATTTTCTTAATTGGTTCCTGTGATCTGGTAAGACTGTCCAGAAAATAGAGCAGTCAGAAGGAGGGGAAAACCCACAAAGAACCTTTGGACATAATGCGTCAATATTTCTGCCTCAAATTCAGGATTCATGCAGATTTTTCTTGTGCCTTCACGTATTGTGATGGATATAAATCTCATCCCCTGGACACAGACGTTGTTCTTTTCTAGCTTTCTCCTGACTGTCTCCTGTTATATCTCTCTGACCTCTTCCAAAAATGTTTGTTCAAAGCCTTGTTTCCCCACAGCCGGGGTGACTCTCATCCTGTACCATTTTCCTCTCTCTTGCATTAGGCACTTGCTCTTTCCCCCCAACTCCAAATCTTTCTTTAAAAATTTCCTTTCTCAGCCTCTTTTCAAGTTTCCTCTTCAGCTGGTACCAGTCAAATGACAGACTTTGAAAATTCATTCACCACTGAATAACTTTCAATTACAATAACCTGCAATTTTTACTGTGTTGCGTTTCCCTTGTACCACTTAATTCCAGAATGTGTTCTGGGATCCAGACAATGCATTCAGTAAGTGGAACTGGGAACAGCAAATGGAAAGTATGTAGTTTGGAATTTTGTGGTTACAGTTAAATGTATACGTGAGATACAGTTAATGGATATTGCAGTATTGCCTTCAACAGTAGCAAGAAGATAAGTACATGAACATACGTAAGTTATCTTAGGCATTTTAGAAACTAGAATAAGTTTACAAAACATGACATCTTTTCCTGATTTTGTTATGATACTGGAAATAAACCATTTCACAGGCAGTGGAAATTAAATTAGCTTTAATGTCTTGTACAAGTTGTTCCTATTTTAAGTGTTTTATCTCCCTAGCTTTGATTGTATAATCCTAGCAAAAATGAATGCTGGTATTTTTAAAAATGCCTGTTTTGTGCTGTAAAGTACTGTAGGTTTCTTCCTTAAATTGACAAAATACAGGTTCATAGACAGAAATATCTGTTTAGAAGTTGCCTAATTGGTCTACAATTTACAAAAAGCCCTGGCTGTTTACATGCACTTAAATATAATTTCTTCTCAATTAAAAAGAAATTAATTATCAGAATGGAAGAGAATTGATGAGATCAAGTTGTAGTGTAATTTCACATAAGTGTAACCTGATTGAAAATGAAAAAATGGCAGGTTTTGTGTGCAACTCTGCTCTACGGTCTTTATTTACTGTTTTCATTTGTCAAAATCTGCATGGCAGGAGGAGCTCAAATAATCAAAGTCAAAATCATCTATGAGTCACAGAAGATGAAACAAACAGATATCAGTTTTTCTACACAAATACACGTTTTCAAGAAGAAATTACATTGTTTGTGCTTACATTATTCCCATATACCCGAGTATTTCTCGAGAAGTTTGATGCAAGAATCAAGTACATTCAAGTGGAAACTGTATTTGAGCAGGAAGAAACTGAGTCCTCAGCTAAACATCCAACCCTGAGGATCAAGGTCTTCTTCCTATTTAATTCTCCATAGTATTAAGCACAAAAACTCCCTATGAGAAGTCTGGAGATTCTTTAGAATATACAGGTCAAATAAATCAGTGCAAATTTAATTTAATTCACCTTACTAGCATATGAAGAAGTTTACACAGGATTTCAGAACTGTCCTTGAAATGTTAAATCCTACCTGCTTTTTCCTAATAAGTGGCATATAATAGTAGTTGATCCTGTTTATTTTATATTAACCTAATCAAACCAATCATGTGAAAGAAAACCACCACTAGCTGTCTTATTTCATCTGGGTCATAAATTCAATGCCTGGACCAAGTTCTCAGCTCTAAATTCAATAGACTCAAAGCAGTTCCAAATACAAAGAACTATGTGAATGGCCATTTTTAAGAATGTTTTTAAGAGGGACACAATGATTGTCTGCAAAGGGCTAGCATTTTATCAGTGGTCCATTGAATGCCATAATTAAGACCAACTGACAGAAAACAATTTGTTTCTTAACACAGAGTTTTATTTTAAATAAAATAATTCAATTAGATCCTACAGTGTGTCAAAAAAATAAATAAATAAATAAAAGAAAAAATGGCAAAGGATAAATCATCTTCAGTCCTATACATCACATCTACGTGAATTTTGAACTTTCAAAATAAATGCAGTGTATGTAGATATGTAACTATTCTGTTTGCTAAGTATAACGAAAAGAACCCAGCCTTCACTTGTATTTGAATATGTGTTATATATCATGACCCATCAGAAAAACCTTAATGATTCTATCATAATTGTGCTTTTACCGTGTCCTTCTAGTAGGCAACCACGAAGCAACAAAAACATGCTACAAAACTTCAAAGTTGGACTCTTGCAAATGGAGCTGGAGATGCACTCCGATACATTTACATAAATACAGCACCATTAATGCCATGAGTAAGTGGGAAAAAATGCAAAGGAAACCTATTCTGGTATATGGATTTAGAACTAAAATTCATTTCTGTTTTAAAATAACATCAGTGAGGTCTGCTGTGCCATTGAATTTCTTTTAGCAGAAGTCTCCATTTAATTCAACAGGGGAGTTCTGTTTCAAAATAAAAGGCTACAGCATGCCTGCTATATTTAGGGCCAACTGATGCAGATCCGAACAACACTGAGTATAATAGATATTGTGATTTACTTCAGCTGAAAATTCGCCTTTTAAAAGCTGACGGAAATAATTTGTATGTGCTACAGAAGTATGATGCAGAACAGAAAAAAAATTCTGAGATTGCATTATTCAAATGTCAGCAGGTACGCCATCACTCTGGAAGAAAATTTGCTTCTAAAATAAATTAACAGCAAATGAAAGTTCTTCGCTTACATGTTGCTTTTGTCTGACGCGATTTTATGTGTCTGATTCTGATCAGAACAGTAGAGGAACATGTGTTTGGTTTCCTAATTTTCAACTTTATCCACTGCTAACCTTTAACAGAATTTAACCAAAGCAGAATAAACTTGGCTTAATTTGTATTTCCTTTAGTGTAAAGAACACGTATTATCAGAATATATGCAAGTTACTTAAGTGCTTTGTTTGGTCTCAATGCAACAGACTATGTGCATTGAAGGAAAACAATGGCAATGACAAACAGCCAAGGACATGACTACACCCTGTGTCACATATTGTAGTTAAATCCTGCAATGGATATTTTCCCATCACTTTCAGTTCATTCTCAAGAGGTCCTGTCCCACACAGACTCCACTTTAGCTTTATGCTTGTATGAGCATTTTAACTTCCAGGAGGATGTTGATGAAATGAAGTAGTCAGTGAGGAGCAACAGAAAGACTAAAGGATTGCAGCACAGCCTGCCTTAGAGTGACAGACTCAAGACGAGCTATCAGTTCAGCTTACCGAGTTTGCCAAAGAAATGTTTTCAGGTTCACTTGATCACAACCTGTAAGTAAGCAATATATAGAGTACGATGGACAACCAACTTTGATTTAGAAGACAAAATGGAGTAAGATACTACATGCAAAGGCTGAAAATTAATTGCTTTTCAGTTCTCCAATATTAGTAATCTTTATCTATGGATGCATGTATTTTGACTTTCCTCCAGATTAAGATTTTAATTAGTAAATACAGAAATATTTGTTGACCTCACAATGTAATGAAAGATGTTAATTTCTAATTATAAATTAGAAATACAAATCTCATTAAAACATGAAAGAGCAGTAAGCAGAATTCAATAACCAGATCTCTCTTCTCCAACTTAACACTTATTTAAAACAAAGGCAAAAGTGATATTATCAGTACATGTACATCTTATTTTTAAACACAACTGAGAAGAAAACATGAGGCTTAAGATTAACTCAAATATGATATTTCCACTTCAGCTTAACTTTAGCCTATTTTCCAAAGAGTACATCAATGTAACAAAAGAACGTGACCTCCCCAGAGAAAATGTAAAACAGGAATTAAATGATTCATCAAGAACTGCAACAGTCATGTTGGTCAATTTGACAGAACTTTGGTAGAAAATGTCTCTTGTGAAAAGGCACTTTAAGAAGAACTTGCACAAAAATTTCCTAGCGTCACATCCCACAGTTCATCGCAATCCTCTCCCCGACCAGCCCAACAATATTTTACTGAGTCTTCACCAAAATCTCAGTTATAAGAGCCAGATACTTATTCTCTGATCAACATTTAAATTCTTCAGGAATCACTACCATTTCATCACAAGAATGCACCTTATTTCTTAGCAGGGTTTGATAAACTGAACACATGCACACCATGCTCTTAGGAACTGAGTTGTTTCTGCTTTCTAGTGAAAAAGACTTTGACAGATCGATCAAGACAAAACCTTTAATCTGTAATCAAGAATCTAATTCCTTGCATGATTCTAGTAGTCAAGCTCATCTGTTTTTATGACCTTCAGCAATAGGTGCTGTTTTGCCATTGCAGAGGGAGTGCAACATATACTCATATTCAGGAACTCACAGAAGCGCAAGCCCGGTTTTAAGTTTACTGATACAGTGAAGACACGAATCTCACTGGAATTAAATACCTGCTACTAAGGTACCCATGAGCGTTCTGATTTCACGTTTTAATGAAATTTTCAAGTTGGTTGTAGGAGACGGTACAGGGTAAGCTTCTCACATTTTCTTTGGAGTGACAGCAGGAGGAGAAACAACTAATTTCAATCAGAGAAGCAAACCATGATGATATTTGCAAAATCATATCAACACTCTTAGTAAAGGCTTATATCATAATTCACTTTAAATCACATGATTTTGTATATTAAAGCTAAGATACAAAGAAAATGGAAATAAAACATTAAGTCTATTAGAAAATATTCGGATTAATTTTCAGGAAAACCTCACAACTGTCACAGCAGCTTTTTAAGACATTTTTAAATGCATTTTGTGATATTACAAGTCACAGTTTAAAAGAGATAGCAAAGTCTTTTCTAGGCTAGATGGTATTACAGTACATTATAAAATGATTAGAACTGATTGACACTAAATTAAGGAGTGTTACTGATTGATTATTGATTCATCATTGGGAGATTTCACATCAGTGTTCCTTATTTTAATGTTAAATTTCACCCTTGAACAAGGTTGTCAACACTACATAATCTCTTACCTCAGATACAACAATTTTAAATAAAAATAACTAGTCAATATAATGATATAGTAAAATTATTCAACAGCAGATATCCCTGCTTCTTTTATACTCTTATTCAAAAAGATGATTCAGATCTCTATTGAGGTAACAGACTTTCTGAGCTTCTGAATAAGAGCTAAAAATAAAAAGCAAAAAAAGCAATTAATAAGTTGCATGTTTTTTCTATTTTATCAGTCTACTGCAATGACTTTGCTGTATCCAGCATCTAAACTGCTTTAACAGGATATTTACCCACATGCATAATTTAAAAGATATTGACAAAAAGTCCCAGCAATTGGTGAGTGGGGACTTGGACTTAAATTAATCTGGGAAGGGATTAAATCTGCTTCAACTTTTACTTGGAACACAAATGGAGTGTGATTTTTTGGGGGGTATCTCCACGTTGTTGTCACGTAAACAATAATTTTTTATTGTCTGAACAGAAGCCCCAGAAACACAAATACACACACAGTTAAGTGAAAATGATACTGTTGTTCTTGAACCCATCCACCAAAGACATTCATCTAGCTAAATAAAGGATAACACATAATTATTCCCTGTGTATTCATGGTGTAATTGATGCACAACATGCCTCCTTAGTCACTCTAAAAATTACTTTATTTATTGAGAATAACAATGATAGCACCAAAACGAATTATATCCAAGAAATGTCCTTTCCACTAGAATGATGTGCAAATGACACTGATCGGTAGAAGCCCCCTCAGAGCACGGTCATCTCATAATAGCAGATTTGATCAGTACTTTTTTCCTGTCTGAGTATCCTGCAAGTAAAAACTTAACTATTGCATTTTATTTATGTATATGTAACAAATGTAATTGAAAAATATTCATTTAAACAAATTACAAAAGAAAAAGCCTTCCTTTTTCATTAGGAAATTCCTCAGGAAAAATGACAACAAAGCATTTTATCCAAATTGTCCTCCAGCATAAACTGAACCAGCTCCACTGGCGCAACTGAAAACTGATCAGGATGCAAACCTGTCCAGAAAGCAATGAGGGATGTGTGTCTTAGGCTCACTGAAGTACCTGCAGACAGTGACATTTGACAAGTGAAGTGCTAGATTTGGACCTGATCCTCTAGGAGGCTACCAAGCATTATTTGCCCAATTTAATAGAATGCTCAAATCCATGTTTTATATAAGTATACCAATAATCCTTCTGAAGTCAAAGACTCTACCCAAGCATTGAATATTTAACATCAAATAAGGCACTCAGGTATATAACATTAAATGCATGGGTCCTCATCAAATCTGAAAAGAACTACTCATTAGCTCGGCTGTTTGGGTAACTGAATGATGGATTAAGCCCTTATTACAAGCTGAGCATCCGGCCTTCCAATTTTATTGTCCTAATATTTTACAGACACTAATTTATGAAAACAGAGATAAATTTGTCCTTAGTTTGGCTTGTTGCACATACTATCACTGTTAGTTGACTTTCCAAAAAATACTATGTTTCCTCTTTTTTAAATAGTAGTACTTCTAGCACATGAGGATTTCATGTTAGAAATCTTAGTTTTGCTCAATTATAAACCCTATTTTCCAATTTTCTGTTTGTTTTCACCATTTATTGAACAATAATAAACAACATTAATTGGGTTATCGTTATATACCGCTTTAATTAAAATCATACATTCTTTAGGATCACTACAGTTGGCTACCATATTATTTCAAGAAAGACTTTGGCAAAAATGGCTCTGTGCTATATCAAATGAACACTTGACACAAGTCAAAATAACACCAATCTCATGTGTGGAGATCACTAACAAAGTTTCTCTTACTTATATATCCTAAGATCACCTTTTAGAATTTTTTTTTCCTCTTTCTGGTCCTTTCAAAATAAAATCTACATTTCAATTAAAAAATATTATATATGTACTTTTCTTCAAAGTTTCCCATGCCTTTGATCTTTGAAGAGCCCTGAAATGATGATTTGGTTTGTCTAGAAATACTTCTCCAAGGACGAAGTCTAAATTTGTTTTTCTGACTATATTATGTTCAATTACACAAATAAAAGTTTTTTTAAAAAAGTAACTTCTGTACATGTAGTTTTTGAAAGTTTAACCTGTAAGATCCAAAATATGCATCTTAATCCAAGATGAAAAAGCATTTGCTACCACAAGCAGGACAATTTACAA
This sequence comes from Patagioenas fasciata, assembly GCF_037038585.1. Taxonomy (NCBI): domain Eukaryota; kingdom Metazoa; phylum Chordata; class Aves; order Columbiformes; family Columbidae; genus Patagioenas; species Patagioenas fasciata. The sequence continues at coordinate 12,511,806 of NC_092532.1, forward strand.
AACAATTACTTGACAATAGTAACTGAAATGTTATGGTAAGCGCCTAACTGAAAAGCCTTTGAAGTCAAAGGGAATTTCTTCCATTATTTCAAGTAGAATTTGGGCTCTTTGCTTTGTTTTCCAAAGAACTCTCTTTAGGTATCACTTGTAATGATAAATAATAATTACAAATAAAATACTCTCATAATACAGCAGCTCAGTGTGTTTGGGGGCACAGTGAATAGTGTCCTGAATTCAACCAACCTGGTGCAAAACTCACATCACAACACAGCAAAGGGTGAGATTTTACGTATTTAGGCAATATTTCCGGCAGTATCGCACTCCTGATGCAGGAAGACAGTAATATTGTTTCTATAGATGTGATGCGATGGCACCTGGAATATTGCACTCTCCTGCACAGAACTATTGACAAGCCACTGAAGAGAAATACAAATAATCAAGGGGCTAGAAATATTGATCTCAGGTAATGATCAAGAGAGCCAAACGCATCAAGCTTGGCTAAGAGAAAACAAAAGGTGGGAGCTGATAACTCTGTACAAACACATGGAAAGGGCAGCTTTCAGAAAGAGAAAGGAATTATTTAGGGTTTTCCACAGAAGAATCAGCAGCAGTAATGAGAAAAAAAATGCAGGGGGTGGCATCCTCATCTCATTCCCTTCGAAAACAAATTAGCAGAAGTTTGTGCACAGACGAATAACTGACTGGGAGCGCTTGGGCCATGCACAGAGCTGCCCTGTGGTGGCTTCACTGTTTGCAAAAACCACTTGACTTTGTAATTAGGCTAAAAACTCTTCTAGGAAGGGCAGAGTGTAGTGGAGTCTTTATCTTAACTGATGGTCTGGTTATAAATAATGCACTAAGCCAGTTAACAACAGCCAACTTGCTAGGAAGCTTCAGGCTGGCAGTGGAGTTTTGGCTGCATATAAGCAAAAGCTCCACCACCACAGAGCTGTAACATTAACAGTTCTAGCATGGAGAAAGTCTTATTTGGAGACTTTTTGAAATCTATATGAACATCTGGTTTATTACTGTACTAGCAATTCGTAAACCCTCCAATTGTGCAAATTCTCTTGCAGCAAGAACATCAGTGGAAGAAAAGCAACAACAAAAAGAGTTCACCAAATAGCCTTCTTCAAGAAAACCAACATATTTCTTCATGTTTCTAAACTAGAGGTGGAATTTAAGTTAGGAAATCACAGCAACACTAAATAGTATGAAGCATATTTCTCAGTGTTCATTCATATCACTTCATACATTCTCTAAGGTATACATTTAAGTTGCTACAAAGGAAAAAGGTTATGTGAACTGAACACGATCAATGCTAACGCAATAAATACCACTAGAATCACACCACAGAAAACTGCTGTTTTCCCTCTGCACTCAAACTTCATTATCACACTGTGAATATCCACTTATTTCCAAGCTTGTTTTTAGCTATAGATGGTGACAGATGGGCTTTAGGCCTGAGGTTCTGGGACTTTGATTAGCTGAAAAAGTTGTCAGGTGTAACATTTATACTTCTAGCTTCTGAAATATTTCAGAATTTGTTTATTTTCAAAGAGTAAGAAGACAAAGTATGACCAAAATGCTCCTAGAGGTCACAGTGGAGGGGGGGGGAAGTATTTATAAAACATTTGCAAAAATTCTAATTCCTGGCATTTTAAAGAAACTTGGTGTCTGGATGTCACAGGAACCAAGTCACAGATCGACTTAAAAAAACAAAGATTGCAAATTCCACATGGACAAGAAAACATCATCCATGTAGACTGCCCATTGTCCAAAGAGAAGAGCTTTCAAATAGATCAAAAATGGAACTGGGAGTTTTCAGTTTGAATTGAGTTTGAGTGAATAAGAACAAGGAAAACCAAATGCGCCATCTCCAGGTGAGACATGGACCATTCCTGTTTGAGATACGTCCTCTTGCTCAATCGGATAATAATAATAATTAAAATAAAAACAACAAAACACACACAGACCAAAGAAGAAACTTAAGTGAATGTACAGATTTTGCTTTTGAGGTGACTAATCCTGATTTAAAACAACACAAATAATAATCCCAAATCTCTTTCCCACACTGCCCAAATCTTTTCAGGCCTCCTGGGACACATGTCTGTACTCAAAAGCCCCACAGGTATATACCTTGTTTATTTGTGCCCTCAAAAAGGAAAAAAAGAAAAATATAAACCCCTGAGACCTATAAGTCCTCTGTATCCCCTTCAAAATTAGTGCTACATTTCCACAAGGCCCAACTAAATAGACCTGAGTACACTGGCATAATTCACCTCGCTAACTATTCACATCATAAAATCCATCTCCCATTATGTTTTTAGTGTGATAATTAAATATAGAAAGAGGTAAAAAAAGAAATGTCCTTCCAATCCAGACAGGCAAGGTGCTTTCTGCAACCTGAACATGGTCGTCAGCCAAGGCAAAGAATAAAGGACCCAAATGAATAGAAATTGTGTCCAACCTCAATTTCTCCACCATGTGCTGTTCTCAAGGGCTTGGTGTGGTTCATAGTGTTAGCTCAGGATTTTACCTGTAATATGTAAACCCTACATACCTCATCTTGAAAGCTTATTTTCTTGAAGTATGAGGTTTAGTCCTAAAAAAGGACTATGTTTAATTGTATGACAATGGAGGGATTTGAAGCAAAGCTCTGAATAATGGAACTTTATCCTCCTGCAAACAAGAGAGCTGACACAAAGTATTCAATATTACAAATCCTGCTGTGCTGCCAAAGTTCTAATAAGGCATTCTTAAAGGAGAGCCTAATGAGCGGGAAAAGACAACTTGAATTAATAAATATTCTTAGAATCACATCTAAACAGTAAGATACTACCTGTAGGAAAATAAATTACCATAAAGCTGTTATGTTGTGGAAGGGTTTTTTGTGGTGGTCGTGGTTTTTTTGGTTGGTTGAGTTTTTTTGTGTAATCTGTTACAGATTACCCCATCTTCCTGAACATTGCATTAAATGTAGGTATTATAGCAAAGCTTTTCAAACAAGCAGTCTGAAATGTATGGAAAACAGCTTTGGTGAAAGAGATTTTTCTCAGCCTCCTGTCTGTTGGATTTAAATGCTTCAAATAAATTCATATCTGTTTAACTCTGAAATCTACAAAGAGATAACATCACTTTTGTTGTATGGTCTTGAGGGTTAAGCTGTATCTGCCAGGAATAACACCAGAGTATTAAGAAAATGCATTAAAGAAATTCAAGAAAACCTTTCCTATTTCCCTTTCTAGATGTGAGAAAAAGATTCTTTGTTTTGTGGGGTTTGTTTGTTTTGTTGTTAGTGGTGCTTTTTGGGTTGGTTGGGGTGGTTTTGGGGGGGACAGGGTGAGAGTGCGTTTATTTTCTTAAGTATAAAGACCTTTGGACACCAACCTAACTCTTGGCAATGGAACAACTGAGTAAGAAGCAAGTGCTTCAGAGCAACAGAAAATGAGCTTTTTTCACCCCATTATTTTTATCTCACGGTATACAGACCCTTTTTTTGTCATGCAATAGGAAAGAAACACAATAATTTGCAATATATTCACAAATATTTCTATATCTAGGGGTTATTAAGTCCCTCAACTTCATTTTTCAGTTTAATTACCCACAAAAGATGTTTATTGACTAATATACTTCTCTGTTATGAGCAATTAATTAATGTGACTATTCCAAGCTAGGGCTCAGCATGCATAAAGACATAGCTCTGCACTGAGATGCAAAGAAAATAAGTATTTCAGGTAGCTCCATGAGGAAGCTAAGCTAACTTTGGCTTTATCTTATATTATTATCATTAGACCATATAATTGAAGGACCAACGCTTTCTTTCCAGAGAAAAAAAAATTCACAAGAGGATGAGGCTTTCAACGACTTGTGTGAAAAAGAGCACAGGTCTGCGTGTTGTGCAGAAATTGTCCATTCATCACTGAAAGCTACACAGGAAAATATCTCATGTAGCAGCAGGAGTCAGATACTGTGAGCCCAGATAAAGAGGGATACTTTAACAGGCTGGGGAAAAAGGTGAGGGATGTCTTTGCTTCTGTGAGATCTAATAAGCATATTATCCTCTGTTCTAATGACAGTAATGAATTAAATCATGGTTAGGCAATGAATTGCTCCCTTCTAGGTCTAAGGGATAAATCATACTTCATCACAAATATTCCAGCTCCATATTTACATCCAAGTTTCCAGGGTCAGAAGACTGAATGCTGTAGAATTGCAAGCTGCTTGGTGTACCTGTTTCATGGTGCAGAACTTGCTTTTTCATTTAAAAACACCTACTCCATCTCATAACAGAGATTTTAGTGGTTAGTTCTGGGCTTAGGAAGAGCTAAACCTTTCACACTCAACCCAAGCTAAGAATAGATCCCTCACAAGCTGGGTTTATCGGAAGTTAATTCTGAGCTCGGCACATACTGATGCTCTCTCCAAAAGGCCAGATGTTCCCTCTGGCTTCCCCAGGTCTGCCCAGACACGAGGTCGTGTGGGATGTGGCCCACGGTCAGCGAGGTTTGACTTGCTGCCAAATTACAGCAAGAAACTTTTACCAAAGTCTAACACTGACAGGTACACAAAATCCCTTTTCATTTAATAACCTTCCAAGTAAGTTTTGGGAGAGATCAAACTTGAAGTAATTACTATGACAACAGTATTTTGCCCTTTTATGGTGCATCTTTTTCTGAGATTACTTATTCAAGACATCACATTAAGGGAACTGTGACACAAAGAACCAGCAGATTCTCGTTACCCAATTTTGAGCTGTCACCTTATTCTTGGTTTTACAAAATTTAACTGGACTTATGCCATTGCTTGCAAGGGAACAGATTAGAGTCTTAGAAACACAATCACTAACGAAAGCCTAAGAATTATTCAAGACCTCTAAAATGAGAGGACAAGCACCACAATTGTTATAAGTCAGTGTAATGCCAGCATTTTCATTAGTATTTGGCTGGTTTATTACAGATGGGGATGTGCTTTACCGAGCACATGTATTGGTAGGGATTTGGGGGACAAGTGTGTGCAATGAAATGAGTTTACTACTACGAAAATGAAACAGTAATTAAAGCAGTGACTAATTCTGAACCTTTGTATTGGTAGACAGAAAATTATTGAATAAAATCCCAAACCCCAGTATTTCTGCTGCAACGACAAAAAAGGTTTCTCAATAATTCCCAATAGAGTCTCGTTTTTGAATAATTTGCTAAGGAAAATTAATGTAAGGCCATAACTTCACAAATACTTGTATAGTTTGCACTCCTGAGCAACATGTTTCACTTACACCATCTGAACAACATCAAGGTTTTCTACTAAATGGGGTGCACAGTTTCTCTATAAAAAAGGACTAGAATAGGGTGGTAAATATTTATCTCAAGTTTGTGATACTTTACAATTGACACATTAACAATGTTTTAGTACCATGACGCTTTGGATTATTAACTCAATTCTACAATTACACGGTTTAAAACACATGGCTAAACAAAAGCTACAACCATTAAGAAAATACATGCCATCTTATTATTCCAAAACACCAAGACTAACACTCATTTGATTGCTAAATAAAATTTTGTATCAATTAGGTATCAAAGTAAGCAGCAGCATCAGAAGTATTAAAGGATTTAATGAAATCATAGCCAGACTTGATAAACTGTTTGTTATGCTACCACAAAACATCCATATCTGACAAATTTAACTTTGACATCGTAGATAAACTCAGAGATTAAACAAATGGAGATGCCATTTTGTATAAAAACACCTTTTACCTTATCTCTCTTCAGGAACTGATACAGGAGACAAAAAAGCCCCACTCTATCATGTATTTCTTTAGAAGAGTTTTTAATTTGGAGATCTGGAATTGAATGTCTGTGGACAGACACTTGTGAGGCGTTAGCAGGGAAAGATAAGGAAATGCCGTATCCTTTACAAAAGAGTTTGTGAGAAGCTGTCGGGGGAATTTCTGAAGCGCTGGTGCGATAAAGGTGAAGGTCCCAGTGGAATACACCTCAAAAGCCACGTTCCACATGTTAATCTCATTTCAAAAGATTTACTCTAACTAAAAAAGCCAGACTGACAAAACCCAGCACTCCAAGGTTCGAAACATGCTTCCTGTCATTAAAGTCCAATAAGAAATATTGAATTCTTCTCTAAGATACTCAAGAAGAAAGCCCTGGCTAATTAAACAATGCTTGTGAAGAAGCATTGTTAAGTATGTCTGTCTCAAAGAGATCAATTCCATAAAATTTACTGCTTTATAGATGCAAAGTAAAAGAGTCTTCTGGCACCAAAAGCTTTTCTTCCTGTAGCTTTCCAGGTTTCACTTGTCTTTCTCATTCCCAGTGAACAGGAGAAGTTGATGGATTGTAGGGAGCAGCATGAGAAAAACAAGCCATTATCTAGTGGCTGTAAACAGCTGGATCAGGAGGTGCCTTTATATTTTACTTCACATTGCATCCAGCACACAGAAGCTTTATCCTATTTCTGTGTATTACATATACCACGCAAACCTTAATCTAGGTCACTGGAGTGTCATAAATACAGATGGTACGAGAGATGGAGGAACTTTTTGATTAGTCAGCTCTTCACAAAGGTAACAAAGCTAAACTGAACCTAACTGAACTAAACACAACTGTTCCTAGATTTGCTTGAGCAGGACTCTTGCTCCCTCTACTTCAAAGTTGAAGACTAGCTTGTGAAGCCAGAAGCTTATCTGTTTCTTCTGATTATATCAATTATTATAATATGCTTCCACCTGAAAATTTCATCCTATTAATATTCTAAGAGCACCATGGCTATAAAATAATATTTGGCATAAAACCTCTGAAAGATATATAGGCAATACGACTTAACTGAAGCAAAACTTGGATTAAATTACAATATTTGCATGTAAAATCAACTCCTTCTGCAAGATGCATAGCTCTTTCAGAACTATTTTGGACTGACAAGAGTCACAGCTTTGCTGACCAGAAAGTGGTCAACAGTACTTAGTGTTTTGAGAGTATTACTCACTAATGGAGAAAGTTGCACAAATCAGGTATGTTCAACATGGATTAATGTTTCAAGTTTAACACAGAAATGTGGCTTGATATCATAATGTTGTGCCTCATTACACCGAAGTTCACTTTGGCCCAGCATTTATTATTAGAATAGCAGATACTGAAGTATTAACGCTGATGCTGCAACAAAAAAAATGAACCTCACCAAATCTGTTTCTTCCGCATTAACCACTTCCGAGAGAATATCCGATTACATTTAACAAAAAAAAATCCTACATTTTACATTTCTGCTGTTCTATTGTAGCACTTTTGAAACATTTATCAGCTCAGCCTGTGCGTGTGTTCTAATCCCAGCGGCTGGCGTAACAACAGCCTGAGGATCCTGGGCTGTCAGGAACAACAAATTGCCAACAAGAAACACATCCTGTAAAACACTGCCTGGGTAGTTTATTTAAATTTGAATCTGTATCTTTGTTGTTGGCACATGGCATTAGTCATGACTTAAACCATTAGCAACAGGACACTCTCCCCCACCCAACACACAATGCAATAACAAATGTGACTGGTGTATCAGCAGGGAGCAGGCTTTTCATCGGTTTATTTTAAAATGCTAGTTATTGGTAAAAATAAAATCACAAAAACTAAAGAGAGTGTGCAGCAGTTTTCAACTGGTTATCTAGATCACAGAGCAACTACAGAAACCAGAGCATTAAAGGTTGTGGTGTGCTTGTATTGATTTTCATGCCAGCGTACTTGGCATGGTACAAGAGCAGGAGCATCTGATAAACTACAACGTATTTCATAATGGGATGGTTTGCATTAAAAAGGAAAATCAACAGAGGCGTGCTGGGTGTAGGCCATGGCATGCAATTTTTACTGTCTTGGAGACAGCGTGATTTACGGTACGCTAGCAGACACTGGATTATATCTAGCTCTACCAGCTGTGTTTAATAACCTGAACTGTCCTTTTCACCAAGAAGAAAGCACCCACCAGCCAGCAGTACAGCCAGCGGTGAATTAGTGCGTTCACACCTCTGAGAAACAAAGCAATCCGGCTTGAAACACTGGGGAAATTCAGCCTCCTAATGAAACAAGTGAGCCACCAAAGGCATATAAGTGTAGACTTCTTCCACTTAATTCAGGCTTACAAAACACCTCCAACAGGGGCTGAGTCAGCTTGAGGTCTCTCCACAGTCAGTAGATAGATGGGTCACCTCCAGAAATGATGACTATGTGGATTTTCGGAAGGTTAGAAATCACTTTTGGACGGTACCTGCTTCTCTGCACTGATAACAAAATCACTCACTAGAGTCCTGGGACCTCTCACTTCGGTATCTCAACTAAGTGCTAGAGAAAGGCGTGATGAATCCATGCATCTGCACACTTATTTTATTTGCTCATTACTTCCCCAGTGCCAATTGCTAAAGCCCAGCCGTGCTTTCCAGTGCAGAAATTCAGCAGAGAGAGGAATAGCAGCACCAGGGAAGCTTGCATCTTAACTAAGACAGCAGTGAGCAGCATTCAAGAAATAGAACCTCTCCTGATTCATCACAGTCTTAGGAACTGTGATGTAATACCATACAGAAGGATACAGAAGGTACTGTTGCCTACCACAAACAGTGGGGCTGATCACAAAAGACAATTAATATGAAACTACAGCAAGCTGTAGCATGAAGGAGTTGGATTTAAAGGACAAAACCATGACGCATTTTTAACAAAAATACAACTTCAGTCTCATCTGTGGCTGAATGTAAAATGCATTTTAAACATCTTTCACTCCTTTTAAGCAGATACTCCAGAGTTTGGTACTTGGGCAGGCACAACAAGACAGACTGATTTGAGGATTCATAACAATTCTCCATTCAGAAAGTCATGACAGAGTCTATTTGTGGATGTCACAGAAATAAGTTCTTCAAAGCAAACTTGTTACTCAAATAGAAAGCTAAAATTTACAGAAGTTTGAGTTTGCATTTTTCCTCCTTTCACGAGCTCTTTTGCTGCATGTGGAATGCATTTCTGCTAATCCAGTTACCTCCATCTCTGGCTTACAAGGCTGCTACCACAGCATACAATGCTGCTCTGACACTGGAACCTTACATGCTTATCAAGTGGGTTTTTTACTCTCCCTGAACAAAAGTACTTAACTCACACAAACTCCCTCTCTCGTTCTCCCCGCAGGGTCCAGTTTTGGCTTAATGTTCTCTTTTCAACCAGTCCTTAGCCTTACAGAAAGCAAACCTGAGTGCAACCATGAACATGGCTCTTCTACAATAAATAGCTTCTCTGCACTTTTCTCAAGGATTCCAGTTGTTGTGCTTTTGTCTCTTCTCCTTACATCTTTCAACCCCTTCAATTTAGCAAAATGCATTCAGAAAATATAATAATATATTAGTAAAAACTAGGAGGCATAATGCTCTACAAATAGTTCACAAAGACAGAATTTTGGCCAGTTGTTCATGAGCGGTTTGGTTATTGCATGAGGATTAAGTTTTACCTATGCTCAGCTGTTTACAAGCACAACAAATTGAAATAGAGAATTAAGACATCAAAACTCTAATTATTTGGGATTGAGAAAAAGCAGCTATCTGATGCTTAAATTTAAATTAAATTAAATTAAGGGTTGATAAAGAATAACATTTTTCCCCTAAAGTGCAATAGTCTGTTGAAAGATAACAAACAAAGGAGAGTTACTAAACAAATGGCAAATTTCATCACAACAGACCTGTTAATTTGGAATGGACTCAAATGCATAGATAAATACACATTTATTTTCAGGCTGAATTTTCTTTTAAGTGTCCTGAGATTTTTATTAATCGCTCTGCAGGCAATATGTATGTCCCCTAAGGTATTTCATGTACTTCCTACTCTGTTTATTAGAGATTAATTACCAGCTGTCTTTGGCTGGCTCATATTTGCAGCTTTGAAGAAACTTACACTTTCATATAGAATCAAAATGAAAACTGCAACTGTTTCTTCTAAAAGCAGCTGTTATAATTGCTTCAGAAACCTTGATCAATTTAAAAAGTGTAGCTCTGCTTTGAACTAATAAGAGTCAGTCTAAGTAGAAATATTAAAAGTGTGTTTCAGATATCCAGTAAAGGTGACAGGCAGAGAAACCAGAAAAAGCTGCAAAGAAGAAAATCTTTAACTCCATGAAAATGGGATTAAAGAATGAATCTTAAAATAAACATGAAAAGAAAAGATATTAAGCTCCTAATCCAACACAAGTGAGCTGAAAAACATGTTGCACTGTGTTCATAATCATCTGTTTTGACAAAAACATGCTGTAGCAACTGTTTAGTATGCACAGTCTATATTCAAATCCTTTTTGCAAATAAAAAAGTAAATCTGTGAATATAATTGACTTAAGTATACACTGGAAACAACAATTTAAGATTAAAGAAAACAAGGTAGGAATTGTTGTCCAAACAAAGATACACCAATCTGAAATTTAGGAGCTTGGCTCTCAGTTTTACAATTTCTCCAGATCAGCTCTGCTGCCCCCTCCCTTAAATATTTTATAAATACCTATCTTGCAAAGGTCTGTCTGCATCAGAAACTGTTTCATGAACCTTTGTATTATGTACATATCAGTGCAGGCTGAACTCTTTCCTCCAGAAAACTGGCTATTCCCCTGTTACTCAGAAATATAGGGTATTTCCTCTATAAATCTCAGAAGTTTTCCAACTTTGCTTGCCCCAGAGAATCACTTGGGCTTTTTTTAATAACTATGCTTTATTTATCTGCTGGTCTTGGAAAGATTTTACCATGCATTCCAAAGAGACGGCATTTCTCACGCCCAATAGTTGTGCACACACAAGTGCTGCTGGGCTCCTCTGCCATGAACCTCTGGCCTGGCTGCAGATGTGACAGCTGGAAATTTGGCATCCTTCTGTGATACAGGGTCATCTAAATGTTTGGGACATGACAAAATATTTATCAATCTCCTCCTCCAGAAATCCCTTCAAATTACCACATGTTAGAGCTGCTTTTCTTCCTTCTATGGCAAAATAGGATTCTGACCCCTGACAAGTTCACCCAGAACTGGGCATTTGAGTTTCTCCTGTGCTCCCATATCTGCCACATTTCTCCCTCTTTAGTTTGGTTCTATAAACTACTTCTATAATAATTAACCCTCACGGTTTTTATCTGTTCCCCAAATTGCTGAGACAGTATCCCAGAATCTCTTAGCTATTCAAATTATTTGAGATACTTCATGCAATGTTGTTTCTTTGACTCCTCCTTTCCCTTCAGATGCTATTTGTATCACCTTCATTTCCAGGTCTAGATGAGTGCATGATCCAACAGTAGTTCCACTCCTTTTGCAGTTTATCCGTTGTCTTGCAATCCACTAACCTCAAAGATCCATACGTCAGTAGACAGTTTGTCCGGTTTGCTTCTACTTGTTTTATTTGCACGTTCAACCCATCCCTTCTTGGCAGTGTGTTGTGCTGGACTGATTTCTGCCACTAAGCCTGACATGCTTCATGTGCAAAAAGCTCCACAGAATGATTTATCAAGAAAACCAGAGATACAGCATGTCAGCCTGATTTCTCGGTGCTTCCAGTCTTGCATTGTCTGTTCACACGAAGTCCCATGCAGGTTGCTCCACTGGTATGTCTACAACTCTCTTAGTAATTCCAGGAGAGAGTCTATAGCACTCATCACAACAAATTCAAACGTGTGCCACAAAAACTACAAATAGACAAACGATGTGCCAAGAAAGCCAGTTGTATGAGAGCAGTAGACATGTCTTACTGGTCCAGTCAGGAGTAAATCATTCAGCATCTGTTTCAAAAGCAATTTCATAGATACCCTACGTCTCTCAACTAGTACATCTTGCAGTGTTTCATTGTGTTATCTTCCACTCTCTGGGTAAATCAGTAGAAGTAGGGACTGACAGTCTCTCTAGACAAACCACCATTCGAAGTATGACTTGGAACAAGCAGTTAAAACCATGTTACTCCCCCTCCAACTATTTCATTGCAAAAGATGCCTTTGAGTTGACTGTGCAATGTCAAATTGCCTCACTTGAATTGCAGAGAAGAAATTATATGTGACCTTTATCCTTATGCTCAGTCTTCTCTATCCTCAAGCTTTTTAATACAATTTAGCACAATTATTTAGAATGATTTCACAGCAATATGAAGGCAACACTTTTTCTACAACCTTCTAAAAGGCATCTAAAATATAAATTAATTTCATGGACACTAATTTCGCTGAGCTCTCAGAAGAAAACATAACTAAGAAAGTTTCACTGACAAATAGGATGCAACTATGCAATTACAGAATATTTTTACAGAGAGGGAAATAAGCTGAGTTTTCATCTAAATTTACCTTTGGCATTTTGTGCCTTTATTGGAATAATTTACTCTTCATTTAATATACAGAATTTTCTAGCATTTTGCAATCATACTTTAAGGAAAGAGAAGAACGTAACAACCCACACTGTTGGGGCAGACATGACATGATGCCACATAGAAAGAAAATAAGCTGCCTTTACCTGAGCCTGGATCTTCAAAAATATCTAAGCCTCTAGAAGGTTATTTCCATACTGCCCAATAAAGCAAGCGACAAACACACACTATATGCTATTATATTCATTTAAACAAAGTCCTGTACCCCTGCCAAATCAAAACCAGCTTTCACCCAAATAAAAACATTTCTTACCAGTGAGCAATGTTGTGTTACTGAATTTCTGCTGTCCTCCTACACTAGTCAAACTGTACCTGAATATTTGTTTTTACAGAAATCAAATGGGCATTTTTATTTCTGCAGCATATGAAAAAAAGAACTGCTTTCCTTTCTGAGTTGAAGAGTGTTTTGCTCTTTCTAGTTTGGTGTTTGTTTTTTAAGATAAAATAAAATGCAGACTCAATAAAAATATACACAACTACTGGGGAAAAACATCTTAGCTGTGAGAAGTCACAAAAACTAATAAGTTGAACAGAAATGCTATGGCAACCTTAACTGTACCTACACTTATTTTTCCACCTACACTAAGTCCATTAAGGTAAATTAATAATTATAGGCTGTAATCATAAACAGTTCAGGAATACTTGATAGAATTGTTTGCCAGCAAAAGTTTAAATGTTGATGTTTTGTTTGGGGATTTTGGAGGGTAATTTAAAAAACAACAACAACAACAACAAAAACTAAAAAAAAAAAAATAAATTAAAAAAAAAAAAAAACAACATGATACTATTCACAAACTTGGGGAGGGGGAGGAACGAGTACTGTGATCTGAAATTCAGAAATGTGCAATTCAGTATTCTCATACATGTTATCAACATCCCAGTGTGTGAGGAAGACAGGAAAGTAATTTGCTCTTCTAGAGAGGGAAGTAATTCTTGAAAGGTTTACAGTATACATTAAAAAAGAAAAAAAAAAAAAAAAAAACACCAAAAGAAAAAACACCACCCACACAACCCTCTGGACTGAAAACACATCTATAAGCTTCTCCTTAGTCTAATTTTTCTCCCTCAAAATGGCCAGCACACTCAACATTAGGCTTCAGAACAGAACTCAGCTTTAGCATGACAGATAATAATGGCTCTTTCTTCAAATTAAAAGAAAAATGGATAAAAACATTCTTGGAGAGCTTGAAATTTTATAATGCATTCCATGACTTCCAACAATATCAGTAGTTCCTCCCTACACATTATGAAATAAAGTTCCAATTTCGACAGGCAAATCTTACAAAATCTTCGCCTTCAGTTTTGCTGACCTCGAGTTTGTATCTTCACATTTGCAGATGCCCAGCACTACCACAGATGGCAAACATCTATAGCAGAAGCCATGAAAAAAATGGACGTTTGGAAACTTAATTTAGTTCTTCTAAGCTTCAAAAGGAGATTAAAAAAAAATACAGAACATTTCATTAGTCAATTTGCAAACGTACTAAATAGGCTTTTTGATAAAAAAGGTCACAACAGAAATAGCAGTTTATCTAGTCTTGAGATTTCTAAAAGTTATCGGAAGACAGTTGTACACTCTGAATTGACAAAGAATGCACAGATACAAATGATGCGGTCATCCACACAAGATGACATTCATTTACAAGGTTTACAAAATTAAACACTAGTTTGGAGACTGATCCTGACGAATTTATACAACACAATGATAGAGACTACTCTAGGAAAATATTGACTTTTGAGAACTGCAGAACAGACCCATGAAAGGGGAAAGGACACTCAAACTTTGTTCATTTCTAATTATTACATAGGTAGGTTTTGTCAGCATATTCAGCTTATGGACAGACCAAGAATTACACAGTGTTTAACTGTGTTCATTACATTGGTTCTATACCGTAGCTAATCTGAGTAGCCTTAACCTTACAAATACAGATTGATTAAAAAATGAAGAACTGCGACAAGCATTTAAAGTGATTCACTAGACAGGTGAGGACCTGCTGTGCACACACTGGGGCCTAGGTAAGTCGAATGCTTCTGTAAGGTTACTCACATGCAAAATGTTCTTGCCTTGCACACCTGCAGCAGCTCTGACTGTTGAGAGCATAAATATTCATAGAATCATAGAATGTCCGGAGTATTCTTGATCCTCACATCAGGAACCTGCCAGATATGCCTCATACCAACTGCCAGGCACACAAACAAGACCTTTGATGTGAAATATTGCTAATAGAACTGATAAATTTGGTCTTCCTACCAGCCACCACAGAATCCATAGTACTACCAGGTCAATGAGATCTATAAGATACTGAGATGCTTCACTTGGAGACCAGAATAATTTCACAAGTCTCCTCCCACAGACGGAGCTGGGAGAGAGTTCTGGTGCCTTTGCAAGGGAGCAGCCCAAAAAGGGAGTCGATTCAACATCCCCTACTGACTGTAGTGACGAAGTACGGCTGTTAATTAGGGTGCGTTGGGAGGGAGGAACCAATAATACTCCAAGCATGACTTTGGTCTAAGTCTTCAAACACTGCATGAGTTATATTCAGTAACAGATTCATACAACATTGTCCATTACTTGTAAATTAATGTTATGCTCTGCAGAGCCTGGTGGGTTTTGTTAATAGACAGCCAACAAGAATGGCAATTAAAGTAAAACAAAGTATGCAGCAATGCAGATGTTACTAACAAAACGCTCCCTTTGATTCTCCAGGTTGAAAGGTCTTCTGAAAAAACCTTTACCTTGTGAGCAGATAAACACAATGTTTTAGAATTTTTTTACTTATCTGATACCAGTCTTGAAACTGTTTTTAGTTCCGTTTTAATGATTCTAAACATAATTAGTAGCACCAAAGTGGAAGCCGATTGACAAGCTACCAGCAAGCTGTTTATACGGTAGGAAAACCAAGAAAAATATAACAGCATGAGATATGTTTCGTTAAGTCTCTATGCAAACACAACACAACCTCGCATTACCTCAGAGCCATCTTGCAAAAGGTGTAGGAATGAAAGCTGTGCTGCTCACAGCAAGTCAGACCTTCTTCGTGCTGGTTCTGCGCAGAGAATTCCAAAAGATGCACCCCAAGGCATGGGAAATTACTGTCAAAATCCTACACATCTGCTCATTGTAATCATCACACAGAGTCCAACCTGGCACTGGGATTCACTGGGATCAAACCTCAGAATTAATGTTTGGAGAAGTAGTCATAGCCAATAACTAATGCCTTCCCCCCCACCGCAAAATACATTAAAATAGTTCACAGTTACGTCATCACCGTGCCAGGCAGCACAGCCACCTTCTCTTAGCTACAGCTTCTTAAAGCTCACAAATTATTTAGACCAGCTCTGTTTCTCTGCACCCAATATGACAGGAGACAGACAGCAAAACAGAAGCAAGACTCTTCTTTTATCCTACAGAGATAAGAAAAATGAAAAAAAGAAAAAAGGAAAAAATATTTTCCGAGTGAATCAACTGTTAAAAACAGCATCAGAAGGATGGCCCTGGGATTTAAATCCTACTCCTCCAGTAAATACCTGGAACAAGACTGAAATCTGCTTAACACCTGCAGGCATGTAATATTCTTCTTTAGCTTTCCCATAGCCACACCCAAATAACTTGCAAATGGGAGTTTAATCAATCACATAACATACTTACAAAAAATGATAGTTCTGATTTCACATATGGACAGAGGGATGAATACTCAGGCACAGACGAACAAAAGCACTTTGACACCTTGTGAGGATCCTGATTCAAATGACCTACTCACGTAAAATCTGTGGCTGCTGGGGAATAAGCATAAGTCTCCCTAGTTCTGAGCAAGCCCCTGGTCTCTAGGGTGATATTTGCTCCTCATTTCCTAATGGTCTGACTATGAGGAGTTTGCATAAGGACTTTGCTTATCTTCCTCTGCAGTTCTGCTCATTTTTGCCATTGAACAAAAGCTTTTGGTTATTGGGATTTTGATACAAAGTCACAAGTCAACAGGATTTGACTTTCTAAAATGTTACTTTCATTTGATCTATCTCTATGTTTTATGATGTCAAGAAAAGCATGACTCCATAGGAAGGGAGGGAGAAGAAGAATGTACCTATCTGAACAGCAATATCAGACAAAAGCAAAACACATTATTTTCACTCCATTTCTCACACTGTTTAATAGCTTGGCTTTTGTATACCGGCACTCCACAGTTATAATATGAAAAGAACTACAGCATAATGTGTTTTCTTTTAAAAGGTCACTACTATATTAGCAGCATTTGATGCATTATGACCACAGTACACGTTTTTTAGAGATAAGAGTGTATCTAACATTTTTCCTATAATTTATTGACATCAAAAATGTCTATTTAATTTTTGCTTTTAGAAAAACATCTGCAAATGATTGGTGTAACTCAAGGAATCTTTGCAGCTGCAACTTTCTCTAGGAGCAGAGCAGAAAGCCACGTTTGTCAATATGCCTGAGTAGGATTAAGAACAAAAAGAAGAAGAAAAAAAAAAATCCAAACTACAAAGCAGTTAATTATTGGAAGGAAAAGTTTCAGGATGTGTGTATGGCACCCAGAGTTGAATAGATCATTAGCTAAACTTCCAGTCAGCATTCCATATACACATATGTTTTCCTTATAAGCACTTACATAAGTTTGCCAGCAGCCTCAGTGACTTAACTGGAAGTACTTATGTATGCAGTGCAATAAACAGTGATTTTTCTAGAGTCGTAACTTCATAATCATATGCATTTGCAGCAATCCTATACATTTTTCCCATCTCTTGCTGCTTTTACATTTTCCCTGCATATTGAATCCTCAATAGAAAACCACTAGCTCTGGTACAACACCATTTAGTACAACTCCTATTTTCCGTTGGTGCTTCCCTGCTGCAGCTTAATTGCCTGAATTCTCAGACGTAGTTTGACAGTCTGTACAGGTCAAGGATCATGCACAGCAGACAGTTTGCATGCAGCCACCCTGGTTTGGAGAGTAAGAGAATTTAACGGAATGGATGCAGGCAGTTCAGTGCCAACCAGCCCTAGTGCCACTGAGTAGTCCCAGGCCTGTTCAATTTACCACTATAGATGTAGCTGGAGCTCATTAATGAGCAACACAGACAAGACTTTGTGAATTCCCTTCTCCTGTCCTCACAACATACAAACTCTGCTGCATGAACGCTGCCCATAAATTATCTGATGGCTGAAGATCAATACACAGAGAAACCCGCTAAATAAAAGCACACCCAGATGGAAAACACTGCAAAGATCTTAAGGAAGCCCATAAAGAAATAAGACAGTGACTAAAGACATAAAGGTGCTGGCAGTGACTACGTCCAGTTTGGATCTGACCTGTAACTATTTAATACAACAGGCTCAAAGTGCCCACCTGGGTGTAAAGGTCCCTTCAGCATCAGCTTCCCAGCTTGGCAGCAACAGGACAAAGTGCCCCCAAGCAACCCTGAGCAACATCCCAATTCAAAACTCCCAAGCCTCAAATGCCCTTTATGTGTTTATCTTTCAAGAACATGTTGATTTATTTTAATATTTTCAATGTTTTATAAAGTACCGTAAAGCCCTGAGACTGTACTAATCTCCATTTATTTCCAGCAGTGATCTACTAAGATTCTCAGTAACTGAAAACAGATGTAGGAAGATATTCCCTGCCTCAGAGGTCATATTACTCTAGCAGTTATTTATCAGCTATAGGATGCTTCTGTACTTGGTGTAAATAGGATGCAATTTCAACAATGGATCTCCCATCTCTATTCCCCCCAAACAGGCTGGTTTATGTTCTGCATCTCATTTAATTTTAGAACAAGAGGGACATGCTGTTTGCTGAAACCTTATGGTCAGAGCTGTTTGCTTATTTTTGGTCGGTAGGTAGGCTGGTACTTGGAGCTCAAGGAAGCAGGTGGGTGGCAGGGACCTCGTTTCCCTGCTGTAATAATTTCCGAAGACTGAAATAAACATAAAAGAAAGAAGTACGGCTCACAAAAGGTGTTCAAGCACATGAAACGCGTTCAAAAGCCTCCTGGGGGTAGAGTCTTTCTGAAAAGAGGAGCTACAGTACTAAAGGGACAATATGAATTAAATAAGTCTTAATGGTATCTGCTGGAAGACACTCAACAGGATCCTGGCTTTTCCTGGAATTCCTAAAATGGAGCTATGGATGGAGACTTGGTAAGGAGTAACAAATACTGGAATTTCTTTCATAAGAAAGACTGAAAAACAATCAATCTAATGGGTAGAACATGTAAGGCATATGTTAAGAAGGAAAAGCTTTTCACTGAGCTTTATTACAGGGGAAGTTGTAGGTCACCCAGAAAACGTGATTCCTCTAGAATAAAACCAAGAGAGCCAACACAGGTATTGAATTCCGATCTAAAAAGTCCAGTGTCTTCCTCATTAATCTCATTTTTCATAAGAATCATTACAATACTAATTATTGGTATTGATCAGACATTATATTGATTCAGATCAATCTTCATATACACATAGTATTAAGTGTTATATAACTCTCTCCCCTCTATGCCAAAGAAAATTTTGTATCTACCTAAGAAACCTACCCCAAACTCTCTCAAAACTGAAGCAATCAAGCTCATTAGTCAGTCCACATTAATGAGAAATAGTCCTGGAGTGTTGGGACCCAAGTCCTGCTGGAGCAATCAGGCTCTGTCCGGGCTGCTGTCTGCCCGCAAGAGTAACAGGTACAATGTAAGTTAGAATGTAACATGAGGTTGAAACACAGCAACGTGTTTTCAAATCACGGAGCAAGGTTAAAGGAACTAAATACATTATACGTGAAATGAGTAAATAAAACCCAAGAAATGGAATTAAGATGAGCGTTAATTAGAAGGCGTGTGAGGATTGCACATGCACGGACCAGTTCATAGGAATCTTGCTAATTGCCTTTCAAAGGCCACTTTATCCTATTAAGATTATCCTCAGGAGGCTCAAGACTGAAAAACCCAGCCACATTTATCATGTTTAGAAACAAACAGAAACTGATTTTTATTTATCTTATGAAGCAAAACCTCTGTTATCTTCCTCTCTTGGTATTTAATCCTTTTTTTCTGAGCAATACAAATAATGAGACATACCATTTAAGATGAGGGTAACCTTCTAAGCAATGAGAGATAAATACCACAACTTCAGCAAGCAGTACAGGTAATTTCTCTAGTGCACGAGCATTGACACAGACTACGTGACACTCTCAGACTTATTGCTGTGACCAAGCAAGGTATAAATTATGACAGGTCCACATGGATTACAGATGATTTGAGGCAAATCAAAGGCATTAACTTTAATAAGGTGCTTTGTCTCTCTTAAATGCCATTCTTACTTTCTGTAACAGCAGCCACTAAAAATCAATGATCAGAGACCTCTGCATGCAACAGAGCTGTTAACCTCTGGAACTTTGACCACAGGAGCCCGGGCAACCATCTTCCATGTTCTTCCTCTGTAACACATGGCATCAGCAATAGCTCCATCAACAAAATTTACAATTAAAAAAAGTAACTAATTTTTACTTTTATGGCCAACTCCACAAGTGTCTCCCTGACACCTGCAGTCAGGGACTGCAGAACCCTACCTATTGCTACATGTAGCAGAGCTAAAATACGAGTCCATTAAAGAGACTGAAAATTGAATCAAAATGCTTATTATCCTTTCAATAACATGGCCATAGTTCAATCCATGTCTCAGCCAGTAAAGTCAATGAGTTGTTTCACTGAAATCCAACAACGTGTGATTAGGTCCTCGCAGAATTACATGTAATAGTATATTCAAAATTGTAAAGAGTTTCAGGTTGACATCCAAAAGCCTATTTTCCTCCTGGAATTCTGTAGTGAGCTACTGTAAAAAAAAGAATCAATACATAATCCAGTATAGTGGAAAGATTATTATAAAAGGTTATTAAGTATAGCTCAAAGATTGTGGATAAAAAGAATGAAATCCCTTATTGCTTTTCTTATGCTGTACTTGACTTACACAAAAAGCTGTTCTAGATTCTAAAATAGAACCTCTACCACAGTTAAAAGCATTATTTTGCAAAAGGACAACAGGGAAGAAAAAAAAGCTAAATCTGAACATATTTGGTTTTATACGCTGATACTAACTTAAAATTTACTTTCTTGTGAAGTGTGCCAAGACAAGGTGGGAAAGTGTTTCTTAACTAATTTTGCCAACCTTACTTCCAGGTCAGCCTTGTTATTGATAATATCCATCGCAATTCTTTGTCACCCCAACAGGCTGGCAGGAATGTCTCAGTAAGTGCTGACTCACACACCTTAACTCCTCCTCGTCAAAGTTAACCTGACATTTATTTTACTTTCCAAAAGTAAACCAGAACTGCATGAAGTCAGCTACAAACGGCATTCACAGATCAGTGTTCAGTACTTTTTGTAATTCATATAAGATATCATGAGTATACTTGAGGAGTTTTCCACCAAATTCTTAGAAGCTTCAGATAAAAACAGTCAATTAAATTTCTATCTTTCTTCAGGGGAAAAAGGAATAAATATTTTCCCCTATTTTCTTTCAGTCCTGCAATCCTTCTAATTGGATTTTTTTTTAAGCACAAAATTGAGAGGAAGGTACAGAGAATGATATTTGCATTCATTACTGAACATCGGACTTTGCAGAGTTTGGTTTTGACAGTAGAAGAACTGCCAAATGCCATTGCTGGTTTCATCATGGCACAAAAGGAGCTTTACGATCAGGTTAATTTAATAGAAAAAAATGAGATATTGCTTTTCAAAAATTCTGCTTTAAAGATAATTGGTTCATCCTTGTTTCATTCATTTTTTTCAAGGGAAGATTTCTCCATTGTTTTCCCATCAGAAGTCCCTGAAGTAGATACAGCTGAGGAATTATGTGCTTGTTAAATCCACTGATCTCATGGAAATCAACCATTATCACTTCAAGTTGAAGTCTTAAGCTTTATTCCCAAAAAGCAAGTGAAATACCAACCATTCATGTCTCCTGCTGGCAAGTGGGACAGCAGGCCCAGGTAACACAGCTACATAATCTCCTTTGCTTTTGATAACACTGTTCTCCATAGAGTGAGCCAGATGGCAAATAAATCTAAGTATGGCTTTCCTATAATCTTTTAATGAACAAGGAACAGATGATGCACAATGTACGATGTTCAGGATCCTTCAAGGCCATCCATGTTGCTTTTCTCATTTCATACCAACATCTAAGTTTCTAATTTATCTGCCAAATTTCTGTTGCCATTTATCATTAACAATGATGACTTTAGGGCATTCCAAATAGGAAACGCAGTCTTGTGTTCTATGGAAATGTATTTACTGACACCATCAGAGCTGTGCAAATAATTTATTTTTAGCTCAGCTGCCAAGCGGAAGGTGTTGAAGGAATCATATTAAAAAAAAAAAATATTCAATACAACAGAAAGCATTCCTCTTGACAAACAAAGGCTAGTTTTCTAATGAATATAGGTTCCAGTATTACAAGACTACAAGGTTAAGGAAGAAGAGCCTTGATGTTCTTCATGTACCAATAGCTCCAGTGTACCAGTCCTCCAGGATCTGGAAGGCTCCAATTTAGTTGCTCTGCTTGCTCAAAGCTCCTGGAGCCTGTGCTATCCCCTCTAGTTTTTGGAAAAACTCTCCTAACCAGCAAGCTGTGTCATCTTCTTCTGTTGGAGTCATCGCAGTTGTATCCAACTGATCATTGCAGGGGAAAAAAAAAAAAAAAAAGAAAGAATACTCTCACATGTGGCTTGAAAATCCAGAGAACGAGGTGCTTTTTTCCTCTGCTTCCTGCCGAAACTGATGTTTAAGTGTTTCCGCATACTTTGAAATGATCATATTCAAATATTTTCCTGCCCACATCACAGGAAGGTTCCGCTTCCAGCTCCCTGAATACTTACGAAAATACCCATTGAAATACTTATTTTAAAATCACTAATGCTTCTTGTGTTTTCCATATTGTTTTTTTTTTAAGCATTAAAGAAATATAAGCGCTTAGGTGAACAAGGACTGAAACAAACACCTTTGCTCATGTGGAAATAGGCAAGTTAGCAGACTATGGAGTCACTCATTTCATCCATGTGTAATTAATCCCTTTAAAGCATAACAGTTTCAACAGAAGGAAGAGACAACAGAAGGGTAAAGCATGGGCTTAGGTGCTTAGTTAAGATTTCACTCTCCTGGGTATATGGCACATGTAGATCCAAGTAAAAGCTCTGCTCCTCAGGAAAGCCAAGATGAGAAAATACTCTGTGGCACATAAGACCTCAACGACTGTCAGAGATGAGAGGATGGGGGAAGAGAAGCAGAGGTTTGCTGTCTAATATGCCTCATTTGTTCAAATATTGCTGTGAGGGCTCCACCCTGTTTTGTTGGGTTGGTTTGTGGTTTTTGGTGTTATGTTCTGTGTGGGGTTTTTTGTTTGGGTTTGCATGTGTGTGGTTGCTGTTGTTATTGGAGGGGTTTTTGGGTGGTTTTTTGTTTGTTTTGCTTTGGTGGGGTTTTGGCTGATTTCAGGAAATGTTGGGGGTTTGGGGTTTGTTTTGAGTTTGTTTTTAAACAACCCAGAAAGGCAGGAGGTGCCCAGCACCACTCAACTCCCCACAAGTCCCACCTGCAGCCAGTGCCATCACACTCATATCCCACATTTGCCCCACCAGCAGGCAAAACGGGCGATGTTGAGGTACCTTCTGATGTTCTTGGGTTCAAAACAGGCTCTTTGATCTTTGTGGGCACGAGCTGTTTCTGGTGTCTTGATGGAAATAAGCAGATTTCACCTTCAGTGAAAGTGGTTCTCTCCCACCATCACTAAACTGGCAATACTTGTTAAAGTCCTGCAGATATTTTCACAGAGGACAAACTGAAAGCAGACGCTTCTACCGGGTTTTCTAAACCCCCAGTTCTAGAAGAAAGACTGTTTCATAAACCTGGTATTAGAGACCAGTATAAATAGTAAAGCCGGACAGAGAACAATTTTATGACCTTTACCTGTAACCTACCATTTTTAATCTGGTCACGTTAAGCCTCGCCTTTAATCTTACTTAACAAATGTTTAAATCTTTATTAAACTTTTAAATCTGTCAGTTCTCGCGGGGGTAGTTTCAGCTGTTGTAGCAGGAGCTGCTTCCCCTGCCAGCAGCCCGACGTTGAGCCTTTCGCCCACCCCCCTCTGGCAGTGGGAGTGCGGCACCTTCTCCACCTGTTTTCAGTATTCATCTCTATCCAGAGCTTCATTATATTTAAGAGGTTATCAAGACAGACAATAAAAAGACCAGTCTAGATTTGTTTGCTCAGTTACCTAAAATCCAGTACCACTTGTAGCTAGAAAGAATGCACATGTTGGCACAGACCTATGCAGGAAAACAAAACTTCAGCAGAAAATCCACTCAGCCATGGAAGATAAACTTCTTGCTGTATTTATGACTCTCAGTGTATTCACCTCAAATCACATTTCAGCACAGAAGACACACGTGTAGGAAACTTGTATTTTCCATGGCTGCACAGGTAACAGACAACTTACAGTTCTGCCACTGCCAAGCCTTTCCCAAAGGGCAAATATTTTGCACAAGCAAAAACTTGCACTGAAGCTAGTAGAATTCAGGCACATGGTACACTGAAGTCAAATTTCTATATAAAGCACGGAGGGAACTTAAATTGCTGCTTAAATACTTCATTAAATCAGGATCTAAAAACATAGCTATGGTGCCAGAAAGGGTTAAGTCAAATGCATCCAACACTAGTTCATCATACGAGTAATTTCATTTCAATTAATTACCAGGGCTAACTGTAGTTAGTATCATACAATTCTGGGAAATGATGCTGACTTATAAAAACAGCAGTAAGTAGTCAATGCCTACTACTTCCAGAAACATTAAGATTAATAGATTTATTAGGTAAGTGTTAAAACTTCTACAGTTCAATTTCTTCTAACTTTATTGGAGAAGCTATTAAAGACAGTGTCTCAAAGAATAAAAGTAAAGTGCCAAAAGTAATAATATCATTTTTAATAAGGTTTCTTATTTTGATTTAGAGTCGACAGAAGCTGCTACTCTATTATGCCAAAAAGCTCCTGCATACCTGCGTAAGATCTGGCATTTCTCAGAAGAAATACCAAATCTTACAGAACATTTGGAGCATCACATTTTCTTACTTATCAGAAGAGCGAGCTGATCGGCTCTGTTATTAAAGATAATTTTAGACTACTTCCTGTGTCACAAACCTAACTTTTAAAAATTTAAATGAAGCAAGCTCTTCAATTGCAAATTATACTCTATAACTCCCACAATACTGCTTTCATTTATCCAGAAAAATATTGTAATATCACTATTTCCTATTTTCACATCTATGTCACACATGAGTTGTTTCTCCACAAATACAAGCTAGCCTGAATACCACTTTTGCCTAGAAGAGCCTAGAGTAAAAACAAAGAAAAACACCATCCAAAAAAAAAATCCCCAAACGAATAGTAATTCAACCAAACACACTTTCTTAGGTAACTGAGTTCACGGCCTTTCTTTCACCCACAATGAATCCCTGGGAAGCTCCCTGACCACAGCACTCAACAGCTACCTTCTCACCCTCCAGAGCATTCCTTTGCATCCAGCATCTTGTTTGAACACAAGGTCATACAGAGGAACTAAACAAACTCTTATGCTTCTGCCTAGCATCTGGGTCTAGAAAAACACATCCCAATCAACAGGGATGCAGGTGCACATTGCCCACCAAAAGAGAGGAGCATTTCTGCTGCAAATACTTCACGCTTTCCTTCCTCAGGCACCAAACCAGCAGAGGAAACCTCTCCTTGAATGCAAACAGCAGAATCACATCCTTCCCCACAGCAATACAGACATACCACTCTGATGCGACGGGTCTTCAAGACAACTTTTAACCTTGAATAGTTCTGGGAACCACCACCTTGGTGAAAGTTTGAGTCCTGAAAAGTTCCATCCCCAGAAGCTTAAACACACTCGTGCTCTTTCTCTTTCCCAGTTTATCTGGCATATAGCATTACCCACCACAGAAAGAGGTGCATCTTACTAACAGCAGCTACCCACAATACACTGTGGTGTGAAACATAGCATCAGTACAACAATTAAAGGGCAATAGGTTTGGGCAGTTAATGCCATACCTGTCAAACAAACAGCAAAATAAAGGTGACAGGTAATGAACACAAAAATGGTTTAGGTCACATGAAAGCAACTTATAACATTGGCAAACATCTTCAAATTTGCTTTTTATTATGAGGCATAAGAAACAATTCATTTGAAGTATCCTCATGCTTACAGCTTCAATTCAGTTTCAGAAAAAAAAAAAAAATATTAAACTATGCTTTGAATGGTATTAAAGACAATGAAAGACCTGGGGCACACTCTCAATCACCTTTCCACAACAACTGTGACGTGCCATGCAACATCTCGGGGAGTATTTTAGCCAGAATTAACCCAAAACGCGCTTGTATTTGTGACCATTCATGGTGCTGTATTCAGCTGGGAGCCAGCACTGTTACCCACTTCATGTTCCAACATTGCTGTTCCATTGACATCCCCATGGACTGTCCTGCTCCATTCCTCCTCTTCAGCCTCACCTCGTCCTTCTGTGACTCTCAGCAGGAGAACTGAGCACCGGGCAAAGGGTACAAGTCCCAACAGGTGACTGTCAGGAATATCCCCCATCCCGGGAACACAGCCAGGGAGAGGAGACAAGAGTGACACAAAGAGATTCAGAAGGAAGGAGCAGGTACCTCAAGCTTCCTGAATTTACACTTCTGGGGAAATAAACAAACGCTGTTTTTTATACACCATTGTTTCCCATAGGGCTTGTATAGTATCGTTTATTCTACACCTCACAGCAGGACTGCTTTCCCCCCAAGGTATGATAAAAACATAAAAAGATTTTTCTGCCAGCTGTGCAAGATGGATACAGGGAACCAAACGCACCAAAGTCACTTTGGTGTCCACACTAGTGGGGTTTTTATTTTGTTTTGGTTTTTGTTGCTTGGTTCTTTTTTTTCCCAAAAGTAAAAATTTATATGCACACTTTGTTTTTTTTTAATTCCTTGAATTCTGCCTCCCACTATATTTATTAAAGTTGAAGTTATATTTTTTTGTATAGGTTGGTGTTAAATGTTTCATAAAGGTTAAATTATAGTGGTCTCCCTACTGTTTTATTGTAGGAGTTGAGACTTGGCACTGTAATTAAAATTCAAACTAAATAAAGCCTGCAGGAGTCCTTCTTGTAACCAGGCAATTGGGTTTTCTAGCAAACCAGAGCACATTTTCTGTTGACAGCTAGTTCAAGGCTGCACAAAAGAAGGTAAACAAACCCCATGTGCCTGAATGCGTTTACACAATATTTCTTATCAGTATGGTTAGTAGGAAATATAAATATATTCAAGTTATAGAATATAACAAATAAAATTTTAAAATGCACACAATTTCTACAACCTGCTTTTCAGTATTTCGGCTGGAATTTCGAGACAGGACAACTCAGTTTATATATAAATGTAGATCTAGCCAAGGTAACCACACTACTGTTGATAAGGGATATAACAGAATTGCAGTTTGCCCTTCAGTAGAATAAACCTGAATCCCTGGCTGCAGAATAGTCCCATGCATCAATTGGATAATCATTTATTTCAGTTTAACCTGAATTTAAGTTCTAGTACTTGCTAGCAAGTGTTTCCAAAGTGTCAAAGACATAGCAATGCTGGCTACAACTTCAGTATTGGATTTCTCTTTTGCTATCGGCTACCTGTAAGCTGCTCCACTAGTGCCTCCCTTTTGCTGCCTTCTTTAAAGGCCCCTCAGTTCTGCTTCACTTCTCTCCACAGCTGAGAAGGTTGCACTGATGTAAAAAAAAACATTCAAATCAAAGCTGGTATTGAAAGTGGAGCTCCTGTCTGAAAAGCAACATCCCACATCACTACAGAAATTGTCTTTCTGGCCTTCCCAGGGCTCCCAATTTTATTTTTACCTTGTTTAAAAAGAACTCTTTGATGAAGGAATTTCTGATTTTTGTTAAAGATAATCCCTCTCAGACAGGTTTTCTTTACACAGACTCTTATTTCAGCAAGCCCTACCACACACCACGGTTGATATTTTTTTCAGGGATTAGAAAAAACACAACACAAACTTTGTAGTTAATATTCACATCACAGAACACGACATGCAGTTACTCTGCTATCTACAGCTCCACTTGTCTGCCCGAGAAGCAGTACGTGGATATTTGTGTGCTTTGTACCAAGCCATTCCAAAATGACTAGGGTGTTCAGAATCAATCTATAAAAAGTTACTTTTTCTTTCCCTTCTCTAGAGGAAAGAGTTCAGGTGGGTAAACTGAAGAGAGACAGAAGACAAAATCAGGAACACTACCCTCAAGCTACAAAAAAATAAAAGCCTCAATCTAATAAATTTCTGAAAGACTTCATGAGTTTACTGCCAGTGTTACTTATTCTCAAAGCAAAGAGAGATCACGAGAGAGATCACATGCCACAAGAAAGCTGTGTAAAAACGAGATGTGTCCATTAAAACAGACAATAACTGATGCATACAGACAGATCACTCTGCCCAGGAAAGACTGCTTTAAATAAGCAAAGGGAAAGAAAAACTGCAAGTTGAAGCATGAGCATAATTACATTAGAAAAGTTATAATTTGATTTGGATTAGCAGAGAGAAATCCTAAAAGCTATGAATTAATTGTGAACTGCATCTACAATTATTTTCAAGAATACTCACGTGCTTTAAGATATCATTAATTTAAACAAGATTCTGTGTTTAAAGGAAGATTTAACCTCACATACTCCCATTAATTCTTGCTAAATGTCCACACTGCACTTTGAAACTTAATGGAAAAGGTTAGCTAAGCCATGATTCTTTCGAATGGTGCTTTCCTAAGATCCTCAAATTAAAAGTTACGTCAGAAATACAGTCTGTAAAAATACAAAGCTATGTACTACAGAAATGCATTAACATCTCAGCATGTAGTAATTTGTGTTGCATGTTTTTCAGAAATGAACAACAGGTTCCTCCTGACAAAGCTGGGCTGATGCTGCAGCCCCTTCAGCACAACCCCAGCTCAAATCCATCACCACAGCTCATACACCCATACCCCTCCTTTTCTCGGGAAGATGACCCTCTTAGATTTTGTCAACCATACGCAATTAGTGTCACACTATTTGTTTGCTAAGTGTGTCCAAAGCTAAGCAACCTACATTTTACTAAAATACAGGTTTTAGTCTTCCAACATGTTTATATAACCTGTATAGAACGAGGCTGCCTCTTGTCCTGTGTTGTTCTTCAGTACAGCTTAGTCAATCTGATTTTTTTATTTTGGAATTGCCAACTGAAAACAAACAGAGAAGCCTTCCTTTGAAGCACCCGGAGACGTTATTAATACGGGGTTTGCACTGCACTGAGCAAGAGACATATCCTGCTAGCACAGAACAGTT
This sequence comes from Patagioenas fasciata, assembly GCF_037038585.1. Taxonomy (NCBI): domain Eukaryota; kingdom Metazoa; phylum Chordata; class Aves; order Columbiformes; family Columbidae; genus Patagioenas; species Patagioenas fasciata. The sequence goes on from NC_092532.1 coordinate 12,540,629, forward strand.
GGTCATTGATTTAGACTACTGGAAGAACACCTGGCATACTTCAGCCAAAGACTACACATTTTAACAAGTCTCCAGAAAGAAATCAAATCTCCAGCCAACTCATCTGCTACTTTTATCTTCCTAAATCCAGACCAAGCCATTAAGAGAGTATCCTCAGCCACCTTTTTTTTTTTAAAAAGACCGAACTTGCTTGGCTTTTCTCAACTAAATAGATAAGACACTCTATGAGTTTAGATCTTCATTTCCTCCACCTTGGAATTATAATGTCAAGAGGAAGTTTCACCAACACATGACTTCCCTTCCATTACTCTAGAAGAGCTGACTGCCTCCATGAGAGATTTGGACTTAGCCCTGAAGATGTTTTTCAGAGACTAAATAATTCTTTCACATTGTTTACTCTGATGTCCTCTCTTTAAAAAACTAGTTTAATTGAATGTATATGCATAAAAACCAGTTTGTTTTAAACTAGTTTCCCCTCAGGGCCTGTTAATAGCCTGACATGCCCTGTTTGGAAGGCAACTGTCTGACCACCTGGCACTCAAATATTTTTTCCTGTTTTGTTTTGCATTAATCATGTGTAAAAGCAGTTTAACAGATGATATGATATTCTGTTATGTTGCTACATCAATCTGCATACATCTATTCAGAGACACATTACTTAGTCACAATATATATTTGGAATACATACAAAGTTTTCTACCTCTGTGAGAGAGTTCGGCATCAAACTTTAAATACCTAGAACATTGCTTTTTAATTAAGTGCAAAAGGATCTTCCCTTTGAAGATGCTCCTTACTCTGCCTCCACACACGTTGTAAAATTCCCAGTCTCCCACTTTAAAAATTACTTCTGCGATTTTGAAACCATTTTGCATAGCACCAGATATTTCCTGGAATTTTGGTAACACGAGTTTGGCTTCCTACAGCCATTTAAGTGGGAACAGTGTGATTAAGAGACATCCCTAATGTCTGCCTTTGAATTCCGACCACTATTTCTGTCCACATGGCATAACAGAGTTCCAGATGCCTGGTCTTAGTCACATATCCAAGTGTCAGAACTGCAGCTCTCATTTTCAAGTTCTATACACAGGCACATTAAGATATATTTTAGAATACAAAAAGCATTCCGCTATCTGTGTGGAAAAGCTGACAGACACATTTCCACAGAACCTGCTACCACATGTCCAACACAGAAACCTAGTCCTTTCTTAACATAGCGAGTGATTTACGTGAAATGGAAGTAATTTTAAGACATTCATAGAATTCAAAAATGCGTTAAAGACTTCTTTATTTTGAAAAGCCACAACTAGGTTTCAGCAAGGATGCACAATAGCCATGTATAGCTAAACAGGTGAAAAATTCATAGTTATGTAGCTATCATGGTGGACATGAATCAAGTGCATGTGATAACACACACTGTATGGATCAGAATTAACGACTGTTACAGCAGTAACATTGACAACCTGAAACAGTCCCAGAAAGAGGCCACCTGTACAGTCAAATGGCACAGCCATCAGTGGGAAGAGTGGATGCAATAAATCACAAATCCCACATGGCATCATCTGACAGTCAGCAGGAAATGTTTTGATGTGACTGTGATCGGCACCATGATCCACGTACACACATAATATTGTAATAGTAGGAATGATTTTCTCTTATCTTTCCACGGCCATTATTCAGTTTGAATCATGGAAATCTCATTAGATGCTACAGTTTCACTAGACAACAGCAGAACTCCCTTTAAGCATTAATGATAAGCATGGTAATATATTTCCCATCATATGAGTAAACAAAGATTTTCAATATGGTTGAACAGAAAAGTCTTTATTAAAATCCACAGAATAAAGCAGCACCGAAATGCAGACAGACAAAGCCCTGATCTTCAAGCAGCCCAAGCGCTGAAACATGCAGTCTATCACGTAAGAAACAAAAGAGGTCAGCAATTAATTAACACCCAAATTAAAGCTTTTCAAGTAAGGGTCAAAACTTCCTTTGTTTTGACATTTAAATCACTGACAATATATTCCCCAGTTTAGTATGCACAGTGCATCACCTAACGTCTTTATGTTAATTGCCTCAATTTTTCAAGTACACTATCTGATTCATTGTCAATTAAAAACACCCCCAAAAGCCAAGACTCATGTCCATTAAGTATAAACATGATTAATGTAACACAATTACATTTCCACGTTTGATGAGTCTGATTAGGAACTTTCTATCAGCTTGGCATGATGGAGCATCGTCACTACCAGTGACCTGTCAGCCCTGCCAAAGCTTTCTGATGGGGAAGCATTTCATGGCCACAAATGTTTCAGAACCTGTAATTAAATGCTTTCAATTATCCCTTTATCAGGTATGTAGCAATCTTCATGATCTCCTCTATTTGATTGCAGAAGGTCCTAGAACTAAACTAAAAACAACTATAAGAAAAAACAAAACAAAGCACACACACACACAAAGACAAAAAAAACCAAACAAAAAAACCCATATACACAAAGAACCAAAACCAAACACACAACAAACCACACACCATTAAAACAATTGCTTGTTAAAATAATAATTATGTCAACAGACCCTCTAGCATTTCCAGAAAGTGATTTTACGAATCCTCGCCCACTATATCATGCGAACATCTGGTTCAAGAACACTGCACTCAGGGAGGAGAACTGGGCAGATCAAAAGTAGGAGAGCGATGCCCAATTCTGTTTGTGGTCAGACAAAAGAGAGAGGGGAGAGAAAAAGAAAAGAAAACACACACCCATATACCACAGATGTCACAATCAGAAAAAAGCAAACAACAAAATTAGGAAAGTAAAGTGTAAAAATATGGCCAGCTTATAAGCAGGCTTTGGTAAGAGTTGTTACAAATCAGAGTAAAACAAAATTCTGTACTCTCATTTTGGGCTTCTCTTGCTGCTTTCCATTAATAAATATAAAATATAATTAACATTGCCATATGTTGAAGTAATAAATACAAAAGAACCAGCCATAACCTATATTTAATTACAAGGGAAATGCTACCAATGAAATGTACAGTAGGTCCTTGTTTAAATTGAAAAATGAAAAAAGAAAAAGACTTTTATTGCACTTCAGAAAAGAATTAAGGAGCTCCTTGGCTTATCAAGGACTACAAAAGCAATCACTGCTATAGGCCTGCTTTGCATATTTGCTCTATTAATTTACATAGCCCTGGTAAGCCTCACATTGCAATGCAACTGCTAAATTACACCGCTCTTGGGTAATAGGTATAAAGAGATGCAAGAGCATGCAAAGTGTATTCAAACAGACAATTAAAAATATCAATTCTGTTGACAGCTAAAATGAAGAAACTGTGCAGAGGTTTAATGCTGCTGCATGAAGGACACACTGCTTACGAGTGATTGAATTAACCAGAATCACGCATCGACAGTCTGTCTTTGTCGAACATTACACATTAGGCCAATTTAGCGTCTGCTTATTAAAATAATTTAATTCTGAAGATTGTTTCCAGGCGTTTCTAAGTCTCATCCCGCTCTTCCCTCCTCCTCACATTAATGATGGCATCTTAACTATTGCACTATTTTCACACCAGTGCAATCTGCTGGGTCACCGCAGAGCAGCCCAGTCAACTCGTCCTTCAGATATTTGGGAGGACAAGTACAAAACAAGCCTCAAAGTTCAGAAGCAGTCAAAGAATACAACAAAGGTTGTTTTTATCCAGTATAGATTAAGTTGGTTTTGCTTTTCGTTACATATGTCTTCAACATTGCAAGCTTATTAACTCTATGATATTTCCTATATTCAATAAATGTCTATTTTTTACCATGTAGAAATATGTTCATCAACTCTTTAGAATAAGAATTTCAAAGAAAACAAAGTTGCCTGAAGTATTTAGAGATCTCTCTAAACTCAACAATCTCACATCTTTGTGAATAGCATTACTACTTATGATCTAAATTTCCTCTGAAAATCTAAGTCAGACTAAGCAACTTACCAAAATACTTAGACTAAAAATGTTATCCAAAAGGTTTACTTTAAAACCTATTAAAGGTTGAATTACTTAAGTTTAAGCAAGTAATTTCAATAGACTCTGGCAACTAATTTGTACATTTCAATTTGAAAAATTAGTGCTATTTTAAAACGAGTGTCCTCAGATTACGCCTTCATCTAAACATGCATAACAGTGAAGGTGTATCAGTGACATCCAGAGGGAATCGAGATGGGAAATGTGTGCATTTAATGAGTGATATTGCCTTTTGTTTCTTGGTTTCACCAAACCATCACTACATATCACATCACACAACCCAGGGATTGTCTGTGGATGTCAAGCTGCACACCTAGAATGATTGCTGGTTCAACAGCAAGCAACCAAGCAAGACAAAGAAACTATTAGTAATACGTAACACATGTTAAAATGCTGGTGTGTTTGGAACTTAAGAAAGGAGCAGCACTTAGTGTCTTTAAGTGCTCAAAATCATTGACCATTGGATAAGGTACTACCTTAGTTGGATCATCTTGAAGTCCAAAAGTCACAGAACTGAATGAACAAGTTGTAACACTTGCTCACTAGAGTATTTGGATGAACTAACACCAGGCCTGAAAGACAGTTAAGTCTCCTTCAGTTTAATGCTTTGAGTATACAGCGCCACACTGGATTCTATAAAGTGGCACCTGGTCACTGGAAATATTACTGAATATCCCAGTTGTAAGAGATATGTCCTAACAATTTGCTGTCACTGATGATCACAGGCTTCACCCAGCCTCCTCTGAATTACGTGGAAAGACTTGGACTTGCACCAGCTTTGAATGCAACTTTTAAGATATAAGTTTATAAATCTGAGTTGCAGAGAAAAATTAACAGCAAAATGTTGATAGGTAAGCCCTAACCTGTAGGATTATAGGAAAGACTATTAAAAAAAAATGAGACTAAATTTACTTTTTAAAAGGGTGGATGATTCTAACTTTTCACAATATTCATATTGTCCTAAATGATTATTTATAGTATTTTGCCATCTTTAATATATGGAACAGATTGAAGTCTGTAGAGATATAGGATTAATGCAGGGGAACCCAGACAGAATCATGGCAATATTCAAAACTTTGTGTACAAAAAAAAGAGAAGCTTTCTGATAAATGGCAGGAGTGATATGAATGCATAAGCAATTCCAATTTTTGCACAATAGTAATATATGAAAATAACATACGGTTCAGAACTGCCTGGTCCTCTGTGAATTCAAATGGCTGTTCAATATAAAAAATCTTTTGCTGGAATCCAGGGACACATTCTAAATCTTCTGCACACGCAAGCAGCAGAACCTGAGGAAAAAAAGAAAGGAAATATACTTTTAACATCCACTCATTCATCCATCATGTTGACTTCTGGGAACGATACCAGGTTTAGGCTCAGTGCTAATAAAACGAAACATTGGGCTCCATGCTCATAAAACAAAACATCCATCACATCACACTTCCCCTTCAAATCTTACTGAACAACTTTTTATGTAAGGTTTTCACTTTTATATATGTGGGCTAGCATGGAAATTACAAAACTGTAGCTGTCAAGGTTAAGTTCAGATTATCAATAGAGGATATTATCAGTCTTCATGAAAATATAGGATGTAATGTTGCTCCTAGAAGTCACAAGTGAATACAGTCAGGCTTAAATACATGCTCTAAACACTTTTCAGTTGATTTAAATAATTCATAAATCAGGGTCCACAAACTTAGTTTCAGAAAGCTGATCACCAAGTTGCAGAAGGAATTCTGTATTCAAGGGTGAAGTTTCACATCACAGAAGTTTCCTTTATAAAAAGAACTTCTTTGCTAACAAATGTAAACTGTTGCCCTTTTTTTCCCCTCATCTGAACCACAATTTGTCCATTTTCCTTGAAATCAAAAGCTTGCTTACACCAAGTGAAGGCTAAAAGTGAAATGTGTGTGTCATAGTGGAGGTGGATCTAGAGGTTAAAGTTGAATAGAGGTTGTGTCACTGTTAATATGTGGTCAGCGTTTCCTGTTACCACAAGAACACCTGAGCAGAAGAAGAAGCTTAAAAGCAAAATAAAACTGGCTGGAAATAGGTACAATGCTAATCTCAGTGTCTGAAGGTTTGTCTTCTGTCCCTGAATAGAGACAACAACCTGAAAATCTATTTTTCTTAGCAGCTTTTAAATGAGAGCATGGGGGTAAGAATGTCCAAGAAAGAGGCAACAAGGAGAAAAAATATTAAGAAGTTTACGAGGTTAAAGAGAGAGGCAAAGGAAGCAAATTTCAAGAGTAGGAAAAGCCATCCTATATGTGTGTATCTTTCAACCTACATGTGTGTAACCGCATTTTCAAAAGTATTTTCTACTTCAGATCCTCCAAAGGTGTCTTTCAAAATCTGACTTTCAGCTAGTGTGCAGAGAACTCTAACATTTATTACGGCAAATCTGCTGCTTATTGGACAGCCAAAGGAAAACCAAGTTGAGAGAGCACATATAGTGACCAAGATGTAAACAGTCTAATACAGTGGTTCTGAATGAAGTACGTTTCTAAATTCAAGTAGCCATGCACAAATGGGTCTATTTACTCAAGACATCTTCAATATATGATTACACCTTTGCAAATGCAGCTCTTCAGCTGTATAGCGAGGACCATTTCTCCCCTAAACTGCAGACGTGAATGCAGAAAGCTCCTTTCTGCTTCAGCTCAGATGACAAACTGTACTCTCGCTTCTCCCAACCCAATAGCAGCATCTCACATGTTTCTCAGTTCCACCTCCACCACATTTTCATCTAGGTCCTGATCCTAGAGAGATGTCCTGCAAGGTTTACAAATCTGCATCTTTCCTTCTTAGCCACCACTCCTAGTCCACTTGCTAAATCAGAGCAATACGTTATCCGCTCTCTCCCTTCGTGCACTTCACACTCACTCTAAGTTTTATGTGATCCCATTTATAAAAACCAAAGGCAGCAATGCCGCACCTGGTCTGCATTAGTTCTTCTTATGGAAACCAACTGCTGGATCATTTGTTTCATGTCACTGACACTTGCTGTAAAAGCTTGGCTAGAAGTGCTAACAGACTGCGACAAACAGCCAGAATATTTCATGACAATTAAGCGGGTGGCAGCCAAACACAGCAGATGGACGCCCCTGCCTTCCATCCTGACCTGCTCTATGTTTGTCCCTTTGAAGGATTAACCAAGAAATAGGAGGAAAACTTAAAGTAATACACCAAGCAAGGTGCAATACTTTCGACTATTATTAATGTCTATATATCCACATAACTGCTGCCTTTCTTACCAAGGCTTAAAAGCACAGTGCCTAATCCCTCATTCTATCATTGACACTAATATATTGATTTTATTGAAGATTTCAGACTACACAAGAGTTAAGAATTGGATGTGTTCCCTTCCACCTTCCAGTATGAGACAACTGCAAACATGAACTGACATATTCAAAGCCTTCTCTCAAAATCGTGCATAAAACTTGATTACTGATTATTTTTAAAAAAATAGCCTGATATGCATTTAAATGGTCACATGCACACAGAGAGGCAGACGCATGCATTTTTTGCACAGATTTTTGATGTGCACAGGTGCGTTTTTGAAATACCTGTATTTCCGACTGATGGTGCTACTGAATGAATATGTAGAAAAATGCAATCACAGCAGAAAGGAAATTCTTCTGATCAAGATGCAAGCAACAACTGAAACAAATTTATATATGTCCACACCAGAAAAATAGCCCCAGCAATTTAACTGCAAACAACCCTTCTCCTACAGGTTTAACACGGCAAGAGAAAAGTCACATTCTGATCTCCCAGCTACTGGCATCTTAAAGTTGAAACTCTTGTCTTACAGAGCTATAAATAAAAAAACAGCTTTGGACATCATCTGTGTCAGTTCTTAAAGAACAGAACATGTCGACTTTATCAGATTTGTGACAGAATAAGTTGACTTTGAAATCTGGGCAATCTAAATAGGTCATAAGTTAACTTCTCTAAGGCTGGTACAGAAGCCTCACATAATACAGAAGCAACAAATAGAAAATGACCTTTACTCCCTTTGAAATAATTACAAGACTCAGGCTTGGCCTTGCTGTGAAATGGAACATTTTTTTCTACTTGTGCAATTCCAGGCACTTTCTTCTTCTCAACATGTCAGAGAAGATGTTAAATTTGTCACCACAGCAAGAGTTTTTAATCAATTATCTTTTAAAAGCGTAATTATTCTTTTAATTTATTTTTCCTTATGAAGACATTTCTTCTGTCGAACTATATGTCTGCCTCATTAAAATAATTTCTGTTAAGGTTCTACGCTTTGGGAAAAAAAGTCTTTTAAAATACCTTAAAAAGTAAGCCAAGCAGATTTGTGTTGAAGGCAAAGAGAATATTATTCAAAGCCAAATATATTCTGAATTTAAGCACCATGTAGATTTCAAATTTTTGGACGTAATAAAAGTGTTTAAGGACTGATAGCTGTCTAAAGACCTCAGCTAAATACACTGAAAACAATCTTTAATTATCGTGTATGTAGAATTCAGAATATATAAATAAAGTTCACACATCTATTCAAGTAAGTACTGGGCAATTAATACAAAACAATCCTTCACCCATAACTAAGAAAAAAACCACATTCTTGAAAGAGCATTACAATTATGCAGCAAACATCATTTGCTCATGTAATTCTGAAGGGGCAGAAGCCTGAAAAGCAAACGAGGGAGTTGCGACTACTCAGACCTACAGATCCCATATTCTCTGACAAGCAGAATCAAAGCGTTTCATAAGCTACTGCTTTTCAGAAATGCACAGAGTGAAGATTCATTTTTAATACCCTGAGAGTTTGTCTTTCAGAATTTATTACCAGTCACTACACGAAAATGCCACTAGTTCAGAGAACTCCTGGGCAAGTTTGGTCACTGAGCTAGAACTGTACTTCTCATGAGCTAGCCAGCCTATGAAACATCATTTTTTTTTTTTCTTCCCCATTAATAAAACAGCTCACACATGCTGGTAACCTTGACTGACCTCAACATTTGCACTGAAAGCTGCTCACATCGAACATGGATTAGGAAACAAAAGAGGATGGCAATTTTATACCATATTGCAGAGGAAATTAATGAAACCCCTGATGCTAGAGCACCTTTGGGTATTACCACAACTCAAAAACCAGGGTTCCTCTGCCTCCAATGCTGGTGACTGAAAGTTAATCTTCAAAATCACCTTCCAAAGAATTTCCAAGTCTTTATATCCTTTTTTACTTGCCCAATTTCAGCACATGAAGCAACTCCACTCAGGCTTCATTGGCCACATCCTCACTCCAGACATGAATTTTCTCACCTTCCACTGTAAACACTCATATCTTCATTAGTCCTACCTGTGTAAGGTCAACTACCACAAAAACATCAGCTTCAGAATCTTAATGGCATTTTGCACACATCCTTATTTTGTGAAATTCATCCCCGTGCAAGGCTTTTACCTAAATAGTGATGTAAATGGCACCTGTGAAAACCATCTGCCCAGGCATGAATTTTACACAATAAATATGAACAAATCTCATTTCATGGAGCAATATTCTATAGACCACATTCCACCTTGGATTTCAGGAGAGAAAACTGAGATGTAAGCAAACCAACATAAACCACCCCAACTGCCAAAAAACAAAGCTAAAATAGGAATCACACTCATTTTTAATAATAGCAAGAATCTCAGAATTTCAAAACTGATGAGTCACTTCCTGAGAAAATAGTTTTTTTGTTGGTTGAGTGGTTTTTTTGTTTGTTTGAAGGTGTTGGTTTTTTGTGGGGTTTTTGGTTGTTTTGTTTTACTATGGTTTCATGGTTTCTTTTTTATTCATTTGACTCATTTACTTAGAAGAGAGTATCGAAAATTTATGCTTTTGAGCTTTTCTCCTGGAAGCATGAGAACTAGAAATTTCCTTTTTGCATATGAAAACTTCAGATTTTCATAAAAAATATGGTGATCCTAAAAGCTGAGAACCAAAGAAAAAAGTGATCAGAATAATGAGAACTGCCAACACTGAATTAAATTGCACCTAACAAAATATTTTTATGATGCAGATCAAGATCTTTGAAGTTTAAAACCCTTTCTGTCTTCAGGTGCTTCAACACTAGACCCACAAAAATGGATAAAGAAGTAGTCAGAGAAGAAAAACAAGTTTATTACAGAATCACAATAATTTGCAGAGAGAAGATGAAATCCTGCCTTCACTCAAGTCAGTAAGAACTATCCATTGATTTTCGTTTTTTTACTCAAGATGTAAATGAGGGAGTTATTTAAATGAAATTAACAGAGGGATACTTAAACAGAATAAGGAGGGTGCTGCTTTAAATAAGGTTCTGATTCTGAATTATGCAGACTCCAATTAGAGTGTCAAGCAGGTCCTAAGGCAATTGTTTCATCAAATCACATGCAGACTGGACATGAAGCTCTCCTTGTCTTCTGTATTTTTAAATACCAATTGGAAAAGAAAAGAACCTCAAAAGCCTGCATAACTTATCTGCTGATTGGCATAATTAACAAAGGTAATTGAAAACCGCATAAAGGTACGGTGAATTATTTATCCCTGAAAGTGACTAAATTAAACACAGAATTCTTTTGCAAGAATTTGATGTCTACGGGACTATGATTTGGGAAATTTTTTATTCGGTATTTTCATCAGGGGGGAAGTATTCCCTGTTTCAGGCTTTAATCTCTCCTTTTTATCAGGAAAGATGTTCAGGAAAAAAAAAAAAATCACTTTCAGAACCTCTGCAGCTCTACCTCTAAATCTGATAGTGAATTCAAGTCATTTTTGTAAGAAATGCTATTAAGATTTGGCACTAAGATTCTTCAAGGATGATAAATATTCTTTTAAAAGGCCTACATATCCATTTACTGCATGGTTCTGTCCTAAAAGTGAAAGTCACACTTGGGGTAGTGAAGGGTGGGCTATGAAAATGCAAATCAGCATCACTTTATTGGCTCAAATGAATTCAGTTCTCCTGTCACTAAGCACTGCGACTGCAGTCGGCATCCATTAACTGGAAAAAAATATTACAAACTCTTTTGTGAGACTATCTAACACAGGAACTTTCTTTTTATGAGTACTTTCCTTGTGAATGTATGTTTATTATAATAATTTTATCACATATTCAGTAAAAAGTGTGCGTTTTCCGTGACACTGAAGATCAGCTTAAGTTATTCAAAAAGAAATTTACCAGCACTAGTGTCTGAATAACCAGCTACTTTCCTTCTGAAGTTTGAGACATCTGGAAGTGGCATCACCCATTTTTTAAGATACGACCCCAAGGTCTCTTCAGAGCCCAAACCAGCTCAAGTCCACACTGGTTGAGGTCAAGAAGGACCATACAACCAGTGCACTAGAAAGTGTGCAAGCACATCCTGGCATCCCTGCCTGAATCCACAGCTGTGACCATTCCTCTCTCCCCAGATCCCAATCGCTGCTTCTGCTCTTCCAGTCCCATCTGCTCCTTGAGTCGAGCCACCGGGAAGCTCAGAGACAAACAGTGCCTACAAAATAGTGCAGCTAGAAAATCATGGTCAGGTGTGAGACCATCACAGTCTGCACTTAGGCTGGTTAAGTTGCCATGAAACTGCACCTTCAAATTAAGTTTTTACTCAAGTCTTACTAATGTATCTCCCACGCATCAGAAGTTTAGAATCTTGGAGTTCCCTTGACTTGGGATGCCAGAAAAGCCTTGTACGAAGCCTGGAAGGAACCACCTCAGCTGTCAGAGAAGCAAGTCCAACGTACAGTTTCCTGGCCAGATCATTTGACCCTGATCACAAATAATTCTTCCTGCATCCCACAATTCTAGACCCTTATTCCGATGGTCATTTTGTAGCTTCGAGAATCAATTTGTGGGCAATTTACAGCTATGTATTCTTGTCTAAGTCTTGTCTCATAACTTGATTAATGTTTCTCTTCTTTAACTCTTCAATTTGTTAGGCTATACAAACCAAGCTCTTTCAATCTCCTTCTATACGAACATATTCCTTTCATCATCTCAGTAACCTTTCCTTGTGCCTGCTTAAGTTTGCACACGTGCAAAATACACCAAGAATTCTAGGTAAGCATTCTCTGTGGTCTGTTAAGTGATAGTAATATTTCCTTAAGCCCAAAATATACTGTCTAATGCTTCCTAAAATTCCACTTCTACTTTTTAAAATCTTGGCATACTGATAGATCAGAATCACTCTAAAATTAATTAACAGAGAGCTGGAAAATTTGACATCAACAGAGATACTGCCTCCATGTAGATACAAGTGTTAAGCAGCTTTTGCAAACAGGGTTGTGATTAATCTTTATGAAACACAAACGCAGATGCAAACCATTGTGCATTGCTAAATCTATCTATGCCCTTTCTGAGCAGATGGGAACCAACTCTACTTACAAGTGCAGGCATCTTCCAGCACAGAGCCCAGGCTTAACCTCCCTCTCAACAGAGCTTATTAGCAGAGACTCAGGATTTGCTGGTAGATGGTGGCTTCCAGACTCAAGATGGCTCAGAGCACAGGATGGAATTATTGGCCCATCTGTGTAGATGTATCTGACTATCGGTCAGATTTTTGTAATCCAGGCAATAACTATCACACAGGCTCATTAAGGATTTTAGTGATAAGAGGCCAAAGTGTGTTACTTGTAATATTTTAAAGTACTCAACTATTTAACAAGTAAATATCTACAAATCATGGTAGGACATGTTGGGCCCCGCCGTTATTTTTTTGTTTATTTTAGGTGTTACAAAAAAAGTAATCATGTTTTGCTGAAACCCATACACTACTGGATTGAGATTACAACTAATTAGCTTATTTAGAGAAACTGTATAATAACTTCATTTTACAGGGCACAGAATAATTCAAAAGAGCCATTCAATAGCACTGCTTTACCAGTGAAAGAAGCATAAAGAAGAAACATTGAAAGTCAGAGCTCTGATCTGGTTATACCGCAAGGTATGAAATTACCAAAACCTAAACCGCATTACAACAATAACCTGCCCAAAGATCTGCTTATGCCAAACATTTTAGTTATTTATCACTTAATGAACTAAACAAGTTGATCCTATTTTCCAGCAGTAATGACTTCATGAAGCACTTAAGTGAATGAAAATATGGGTCTCTCTTTGTAAACCAAGGAAATAAATTAAGACTTGTTTAAACATATTTATAACCCTTCACACACAGTTGCATGGGGCAAAGTCATTATTCCATACATGAAAACACTGATGTGGCAAAAGCTATTAGAGAAAAAATTAAAATCATATTTCTTTGAGTAGATAGCGAGTTTTGGATAGGATGGCTGGAAACTATAAGGAATATGATATATGTTTAATTTCCCAACAGTGTGATGATTATCAAAAAAGGTGCAACCTTCCATCCATCGTCTCCTTTATACTCCACAAAGTAATAGTATAAAGCAATTATTATGGCACCACAAAACTGAACGTAGTGTAACACCCAACATTTGTCTTTTGCACTGGTAAGCTAAAACCAAAAATGAGCTTGCTAAGCACAGCATGATTTTGACTATTGAACACATGCACAGTGCTATCATTTGGAAACATTACAACAACAGGAACCAACCTCCCACCCCCTGAACTCATAAGAGTACAAAGAAAACATTTGTGGAACATTTTCTGAGCTTGTCTTACACAGTCATGAATCCGAGATGCTTAAAAGTGAATACATTAATTCCCCCCGATTCAAGCAAAAGCACTGGTAGGGGTGAAGCCTAACATTCAAAGACTCAAAAATTGAGAAACTGCTACAAGGCAAAAAGCCCAAAGCAAACCTGTCTAACAATTTTGACACTCTTTTATTTGATTTTTTATAGGAAGAGGACAACACATTCTGTAGAACAACTGAGGACAATTTTTTTGCCCAAAGTTATCTGCACATCACAGGGTTATTTTTTCTTTACCATAAATCATACTGAACAATAGTAGTACAACAGTATTAAAATAAATAGTTCTGAAGACTGGCTTCCTATTGATTTCTCTTTAAAAAAAGAAGTTCATAAGTGTCTTCTCTTTTAGTAAGGACAGGGTCTGTTAATCACCTCAGTCTGTCTTTCAGTGGGAATGTCAAGACGTTCTCTATCTTCTCAGCAGTTTCTATTTTTATGAAACTCGTATAAACTTGACACTTAGAGCTCAGCCTACCACCTAGAACTGTAACTGCCCGGTGGTTTCAAGTGTTACAAGAAGAAACCACGAAAAACACGTTTAAGCAATAAGAGAACAAGGCTTATACAATCTCAGAAGCCAGACCAAAAAACATGCGATACATGGCGGAATATAGCACCTCTTCTGGTTGGCCTATTCACCAGCTCCAGGAAATCAAGGGTGTGCCAGTTTTCATTCCAGTTCGGGAAGTTTAAGTCCAAGAGGTCTCTTTTTAGCGAATTAAAAGGACATGGTATTTTTACATTATGCACATATTATACACCTATAGGAGATGGAATTGAGCTTTGGAATCAACAAAGCGAGAAAAAATACAAACCAGAAACTGCTCACCTATATGCTAACTTTTGCCTGCAGATAGAGGAAAGCCTTAAAACATAGTGTAGTGAATAGATAGCTTTTGTTTGTTTGCTTAAACAAAAAAACACCAAAACCCAAAACAAAAACCACACAAAACACACAAAAAACCCAAACAAACAAAACCACAGACAAGCAAAAAAAACCCAAACACCAACCACACACACAGAGGTAATTTAAGGCTTTATTAGATGTAAGGACTGAGGTCACTGGATTTGCAGTATGTTACCCCACACAGTACACCAGACTTAGACATAATACCTATTGTACCTTTATCTCATAACCCATAGATCAGAAATTCCAGGAAGGAAAATGAAAGTGGATTAGTTGTTACCTGCCTGCTTGACCTTCTTAAGGGACACACTTCTATAGATTATAGAAGATCAACCTATTAAGCTGACCTATATAATTACACTGCAGTAAATTCAATTAAGCCCTTTCGTGCCCCCCTCCCCCTGTGTGCCTGTCAAAATAAAGCACCACTATCCTAGAAAAGGATAAAAAAAGACCCAGGGCTTTTTGGCAGCGCGAGATGCTACTTGAGGAATATTTTTAATGAATTGCAAGAACACAGTCAAAAATTTAAAAGAACTTGTACTAACTCTTCTGAGTTTAGAGAAAGCATGTCCTGGGGGAAAGACAGCAAGTAGTTGAACATTTTTGAGCACATCACAATAAAGCAAAATCTCTCAAGCTTCCAGGCCCCTTTGTGTTAACTGTGACATTACAACAAGAATGACCTTTCCAAAGAAATAAAACCCATTAATGCTAGGAACATGATAACTATTAAAGATCAACATTTAGTAGCCAAAGCAAGGGAGGGGGTGGAAATTCAGCCTGGTAAATTAATTGTAACATAAAAAATATTAAACCAAGCCCTTGGTCTATAACCCTTTCTCTTATAATTGCTTGCCATTTAAAGGCTGAATGAAATCTTTTATGTAAAAGATGCAGGTATTGACCCCACATGTGTTAGGAAACCAAAGAATATCCTGACACATTGAGAATGAGATGAGGACTGAGAATGCCCAAGTAACATCCTATTGAACACCTATTTCCTATTTCTTTACACTAGACCTGTCTTTCACCCATCAAGGAATGATGCTGCTGGGACATACTGTAAGTTAATTGCTATATATTTCAAGGCCTTTTTTTGGTTGGTTGTAGAAACAATCATGACAGAAAATGTTTGATAAGTTATCTGTACCCATGAGAACTTGATTTTTTTTTTTTCCTTATGCGCAGGGGCAGCTGTCAGTCCTGAGGTATGAGAACACACGGATGGTTGTATCCCTCAAACTTCATCGTGAAACCTCCATGATAAACTAACCTTTGCTTTTGAAATCTGCAGTTTAAATCAAGTTGGGTTTCTGCAGTGACTGGGAAACTCAATGTGTTATTGTAGCCTCCCCACTGTAGACAGTACTTTCATTACATTTATCAGTTCTAGTTATCTGTATTTACTCAGTCTATAATCTGTTCCACATGAGATTCAACAGGTAGGCACAAGCAATAAATATAAAACACATGAAAGGTGGTAAAAAAGGTGAGCCCGCCTTCGATCTTGCTTTTGCAACTTATATCAACATCCAAATGTGATCACTAAAGCAGTCGAGAGAGGTGAGAGTCAATTTTTTTAAAATTCCCAGGCACAAAGCACATAAGAACATGCTTTTGCATCTCTCTAGACTGATCAGGTAAAAAAGTCCAACATAAATTTGGGTGATCTGAAGAGGTTCATTTTTATCAGAGAGACACGTTAAAGAGTAATTCTAGTGATTAAGGTATTTTCTTTATTGGGTGTAGTTTTTTTTTTTTTTTTTTTTGGTCTGAGCTACATAAAATAATAAAAGTACTGAGAATTCCTATACCAGGATATATGTATTTGATCATGGAATGTCCTACCTGTAGGAGGGGTTAATTTAATTTTTTGCAAGTTTATACAATCAAATGTTTTTGGTTCATTTCAACAAAATTAAGATGTTTGAGTTGCACATAAACATAAAATCTTAAAGGAAAAAAAATCAAGGATCAAATAATTTCAAGGCCCTTTTCCTTGTACATCACAATTTAAATTTCCTGGAGCACTTGTTTTTTTGGTAAAAGGTTCAGCCTGGAAGTGATTGAGGTTCTGCGTTTTTGTGGTATAAAGTGATTTATAATTATTTGACTGCTTCAATTTTTTATAGGTACTTTTATTTGAAAATTATTTGGATTCTGATCATGCTCAGCACTGAACAATTTTTATTATTTAAATGCCATTTTTTAATTAATGCTTTATGTTTGGGACCGAACTGGGAGGCTACAGTAGATTATCAGGCACTTTAAATTATACAAGAATTTCATATTTTACACAATCTTTCATCTCCTAAGTAAGAATTGGTTTGCAGGGGTGAATGCATAAAAGCCTTACACTTCAAGATGAATAAGCATTATGCAAAACCAGAAGCCTAATTTTTCTTTTTTAAATATTGTAAGAGATCTTTTTTTCCATAATCAAATTCCCATGTCTTACTACATTCTGTGAAGCACGAGCATTTTGGAAGCTACATACTTCTACTTCGGTGCACTGATATAAATCATTTCAAAGGAGGATAAAGTCTGAATTAAGTTTTCCAAGTCCATGAAAAATGGGAAGTGTTTATTCCATCAGCATTTGGCATCTCAAACTTCACATCAAGCAAACATTCAAGTCCTCTGTAACACGGACACAGTGCACTCAACAGCTTCGGGTTCAAGTTTATTGTAAATATTAAATATATCAAGTAGGAAATTCAGGTTCGACTTCAGGGACATAATTCATGATTTAACAGGACTGATATACAGAAATGTGTTTGGTTTGTTTTTAAATATTAATGGAGTTAACATTCCCATAGCCAAGAACATGATCTGCTCTTAAGCATTTCCCTATGAAAGGAGAGGAAGTTACAGTGTGACGTTTGAAAATAGCACTGGAAGTGTACAAATGGAGAACTGAAAATACAGCTGACAGGTCACGTTATTAGTGAATCCTCCACTTCATTCTTACCTGGAATCCTTCATTCGTACTCTGCCAACATGCTTATATTTACTACCAAAAGTCCAATACAGATATTTTTGTGCTTTTCATAGAGATACTCAACAAATATAGATATGATTTAACATCTGCTTTACAATGTGACATCCTGGAAAGAAAAAACTTAGTGACTAATGCCTTCAAAAGGCTTGTCTTCACATTTTACCTTCTGCTTTTTAAACACAGACAGTGTAGAATAGGACAATTTCTCACCAAGAAGAACAACCCAGTGTTCCTCTGCACATTCATTAGAAGAGGTAGCAGCTAGCCCTTAAAGATATTGGCATGCCTTACTAATCACAGCCTTTTAATTCTGTCTCTCCAATTTCAATTAGTGAGTAAACACTGACATCCTCAATTGCCCAACACAGAGCTCCCCTTTATCCAGTTAATCATGCTCACTGCAGCTATTCCCTAGGCTGAGCTTTCAGAGTTCCTAGCCTCTGTAAATCCTCAGTATTACATCTTTTGATTCAGAAACAAAAATACTAACATATCTTATCATTCAGGAACATGTGTCCTGGGTTCAGGAAGGACTGTATTTTTCTCTCCCAACAGTCAGCTGCTGTGCTCCATGTATAGAATTAAGTTGCAAAGCATTGCTAAACTCATCTGAAATGTTTTGCTTAAGTCAAGCCTCACATTATAGTAATTAAAGAAGCTGTGAGAAACCATAATTAGACTAAATGTCCAACAAATATTAATCAGCAAAGTAATGTTCTATTATTAAGAAGCAGCTCTTCACAGTAGGAGTTTCCCTTGCAAGAAACAAGATTAGGAACCAAGCCAAAAGCAAACCAGAAGGCACAGCAAATTGGCTTATTTGGTGGCTCATTTTAATTTATTAATGCTTTCACCTGTAATTATTCTGGATTATCATTTTAGTGGAGAAGGTATAAGCAGGCTCCAGTCCTAGAGCTGTTGGTCAATGTCCCTAAACACTGTGACAGGGATTTCCTTTCCTTCATTCTAATCCAAGACAAAAGAAACTCAGACCACACTCCACAGGCAAACCACTTAACCCCCCCATGTTCCCCCATCTGTAAATGAAAATAATACAATTAACACACATAGCAGGGAGGCTCTATGATTTACTCAAGTGTTTTGAAGAGATTTGGAGTCTTGAGTAAGAAGTACTGTATAAATGCTGACAAATATTGCCTGTTCGAGGCACCATCAATAACCACTTTGAGTGCACAAGAAGTAGGATTTTGTCAATAATGAAGTTACTAAAAACGCTACGCCTGTTTTAGTTTATTTTCTTATTACACCCTCTCCCTGCACGTCAGTTAAAAACTGATGATAGCAGCCTCATAAGAAGCCTCCTTTTCTGAGATCAGTTTTAGAGCTTACCTCCTTTAAGTCTATTTCTTTGCAGGGGGGAAATACTGAAACTCAACATACTAGAATGTAACAAGAAGTGTTAGGGTTTTAATGCAAGATACTGCTATTTATTAGTAAAAAATATTTCTAAGGTATCCTATCAAATACAGATACACAACAATACCATGAAAACCATGAAGGAGGAATCTCTAAGTATTAATCAAATATCTGTTCTTTCCACTTCTGAGTTATTTTACATAGATTCTTATGAAGCAATAAACTGTGTTAGTAGTAGAGTTTTCCACTGCTGTCCAGAAGAATTGTTTTTCTAAACAGCATTTTAAATCACAAAATAGATATGCCTGAGATGAATGCTCAATTTTACAACCTATTTGCTATATCTATAATACACCGGTAACTTCCTTATATATCATGTAACAGATACTTCAATATGTACAAAATGTAAGATTTCAAAATTTGAAACTCTGAATTATATTTTGTTTTCAAACTGGAGTAAATAGGTATATTTATATAGAGATATTCAAGGCAAACATCCAGACATTACGATATTTTTCAGCACTGTTTAAAATTATAATCAAGGCCAACTTTTAGTTTTGTAAATTTCAGCACTGGTAGAACATCTGTTATATATTGCTGAAGAAGCAACAAGCAAACCAAGCATCCCATCCACAGTTTCTGGAAGAACTGCCTTTTATGTATGATGAAATGCGACTCATCAGTTAGAAGCCTCATTCCAGTAAGTCCATGTATACTATAGTGTTACCTTTTCCCTTTCGCACTTGTTAACGCCTTGACAACGGTAAAGGTTTTATTAGTAACTAACAAAATCATTATCAATATTCAAAATTAAAGAATAAAACTCTTGCAAGAGCTTTATGCTCAATATGATACTAGCATTTAAAATCCACACAGGACATAATGTAAAAATTCTAATTTCCAGTAGTGATCTATATCGTAAGAGACAAAAGAAATTTGAAAACCAAAGCCATAATGCAAATGGGATAGTTGTGTTAGCTTCTGCCAACAATTACAATCCCTTTTTGTATCCATTGGCCACAGAAATAAAAGCCAAGTAGCAACAGGAAGAAAGATTACATGGAGCAGATGGAGAATGACAAAGTGTTTGATCAGATGTCAGGGAAACCATTTCTATTATTACTTTTATTTAAGAGAGAGAGAAATCCAGAAAAATAGGCACAGTAGATTTGGCAATAGGTATCTACTAGTAGAGGAGGTCCTGAAAAGTAAGAGGTTGCTGCTATAATTTATTCCCATGTAGCAAGATAATGCGGCACTTGCAGGGTTTGTTTGTTTGTTTGAATCAACTTGTAAAGAACTAGAGGAAGAACTCATAGAAAAATCGATTAGCCCAAGGGAGAAGCACACCACACTGAAAAGGACTTGGAGGAGAAATGAGAGTTGAGGTCAGCGGTAGGGAAGGACAGAAATCTCAGGACTGCTCTGCAGGTTCACAGATGTTACACAACAGCTGGTTCTATACTTAGCACTGCCAAACAGCTCAGAGACAACGTGCTGGACTACAGGTTTTGTATCCAATATAAACACAGTGTTCCTTAGCATGTAGTTGTTTCACTAACATAGTTCATACTGTTTGCACCCTCACCAAAAACTGCTAAAATGGAATAAGGAAGAAAGACTAACTGCTGGATTTCCATGGCTTGTTCTAGTCAGCTTAGAGGAGGGAGAATCCTGCCAACGCACAAGGGCAAAATCCTGACTTCTCATGAAAATCACATCTGTAACAAAGCCAGAATCCCACCCCACTTGTTTTTATTTAAACTCCATGCCTTTTTGCTTGGCAATTCTTGTCATGAGCTTACTTCTCTGACCTAGATTTGGATTCTCTTTTTTGGCTTTCGTTTCTGCTGCCTTATCCTGCATCCCAGAGGCTGCCAGGATTATTGGCCGGTGGAAAGGGGCATATGTGCATCAATTCCCTTTGCAGCTACAACAGAAACAAGAGCATCCATTTCACTCTAAGTAGTATTCAGCTGCCAGATATAAAAACGCAGGTGGTCTGGGTGCCTTATAGTAAGTAGCTTCAGAGAGGATTTCGTACAAATACCATATTTAACTCGTGTTTCCACTGGAAATCGCACTACAGCTTATGACAAAACTAATGTACTTTATAACCTTCACCTCCACAACAATACCAATTCATTCTAAAGCTTAGTGCAGTAACACAGACTTGAAGTGCTAGAAATTATAAACTTAGTTAACTCATTACTAGACACCCAATTCTAATTAAGATGAAGGCTAAATGAAGCAAGAAATCAGCATGTTAAAAGGTCCATCTTCAGGTAAGATATCAAAGAAAAAGTTTCTCAGGGAGAAAGTTACTACTGAAAAACTGATATCCATCTTTTTGCCCATGAAAAGCCTAGGGAACAAACAATGTCAATATCTTTAAGGTAGTTCACTGTTAAAGCACTTCAATAGGAGAGCAGAAGACCATCTGAGACTAGCAAAGATTAAATTAGGACCAGAAATTATGTTAAACTGTTTTTCCCCCCAGAGCCAAGCACAGAGATGAATAAGACTTCACAAAGCAGAAATTAAATAAAACTATCAAATTATGTTAATATTAATGACATTTGTTTTCATCTGTTATGCATAAGTTGGATAAATTATTCTACAAAAATACTTGAAATGTGATTTTTTTTTTTTTTGTTTTCCCCTCCCTTGGGCAATATTACTTTTTTATGGGGGTAAACTGGAACAGTAACAACAACAAACAAACTTTTTTTAATTTAGAAATACACGGGGAAAAATGTTCTGGAAACATTGAATCATTTTGCTTTGCCATTTTTTAACAAAACGAGCAGTTAATATACTACCAAATCAGTGCCTCATTTCTGGTTTAAAAGCCAAATTTTATTATTTCATTCACATTAGCTCAACATTTTACTCCAGCTGCTGCTGTATGGCCTGGAAACCAGTAATTTTGCCTCTGTTGTCCTGCGTGTGTGACAGGGTCTCCATCTGAATGACAACTCTGGACACGTTTCTGCCATTCAGGAGAATCGGGTCCACAAACGCAGCCCACACGCTATAGCCTTAGTGGCCACATCATACCTCACCAAGGAAACACAAATCTCTATTAAACTGGCACAAAAGATCCTGTTTACTAATCTTCCAAAATTGAAGGATATCAACCAGAGTTGACATAATCTAAAAATATATTCCCATTTACGATTTCCAAATAGAGAAGGAAAAAAAACAGTATCTTTCTGTAGAAGATATCATAAAGAAGCTTCAGATAAAATATTTTGTGTTGCCTGTATGGCTCAACTTCACTGACTCACCAAATGACTAGTTCTTATTTTTATCATTGTTTAAAATCATTTCAGCATACCATTATAGCACAATTAACACCTTCATTAATTCGGCATGGTATTCTATAGACAAACCAAGCTGACACAAGCAACAATAGAATATGTTAGCGAGGGATCCCAACACAGGCCGAACAACTGTTGGGAAGGGGGATGAAACTTCAGCCCACAAGGAAAACTAGAGGAATGTAACAGATTTGTTTCTAGTGACAAAACTATTAATACACCTAAGTAAGGCAAAGTCCAGCGCTGCCTTGGCTGTAGAGGCACTTTTCCAACCCTCAGCCAAGGCTGGGAAACTGGTAATACCCAGTAACACCTAAAACAAACAAAACAATCAACGTTGGGAGAAGCAACGGTAACATTAAGGAGTAAAGACAGGCATCAGGCAAATCAGAACCATGTTTTGACGCAGTTTAATATCTACGTAACTTCCTAGAGTATCAAAAACCAGACTTGTCACCTGTGCCTAGTTTCAAAGCACTGAATCACATGATAGTTTTGCATTGGCTATTAATGAAAACTACCCATTTGAAAGTTTTTATTTGGACTTCAGCTCTACAGATGAAGAGTCAGGGAAGCTACAGCAGCATCTTCAAATTACCTGACCTAGTTTCTACAAAGCTATATTGTGAGCTTCACTTGCATTATGCTTAAGTGAATGCTCACCAAAGCGGATTCTGGCAAACAGGAATAATGCATGAACTCCGAAGGTATTGCAGGATGCCTTCCTTCTCTATTATCCTCCTTAGTTTGTATTCCCCATTATATTTAAAGTCCCCTGTTGTGCCATAAAGAACGGTGAATCTATCTTGAGCATAAATTAATTTGAAGGTATTGCAGCAGTTTCTTGCTTCCCTCATGAATTCTTTCCACCACACACCTGTTTTATACATGTAGTAATTATTTTGCTGTTAACTGCTACTAGAAGAAAGGAAGCTTGATAGCAATGAATAGAATTTGCCCTTTGTACCCTTTCATTGTATCTACCTACAGCAGACGGCACCAAAATGCAACTCAATTGAACGGAGTCCTCTTGTCACAATATAAACAGAAGCCTTACAGTGAAACCTGCAAAGTTTTGCCATGGCACTCCTCGTTGCATTTGACAAGTTTATTCAAAAGCAAATATTTCAGTGGGGAGGTCTGTCATTCTAATCCTGTTCTTTATGAGAGAGCAGCTAATGCAATTTCAGCCACCTGAATAGAAGGGTTCTTGCTTCCAGATGTTCCATTGTGCCTCACAGACAACAACTGCTATAGGACTGACACCAAGAGACAGGTATTATGAGCATTTTTTCCATCGTTAGCTTCCTCTTAGCACAGGGTTTACAGCTTCCTTGTTGATTCCTGTTATTCTGATAGGCACAGGAAAAGCCAGTGCAATGCTATTCTTCTATAGGTCTGCCACAATAGCAACAAAAAAAAAAAAGGGGGGATTGTACCAAAGTGGTAAACTTAAGTTACTCTTGAAGTATTGAAAGACTGTTTAAAAAATGAAAAAGGATTGATTCAATGAATCAAGGCTCGAAGAAAATTGCAGACTGTTTGTACTTCCAAGACACAAACCTCAGATTGTGGAGTCACAGATTAGCTATAGTTACACTGATTGGAGACAGACAGACCTGCAGGGATACCTCAGCAGGGGATACCTGGGCACTGAGGAAGACAAGGAGCTAAAGTGGCCAAGCCAGAATGAATATTACAGCCAACCGAGGAAAAGCACTGGAAAAACAGCTCTACTACCTTTTGGCAGCAGCTTAAGTTATACAGAGCTGATGCCTGCTGGGTTGCACTAAGGCTAAATAGACAAAAACACACACAAAAATCCCTACAAACAACCAGGCATTAGCTTTTCCTCCTGCATGTATTAACTGGCTTATTGGTTGGATAGTATTTTATTTCATTAATAATGTATTAATGTTTATAATCAGCATAACATGCTTTTTTCATTTGGCCTCTACAAGTGTTAAAGAAATAAGCCTTGTCATGAAACTATTGATTTTACTTTTTTTAATCCCATTGGTAAATAGCAAATAAATGCAAATAAAGCCATGCAGGAGGAAGAACAGTAATAGAACAAGAGTCTTTAAGATTACATGTAGAAATGCTTTTAACAGATGGAGATTTCCATTTGTCTTTGCTTCTTTAGATCAATTTACCTTATTTGACATGCTGGTTATTGTCCAATAGCAACATGTTTTCTTCCCATTACCTGTGATTTAGAGTGTGTAAGCAGTATTTATCTAGAATTTTTTTTAACTATGAGCTTCATGCTAGAAAATAGTTTTCCTTATAATACGTAATGTAACTAAACTGTTCCACAGGCCTGCTGAGCATTTGCAGTTCTCTCTAAAGCCAATGGGGGCTGTAGGTGCTCAGTTATTTTCCACGGCTAAAACTCCCATAGGTTCACACACAGGTTGGAGAACAAGCACTGCCCAAATCCACCACCCAACCCAAGCACACTGTGCTTTACTCAGACCAACTGTGAGTAAAGATACTTACTACATGGGCAATGCAGTTATTGAATGTGACAATCATTCTAACATACAATTACTCAGACACATAAGCAATCACTACGTAACAACCTCAGAAGTGTTTTCTAGTTGCCAAACCCTTGTGGAATACCAACTGTTCTACTAATTTTCTCCTTCAAAATGGAAGACGTGTTATAAAGATCAAAATCTGATCCAACTGGATCAGGAGTCAATAATACTTAAGAAGTGGCATCACCACAGCTTATCCAATTCAACAGCAGCAACCTAAGTGCAGAGATGCATTCAGACACCACAAATGGCTCCTGTTCAGTGAAATGGAAAGAAACAGTAGTGTCTCATTTTACACAAAGATTATTATTCTCCAGGGTATTGGGAAAAAAAATCTTCATATTTTGAAGGCCTGTAAGTGATCCTCTTTTCTCCATAGGAAAAAACTAATAGCTTCTGATTTGCTTGTTATCAAAGCATGTGATGCATCCTTTTCTTCTGTACCAATTCACATAATAGACATACAAAGCCATTCAGATAGTCCTCTTTTCATCCACATGCTCTTTTCTTTGCCTAGTGTTTTAGAAAAAAAGCCTATAGCACAAAGGAAAACAGGCAAAAATGCAAAGATGTGTAGTGATGCCAAATAACAACAGAGATGTTCTTCAAGAGACGTGACTGCAGACTGCTCCCTCCCTCGTTAAACGTACCAACTAAAGGGCGCAAATTAACCACCTGGTCTATACTCAAATTCCTTTTCAAACTTCAATTCTATTGCAATGCCTTCCCATGCTAAACTGGTGTTGAAATAAAGATCTGTACCACCTTAGAATATAAATTGTTACTAGACGGCAATGCATTGCTCCATCTGTACGAAGTAGATTGTTTTTCTAACGACAACAGGATAGAAGGATTTGCTTGTAATTAAAGCACTGTGCTCTAACTTAAAAGTGGGTCAAGTTTCTAGCAGACTCCTTTGTGTTATCAAGTATCTTTCAGAGTGGCTGGCAGACTTCTGACCCACATCCATGAGGTTTGGCTTGAGTCCTTCACAACGTGGAGGAAATATGAATAACAGCTGCCTTCTCTGTCTGCCTGATCCCCATCTCCTTTATTTACCCAGTAATTTATTTACCTGGTAATTTGAGGGGACAGATTATCAGTTATGTCTCTTGGCAACACATAGCCTTGTGCTTCCCAGTCTCAGTCAAGCAAGACATAAGAATTCCTTGAGGCCACATCTAGATTTTCTACAGCACAAAGCACACGGCTTGTTACAGCAAATCATTCTCTGAAATGGTAACTGACAGAGTAAAAACACTTTCAATAGTAGCATATTTACACCAGATGTGAACACAGGTCACCAGAAAGATGTTCAGATTAAAACAGATGGAAAACCAATGAGGCAGAGAGCTATAGGAAAGCACTTCTGGATGGCAGAAGCAGCAAAGGCAGCTGTGACTTGACTCTAGAAAGGGAGAGATGCTCCAAGGGAATACAAGGAGAAAGCCACCAAGGTCCCCACAATCTTCCTTTTTCTATATTTTCTATACTGAAAGCTCATAAGAACAGTTCCAAAACTTATGGAAATCAGTTGGAATCTGTCCAGAAGCTATAATGGGGTTTGGATCAAACAAACAATGAAATATTTTCCCATAATAAAAAAAAAGGTCAGATTTATAAGATCATGATGTGATAACAACAAGTATCCTAACATCTGTCATTGTGTTTGCTCAGGCATAAGAGTATATACATAACATAGGCTATTCAATTTTGCACCAATGCATGAAGTGAGGGTTTTCATGACAACTTCTCCACAATGGAAAAAAAGGACAGAAAAGGATAAGAAAATGTAAGATCTGACAATAGAAAATTCATATAAACAGGAACAAAGGCAGAGTATCTCAAAATGAGTCATATATGATACTCTGAAGAGACTAATATAGCCATTAATTTTCTTATACTAATATGAGCATTCATTTCCCGTTGAAAATATTTTTTGCTAGTTTGTTTCATCCCAGCAAGTCAGAGCCTACAGAAAAAAAAGTAATATCATGTTCTTCTTTGAAAACTTCATTGAATAAGTGACATTGCTTTGTGTCCTTCCTTTTCCTCTTTGCTGTTTCACTTTACTTACCCACTCCCTAAATCAACAATAGACTCTTCAAAATGCCTTTATCTTGGAATAGGTTTTACTATTGTTGGTGTAACTTCATAAGTGACAGGAAGGCTAGAAAATATGAGAACTAAATGACCTAATTGATCATTTTATATCTAAAATATATTTGCACACTGGTGATGCCTGGGCACACTGATGATCCAGGCCATATTAGTCCTTGGAATAATCCTTTTTAGAGCACTTATGACAATACAATATTAATGATCTCTGACTTGATCCAAAGTCTAGGAAGATTAACGGAAATCTCTCAATCAGTTTACTAGTTTCCCAGGTACAGATAAGAACCATGGGTATTCTTCCCACTTCCAGCATGTTCACATCCAGCAATTATAAGATTCTTCATAAGAGTCCCTTAATCCTTCTTCCGTCCTGGTCCTCTCAGTTTTTTCATGGCCTTAAGAACAGGATTTGAGATAAAGTGTCTGCTTATTTTTGTGCACTAGTGGCACGATAGTAACCTATACAAAAAGAAACCACAGCATTTAAGGAAAAAAAAACAATGATGCAAGAGATGTGTTTGCTACTATATTCAGCATTGAAGAAAACACCACACTTACTGGGGTTTTGACTTTTAAATGACACGGCTCAGTAAGGGTCCCCCAAGTGTGAGGCCAGGCTGACAGAAGTAGAAAATAATCATTTGCAAGAACAGTCTTTGAAACAAGGCACTGCGCTCAACTGAATAATGAAACACCAGTAGCTCCACAGGCATTATTTTTCACTTCTTTATAGAACAAAGTCAAAGGACTTTCTCATTTAGTGATCTTCAAAAAAAAAAAAAAAAAAAGAAAGAAAGAAAAAAAGGTAATGGATGCCTTCTTTACTTGGGCTCTGACCATTTTTTTCTCATCCACCCCATCTTTCTGCTAACTCCTTCCAACATTCCCCTTTATGAACATGTTCTGTATCAACATAATTTGATTAGAACTTCCTTTATTTCCTCACTCCCTTAAAAATGTTCCCTGGATAGACACAGCAATCACATTAGGAATATATCCAGTTGCCCAAAGCTTTCTGTTTCACCAAGAGCATACCTACCCATGTATCCACTACCAGAGATCACAATCTGCTGAGCTGGCGTGAGCACACACATTAAATAGCAATCACCAGATAGACTGATCCCTTTTTATGCTACTAGACTTACTACCAAGATACTTGAGCCAGGCTTGTTCACTAATCCACGACTTCCCCTCCTGTTGCCCACCTGCTATACAGTAAGGGAGTTTAATTTTCCTAGCTTAACTTAATAAGCCCATTTCAATATAAAGTCTGCCTACCTGACAAACAAAAGCCATCTGTCAAAGGGAAGAGCTGACTTTGCTGGCAGAGATTTCA
The DNA here is from genome assembly GCF_037038585.1 of Patagioenas fasciata. NCBI lineage: Eukaryota > Metazoa > Chordata > Aves > Columbiformes > Columbidae > Patagioenas > Patagioenas fasciata. The sequence continues at coordinate 12,568,904 of NC_092532.1, forward strand.
GTCCCACATGCTGGGCACTGCAGTGATCCCATTGCACTACCTGTGTCTATGGTAAAAGAAGGTAGGAAATGTGGATGAAAAAAATGAACCAGACTGGTAACTTCACTCCCGAGGAAGCTTCTCCAGCCTTTCAAAAGAGAATCCCATCCGAGAGCACTTCTGTACTTCGGATTCATGATCACAATAAGGAGATGTCATAGCTAGGTGGGAATTGGAGACAGCTAAAAAGGAACTCCTTGAGGGGCTGTGAGAAGTGAGAAAGCCATAGCAATAGAAGATACACTTAAGATCCTGTTGCTTTTGCAAATTCTGTAGCAAATCACTAGAGTATTACAGCTGAAACCCCAAGTTTCAGATCGCATTTTTAATTTCCTCCCCCAAAATTGCTACACAGGGGGCTCTTCGATAGACTGAAATCCTATGTGACATGTAAGGCTTGTGGCTTCTGAAACTACTGTGGATCTCTTTTAGTATTATAGTGATACTATCACTGGAAGTGTTTCCAAAGGAGCAATTATAAGTCATCTTAGAATTCTATATAGTGCTTAAAATGACATCGATTTAAAAGTCAAAGAGAAACCCAATGACCATCCAGGTCCAAACTACTACATAACAGATGTCAAATATTTTTCCTCAGTAAATCTCCTTCTAGTTTGATGACTTGAGCTGTGTGTCAAGGATGTGAAGATGTTTTTTTCTCATTGAAATAGCCTACTTAGGGACTTAATTTCAGCAAGGGATGTAAAAGTATCAGATCAGAGTCCTGAAACATGGAGGAAAGCCAGTGTCACAGAGTAGTGAAACCCCCAGCAACTGCTAAAATATTAACAATCTTATTCCCATTCCCTGGAAGATGAGACTTACCTACCTCAGCCCAGAGGCTTTCCACGGTGTAATGGCCCACAATAACTCAAAAGTAACACACATGAGAATTTCATCGTGTAGCTTATTTTAACAAAGTTGCTGATACAACTACACCAACAGAGGAAGTAACAAACAGAACCCATAGTAAATTATAATTACTATTTCTTCTTACATAGCATACATGAACAGGTGCAGCCCAAAAAACTACCTTTTACCCAGCCTGCAAACCAGAAAACAGAAATTGAGGGTCTGGTAGAAGAATCTGCTTGGAAGAGAGACAGTAAGACACAAATGGGATAATCCTTGCTGAAATACCAAGCTGGCCAGTTAGTTTTCAACATAGTAACAGGGTTGTTGGTTCTTTTTTTTTTTTTATTCAGAAAAGGCAGTTTTACCAACAACAAAGCATTTGAAAGGCATATATTTCTGTTTAAACCTGATTTTAGTGATGCCAAAAGAAATTAATGATGTTTTGACTTGAATAATATTGAATTATATAATGCCAAAGTATTTAATATTTAAAAACAAAATACAGAATTTCAGTAATGAGAAAATACAACATTTAGGTGATTCCAGAGAATTTTTGTTTGTTCTGGCATATAAATTCCATAGTAATTTTCATTGGGAAAAATTCAAAACACAGTTTTCTTGAAGCGTTTTCCTTTCCCTGAGAAAATCAGTTCCGCTTCCCAGCCAGGGTTAATCCAATCCACTTAATTGAAATTTTGTTTCACCCTGTCTCAGAAATCCCAACCCAGATGCTCTAAACTTGACTGTCTCCTAGGGGTGTCATCACTAATTGTAACCCTGAGAAGAATTACCTCTGTTAATTCAATAAGCACGGGAAGGTTCCTCAGCTTGTAGCATCATGGCCAGCAAAACAAACATTGGTTATAAGTCTCACAGATACTTCCTAAACATACACACCTTTACCTGAATTACTTTTCACACTGATTACACACAATTCTTAGACATATTTACCTCTAATTTCCAAAAGCAGCCACTGCGTTCCTCTAAAGCTATTGTGACATTTGTAATCCACTTAATAAAATACACTCACAAGACGCTAATCTGAGATGATAAAGTATATTTACTAAGGTTTTTGTTGTAAGTGGTAGTGTGGTGGGATTTGTTTGTTGTTTTGTTTGTTTTAATTTGTTTGTAAAGGAGGCATGCTGATAAATTCTCTCATCATTTAAACATATTTATATGACTATAACTGATTGCTCAAAAAATTGATTGCTAGGGTTTTCAACACCAGCTACCTTGGTTTCTACTCAATGCCTGCCTTTAATAGGCAATGCTTGCACGTTAAACTACAGAGGTGTAGTTTAAATATACAGGGCTGTATCTGCCCAGGGAGAGAGATGTTCCACTGATAGAGCTAAACCGGCACAACTTTTGCTGTATCGGCAAAGCATTAAATGAAAGCAGAATTACACCAAGAACAAACGTTTGTGAAAAAGTCCACTTATCACTCTTAAGGTGGGTGTTCGAACAATAGCACTCAAAGTTAATACAAGGCAACAATAGCAAGCGGCAGCAAACATCACCCGGCCGTCACCGCGGTAACACGGGGAAGAGTAGAATCAAATGAAAAACCGCACAACACACCTGCAATCACACACATCTCACAAAGGCAAGAGAATGACTCCAACCCTCCTGCCACCGCAGTAATGGAAACTGTAGGCTCAGCTCCTTCCTACAAGAGTTCACCTGAGCTCTTAACAGAAATACATGCATCACATCTGCGGCCCTGGGTATCTTCTTTGACACCATTTCACTAATTTGACACAAACGATGACACCTAGGTATCACATCTGAAAATCAGCATGATTTTCCTCGGTCCTTAATTGTCATGCAGTATATAATGCACCTTACTCTGCTTTTCCTGGCAAGAAACAACAATATGAGCTATGAAATCTGTGGGCTTCTGCCAAATTCACAAATACTGGCAGTAAAGCCTATGGAAGGGGCAGACAGGGCTAGGAAAATGAGGAGTAATTTAATGCAAATATTCTGTAGTGCTCCCCAGGCTCCACAATTAGGGATGTCAAAAAACTTAAGTACTCCTTCTGGTTAATATTATGGAGAACTGATTACTACTCACTGTACATAAGGTTTTCTAAAATGATCGTATTTTTCATAAGTAAGTCTCTCATTATTTTGTTCACTAAAGTGTATTTCACATTGTGCTCAATAATTTCCCCCCCCAAAGTGAAGGCTAGTTGTTAAGTCCTGATTTTAACCATGGTTTCCTTTTGCTTATTTTTACTCCCTGGTGTAGTAGATAATAGCATATGTTGGTGGGTTGTTTTTTTTTGGTTTTTTGGTTTGTTTTTTTTTTTTTAAATAGAGAGGGGGAAAAAAAAATACATTTGCTAATGCAGGTAGGCATAACTTACACTGATGGCTAGGATTGTTTCAAACATGTACCATCTAATTTTCTCAGAGAAATGTTTAAAAAGCCCATTTAGAGATTGCTTTTGAAGGTGAAAGTGCTCGTGTGTACAAGGTGAGTAGAAGCTATATTTATGTATTTGCCCATATTTCCAAATGCTGAAGAGTATGTTTGTACAGGTCACTTTGTGAGGTGTATCCAGCTCAATGAATCAGTCGCATTTATGGAACAGAAATAATCCTGATTAATTACTGAAAATTTCTGGATTAACAGCTGTGCTCTCATGCACAGCTGAATAGTTCATTAACGAATTCAACCTAACTGCAATATGTCTAGAGAAGAATAAAATATATTGAGGAAGAACTGCAATGAGATAAGCGTAGTCAGCAGTCACTGTGGAGAGTCTCTGGCTGTGTGCTGTGAACAAGCCAGGGCTTGATGCGGCTGTGCTACACGGAAGGATTTCCCTGAGTCACCAGAGACAAAAGGAAAGTAAACACAAGCCGGTCTGCCCTCAACCCAGGCTGCAGGAGGGGCGTTGCCGCTGCGCATGAACAGTCTGTGAACAGTGCCCTGCAGCCAATCACCATAGTGGGGGGGGATGAGTGACTGTGAGTGTAACCAATTGTAGCCTGCACTTGCCGCATGGCCTTTTGGTATAGAGTATATAAGGCTTGGAAAAACGTGGTCTCGGGGACATTGATATTCAGTGTTGTTTAAGAGTTCATTAAAGAGTACGGATGGTAAATTCACATTGAATTAGACTCCTTACTCTCGCCCGGCCCGCCCGTTCGATCAAAGAGCTTATGCCGGCGTCTGGATTCGTCGAATTTGCTACCGCCACATTTGGTAGCAGAGGATGGTTCGTTAGCAGAGCATAACGCTTCGGATCTACATATGGTAGCAGATGGATGGATCGTTAGCAAAGCATAATCGCTCCGGATCGAAATTACTGCGGTGAGCAGCGTTCATAAAAACGGAGCCAAGCCGGGGTGTGGGATAGTGTGCTTAGTCCGGTATCAAAAGACGGGCACCAGTCGAGCTGGCCACTCGCATCCTACGTTAAGACCGCGCTGATAAGATAATGGATATTGAAACAGCCGCGGCACTGCTGACGACTATTCTCTCTAAGAGAGGTATTGAATCGTCACAGGAAAAGCTAATCACATTGATTTTTTTAGCTCAGAAGTGGGGACACTTTGGGGAAGTTCCACTTTTGTTTTCCCCAACGGAATGGAGATCAGTGGGGGACACTATGTGGGACAAAACTATCAGAGGGGAAGAAGAGAAAGAAATTAAAGCTGTGAGAGAATTGTGGAAAACCGTATTAGAATCATTAGAAGTTATGAAATCGGAACAACGTGCCGCCTTAAGAGCCGCGGAGGCGCTTGTCCAAGAACAAACCTGGACTGATAAAACTTGTCCAAAAGAAAAGAGGGGCCTGTGGGCTACTCTGTGGGGTCTGCCTGCCGTTCGGGGTGGTCGCGGGGTCCCGGCTCAGCCAGTACTTTCACAATCCGATCTGCAACGCGGATTAGAAACTGCGCGGCTCGTAAACAAAGAACCGGAAGTTTCCCCCTCCGAGTCTCTGGGGCAATGTCCCAAGAAGGCGGAAGTGCAACTAGTCGACTGTCCGGATGTGGGAGGCCCTGAGTGCCGCCCTCCTCCTACCGCTCCGCCTCTGCCCTGCCCCGAGCCGGACGCCCCCCCTACCTCCGAGAAAAGCGTGGAGGCCGCGGCGCAGCCGCCGGGGCCGGGGCCGCCTCAAACTTTGCCTCCGCCAGCACCCGCGGAAGTTTTTTGTGAGCCTCCTCCTACATCATTGGGCTCACCCCAAGCAGTAGAGCAGTTGCTGCAAGTCATTACCAACAAGCTTGAACAACTTAAGAGTGTCAAATGTAGAGAAAAATAAGGAACAAATTGAGTTTCAAAAACCAGCTTGCCCTTCACAAACAATGCAATCAAAGGTGCCTATAGATTCTACTGACCAGCCACAGCCCCGACGTAGCAGATGGTCAGGGGTCATCAAAGATGCCATTCTAGAAGGTGATTGGTCTCCAGCAAAATTAGCCCTACCGGTAATTCAAAATATGAACACTCAGACAGCGGTATGGGAACCACACAATTGGAAAATTTTGCAGCAAGCAAAACAAACAACCACAAGCTATGGTATACGTTCAGCAGCTACCGGACACAAAGAACATCTCCGAACCTGTATCCCAATCAGCGACCAACTGTGAACCAGGCTTCTTTCACCTCAACAAGCCAAACACCGCAGGAAGCCTCGGAGTTGATGTGGAGACAGCAGTAGATATAACATTGACCAATACTGCAATTCATAGAATACCAACGAATGCTAAAGGACCTTTATTTCGACAAGATAGTCTCATTGGAGGCCTATTGATTGGCCGTTCTTCTGCTAGTATCAAAGGTCTTATAGTAATACCAGGTATAATTAATGCAGATTTCACAGGAGCTGTTCAAATCCTGGCCTACACTCTGCATCCGCCAATTTTTATTCCTTCTGGGAGTAGAATAGCTCAGGTAGTAGCACTGGAAAACTGCCTACCAATGCTTCCAGGAGTTCCTCCAGCATCCTCAACAGAAAGGCATGATAAAGGATTTGGATCGACAGGTCCTGCAGTTTGCTTCACCTCATCAATGACTCAGCGTCCCATGTTACGTGTGCAACTATTTCAGTCTGATTCTACTGTTGTTGTAGAGGTAAATGCAATGCTTGATACTGGAGCTGATGTCTCCATCATTAGTCAATTCAAATGGCCACGAAATTGGAAACTTCAAAAATCAATCTCTTCCACTGTAGCTGGAGTAGGAGGTCAAACTACTCCAAATATAAGTGTTGATCCCATTTCGATTAGTTTCCCTGAAGGTCAATGTGTTACCCTTAGGGTGTATGTAATGGAATTGCCAAGCAGCCTTGAGGCGCTTATTGGCCGTGACGTCTTGGGGCAACTTGGTGCCGTGTTAACTACTTCACCTTTTCCTTAGTGGTCACTGGAAAGCAGTTGCCCAACCCTCCATTGACCTGGTTAACAGATAGCCCAGTTTGGGTTGACCAGTGGCCATTAACAGAAGAGCGACTGCAAAAGGCACGTGAATTAGTAGAAGAGCAATTAGTTGCAGGCCACATCAAGCCTTCTACTAGTCCATGGAATACCCCAATTTTTGTAATACCAAAAAAGAGTGGAAAGTGGCGATTATTACATGACTTGCGAAAGGTAAATGATCAAATGCAAGCCATGGGTGCTTTACAGCCTGGATTACCATCACCTGTAATGTTACCAGAAAATTGGCATATTCTAATTATAGATTTAAAGGATTGTTTCTTTACCATTCCTTTACATGAGCAAGATACACAGCGTTTTGCATTTACACTGCCCTCAGTAAACAAAGCGGAACCAGCTAAAAGGTATGAGTGGGTAGTGCTACCGCAAGGTATGAAAAATTCTCCTACACTGTGCCAAATGTATGTTGCATGGGCACTTCAACCTATTCGTGCATCATGGAAACAAACAATTATTTATCATTATATGGATGATATTCTGTTCTGTCAACAAGCTGAGTTCACAGAAAGTTCCATAGTCCAAATTACGATCAAACTCAAAGAAAAGGGGTTGGTTATAGCTCCAGAGAAAGTTCAAAAGTCTGCACCTTGGAAATACCTTGGTTGGTCCATTTGTGATGCACAGATTCGTCCACAAAAAATTGAATTACATACTGATTTACAAACATTAAATGATGTCCAAAAATTGTTAGGGGACATACAATGGATTAGAAATTGCGTAGGCATTGCTAACAATGATATAGCACCTCTTACTTCACTTCTAAAAGGAGGTGATCCAGCTAAGAAAATAAGCTTAGAGTCCGTGCATCTCAAATGTCTTTCTGATATTATACAAAAAGTACAGACAAATTGGTCTAGCCGAAGACTTTCTGATCGACCAATTTCCCTCCTTATTAGCAATCTAGAACATCCGTGTGCAATCATCTGCCAGTGGCAAAACAAAAACGGGGAATTCCCCATAGATGTTGCTACAGATTCTTCCTTTTGTGCCACTGTCAGATTGAAAACAGAAAATGATTTGCGATTATTAGAGTGGATTTTTCTCAGTGTCCAACCAAAATTCAGTATTCAAACGAGACCAGAAGCAATTGGAGAATTGATTCGAAAAGGAAGATCTCGAATATTAGAAATTAGCAGTCAGGAACCAGATGACATCAGTATTCCGATAAATGGAGCCGATTTAGAATGGTGGCTGAGACATTCGATGCCTATACAGAATGCATTATTAGGATTTATAGGCAAGGTACATTCACGACAACCAAAAGGTAAACTATGGCAATTCCTTAGAACAAATCAGTGGTTAGAGAGAAGCAAAGTAAAAGCAAAACCTGTTGAAGGCCTTACAGTATATACAGATGCAGGAAAACGAAGACACCAGGCAGCATGTGTCTGGCAAGAGAATAGTCAATGGAAACAGCATTTAATTGAAGGTTCAAAAGAGGATTCATTGCAGACTTTAGAGCTCACGGCAGTAATATGGGCCTTAAATAATTGGCTGAAATCTGCTTTAAATGTTGTCACAGATTCTTTGTATGTAGCAGGTGTAATACCCAGAATGGAAAATGCCCTGTTAAGACAATCGAATAATCCTCGATTAGGAAAATTGTTTGTACAATTGAGAGCTATTTTAAATCAAAGAAAAGAACCCTGCTGTGTGATTCACATCCGCAGTCATCAATGGAATCTTGGTCTAGGTGAAGGAAATCAAATTGCAGATAGTTTAGTAAGTTCAGTACAGCACATGCCTCCAACAGATAAATTCCAACAAGCGAGACAAAGTCATGAGAGCTTTCATCAAAATGCCAGAGGTCTCCAAAGACAATTCGATTTAACTTTAAATGAAGCAAGAAGTATTGTACAGGCATGTCCTCAGTGTGGAAGCCAGATGTTAGGTATAGGAATCGGTGTCAATCCTCGAGGTTTAAAAGCCTTAGAAGTATGGCAAATGGATGTGACACATGTGCCAGAATTTGGAAGACTTAAATATGTGCATGTCACAATTGATACTTTTTCAAAAATGATATGGGCTACTGCTTTACCAGGGGAAAAAGCACTACATGTATGTAAACATCTTACAGCTTGTTTTGCTGTAATGGGTGTCCCAGAAAAGATTAAGACAGACAATGGCCCTGCCTATGTTAGCCAGAAAGTTAGAACTTTTCTAATGAAATGGGGAGTGAAACACGTTACAGGTATACCTCATTCCCCAACGGGCCAAGGAATCATCGAGAGAGCACATCAAATGATTAAAGGGTATTTGAGCAAACAGAAGCAGGAAGAGTTAGATTGTCAACAGCGTTTAGCAAAGGTGTTGTTTACCTTGAATTATTTATGTCTAACTGGAGATCATGAGGAGCCTCCTGTGATCATTCATCATTATCAGATCAGACTAGGAAGGAAAAACACTTTACCGGAATTCATGGTGAGATATCGTGATCCCACCACTGGATTGTGGAAAGGACCAGTACCTGTTATTTTTAATGGTAGAGGGTATATGTGTCTCTCCACAGATCAAGGTCCATTATGGGTTCCAAGCCGAGCAGTAAAGCCGGAGTTGAAACAAACTCAACCAAGTCAACTCCCTGCAGCAGAACCTTCGGAGGTCACAGAGTGAGGTGTAACCTTTGCATTGATTTAGCTGTGACATGTATGCGTACTATAGTTATATAAGTAGATCTTTAAACACCACTAGCTCTTGAGTAAGTTTATCAACACCCAGCACATCGTTTGTTATAAGTTGAGTATCTTTAAACCAAAGTTCTTGGAATTTGTTTAATCAATCCATTGCGATATTTAAACGGCAATGGAATACCTCAGGTTTATTGCAAAGTGCACTGTTTATGTTGATTGTTATTGTTATTTATATGTTATGTATAAGTTGTTTTTTATCACATATCAAAGAAGGATTAGTACACACAGCTAATCAATCCTGGCTTGTCCAAAAAGAAAAAAAAAAGGAGGAATTGTGGAGAGTCTCTGGCTGTGTGCTGTGAACAAGCCAGGGCTTGATGCGGCTGTGCTACACGGAAGGATTTCCCTGAGTCACCAGAGACAAAAGGAAAGTAAACACAAGCCGGTCTGCCCTCAACCCAGGCTGCAGGAGGGGCGTTGCCGCTGCGCATGAACAGTCTGTGAACAGTGCCCTGCAGCCAATCACCATAGTGGGGGGGGATGAGTGACTGTGAGTGTAACCAATTGTAGCCTGCACTTGCCGCATGGCCTTTTGGTATAGAGTATATAAGGCTTGGAAAAACGTGGTCTCGGGGACATTGATATTCAGTGTTGTTTAAGAGTTCATTAAAGAGTACGGATGGTAAATTCACATTGAATTAGACTCCTTACTCTCGCCCGGCCCGCCCGTTCGATCAAAGAGCTTATGCCGGCGTCTGGATTCGTCGAATTTGCTACCGCCACAAGTCACCTGTTATAACAAATGAAGCAGACATTTGCTTGCCTCTTCTTTTTCGTTCAAGGAGAGGCTGAAGAGAGAGTTTGTTTCCCGAACCAATATATGAAAAAACTGCTAGTGAAAAACTCCTCATATCTTTGATTTATAAGCATCCTATTCCTAATGTGTAAAGATTTAAGCAGTGGCATCCAAGGGCTAATTCTCCACAGAAATATTAATCTATCTTCAAAAACAAAGATGTTCATGGAAATAAAGCCTGAATTTCTTCAGAAGAGTCTTTGGTTTGGTGTAATTTTGATATTCAAGCTGTGTTGAATGTTTGGTAGAAGCTGTGTTCCTGAAACTGTGCAGATAAACCACTGTGGTAAAACTCTGAAGAGACCCAGTATGAAATAGTGTGGATGCTTCCCATAAAGTACCACTGTTTTTCAGTACTTAATTTTGTATGTGCTGAATCTCAGTATTTAACTAGTGTCAAGCATCATCTTTGATGTGCCATTATCCATCAGCTGTCCACAAATTCATATGCAAGAATGCAATTCACCCGTCGTTAATCTTCTGATCAACAGAGAAAGAAATGTTTCTTTAATATGACAAAATCTTCACTGACTATTAAAAATAGCCAGGAGAACTAGGTCAGATACAGACATCCAGGGTCAAAGTCTAAAATGAGTTATATGTAATGAAGCCCCCAAATACGGGTTATTTATGAGAATCTGGTTTTCTTTCTACATACAAATATTTGTAGTCTAATCCAACTGCTCCTGTAGTTGATAAAAAGGCACTTTATTTTACTGTAGGGAAATCCAATTCCTCAGTTCCTATTACAGCCACAAAACTATCTTCAACAGCTTTTTTAGAGGTATATTTTTTATCCTTATTTACTGAAAACAGTCATAATGAAACTCAACTGGTTTCTTAAACCCTTTATTTCTAACAACAACTTAGTCAAGATAAAGTCACTGCTGGAAAGCTGATAGAATGAAAGTGTTCATTAATCACTAGCTCATAAGTGCATAGGAGATGCAAGTCTGTATTTTGGTTGAGAAAGAGGTAATTTACAGTTACCCACATTCCTCAGAATTGATCCAAATTCTGTAAGAGATGCATAGCAAGCCAGTCTATAATCAAATGTTCTGTGATAAGGTAATTTTTTTTTTAAGTTAATCCACAGGCAATGGGAGGTTTGCTTATTACCCAAAGTCTCAAACTGAATGTGAAATTAAGGATATGTTATTCACCACATAAAGACAGTCTCGGCTATTGGAATTCGAAGTATAATTAATTAGGCACTTAGTCCAAGTGATTTATCCTACCCCTGTCTCCACTGGTGTTGCAAATACCTGCTGCGGACATCAAGTGTGTTACTCTGCTTTACATACTAATCTGATTCTAGAGCTGTGCATTAAACACTGTTTTCAAGATTTACTAAAGTTCTTTAGGATTTCAGAGTTCCTAGATCTGCAGCCGAAGAAAACTAACATCTACAGATATACCCAAACTGAAGACTGTTACTATATATTGCAGAAAAGGAACCAGAGAATAAACACAAGCACCTAGAGTTCTGCACTTGCATTTTTCTCATGTTGTTTTCATCAGATGTTTTTCAACATGCAGTCAAACAGACAGGGCTGGCAAAATATACAAGCACTTCTTGATGCATTTTGCTGATAAGGTTTGGTGTAAGAACACAATTGAACTCTTTGGCCAACAGCTTCAGCCCAAGCAGGACTAGCAGAGGGACTGGCTACTTATCTATCCATGATCTTGACTATATTATTGCTATGTTGTTTCCGTGTAAGAGTTGCAAAAGTAGATCATTTTGTAGCTCAAGCAAAGCGCCATTTACTGCAAGAGCTGGCTTAATTTTTTGTTCTGCACTGTTTTTAATCAAACGCAAAACATGACCATCATTTGTGGAAATCTTAGATTTTTATTAAGCAGCAGCAAACAACTTGAAAAAGGTTCCTATGTGGAGCAGCTTGTGTAGCTGAAAGTTCTTCTCTGCATCAGAAACCCAGGAAGAAATTGTGTTTCAATGAACACCCTCACTGCTGACATTGTCAGGATCCACAGAGCTGCCTACGTTCTGCCATTCCCAGTCATGTGCCTGTGGCTCTTGCCTGTGCCCCCAGAAGCTTTAAAAAAAGATAAGGAATCATTGATGAAGAGAGCCAGCAAGGTTTTCTTTATTCTTCATGCAGCACTTGGCTTCACCAAAGGTGTGGAACACACAGGGGTTATTTACTTGCACAAATGAATCTCAGTGAATTATATGATCTACTTCTCCAGAATCTCCTGAGGTCATACGAAATCACACAACTATATTGTGGGGGAAGCCCAAAATCAAATGCTCAGAGATTCTGTATCTTGCACATATCACCCAGCTGTCGAAGCTTAAGCTTGGCCTAACTAGGAGTTATTAAAATGGTTCAAAGCAAGGACTCAGAACAATACTAGTGGGTGCAAGGCTTGAGTAACACAAGTACTGGACTTCCTAACATACAGAAGTATACTTTCCCAATTCAAAAGGCTCTACAGAAGTCATTGATTTTATGGCTTCAAATGATCTGACTTTATATCTCTCTTCTATGCCAACAATAAGCTGTAGTTTCTTATGTTCAGTTGCTAGCCTGTTGTCATTCATCTGGTCAATAAAAGTAGAGAGATAAGAAAGGGTGTCATGAAATTTTGACAAGCATCTGGCAGTTAAATAAATGAAGCTGCAATGCAGAAGATACAACTAGAAATAATAAAACTAAAGATTAATAAAAATAATAAATGAAAATACATAGAAACTAGCCTTTTTCTATGACACCAGCTCTGAAGTAGAAGAACACCAAAAGGTAAAAGGGTATGTCTGAACAGACCTACTTCTCATATATATAAAAGTCTCAAATTGGGTCAGTTTTTACATCTGGACCATATAAAGTAATAAGGTTCCTTTGCATCTTTTTCACTAGGTCACAGCAATTAGAAAGCAAAGTCAGATCTTTACAGGAACTGATCAAAAGATAACATTGATTTCTGAACCAAACCAAGCAGTCAAAACACATGGTCTGTTTATCTACCAAAAACCATAACATCCAGATTTGTGTCCCAATAGAACCTGTCATAATGTAATCATTAATCAGTCTGACTTGGAATAACATTTGCAACAACTGATTACTGCTGTGTATAACCATTTATCATTTAAAATCTGAAAACGTTCCCCCTATCATTCAAGACAATGCAACTAATTCTGTCAGCGTGCTGGGGCTGGGCAGAAATGCCAGTGACTCATCTCAAAATGACAGAATCTTGCTTAAAGTAAATAGTGCATACTTTTAGTGTATTCAAAGGCTAAATGCCACTATTCCTCTTGAAACACTCACGACAGGCATCTGTACCCAGTTACACTGTGACCTGTGACTTCAAACATCATCGCTCCTGAATCATGTGCTGCAAGTAGAGAATTTTTCTGCTCTGACTGTCAGATCAAACTTCCCTATGTTGAAGTTCAAGACAAGAGAAACAACTTCATGCCACACAACAGCAGGAGCTATGGAAACAGCTGACATGCATGTAAAACAAAATTAGAATTGTACTTGGTGAGTATCATTTGAAATAATAATTGATGAGGCTTAGTAAAAGGTTGATTTAAGACAGATTTTTGTTTATTCCTTCACAACATATACAAACGAACTGTTGCTGTTCAGGTTCAGACATCACTGGGAGGTTTCCACTTAGGGATGTCCCATTTCACCTGGGAAAAGAGAGCCCTGATGAATCTGAAGTGAACATATGAACTGCGAGAAGGGGAAGAAAGCAGAAGGGGAGATGGGGAGGAACTGCAGCACTTTTTGCTGTAAGAATACCTATTCCAGACACAGGTAGATCCAGGGCAGGCACAGGTAAGAGCTCAGCACTAACCCAATGATGAATAGCATGCTCTGAGTCCCTGTGAGCATCTCTGCAAATTTATCTCATGACTGTCACACCAGCAGAGGCTGATCTCCCTCCGTGTGGTCCCTCTGGGCTGAGAGGGGTCAAAGCACAGCACAAGGTGCTAAAGAGGCAGAACACAAATTGTGAGTCCAAAGGGCTACACAAAGTTCAATCCCAGTGTAACAGAACAGTATTTATATACAGGTGCCCATTAGTTACGACTTCTTTCCTGTCACAAGCATCCTGCCTAGAAGAGATATAAATAAATAATGGGTGAAAGGTGTTAGAAGAAACAGAATTAATTTGTGTTTAGGAAAAAGCAGCTCTGCCCATCTATTCTTTCTGCTTCTCCAGAGCATCAGGAACAGGATATTTCTCTTGCATTATTGATTGCTGAACAGTTCATTAAAAAAAAGTTTCCAATAATTCTGTAACTCTGCATAACTCCACCTAATTGAAAACTGAACATTTCACTGTTAGCATCACTGAAGGACTGAGCCAAGCTCCTTTCATATAAACAAATTGTTTTATCTGCCTTAATGTACAGCCTGGCATGTAAGTGGCAACACAGAAGTGGTGTCAGAAGACACCATAACAAAGTGCTTACACGGCACTGCTCAGCAGCCACAGCACCTCTATTTGTCTCTAGAATTAGATGTTCTTTTCTCCAGACTTGTCTAACCACTTGATTTGTGTTCTGGCACTCAAACAGTAAATGAAAACCTTCCCCAATGAATTTAAATAATGCTGAAGTTGCAATAGAAGACAATGAAGCCACCATTCAACACTGATAGTGGAATCCATTCCTCATTACTGCAGGCTGGTTTCAAAGAATAATAAAATATTTTCATCAAAACATTTTCATTACTTTAAGTAATGTTCCATAGGGATCCAGAGTTACTTATGCATAATATATCCAGCTATTTATACTTTCGAACTCACTCTAACTCTGTTCTAAAATAAAGATATGTGAGAAGGTCTCTTGCCACAAAGAGCTTGCAGCATATCTCTAACTTTTGAGGAACAGAAGGAAGTTTTATGTGGAAGTTACATTGTTCATTTTTATCACAAATATATATGTGTATACATATATATATAAATATATATATATATATATAGAGAGAGAGAGAGAAAGAGAGAGAGAGGATCATGTGGTAGCTCCTTTCAGAGCTTTTGGACCCCAGCTCCAAAATACCTATTATCCATACCACAGCAACAAAAATTGGTGAAGATCCTTATCATCAGTCTCTACAAGGATCCCATGAGAAAACCCTCAATACAGCTGGCTATGGGCAATTAACTTGTAAAACCCTCCAAGGAGGTGCTTTCATTGCTCAGCATCACATTTAGCATGATAGGGTCTCAAGGAAAAGATTAACCACAGTGTAATTAAATAATTATTTCAAAAGCTCAAGTGCCTTCATTCCTCTTACTTCAGAAAAAGGCCACCATCCACCAAAACAAATCCACAGTAAAAGAAGGAAAGCAAAATACTATCACAAATGTGAAGCAGCACAGGGCTATTAAGAAAATGGATTAAAACTGAATTTTTTTGTAGATCAGCAGGTAGAATTGGAATCATAAGAGCATCTTCACTGAGTAAATTCCCACTGGGTGGGCAGCATGGCAAGCCGAAGAGCTGCCTATAAAGCCACATGCATTAAGCTGAGACTTGATGGAAGTTTATTTATTGGCTGGTCCCATATTGCTATATTGCTTTCTCAAATCCCTGCTGCTAAATTCCTTAACCAAAAGTTTAAAATCCATTATTTTTTTTCCCTGTTACTATCTTCCCATTCAACTGATTATCTAGTTACAAGGAAGATTCTTACATGGCAGAGAAAGGCAGAAGGAAAAGGTGGGTCTGTAAATGAAAGACAATACAGTTTTCAGTCCAAGGCGTGCACCACACCTTTCTAGTTTGAAATGCAAGATCTAGATGACTCTTCCCCCAAATAAAAATTATATCATGTATTTCCAAGCTACAAAGGCACATAACTGGAGTACCAATCTGTGCAGTCTTGTGGTCACACTTTGACCAGCAGGACTCTTCTTACACAGAATAAATGTGATTTGCAGGACAAAATCTGTCCTTTTTCTTATTTACCTGGCCCATACATGGGGGAAAAAAAGTGCAAGTGACAAGGTTTTTTCTGTCTCCCATCCTAGAGACTTCTTTTAGAAGCTAGTCCTCTCCAGTTGCTATGAAAAAGAAAATTAAAGTCTTTCTGTAGATTCTTAATTAACATTAAATTGATCCCTCTACAGCTGCAAGTATTGATTCAATAAGATTGAAGGCACATGTACTGATAAAGAAGCTTAGTCCATTCCTATTAGGATGTAAACTCCCTACCAACCATGTGCACACACAATGTGTTTAAGTGTGGTCTCCAAGATTAACTTTGAAAAATTACATATTAGTAGCTGTACTGCAAAACTGATTAAAGAAATCAAAGCAATACACACAATACATAAATACAAGAGGATCCTAATATTCAGTATGGAACATACACATGTTGCATGTCAATAATTAGCAGTAGTAAAAAATGAGATTCAGCTGTATAAAAGTCTAATTACATTCTTAATCAAATTAAGAGATATTAAAAAATTACTGGAATAACTTTGAAGTTATAACAGGAATAAGAAATGGCAGAAGCCCTTTGGTATCACTCTGGTAATTTAACACAAAAAAAAAATGCTTGTAGTTAGTCAAGAAAGAATCTTCCTTCAAAGGCCACACTGACAACAAGCAAAAATACAGCCTGTACATCTCTTCACACAGATCCTCATCAAGAGTTAAATTCCGCTCACAAACTTTTCCCAAGCAACTGAATTGTGGGTGCAAAGGTGAAATTAGATGCAGAATTTGTTCCCGCAGTGTAGCCATTTGCTCAATTACCAGCTTGCAGTCACCCCCCATGCCACCATCAGACACCAGTTCTCCTTTGTTTTAAGAGAACAAGCATCCAAGGAGACATCATGCTCCTGGCCCTCAAGAGTTTAAAGTCCTGTCCCTTCTCTCTTTTGTCCTTCAGAAGAATGACAGGGCCACAACTAAGGGCTGTTCCCCCTCCACACATCTCCTTTGCAAGTCTACAAGAGATCAGAAGGCTTAAATAATTTCATAGGAAGAAAAAAAGTAAACAGAGAACTGCAATGTAAAACCAGGACAGAGCTCTTATTGCACCTGCCGCTTCTCTATGGATCCATATTGGTCACCAACTCTGCCAGTGCTTAAACACCTGTGACAGCTCAGATATTGCCCAAGCTATTTTCCAAGCTGGTTCAGTCTGAAGAGCATTTTAAATCATCCTTTCATATCGCATTTCATCACTCAATGGCACCAGTAAAAAGAAACCATCTGTCTGTATCTTCTTTGCATAACCTCATTTGCATCCCATTAATTATTATATAGGTATTTATATTTAAGTATTTCCAATCATTCTAGCTAGCAACACTCCAATTTGTAGACTGTGAGATAATTTCCAACAAAAGTGAATCTGAGGTCACTTCAGAAGTCAGCTACATCAGGGAAAAAAATCCCATGCTTATTGTGAAGTGACAGGTCACCTGAATTCTAACAAGATTATCCCAACAGCCAGTTACATTTTTGTCTGAATAAGAGAACTGAATTATTCAAGTGAACAATACTAATGAAAAAATATTACTGAGAATGAAACAGGTTCTTTTTAATCATGTTTCTACTTTTGGTAATGCCACACATTAAGATGCAATTAAAGTAGCTGGAATGTTGTTGGGGTATTTTTTTTTTTTGCAATGACACAGTTTACTTCAGAAGCAAATCCAATACGCCATGTAAAATTATATCTGAAATTGTGTTTGTAACAGTTACTTAAAACTACAGAAACATAATAGTTTCACTAATATCCAGAAATATCATTTGTTTGACATCTAGAGGGAACCTTTATTCTCTGCACTCGCACACAGAGATGGATGTTGGCCTCTGATTAATTCTGAGCATCAGGTTCTCACCCATGCTTGTTAAATCTGCTGCTTCAGACACTAGAAAGCAACTCCCCAATAAAGCTGTGCTATCCCTTTCACAATGATAGTTCCATTGATTTAACAAGAAATACAAAGCAAATTTCTTGCCTGGGCCATATATACCTATAATACACAGTAGAAAGGTGTTGTGATGTGTCCCATGGTTCCAGTCTGCTCAGTGCCCTCAACAGGTCTCCTGGAGCGCAGAGCAGCTCCCATCCTGTGCCCAAACATCCTTAGGGAGGAATCCCCAGAGCAGAGGGAAGCAGGGAGCAGGACAAAGCCAGGCTCATGGAGCTCAGCTGCAGGGCAGCACATACCACAGGACAGAGGCTCAACCATGACCCATTAACTTTGTTGCATGTTTCAGACATTTATTTGGTACTCGCAGACTTTCATCTGCAATAATCAGGCAGTTATCTCCTTTGACTATTAAATGGGCCACTTGCAGGTTAGTTTTCAAATATTGCTGCATTTGGTCCAACAAATTAAGCCTTGCCATCTGACTTCACTTCTCTCAAGTTCTCCCACCCACCACAATTCTAAAAATACAACAGAAATCACCAGTGTACTGGAACTATTGCCTATGGCTAAACAGTGAATTTAATTCCTTTTAATTTTCCATCTCTGCATTCCTTACCTTACAGTTACACTGAAAGCTCCTTTTAGGAAGATCATCCCATACCATTTGAGCACTATGGTTTTAATCCATTCAATAACACAGCCCATGACATGTGGCAGGTGGCAACAGCTTCTACTGCACCACTGCTTACTCTCAAGAACAAGGAAAACATCTCACCAGAACACAACTGAGACTTGCAGGTGATGCAGTCAGTGATTCCATGATCAGAGTTTCAATCAACCTCAAACATTTTTCCACCATTACTCACTAAAGTTTATTTTTTTTCCTAATCACTTTCATAGACCAAATAATCCTTTCATGTTTCCTACAATTGTACTCACTTTGGAGAAAATTGCTGGATTCTGATGATCATCCATTATCATTTTTAACAAAAATATTAGCCAGAGATGACCAAGTGGAAAATAGCTAATGTTTTGACACCATAAGAACCAGCTCAGGGACATGCATCCAGACAGCTCACAGAATTATCAGTCACTGCATGGAACTAGAGACATGGCAGAGCATGGACCAGCCCACAGCTACTCAAGAACCACTAACATTTAACATGGAAAGGTTACAAAAAGGACAGTGTGTGAAGCAGTGTATTAGTAGTAGCCAACAGCAAACATATTGCCAGAGATGTGATAATTTTATGAGCCATTGTTCTACAACTAGCTTTTTAAAAATGACTTCTACTGTGAGAATTGCTCAGCTCAATGAAATTATCAAGAAGTTCTAGTGTAAGAAATAGAGTCATATTACTTTTTAGATCATGCCTAAATTGCTGTAAAGTGAATAACTCACTAAGGAAGAAAGAACAGTAGCTGTTCTTAGAGCACCTGTCAGTTGAAACACCATCTGTGTTAGAGTGATAAACCATTAAGGAGTGAGAACATCTCTGCTGTTTAACCTCACAGATTAACTGAGAATGTATGTTGTGGATGTACCAGTGTTGTATGAGTCAGACTGGTTGCTTTATCAGCAACACAACATCCTCATATTAGTCATTTGTAATCATGGAAGGGGTAGAGCCAGGTGAACTGTTTCACTAGGGTCCAGACCACTGCCTGCACTACCATGTTTTCAGCAAACCTGGAAGAGATTAACTGAGCGGATGAAATAAGCAGGAACACGTTGTTCAGCAACCTTCAGAGACGGGAGAGTTTTACAAGTCAGGACATGGCATCACGGTGGGAGAGTCAGGAGTGAGAACTGCACAGTCCCAGCCCCAAGCTCCAGAGTTGAAATCACCTTTGGGCATTACAAAGTATCATTTGGAGTCTATTAAATAACCTTTTATAATCACATTAACACTGATACACAGTTTTAGCCTTCATAGTTAGCCCGACTACTTAAAAATGGCATGCATTAAGGAATCATATTTTAGGTGAAACAAGGTTGAATCTAGTGCCAAAAAGGAGAAAGCACAATTTCCCTCTTATGAACAGTGGATAACACTTAGAGGAAATCCATTTAACTCTGAGTTCTCAAAATCTTGCTCCAGTAACTGTAGCTGGGATAGGAAGTATCCTGTACTTGGGGCTGATGGGTTCAAAATCAGCCTTCTGATGAGTAAACTAATCTCTTCAGATACTGGATTTTTAAATTCATGTTCATTCCACTGTTTGGACTTTAAGGTAATCAGAGTTCAGTTGCCAGACTTTCTCAGGAGGACTTTTTCAACAAAAGCTATTTGCTGTCCTGCCTTCGTTTACACTAGTGACCCTGGCTTTGTCTAAAGTACTTATTATAAAAATGTCAGAATAATATATAAAGTGGTCTTTGGGTAACGGAGTTAAATGCTTGGAAAAGAAGGATGATGTGTACAGCTGGAGTGCTAGAGAAAGGAATTTGAAAGGAGAGTTGACAGCCAGTGTCTCTATAGTTACTTACATAGCCTAAGGCAAAGATATCCCAACTTCCCACCCCTCTGTCTCCCACATAGTTTTCTTTTTTCATTTAAACGTGAATCTACTATTCAAGTCAGTCAGAACTATTTGGATTAAAAATGCTTTGAAGTAGCAACTCTGTTCAACTGTGTCCAGACACAGAAGAATTAAGACTGACATCTGAAGTAAAGCTGAAGGAGAATTTCTCCAAATGCAAATCAATTACAATAATTGCGCAAAGAAATATGTCTTTAGTCAGCTTTATTTCCTTTTCCTGAATGTTAGGATGACCTATATGTAAATGTGTCTGGCAACGTGGGTACCGTATCCTTGAGGGACATTTTTCCTGTCCCAGATCTTCGAGACCACATTTAACACTCCAGAAGAGCTCAAAGCCACGCACTACTGCCTACAAACTGCAAGGCATTCTCTCTTCATTAGCGATGTGATCCTCTCCAGATACTCAGAGGAGACTACATTAGTGCATGGAGCCATGATCATTTTAGCTAATTAATTTTAGCTGCGATGCTCAAGCTGACAATTTCCAAAGTTGTGCATCTCTGAGTCAAGATGTGCTTCCCCAGCAGAGATTCATTTTTTCTATTGGCTTGCCCCAAATTTCCATTAGTTTGCTCCCTGCCCCCACTAGCACCAATAAGAGTCTTAAAGCATTAAGGTATCATGTCACCCATCCCTAGACCCACAGTTATCATCTTATGGTTAATCCCTTGCAATACAGCTACTCCCATCTCCTTAGCAAACCTATTAACAGCATGCCTGCAGCCATTCTGCATCAACAAGGATGCTGTTCAGCTCAAGATCAGTCTGCTTATATGGGATGGTTTAAAGCCTCATTCATTATTTTGTGTTTTACTTATCCATGTGTAACACTTCAATCACCAAATTGAGTTTTGATGGAAGAGAGAGTTGTATATGTTGCTGTTCTATGTATTTTCCCCCTTGTCCCTGTAAGGGAACTAGGGATTAAAATAGTAATTTGAAGCATTAAAACTGAATATCAATTTCATATCCAGATAGAAAACAAAAACAAATAACAACCCACCACACTAAAAACAAACAAACAAACTGCTGAACTGTGGCTGGTTCACTATCAGTTGTGGCCAGTTCACTACCAGAAGGAATACACCTTCCAATACTACAAAGCTCAACCCAACTACTCTTTGTTGGAAGAACAAGCTAAGCAACAGCTTCTATAGCAAGTATTTTCTGACAGTGTTGTTTAGCTTGAGTTACATTTCTTACTACAAACACAAGTTCTGTAATGCTCCTTCTAGCAACCTTTTTGCCTTAGAGAATCTCTGGCTTTCCCAAGATTTCTTTGCATGCTGCTGCAGAAAGTCTCTCACCTCCCAAAGGCCCTTTCCCAACCATCTGATATTACTGACTTGGAACATTTGGGGATACATTTATTTTTTATCTTTAAGACTGACATAGAAAAATAGAAATGCTATGTTGACTTATGAAATGGTAGCCAAAATGATTACAACTATCTGTCCTGTCTCTGAAACATATATATATTTTTAAAGCATTAAAGATTTTTTCATTTAATATTGTGACTGTTGCAAAAGCCTCATTCCAGAGACTTGTTCAACTTTAGTTCTCATCTCAAGTTTAATGTAACTACTCAGATACTTTGAAGTAGAAATTCAACAAGAGACACAAGATGCTCACACCGAGAATACAGCCTTTCCCAAGTTAATAACAGAAACAAAGAAAATTACACACAACTATTATTCAGAATCAGTATGGAATGGGTTAAAAATGAATTCAGTAAATTACTCTCCTGTTTAATATATACCCCACCTTCACCATCAATATTTAAAATAAAATGGATTACTGCACGTGAATATAATAATTTACACTGTCCTGTAAAAGGAAAGTTCTGATCTATAATCATATCTCAGCCTGTCCAAAAAAGCCACAAGACAAGCCAGTAGCTTACAATTTTAAATTACATCCTCACTACCAGATAACTTCCTGATCATGACGAAAGACCCCAAACCTCAGGTTTAGTACTGCTTTATCCAGAAATCATCCTGTGATGCAAAACAGAGACAATTTTTACACTGCTGGGGCACATTTATATACTTTATTTGTGCATGGAATAACCAGGATTGTATCTGCAATTTGGGTAATTGTGCATGCACAACTGGTCAGCTGCATGCAGAATCACCCAATTTGCACATTGCCTTAATAGCCACCTGAATTATGATATTTTACAGTTCTGTGCATGCAAGTATGAGCAGAAAAAGACTCAATTGATAAACAAAACACTTTGCACTGGTTTTCAGTCCTCCTTAATCAGTCTGAGTACTTGAGGCCATTTCTGCTGACACTTGAAACAGTGGATGTATCCTGAATTTAATACTGAAGAAGCTTCTCCCAACCTTGCATAGTTAAGTGTTGGAAAACAAAACAGTGCAACGTGGCTAGAACTTTAAAGAAAGTCACTTGGCACAGCAGGCAGAGGTAGATTGTACCATATGACACTTGCAGTCACCCTGGATGCTGAATATCCACTGATAATGAAAATAAGTATGTTTATTCCTTTGTAGTTATGTGAAATTTTACACTCTAGTCACCAAGTAAAACAAGTACTAGGGGTCAAGATGATGTATTAAGCACCCAGGAACAACACAGAAGTGGAGTTACTCTTGTTTGCTAAAATTATCAGGTTTGAAGAATCTCAATTATGCTGAAGATTAAACCAGACCTGGATCTCTCACTTCAGCAAAGGAGCTTGCAATCCCAGAGAAAGACATGAATGATCTCAAACTTAGTACTTTGAGGCTATATCAGTCATATGCAGACTCAATGAGCTAAAGCACCCTTAAAGACTGCCTGTTAAAAGGCATTATATCAGGATTCATTTAATTTAGCAAAATTACCTCAAATATACACTGCACCTAGTACAAGAAATATATGTATACATTCAAGAAGGTTTCCTGCACAGATAAACAGAAACAGCCAAAAGGGATTAAAAATAGAAAGGGGGGGCATGGAAATGCATATGACCTGGTCTTCACAATGGAAATAAGCTATTTCATTGGCTAAACAACTCAGAAGTCAAGAAAATTACTATAGTTACTAATTATTCATTTTTCAGCTGTTAAGGAACAAGAAAGGAAAGAGTAAGTGAACTATTCATCAGTATTCTAAACCATAAACAAATATACTCCAGTGATAACTTCTTCCATCAATAGATGGAAACAGGAGCACAGATCTTCATGACCTGCTCAGACTGACAGAGGAATTCTGTATCAGATGTGATTTACTTCTTTTCTGTCACAAGTAACAAGTAACAGTCCAAATAAACTCAGGCTGTAAACACAATAACCTCAAAGCAGACTATTCCCTAAAACACAAATAGAAAAAATACAAACCAACAAACACCACAAGAACAACTCTTCAATCTGTGGCAAATGATCTGTCTTCACAGAACTAGTCTTATCTCTTACTTGGTTACATCTCTCTTAAATCACTCACATTTATGCTGCTTACCACCATAATTATAATAGCAAACCTGCACTCCCTTCTGCAGATGCTTTCCAGGAAAGGCAGATAATAGATGCTAATTGATAAGCCAGTGAGGTCAGATATATGAAGGCTGTAACTGCTAATTCACACCTAGTAATGCAAATTGTCAACACATTAAGGAAAGAAGGATGAAGCTTCGATTTCCTCATTACTATTGGATATAAACTACACTTCCCACTATCTTTCTACAGTCTATAAGCAATTAATAGGCACTGAAGGATTTAAGCAAGTGTAAAGATGTTACACAGTATATGAATTTTAAAATAATCATTTTATAGAGCCATATAGCCTAGTTCTCATGTGAAACATAATTCTATCTTTATTTCTTATGTATTATACACAGGTAGTTGAAGAACAAAGTTTCAGGCTCTGGCAGTCATCTGCCAAAAAATATGAGATACTCAGCCAAAGACACACTATTCAATTCTAAACAAAAAATGTTCCTTACTCAAAACTTCCCACAGGGAAGAAAAAATTAAACTGGGATTCCATACACTTGAAATCATCTACTCCAAACGGCAATTTCTTCCTGTCTCTTGCATTCCTCAGGTTTTGTTTAACCTTGTTTTAAATGCAAGTGTTTTCCTACTGAGTCACAATACATTAATGCATTTCACTAGTGTTACAACCACCAGCTGAACAAATAACCTTCACTGTTTGGTGAAGCTAAGGCCCAGCAGGGATACACCACATTTCGGCCCATGATAGGGTTGGGTGCACAACTCTGAAGGTCAAAGTTCCGCTGTCCAGCTTTTTGAATAAAAATACTGAAATCAGTCACAGTTCCTGGAAACTTAAATTCCTTGTGACATGGGCAAAAACCCATAGAAAAAACCCTCTATCACTTTCCAACTTTCAAGAATGAAAATTCTGCATTTACACACAGCATTTCCCTGGAGTTTTGGTCTTCAGCCACAAACTTTGGAGGACAGTAGGTTTCAATCTCCCTATTTTCAGGGATTGGAGATTCAAGAAATATTTCACATCCCACTGGAATATTACAGCCTGCATTCTCTCAACAAAAAATATTGCTGACATTTTAAGGTGAATTAATTTCTCCTTACATTCTTCTGTGGACCAAAGCATAGATATCTGCAGCACTTCACACTGTTTCTGTAAGTGCTCTTTGTTAATCAGAGTACAAGAGCAGGAATCGTCATACTATTGTTACCTCCCCTCCCCATCTTCCATATAATCTCATTTCTTCGTTTCATGAATGTCAGTTACTCCAAACATTCTTTGTTGGTCATGTAGAAGCAGTTAATTGGTCAACCATGAGCCTTCTAGTGTTATGCCCTCAACCAACCTTAATACTGAATCTTTGGAAATTTTGCACCAAAAAGCCAGCAGGAGCTCATCATCACCACCACCATCCTGAAGAAAAAAAAAGATAATACAGGAGAAAAAGAAAGTGCTTTATTACTAGCTGAGGTTTCATAACTTTTTGTCCCCTTTCTCCCAAGTGTTTAAATAGACTCATGTTGAGGTAGGTTATATCAAAAGCATGTATCTTAAGCAGTATTAAGAAGACAGCCCTATTAAAAATATCTCCAGTAGCATAACAAGGTAGGAAATATCTTCTAGAAAAAAAGCAGAACACAAAGTCACTGAAGCTAGGAGCACAGTGTTGATAGGAGCCAACTGAGAGTTTGGCTAAGGATTGTTTCTCTTCAAATATATAAATCGTTGTTCAAAATTATAGGCCACATTCTAGATATCCATGCAGATGAGCAAGGGAGCAAGGGTTCTTGATAAAACAGTCAAAGTGAGCTTGCTGAAAACACCACTTGCCATATTGCAGCCTATTACTATGGGAGTGAAGTACCCAGTACACAGGATTTCCATATTTTTATTTTCAAGCACATGTATAGATGGACAACAATCTACCATTTATGACTAAGAAGAATCCAACAGTACCAAATGGAATCCTTCATCAGTATTGGTGAGGGGCAAACAGGTGAGAAAAATAATACTCTAAGCAAAGCCAAAAGTATTTCAATTAGATAAATTACAGAAATACAGCTCCTGTAAATGCCAGGATGCTGCTATTCATCATCCCACTACTCTCTCCCATGCAGAGTCCCATGCAAAATCTTCAACCATTCCAAAGAACTGCAGTAGGAAACAAAAGGGACACCCAGTTGAGAAACAATGTTTAGATGGGGACAGACCTTTTATTTCCTCCAGTTTCAATACTTCAAGTGAGATATACCCCCAGTGCACACCACAAGTCTCCAAAACGCTCACCTCCTCTGGTGATGTGCAGCGGTCAAAGCAAATGTTAGTGGGATGCCAGCCACCTTTCTTCTGGGTTATCTTACAATTTCATATAAAAAAAGCACTACAGAAGGTCTTCATTTAAAACCAAAAAATATACATATATATATTTTTTTTTAATCATCTATAAGCGAAAAGGAATTAGTACATGTACTTTCTGATTTCTAGTTTTAGAAAACTACTATGAAGCCAAGGTATCTATGGGTACCACACTTTGGCTTTCACTGTTAGAATTTCCTGTGCTGTTCTATATCTGATGTCCACAGGAATAAAAATCTAAAAAATATATTGGGCATTTTTACCAACATGATTTAAGTGCACTAGTCATTTCCTAAAAGCAATGCTTTATCCTACTTTATGCTTTATGCTACTTTTGATCATTCTGAACAATTCCTGTCCACTAAGTTTGCAATTATTAGCTTTACACATGGTGGGGAGGGGACATGCATGTAACTGTCACTTACAATTTATTACAATGTCCCAAAATTAAGTCAATCAATTTATTTCTAATGGACTCCTAAAAGGATTTTTTAAGTACATTCCTTAGACTTATTTTAGTTCACCAACACTTTCTTTCAACATATGATGGATGGTTTCCATTTTAAAATATGACATTTGTTGTAATATAGTTTAAATTACTTTTCTTCCCGGAGCATGTGTTATTCAGAGTTACCATTATGCAGTAGGAAATTGTACATTATGTTGCTTTTTTATCTCCTTTTATGGCTCATGTTACAGTTGCATCCATTCAGGTACAATTACATTGGGGGGAAATGATTTAACATTTGTATTAAGAACAGTCCTGTTCAGCAAATTTATTTTACCTTTCGGTTAATTACTAAAGAGTAGTGAGAATAACCCAAAGCTGCTACAGCATGTAGACTTTTTAATTAAGTAAATAAAACATATTTCCGCCAATACATGTACTCACAGTAAAACAGATTTACAGCATTATGTTCATAGGTAAAGTTACAGTAAACTTTGTGTATTACACAAATTAATTGTAACATAGGTTAAAGAAATTTTTCCCTAAAGGCTCAGCTTTTAGTAATAGGTTGCTTTATATCTGAATTCTCTCAAGTTTCACTGAGGAGAGTTCCACAAGCTGAATTTTGTTGGGGGGGAAAAAAAAAAATCATCATGGTATATGCATGTAGTGATATATGAATTTAAAGTACCAAGTTTCTCAGCTTCCAGGTACTATCATGTTTTTATATAGGGCTCCAAACAGCATAATATCTGCTCAACATTAAAGTGTTTCTCTCTTCTGCTTCCAATGCACCTCCAAAGCTTCACCCCCCAACAATTATTATATCTATGGATACAAAAACTGAAGAGTTATGCTGTAAATTAGAATCTGGTTTATATCCATCGCTAGTAAGACAGTGAAACAATATTTTTATGTATACATAGTGTAACCTGTTGGACAAGTACAAAGACATTTTAATCAGAATGTAATAGGTATTCTCATTCTGTTCATTAAGATAAAGAAGTGTTTGGTAGGCAAATGCTTCATTAGGTTGTAATTTGCTTTGATATGCAAATTAAGATGTAATTAGTTCTGAATTTCTGAAGAGGTAAAGGCTATGTAGTAGACACACTTTTACGTGTTGAGCAACAAAATTTCAAGTGGGTACCTTCCCTCTCCCCAAAAATAAACCTCCAAAACCCCACAATATTCTCTTGCATATATTTTTAAGACCAAGAGCTTTCCACATCTTTCCTCAAATGATTTAAGTTCTTAAAAACTTAATTAAAAACAGTTACCTAGGAGGATGCCTGTTAAAGGTACGTATTTTTTTCCTATTTCAACTCTATTCTGCAATATTAGAAATCATGAGAC
This sequence comes from Patagioenas fasciata, assembly GCF_037038585.1. Lineage (NCBI taxonomy): Eukaryota > Metazoa > Chordata > Aves > Columbiformes > Columbidae > Patagioenas > Patagioenas fasciata. The sequence continues at coordinate 12,596,784 of NC_092532.1, forward strand.
AGAATGAAATGTTGTTGTACATAAACACAGCTACAGTATCAGTAGGACAGCTATATCAATTTACACTAGCTGTGAACCTGACATATATACTGTGAAAACAGCTCGAGGTTAAACAGGGTTGCATATTTGAAATGAGAGAATTAAGCTTAAGACACAGAACTATCCAGGGTTATGAACAAGCAGCTAAGGAAAGCACAATTAATTCTATACTTGCTTTGCTGAAAATATGACTTGAAGACAGAGTTAAAATTCCAAATAATCTGTTTGGCTCAGCTCAGCACAATAAATTAAGAGAAATTTGTTAGTGTAGTACACTGCGAAACGAGCCACAACAGTACGAGGTCTTGGGAGTTTCCGCACATCCTAAGTTGTCACAGTTGACATCAAGCACTCAGTCCATGGCAATGCCATAAACTAAACCGGAGCTCGATCCAGTAACAATATCACCCAACACCAGCAGTACCACATCGCACCCCTTGCAGCAATGCTCTCACAGAGACCAAGCGGTGCTGTTGGATAAATTGGGTCTCCTTGGCACTCAGGAGCCCCAGTCAAATCCCTGGCAACGCTTCTCCGTACAAACATGCCCAAGGACTGGAAGCCCCGCTGGAGCCTGCCAGGCTGTGCACATTCCATACAACAGCTGCTTATCCCTCTAATACATCACAAATTATGAGCAGCCACTTGGCTACAGTTAGGGGCCTATTAGCATTTCATCTTTTCAAAGACATTTCGTTAGAATAAAGCAACTTTTTCACTTTGACCAGAAGCTTTTAAATGTGGTAGCTATGAAAGGTTGAAGTATTTGAGTTCAAGATCTAGGGTACCTTCTATTGTGAGCCAAACAGTGATTGAACTTACTGGTTTCATCAATATTATTGAGGGCTTTCAGATTTTAAGAAGAAAACCCACATATTTTGTCCATGTTTTAAGGAAGTACCACTGAGAAAACCTACAAAAGAGTTGTTAAAGAACTCTATCAAACAGGAGTTGGGAGGGAACACTCCTTTTTATTTTATTAAGTTCTACATCAATATATGAGTGTCTCAATCATTGCAGTGTCACAATGCATTAATTTTCAACAACGAATGGAAAAAAAAAACATGATGCACTAAGGCATTAACTATAATGCCAACAGAAACATTTCACAAAATCCCCACATTTCAAAGAAGTAGTTTACAAAATATATTAAGGGATGGATTTATTTTCATTCCAAGCCAGGCTGAAAGTCATCTAAAAATACATCAACACAACAGGAAAAAAAAAAAAAAATAAGACTTTAACTAGCTCCATCATGATTTTTGAAATGAAAGAACTAGCTGCTTTTCTTCTCAGAAAGGTTTACATAACTAAACAACATTGCAGAATGAATGTATAACTCTATTCCTTTTTGGATACTCTGAGCCAGTCTGAAGGCTCCCAATGCTGTCCTACCAAGAGGTCCAAGTGCTCCCCAGGAAACAAATCATTTTACTCCGGCATGATTTCTCTCTGCAGGACTTTTGGCCATTTACAGTGAATAACACACTTGCTATTCTTCTAAGGGACTAAATCCAAATGTTAAGGTTGGCAACAGTATTAAAAAGTTAAACCTGCACATCAGATGAGATCCAGCTGCCAGAGGACAGACATGCACCTGCAATTTTTTTGCTCAGAGGACTTTAGCATTGCCCTTGCTCACACAGGTTGACTGGACAGTACCATCAGTGAACGCAGTTATCAAGAACTAAAACAAAACCAGCATAATTTGCCACATAACCACCAGGGGCATTAGCATGTATTTAATCAAATATTTCCACTCTTTCTACTTCATGATCTACCAAAACTAGAGACAGTGAGGGGGAACCTCCTCCCAGAGACCAGGATTCTGCTCATGTTTTGCTGCCAGACTACATCTGTTGATCTTCCAAGACACAGGTATAGAGTAGAAAATGACTGAGTAGTGAAACATTAGGTCTGAATTTGAAGATGAATAGGGGTGATAAAAGACAGTATCAGCCCATAAAACTGAGGAGTGCCTGTTAAGCCAAAATTCTTACCTAGTGTTAACACACTGATCACACATAGAAATCACACAACACTTAGTACTGTGAATTCTGGGAAGTTTGACATGTGTATGCACTTAGCCCATCATGACAGTAGTTTACTTCTCAGCTGATGCATTAACATTCAGAAGGTTTTTTGGATTCAGTTCCACCTAAAAAGCAGAACCTACCATAAGTCTGCCTGGTATACGTGCCTCTTTTCATATGACAGCTTCAAACAGGTAACAGATATCACTGGAGAGTAACAAAAATTTTCTTTGGATACAATCAGTGCAATAGTGGCTTTCAAAATACATTAGTGGCACTTACAGATCCTCTACAGCTTTTGGCATTTAATATCAATCATTTTTCAAAACACACGCATCTTTTATCTTGCAAGTATAAAGTGTTGAGATCCATCACACCGAGATATTTTATGTATATAGTACATACTATACTTGCATACAGAAGTACAATGTTCAAAAAACAAGAGTTTACATTGATCTTCCACCCTAACGCTACATACTGTGTAGCACAACAGTTAATGAAAATAAAGACAGAGAAGTATCCCAAATAGGAAGATGGCATGGATTTAATGAATTTACATATGCTTTATCAAGACACAATCCATGAAAAGAAGGCTAAAACTGAAAAACTTCAAGTTTTGACAATGGAAATAATCAAGAGACATTCACAAGAGGTAAGGAATGATAGATACTGATCTACAGAAATGCACAAGCGTGATTTGTCATGTTCTGAACAGGTCCGATTTTGTGCCTTTCAAACTCAATAGAAATACTTTCCCCTGAATTCCACGATGCTTGGGTGCAAGCCCTTAATCTGTAATCTTAACAAGATCTACAGGCTAGAATTTCAAACTAGAAATGCCTGACTGGAAATGGGATCACAGTTTAAGTGAGTTGCTCCCCAGCTTTCCAAGATACAGAGCCACTAGACTATCAGTGCAGTCTTTAGAAAGACATTGAATATTGATTTAAAGATAAGCCGTGTTTCAGTCACAAGATTTGAGACTGAAATTGCCATTCAGATCTAGAGATGCACCACAGAGGTCCTCAACTGCAGCAGCTCATTCTACTCTGAAAAACTCCTTGAGGCCACAACTAAACTATAAGTGTTGGTTGAACTTCTCAGCTGTTTTCAGTGGGACAAAAAAGAAATCACATCAGCATTGTCATTAGGAGTTTGGTGTTGTCACTGTCCATGTAAGGGACCAAAGATGAATCCCCCATTTACAAGGGGAAGAACTGCATGGAACCAGTGGGCAGGCAGTAGTAGTGTGCACGCAGGACATCAAGTGTTATGTGCCATCACAGTGATATCTTAGGAGCTGTGTCAAGAGTCTAGAAAAAAAATAAAAAAAACCAAAATCTTTGTTCTGTGGCACTTTCCCTTGGACAGTCTTCAACTGCATTGCAAAAACAAATTCATCAGTTCTTAAATCACAAAAAGAACACAAAAAGATGGGTTTAACTGTCTTACAGATAGGGGAAACAAAATAAGAGTTAAGATTCCTTGTGTTGTAGAAGTCATCAGTAGCTAATATAACACTATACTATCCAATGTTTGAATTGAAGAGCTTTGATAGTCTACAAGAAATTAAGGAACTACATATGAAATGATACCATTTAAGAGGTCATTTTACATTAGCCTACATCTTGTATTTATTATCAGCCTAATTCTGCTACAACAGAAACATTTCAGAGCTTTATTACAGGCATACACAGCTGTACAGGAAGAGCAGTAATGCAGCCTTCCGGAGCATCACCCTCAGTCTTCTGCTCAAATTTATCACAAAATGCTGTATGGAAATTCTTACTCTCTGGCCACTAGTTTTATTATTGTTTCACGATACACGTGCAACAGCGTAGCTTTAATTTCAGTAGAGCAAGTTATCTACCTCACTATGTGATGAATTCTTAGTTTCATAACTTTGAGTAGCAATGATGTTAATTTTTGCTGTGTAACCTTAGCAAACAACTTTTAGCTTTAATGCACCTATCAAGCCCATGAACTTCATGCACAGAAGCACCTTAATATGTATTTGCACAAGAGTATGTCAGGCATTTTAATTGATAATGATTTAGCTTTCCTCTTAAGAGTTTACAACATAAGCAGTCCTGCAGACAGTTGTAGACAAGGTCTTGAAGTTTAATTCAAACAGCCACAATTAGTGATATGAATCTGCACCACTTCAGTTACAGATGTGATCTTAGTCAGCATAGCAATGTTGACTGCTGTTAAGAGAATTTTTTTTAAATTGCAATATTAGCTTTCAATAATGCCAGATAATATTCTTACTAGTGTATTATTACTAAGCTACTTTTGAATATCTGCACTAAAGCATGAATTTATACCTTTAAAAAAAGTTTCTCATTTCTACTGAAAATATGTATATTAATTGTTTTTGTTGTTGGCAATGAATAATAGGAGGCATAAAGCTTCACTTCATACAATAAGCAGAAAAGGAACATCTGAAAAGGAGAGAAGCATACAAATTTAATAGTGTGCTTTAATCTACTTTAAGCTTGCAGAACAACATAATTCTAAAGGAAAACAAATCCCAATGAGTTTTTAAGCATCCTCAGTCAGCTAGTGAATATTGGCAGTTGTGAGATTCTACTTCACCACTTGAGGTCTTCAAATGAAGGTTCAGTGTCTTTATTAAAAAAAAGCCTTGACAGGCAGCAACTTGACACCAACATGAAAATATGAAACTCCAAGTCATTTAGCTTCAGAAGTTTGTCCCCATGCAATTGTTTTCAAACTCCTTTACATGCACATCTCTAAGACCTCACCATCAGTCTCCCACAAGTGTGCATTAGAAAGCACTTCAGCTGGTTGCTTGGACAACAGAAAGATGCAACAAGCCCCTCTTTCCTTTTCCAAGCTCCTGTGAAAAAAAGGTTTATAAATCTCATCATTGACCTGAAAATCTTAACTATACACAGATTTCTGAAGTGAAATTGTAACTGTATTTATCTTGACAAAGTGGTAAAATGCGTGTATGTGACAGTCACATGATCCTGCTAGGTACTACATTTTCTGCTCACACAATATTAATATATAATGAAAAGAACATTCTGCCTTATTGATCTTTCAGACCATGGCTAAGTGCTCTAATGCTTGAAGCATACCAAAGATGTTTCACTCTTCCTCATTCTCTCTCTTTTTTGGTTACATTATGCTAACCTCCACAAAGTTTTTTTTTGTTACTTGATATGTTAGGCTTTTTACCTTGAAATTGTTGACAGGAGAACAGAATGCTCTGTGTTGTATTTTTAATCTCTATTCAAATATACATCCTGCTGTTTTTCACCCTGTCAAGTTCATCCCTTGGAAGTATCATAAAGTAGCAGCAAGGTATAAAACTGTGGAAGTGCTCAGTGTGGGACAGAGCTCAAACGTGCCAAGCATCTGCACAGAAGGTTTGTCTCTCCCTCAGAACAGGGAAATAATTCCTTTAAGTTTTTTGTTTGTCCTCTTAAACTGAAAGCTGTCTCACCGATAAGGTGACTTGAAATAGAAAGCCCGGCAAATGAAGCAGCCTGCCTTTGTGCTTTCTAGGATCGAGTTTTTTGTTTGCTTGCTTTTATTGTATGTTTCTTTACTCATTTTACAGCTATTGCTCTCTAGGATTTTAATTATAAGCTGTATGGAGTCTAATATCCCTTTTTCTCGCCTCTTACTGCCTCATGTTCTGAAATGTTCATAACCATTTATTATGAGAGATATGACACAAAAGCCTTTGAAAGTGCTGGCACATAGAACAGATTATATCATAGGGCAGCGATCAGCTGTTTCATTCCCACAATACATTCAGGAGATCAAAAGAAGCGTTAAGATTATGATCCCCCCATGGATCCATAGAAAGGAGCAGCTGAAGGTCACTCCTCCATGAGATGTACAGGACACTATCACCCTAATTCATTCAAATCACATACACAATTCACTGTCAGGACTTTCTCACTACAAAGCAAGGAGAGTCTTCTAAGATTTGTGAGAGGGATTGTGCCTTTTGATATACCAGGTTTGAAGGGCAACTAAAGTAACTCCTGTAGAAGAAAACAAATTCCTTAGGATTCCACCACCACTCTTACCATTTTTGTAAAAATACAGAGAATTTGCTTAGATGTTACAGACACATTAATGAAAGTTTCATGAAGTATGAAACAGAAAATACAGAAAGATACTTTTGTTTCTTCTTTAAGATTGTTCACCACTGATGCCACATTGTTTGTTTATTCTTGCTCATGTTCAAGTTAGATGCAATCTACGCCAAAAATACAACCTGTAACTTCAAAACAATATGCATGAAAAGGGAGTCTTGAAATTTTAATGACCTTCCCCCATTGCTCTTCGACACTGTACTGCAGTCAGGTTCACAGGAAGAGGGAATGAGCCACCAATTTCATACCTATGTAGTGGCCCACGACAGAGAACCAGATTATGCAGCCATGATAAAAAAAAGTCCTTGCCCAGAAATATTGGAATTCCTGTCACACAGTCTCAACATTGACCTGAGGCTTTGTGACAATGTCATACATCACCTGGACTCAAATTCCACTTGAACAGTTTCCTACTGCTAACATGAAAGCTTCAGCAAAACCAGTTTTAACAATACTAATTTCAATGTCCTTTAAATCAAGACCTAGATTTTTATAATGGTCGAATGAATCCTGGAGCTATTGTCTCTGTTTGAAGTTGATGTTAACAAAATACAGAAGCTGAACTATTCAAAGAGGTTCTCTACCTGATTTTCACTACAGGCAATCACTCTGTTTTTCTTTTCAAGGAAGAACAGTAGGATAAAATTGAAATTGAATTAATAGCAGGTATTATGTGCTAATATCATCACACTGATATTAACTGGACATTGAGTATAGGAATACATTTTATTACATTTTAATCCATTCCCATGAGACATTTTAATGCTTCATTCTGTCACTTGCCAGCACAATATTTGTATCCAGTGTAACACAGTAAAACACCAAAATCTATAGAGCGCCAGACAGTCTAAGGGTTAAAACACAGAACTGGGGTACCATCAGTAATCTTCTATTTCTTGCATTCAAATCTTTCTACAGGAAGCAATTAGCTTGGTTTCTAGAAAAAAAGTATAGCAGTGTTTCTACTGATGCTTAATCATCAACTCAACATGAAAAACAACGGACCAGATTTGGCTCAAGTAGGCTCTGATTGCTTGGTGAACCAAGCAATATCTGCATTTTTTTCTGGCATCTAAATTCCGATAAGAAATGTTTCAGTGGACATGTTCTGAGTGAACCCACAGGCAATGTCACAAGGATGCTCCATCCATGTCATACCCATCTAAGCAACCATTCATGTCCATCACATAACATGCAATTAAAATTGCTAGGCGATTTTCATTTCCTTTTGGATGATTTACAGCTGCTAAAACTCAGTCTTTATGTGGGAATACGCTGATTGGATTAAGGTTTTGTCAGAAGAACATTCCTTAAATGTACATCTTCGGTAGGTACAGACAGGGTTCTGCCAGGCAGCCAACAAATCAACAGTTAGAGCAGATCAGTTAAAGCACCACTGGTTTTCTTTTCCTACTGGCTATTCAAGAGTGCCCATATTGATTGTTTAAGATCCAAATTCAAAGAAGAAGAACTCTGTGTTGTAATGGTATGCCAAAGGAAAACCATTAAAGTCTCAAACATTTTTGTGAGAAAATTATTTCCCGTGAAAATCCATGTTAAAAGCATTTTGACCCGAGCTTTACAATTTATGATCAAGTGCTCTGTGCTGAATCTTGTGAGAAGTTACACTTCCTACTGACAGATCTTAAAATATGCTTGGTTTATTTAAACTGTAAGGTTAAACATGCATCACAAACACAGAAATTGAAGATTAGGGCTCCATTTAAATCTGCCATTGCTTCTGTTTAGTAAATAAAACAGTCATTGCTGTCTTAGTTATAACAATGTTCTCATTCCCATGCAGATAAAAATATTTATGGTTTGACAAAATATGTTGTACTGTCAGCTCTGTTTATTGCTATATTAAACATGAATGATGCATTAAGACTGTATAGGATGAACACCTACAGAAATTAAAAAAATGCAAATTCAGGCAATACAACAGAATTTGTGTTTCATTCAGAATGCTATTTAGAAGACTCAATGCCCCTCCTCAGATAAATATTTCAGTTATAAAAGGAAACTCAAAAAGTATTGAGTTGGCATTAAGACATACCATAGAAAGTGTTGTCAAAAAGAGAATAGGCAAAACAGCATCTATGCTAAGAAAATGACAAAGAATATTACACTAAAATTCTTTCAAAATAAAATTAAATTTTACCATTTCTGACTGAAAATAATAAAACTGCTACAAAATTTTCTGGAATTATAGGAAAGAACACATTGCCGCTATTCACACGTTTTAGCTAGTTGCAATCCTAGGTAAATTCACTGCACTATATAACTAAATTACCACATTCCTGTCCTTTGCCCAAAAGCTTAGAGCATTTTGCATCATATACCACATGACTTATACGTGATCAAGACACATATTGCTAGCTTCAAGTGATCAAATAAGTTCAAGTTTTCTATTGTCAGAACATGCTCTTCCAGTCACAGTAAACTTGAGATTATTTGCTTTACTACTGAAGGAGTAAAAAGAACAGAGAAACTAGCAACACACCATGAAAGGGAAATTAGGAAATCTAGCTAAACTAGCTAAACAGGAGTCACAATACATAGGGGTCTAAAAAGTGTACTGATGCACAGGAAATTCATAGGACTAGCTCCCATTAGCACTAATTGAATTTCCACATTCCAACTCCCATTAGCTTTAGTGCAAGCCATCCCCTGACTCTGGCAGGCAAGTAGACCCTGTGAAGTGGAGAGCAGAAATAAAACTCAAGGCAGAGACAGCAAGAAAACTCAAAACCTGTCTCAATGCCAAATGCATCTGCTGAACCAATGCAGGTAATGAGAACAAAAGGGTGCACAAACAGAAATTTGATGTCAGCAAGTAACATCTCAACTACTTTTTCTGCTCGGCTGTTTGACAAGCTTTGAAACAGGCTGGGTAACTACAAACACGAGAATCAATGAACATGTAGCCGAAGAGGAAAAGAAAACCACACACCGCTACATTACCTTTTTCAAGATCCATCTTAAACACTTCCAATCTATTCATACTCGAAAAAGAAGTGATTGTGGATGTATGTTTTGATTTTCAAAAGCACCACAATGATATGTGCACAAACTGCCTTGTATTTTAAATTACTGAGTACCAGAAGCATATAAAATTCCTGATTGCTCTAAACTGAGTACAGACACAGCCAGGTCAGAGTCATAGATTTCTCTGAAGTTCACCTTTGTTATTTTTAATAAGGCTAAGCCTGGAGAGGTGCTCTTGCTCTGATTTCCCTTCACACCCAAGAAACATTAGGACCTTGAAAAATAGTGACCAGAACAAATAAAACTCAACTAAATTAAAATTAGAATAAGTCAGCAAAAGTGACTCCGTGTGTCCGTAAAACTCCAGTATCTGTCATTACTGATGACTCAGCAGATCTATGCTTCCCCTGCAGAGCCCTGGGATTTTGCAAGTTAGTCCATACTGAAGCTTCGCAGAAACAGTTTCACATTATCTATTATGAACGGAGATGAACAGGAGGTGAGAGACAGAACATGATAGGAGAGATGCTGGTAGAAGTTGTTTATAATAGCTATAAACTACATGGGGAAAACATTGCCCTTCTACATCAGCAAAAAGCAATTTTCAAGGAAGATAATGAAGATGTCATAATAAATCATGTGGTGCTATTCACACAGCTATTAATCATTTCACAGAACATGCCCTAGTGTCCCACTTTGCCTGTTGTAATGGCAGGGATAACCTTCTGAGGACAACTATGACTCTGCAAGAGATTTAACAGACTGCCAAAGTGACAAACATTTCTCTCCACATACTGTTGGTCATGGTACAACCACTGCTGAACATACACTTTATTAAAGTGCCCAAAGTAGACCATAGATGGTAACAATGGCCAGATCAAGAGCAATTCTTATTTTGTTGAAAATATGAAAGTGACTTTGGCATTCAGCCCTTAGGAATAGTGATCAGGATGTTCTATGACCCTCCAGAGAAGTGGATCCTATTTTGAATTTGATGATATGGCTGTTGCAGTTGCTACTGGACTCTGACATTTCAGTTCAAGTGAGATACTCATGCTTTGAAGCAAAACCCACTGAAGGTTCACTTCCCAACACAAGAAAGAAAACCTTCACATGCACTGGCCATACCCCTTTGGGCACATTCCCTCTGGCTTTGCATGACATCTTTATGCAGGATCCCAGTGGGATTTTCATAAGACTGTATCTGCTAATGGGAAAAGTGCCAGCGTTCTGCATGCATGAAACAATTCCTTCAGTGACACAGCTGCCTAAGCCCAAAGAAACAACTTGCTTTTTGTGTTAGAAGAATCTGCTCAGTACAACAGCACCTGTGAAGATTTCAGGTTATATTAATAAAACCTGTCATCCTTCTCACAAGCCCTTTCCTCTTTGACCACAGGATAATGAAAGGCTTAAGAGCTAGGAATGCTTTTTTCATTTCTCAATTCTGTTCTGCTTTGCTTGTAACACCTTCAGTTTATATTTAAACAAAACATCCACTCCTGTTAGGCAACAGACATCTGCTCTGAGGTGTTCAGTATCTACTAAAGGCACAAGCAACTATTCATCACCAGCCCCTTCCAAAATCACGTTAATTGCACACTTAATGACTGGTAAAAATACAGATTTGATGCATAAACAAGCAGCTGCTTCATCTATCTGGAACCCATTAAATGAGCTCAATAGCCATCAGAGAAGTCATCTGCCCTGCCAATCCTTATGCTGAAAGCACAAAACTACAAGCTAATAGTACCAGCTACATTCACGCAAAAGACTCATCAGAAGAGGTTATGAATGGAACAATTTTGGCCATATCTCAAGTAATGGCAGTTCAAACAGAACTGTTCTGTCTCAGAAGCTGAATCCAAGAGGCTTTTCCTTCAGGTCACTATGAAGGAGCATTGCAAATTTTCAGAAGAACACATTTAATTGAAGACTGGCAGAGAGAAGTCTCTAGGATAAAGAATCATGGACAGCCAATTGCCTAAGTTAATATAATAAAAATTCATATTGAAAAGAGAAAAATAGTCACTATCTCTTGGGTGAGTGCCCTTCTATCCAACCAAAATGGCTCCAACTCTTAACCTTACCACAGCAGTTTAATGCTCCGCAAAACCGCACAGATCGTGTTTCCCGGCTTTTAAACAGGGCCCAAATTACCATAGCATCAGTATGTGGTCAAGATATGATGAAATATGCTCAGAGGGAACTATGCTAGAGTGTCTGAGAGCAATTGCTTATCTCTACTTTTCAAAGTAATTTACTAATATTATAGTGAATTCCAAAGCTAGGTACTGATAATTTGGACATAATCTACCTCAGGCAACAGCAAGACTGAGAAGTGACCTGCTCCATCCCAGTCAGCTCCAATTAGGTATCGTGCAAAGATGCCTTCTCATCTGCTGATAGAAGGATTCATTAATTTTTGCAGTGGTTGCTATAAAACCAGAGTAGGGGAGGGTAGAATCAAGTCCTGATGCCAAGGCACCGCTCAGAACAGCCTGAAAGTCAGAAAAGTAGAAAGGTGCAAACATAAGTAGTTTGATTAAATGTTCAGTAACTCTAGGACAAGAAAGGGAAAAAGCTCATTTGTTTCCACATTAGATGAAGGGGGAAAAAAATCCATAATACGTTGTCATCAGACTAAGTATCACACAAACAAAGAAAGTGTACTTTCATGGGCCAAAGCACACTAGCCTTTCCACGGAAGAGATCCATATATCATATCTAATCCAATTTTTGCTTCTGAAAGAGACAGTCAAGAGGGCACTGTCAAGGTATTTTGGCACAGTGATTGATATATCCTGACAGCAGCTGCTCACCTGGAAGATCTGGCCTCCTACAGTGCAAGGATTTAACTTTCCTACCAGCTGTCACATGCTTCATTCTCATATGCTAGAGCTCGAATTAGCGTAAATAAGCCAATCTGTTTTTAAACTGACAGAGTCAAGTACCTCCTTTTTACTGAAGTTGCACAGGAAATATTGTCAAGCTGGAAACAATAAGGACATCCCTGGGTTCCTGTCAAGGGCCAGAGGCAGGGCTGGTTTTTGGTATTAGAGCATTGCTCTGATCAACCTGTAATATACATGCCTATCTTTCACACATAAAGCACCTGTTCACCTTGTAAGCATCAATCCTTAGCAATAAATATTAAAGATTAATTTACACGAATACTGACCAAACCCCAAGTGCCTCATTCCAGCAAAATCCCATTGACTTTTTGGTCAGCATTTAACAGAACATTAGAAGAAAGGCATTTACGGGCTTCTTTCAGATCAAGGCACAACCAGCCTGGAATGAACCGTGTGTGAACATTAACGAATTTTCATTCAGTTCATAAATATGCATAAATATTTGGGGCTCATTCTTTGCCATTTAGAGCCTGATCTAAAGTCCTCTAAAGTCAATACAGAGATTTCCATTAACTTCTCTGGAAACTGGGCCTGCCACCTAAGCTGAAAGGATAATGGAAATGAAAATAAATTATGTGTACTGAATATTTTTAAAATATGATAAAATTAACAGGAAAAAATGTTATTCTGTCAGCTCTGATCTTTATCCTCATCTATGTATATTTTTTCCCTGGGAAATCTCTTAAGCTCGTTACAATCTATTTTTTTTTCTTAATTCAAATCCACTAGTTCCCATTACACACTACAAGGTCACAAACGAAGCAGGCTGTTTGCTGCAAGGTCCTGTTCCTTTTGTTGATATGCTCTTCTCGCTATGTCAATCAAGAAGTTAGTGCTGAATAAATTCAGCTCTGTCGGAAAAACATCTTAAGTGCACTTATAGGCTAAGGGTAGCAAAATAAACAATTACTAATCCTCCAAATGCAAATAAAGGCTCAACATCCAAAACAGCCTATATCTTCAGGCAATTATATAGCAAATGTGTGCACAGACCTTTGAAGTGCCAATGCTTATGACACTTTATTTGCATAATAAATCTCTCAAACTTCTCTTTGCATAGACGACAACAAAGCAAAGCATGACGCACAGCTGTATGGTTTGTACTCTAGTGCCCCAACAATCCTGTATTTTTACTCATCCCGAAGCCCACTTGGTATTCACTGACTCCAACTCTTATTTCATTTTGCTGGAGCTTCAGAACGGCATCCACACAACTTACCCAGAGCTGAAATCCCACTTCTGTTAACTTGTGAGTTGTGAAATCTGTCACGTTTTACGAGCAGTTCAGCAAAACATTTCAAGTTCAATCATCCAACACAGCAGTTGAAGAACCAGTCAACTACTTCAGTTGTAAGTATTAAAAAGACTAATCCTGGTAGGTTTTGTGTATATACATACAAATGTATTACCCAATCTATTAAAAGATACAAATCATGCCACTTCAAAAGTTGTATTACCCAGAAGTTATACTTGGCTAAATCAAGCTTGCTTTAATAAAGTCTTCATCCATGAGGAAGGTGGGCTTTAATTAAACTACTAGAAAAGCCTTTCAAAATCACCTCTAGTACATTCAATTATTTCAAAGTTGTTATATGACAAGTTTTCTTTTTTAAACTTTCTTTTTTTAAATAACAGAAAAAGTTGTTAGTTTACCGTCGTTGATAATTTGTGGTGTTGCAAATAAAATAAGAATTTCACAGTTTGTTATGGTGTAAACTCAACTCTTTCCTAACTCAACTACTTTAAGTTTATTCTTCACAGGTCCTACTAAATTCTTAGAGCAGTTAAAATTGGGCTGCCTTAACCAATAGGTTTCCAAATACCATAAACTACGCATTCTCCCTCACCTCACATAAAAGTCAAGTCCCACCAGCATGAGTGGAGCTAGTGACTTACACAACGAAAGAACATGGTCCAATATTGCCTAAACATTTCACTTATCTAATTAGGACAGATCTAAAATCCTAGAATTCTCCTTGAACTGCTACGTCAGAACTCCCCAGCTGCCTCTCCCATCTGCTTGCACAGAGTAAAGGAACCTAATTTTTCTGTTCCTAAGACCCTGTATGGACTGTTTGGTAAAGAATTCTTTGTTAAAAAGTTTCCTCACTGGGTTCATGATTAGCTTCTTTATTATTTGTCAAGTGATCTTTTCGCATGCTCCATATGTTTTCATTACTTCCTTAGTTTATCCAAGTACATTCTGACCATCTTCCTACAGCTAGTAAAACTTTTGTGAAAGTATATCATACTGGATTCTGTGATAAATCTCTTGTGAATATTCAGAGAGCTTCCTACCAGCTACTTAAAGGAAAAAAAAACCACAAACATTAAAACAGAGCATCCATCAGGCACACAAAACTCAGACACCTTCTATATAACCCTGCATCAGGTGTAGTGGGTTTTGTTTGTTGTTGTTTGTTTCTGTGGGGGTTTTGTTTGGGATTTTTTTGTTGTTGTTTTGTTTGTTGGTTGTTTTCCTGTTTATTTGTTTTTACAGTACCACTAGCATCACAAAGACCATAGGTCCCTATTTTCACTGATTCTTGAATATCACCACCTGACGCTGCCTGTGGGAGAGGATCAGGATTCAGGGAAAGTCATGTACACTTACCTCTGGCTTTACATATTTTTCCTACATGAAACATTAGATCCAGATAATTATAATTTCTTCATCTTCTCATTTAAATTTGTATTCCATATTATGAAAACTGACAGTCAAAATTTTCCCGGTCAGTTAATATAAACTACCAGGACTAGCAGCACAGCTACTGCAAACAGGAAGACAGTCTCCCATTCTTACTCTCAGCTTTCCCTTACAACAGGAGTACACTCATGACAGGGAAGGGTCAGTCTGCCCAACATTCCATTTTGAGGAGACAGCAAGTCAGCAAATACAGTCCTAACCACCCCAGAATAGGCAGGCAGATGAAAAGAGAAACTCCCAGGTCCATATTTTACTACCGGGAGTTGTCTCTTAGAGCTTAATGCAAAGGTAGAGGAGCTCAACATCTCTTGCTGTTCTGTTCCCCATATAGGCTTCAAATTTTATACTTCCAGATTTAACACGACACACTTGTATTTATGGATTCCTAGAGAAAGGTTTATAACTTGAAACTATAGACAACTACAGCAAGAAACTTAGCAGTCTCTTCAAATGAATTGCACAGACTGAAGACTAAAAGTTAACAAAACCTGTCAGACATCTTTCCAAGCTGTAAAAGAGTTGAGCAATACATAGATAAAGTTTTAAGAAGTGAACTATGGTTTCTGTAAAGCATGAAGTTATTAAAGGAGTAATATTAGATAATGGGATGGACTAGAAACTGCTTCGATCCAGGAAAGATGAGTCAGACTAACATGCTCAGCACTGAAGAAGAAAAAACTTCTCAGATAAGTACAAAGAATGTTTCTGTCAATGCTTTCAGACACGTTAGTCAGAGTGACTACTGATCTTCATGTACCCTTCAGAGTCCCTTTCTCTCATTAGAAGAATTCTTAGATATAAAGAAACATTTTTCAGAGGCCAAACCAGCAGAAGAGGCAGCAAGTAATCAGTGTCATGCACAATGAAGTAAACTCGTTACAGTGACAGATTTTGCAAAAATAAATGACAAAAATAAGGACTAATCTTGCACTATGCTGATTCCAGCTGGTCACAACTCTTAGAGCCTATATCTACATTAATCTTTCATGTGTAACACTACATGTAAATCCCAGGAAAAAGAACAGATATTCAAATTCCTTCAGAAATAAGCCTGT
This sequence comes from Patagioenas fasciata, assembly GCF_037038585.1. NCBI lineage: Eukaryota > Metazoa > Chordata > Aves > Columbiformes > Columbidae > Patagioenas > Patagioenas fasciata. The sequence continues at coordinate 12,612,660 of NC_092532.1, forward strand.
CATGGATGTACCCAGTCTAAAAGTGGAAGCATTTTGGAATCACGTGGAAGGCTGGAATAATTTCCACTTCTCTATCATATCGAGGCCCTGGTAGCTTTCTTATTTAGGATTGGCATACCTGGATGTTTCTAGGTAGCTCCACTTGTAGAAACCTTTTACTATAAAACAATACAGTCAAGCAATTTGAGAGCAACTATTAACTTGTCACCCAACCTAGTAACAGCAGCATCCCAGATGTTTTGTTTTTACAGTTAAGGTTATAAAACAGTAATAGCTACTTCTTATAGAGAGCTTGAATAGCACATTGCTAGAGCTTAATGTGATTTACAAGAGATCTCAGTATCATTTTCCACAGCTTGACATGTGGAATGTGAGGTAACAGAGCCTGCAAGCAAACACCAGAGGCAGTCACCCTTAATTCCTATGGCAAACCCTATACCAGGTTACATCAACTTCAAGAGTTTAATGAAAAGGTTAATTAAAATTAAGTACAAGAATGCTGTTCCCCTTTAAAGCTTTTGAAGAAAACATCTCAAAACTCACAACAGGGAACACTGCCTGTTGTGGTTTTTGGTTTTGTTTTTTTTAATTTAGACTTCAATTTTTAAACCAGCTGATGCTTAAATCAGCAACATCTTGCTCCATCTCAGCCAAGCAAAACAGAAAACAGCAACCTATCCTCCCTTAGCTGCCATACCCTCTTACTTTTCAATCCATGACAAGCAAAATTATACCAGTTTGACTGCCATAGACTCGCTGTAGCATACACTGACATTCACACCTGGTACCCAGCATTCAATTAGTAATTCATAGATGCTGCATTTGTGGCAGCAAGGTCAAAAGCCAAATCTGAACAGGTATTAGTTGATTTGGCATGTGAACAAATACAAAGCAAAGATGCCGAGAAACTGTTGAGATAAATTGTCAAACGAGCAGTTAGGGGAAAAAAAAAAAACCCTATTAAAGTTCTTGCTGGTGAGAGCACAGCAGAGCCAAGTACACCCAGTGTGAGCATCAGAAAGCCTGTAAAAGGATTTGCAAAGCATGTGGTTTGTCAACGTTTGTGACTAGAGGCCATACTGTCACCACTTGAGCTGGGGCAGCCGCATGTAGGGGGCCACACTCGCAGCTCCACTCTGAGGTTGTGCCCTGCGCTCCGTACAAGCATTCACCTGCACCTCAGATATTTAGAGTTTGTCCTGGAGGGACATCCCACTCATGCAGGACTAAGTGGGTGATGTAAAAGCAGAGAGGGCTCTTTACCTGTATAGTGCCAGCTAGCAAACCAAGCAGATATGGAAGTGGTCAGTGTTACTCTGTATTTTAAGGAAGCACTAGAAGAAACACTTGACTGAGAGTTGCCTCTGTATTCATTCTAGCATCAACCCCTTTTTGCAGTTTGCATACATGCCCTCCTCCCTACTCTTTCCTGTGTTCTCATTTCTTTTCCACCAGTGCCTGAGCATTCAGACAAATTTTGTCTGAATGTATCTCCAGCTTGACGCTAGGAAGTATAAGGAAAAAGAGAATGTACTTTATAGCAGGACAAGTTTTGGGAAGCACCTTTCCTCAAGGACCTCTTCTAACCAAGTAATAAAGAGAAGACGGTCTAAAGACTGCAAGACCCTGAGTACCTGAAGAGTCAGGTGAGCTACACCCTGTGGGTAATCAGGCTATGACAGGTAGGGCTCTCAGCACTGCAGAATGCTCTAAAGGCTCAATAAAATAAACCAGTCTACAGATTGCATAACCAAATTTTTTCATCTGGGACCTGGCTAGAGGAGACACCACCATCACCACTGCTAAAGCGTGAAGTCCAGCCCAATTTGCTTCTGCAGATCATGTGTGCACGGCATGTTTAGTTATTTTCACAAGCACAAAGTGAGTGGAACAAGCACAGGATGACTGGAACCACCTTTTTACTTGTCAATTTTAGTGTTTGCTTAGCTACAGGTGCTGACTCTGGCTGTGTCTCACCATTATTGTGTACATGCACCTGAACACATCATTGTTATCACCCTCTATAAAAACAAACTGCATTGCAGTCTACAGTGCTTGCCTCACTACTGCATTAAATAGGCAAAAGCTGTTTCATTCCCACTGTACTAAAGCAGTCACATAGTAAACCTTTGTCTTTTGGAAAAACAAGGAAACAAAAGAACAACGAACAAACAACAACAAAAAAAAACCACAAAAACCAAACAACTCAATTAAGAGGAAGAAAACAAGGAGTATATCACATGCCAAACCATGTTAAGTGGTCGCATTCATTCATGTACATTGAATCAACTTAAGACCCTCTTGATGCTCTCACAAGAGCAATACAGCACCTGTCAGGTTTGCATCTGATACAGGTTTGTATCTGATATCAAAGCACCTACAGCATCTGCCAACATTCACTGTCCCAAGGGTCCTGCGACTTCAACCCAGTCCATTATTTTCTCATTGCTGCTGCTACAACAAACACCTCACTAGAGGAACACAGACCAGTCAAGACTTACAAGGAAAGAGGCTTTTTAGAGTACTATTTAAACTTTGCCATTTGTATGGTGAGAAACAGACACGTGAACATCAACATTTAATTAGTGTAAGATTATTCTGAGAAAACAAGACCCTTTCATAAACCATGTTCTAAAGCATACTGTTGACTGCTCTTTCACTGGGGAGAGGATGTTGGATGCATAACTGCACTTAGGATGGTGGTGATGACATTTTGCTTATCAGCTTTCTGCATAGATACAGGAACTCACCTAAGCATTAGAAGCTGCCAGATCATGGTTCTGGGGAGAAATATTTGAGCTTATGACCCAAGCCAAACCTGGCAATAAGGCTGCTGCTGCAAATTCAGACCTCTACAAGCTCACGCATAGCTTGCGCTGCATTTATGTATTTTAGTTGTTTCCCAGCAAGAACCACCTGAACCCTCCCAAAGAATTCATAGCCATTCCCACAGCAGTTATCCTTACGAAGGCGCAAACTTTTGATTTGTAAGAAACACTCCCCAGCAAGAAAATAAACGGCAGTTGTCTCCACTTTCTCTGTTCACAAAGCATATTGTTGCTTCTGAATAACAAATCTGGATCTGACTGTTAATAAATAACTGCAGTTTGTAGCAGACAAGCTGTGGAATTCTATGTCATTTTGCCACTTCAGAGAGTTATTTATATGAGGCCTCCACTTGGCCTGCATTCATTTAAGTCACAAGCTAATGGAGGCTGACAGCACTGACGCAGTCTGACCTCGGGTATATTGGCCAGAGATACATCCCATGTCACACAACAGAATAAAGGGTCATGCCTTTAAGTGCCACAGTATAACAGGCAAATGGCAAAAACCCCTCACAGCACCACATATTCACACCAGATTTAAAGTGTTATATCAAAAGCCTGTTTATCTGAGCCATAAGAGATGGCACAAGGTCTGACAAGAGAATGTCAGAAAAGTATATGTGGTGAAATAATGAAAATGCATAGGACATTTTCGTAATGATTACAACAAGGAGGAAAAAAGTTTTATTATACTCACTTGGTCTCTCCTTGGACAGTTCAAATGTTTACAAAGCACTGCAAACCAGTTTGTCAGATTCTTATTTTCTATTCATTAACTGTATCATTCCAGCTAGGTATTTGCCTAGTTCTCACAAAAAAGCAAACAAAACAAAGAGTATAGAGAGCTTCAGGCAACATTCCCTTCCAGCATAACCAGTCTCTTGGGTCTTATACAGGAGACCAATCCCTTCTCTTTTCACAACTGGCTTGCAGAGGGGACACTCCAAAGCCACCAGTGATAGAGGCCAGGTTTGTCCCCACAGCTCTGTCCCCCCTTTTCATGCTCACAGGGCCTTGAAAATTAAATGAAACCGTAGCTTAGATTGTTCACACTGCAGAACTCGGCTAAATCAGGCACACAGTTTCAGGACACTGTCAGAAAAAAGAAGCAGGCTCCTAATTTAGATGCTTTCATTTGCCTACTAAAGGCTTAATTACCATCAGAAAGCACAGGTATCCAGTTTAGCCTCTTAAATCTGGTTGGTATGAATACATCTCCTCCTCCCATCTTGTACTCAAAGCTGGATGGTAAGTGCCAAAAGGGAATGAAACAGGAAACACCATTAGTAAATCTGCCTGTGAATTAACACAAGCATCAGGAGCATGTTAAAGAGATACATGTGCAGAGTCAATATCATGAATGTTTCATACCAAGCTTGCTCAGATTGATCTAATGCTTCAACAAGCTCTCTAGAATTTCTGCTAATGTTTCTTATTTATACATATAGTGGATGGGTTCCCTGGGTCAGGGCCTGACCATGCACAAATGCAGAATAAAGAAAAAATTGCACACCCCAGGCATCCAGCCTAGGATACAACAAATAATTCAGAGAGCGGTATAAGATAACACTGATTAGTGTTACTTGCAAATGACTCCATAGAGCAGTTACTACCGCATTACAACAGAATTACGAAGAACAGTTGAAGGACTATAAAGATGTATTGCAAATGTTTGCAGAGAGCTCCTCCTTGGTCAGAGTAGCACCATGGGAGAAAGTATTTGCATCACTGTTCACATCACTGGTAGAAGAGGTTGCTGACATTTCAATAAATAAGAGTAGAGATTCTAAATGGCTATGAAAGTGCCCATATTCAATGGGGATTGATGCTGCCTCTCCAAAAAAAATAAAAAAACAACTGAAAATAAAAGTGTACAAATTCACTACATTACTCACTCAAAACCCATCTATGCTGCAGCAACAGGCAACTATCGAGGGCTCCTAAGAAGCTGAGCAGTCTGTGTTACACACGTAACAGTACTTGCATTGTGCTCCCCCCATCAAGATCTTGACTTTTTTCTCTCAATAAGAAATACAAAACCCATTTTTAAAATACTGCTGCAATGCAAGAAAAAATATAACCAAATTTTGGAACTATAAAAAGCTCCACACCTGACTTAGCAATATTCAAGTTTATTTAACAGAGCAATTGAACCTCTTCAGAACACAGACAGGCAGAACACAAGCCAAACTCACTTGCAACAGCCAACTTCAAGTAGTCTAGAATTGGTTCACCAATGAAATCAAACAGGTCCCCTTCTCTGTTACACTTCAACACTGAAAGAACTTTTTTCTTTCAGAAAATAAATATAAGGACAAATATTAGCACAGTAGAACATCCTCCACAACAGCAACACACTTATTGGAACATAGATGCAGCAAAATAGAAAGCCTATATTAGCTTGCTAGGAACAGAAAGTAAAATTCAAAGCCCATCAACTCTAAGTTGCTGTTGTACCATGACACAAGATACTAACATCACTTAGGAAGTTATTGAAGTAGCAATTCATAAATTTTGTCATCAAAAAGCCAGAATGAATTGTAGGGAAAGACAGAAATGCTGACGGTATTAGAAGTTTTTCCTCCTGTTTATCAGATATCAAAAACCTACTTTCAGTTTGCATTCATACCAAGTTTTTATTCTTCCCATTTTTAAAAGGTACAGTAAGACCACAAGCCAATAAATAGCTCCATAAGGAAAAGGGAGAGCTTTTTGCAAGAAGAGTACTACAATTAACAAGATCACCACAGAGTCACAGAATACCCAAGGGTGAACAAGGGCTCTGGAGGTCACTTAGTCCAACCTTCTGCTCAGAGTTTCCAAGTCAGACCATGTTGCTCAGGGCCACCTCCAGTTGAGTTTAAGTCTCCAAAAATCTCCCTCTCTCAACCAGAAGTACTGTAATACCTTCACCAAAGCTCTACTGAATGAAGTGAATTAAAATGTTCTTACAAGGAGAGTTTTGCTTGCTTTCGCTAAAATAGATTAGAAAAGCCACCATAAAAAAAAAAAAATTTTGACACAATGAAACTTGGCATGCTCTACACAAAATAAATCTTCACCACCTTAACCAGCTTCTTTTGCAGGTTTGAGATTAAATAACCTAAGGTGAAGCTACTCTTGCCTTTTACAGGCTTATTGGTTACAAGGAATAGAAAAGATCAGAGTCCCATTAACTTCCAGATTCACAGCTCCAGGACCCAGGAGCCCCAGAGATGTCTATGGCCTTTGTTTCCAACAAAAGGAGCATCAGGCACAACCTCAGCTCAAAAGACTCAGCATAAAGTAGGAGAAATTAAAACTCTGCACATTGTGCAAATGCTTAGAGGCAGCTGGTGCTTTGCAAATGCTCTTGGGCTCCTCCAGCTAGCTCCCATTAACAGCACTCCAGCACATTCAGGAATTAACACAGGACAGAAACCATCTCTAAGAGGCATTTCACAAGCAGAGGAAGACAATTTAATAGTATAGAGACAGACAAGGGCAAGATAGCTGGCTAGTGCTAGATCACTCGTAAGCATGTATGAGCACAGCTAATGGGACCTCAAGAGCTGTAGGATGAAGCTCCTTTGAGATACTGAGGACTTAATTTTGTCCTTTCACTGTAACCTACTCCACCTCATTCAGGGGATCAGTCTTTTCTAGTGACAGGGAAAGGTGATAAGGTAATAGCTTTGTATCCTCCTTATTTTCTTGTCTGAAGTCAAGAGCATTCACTCACACTCATTTCATCCACACTTTCCTCTTTCCCAAACAAGGAATGTAATTTGTTAATACACACTGAAATCTCTCCTGTTCAAGCTGTAGTAGCTGCAACCTGGTGGTAATTCGTCACATCTGCCATTTGAAAGAGCATCATATTCCAGACAGCAACAGCTAACGTTTAGTTGAAGGGAATAAACTGTATACACAATCAAGCCAAGATCCTGTAAGCACTTGGAAATGAATACAAGTACACTGTGTATGCACATACAACTTACATTTCATCTGAGTTAAAAAATTCAGGATTTATGCCACAGTTTGTGGTGCTCTTCCAAGCTTCTACAATAAGATGACACAGAAAATTATTATGCAATCAATTAGATTAAGAATTGAAGTGTCATTATTTTATTTTTTAGGTAACACACTTATGGTGAAATCCTGACATTACCAAGGTGAAGGGAGCTTTAGAATCAGCCCAACTGGAGCCAAAACGTTAACCATAATGGATTATAATACAAACTTCCTGATAATTAGCATTATTAAGCTATGATTATAAATTATTTGCAGTTGAATATCCATACTGCATAACATTTTTTAAATCAACTTATAGGTAAAGCACCTGAATCGTCCATTAAAAGTGTCACTTCACTGTAACAAAAAATAATAAGAAATATTTCTAGTTAGATGTGCCTAGAATGAATCAAAAATTGTGACTACTCAGCCACAGATCTACTTGTTCTGCAACAAATTTATTCAGACTCACTGTAGGCACAGATCAAGATGCCAGAAGGGTGACTTCTAATCACTGCTAGAAATAAACAAACATCAAAAGAAAACCAATGCCCCAGACAGCATTAAATATCATTGTGCTCATGTTCTTAAAGAGTCCTCTTGTGTCCTTACGAGGAAGTGAAAAGGAAAAACAGACAGTCAGTATCACAGTTAACTGCTTGCCTTCATCAGGGATCCTTATCAAAAACAGAATGGGAAAAAAAAAAATCTGTTAGTGTGTCAAACATCATCATTACTCTGTCCTTGAAGTGATGTTATTCTGTACAGGCAGTTTAAACATGACTGGAGAAGTGAACTGCTAGAATATCGGTGCTCTAAATAGAATTTGCAACCAGAGGAACTGGGAAAGGGGCACCAAAAGATAAGGAAAATACACCAGGGCCACTGGAACTTTTTCCATGCTCTGCAATAACTTGAGATCTTAATCTGCTTGTGTATCAATCCCACCATTGACTCCAGAATCTGCTACAAGTACCACTAAAGTCAGATTATCTGACTAATGTCTCTACTGCTTAGAGCAGCAAGATTTAAAAAGAACAGTTTATAGAGACACATGACACAAACAGCTACTTAACTGTGCAGTTCATTTCTCCCACACACCACGTTCCTGTTTCTAGGGGTGTCCAAAATACACTCAATGGGGAATACCCATTTAAAAGAAAAAAAAAATCCCTCCATCAAGAGGAACCTGAGTAAGCACAACTAATACTGCATCATCTTCTCACCCTTGATGAACAAATATATCTGATGTCCTGTGACAGAAAGAGACAACCTGAAACATGAAACTCCAAAATAGGCACCTGGGGGGTATTACAGGTGCAGCCCAAATTGCAGCAGCCCAAAGGTGCAGACAGTTTGTCCGGCTGCTCTCCAGTCTGTGTGACAATGCAGCTCACACGTTTCCTTTGAATCTCGAGTTAGAACAAGCAGCAAACGACACACTGAAGAGAAAAAAAACACTGCTGTCATCTCATTTTTATATTGTTTTAAGTTTTGTTCTTCTCCCTCCTCCTTCCTGTAGTACTCAAAGGACAGTAATGCAATTACACATATATCACAGTCAAAGCACTGGATAATTTCCCCTGTAGGACTAGGGAAATAAAAAAAAAAGCCAATATAAAAAGTTTGTGATCTGTTAAAGTTGTGCTAGTAAGATACACCTCAGTAACAAAGCACAGTGTATTTAAGGACTATACTTCATTTCAGGATTCCTTCTAAAGTCTTTTATTTCAGTAAAAAAAACAAACTCTACAAAAACACAATATTCTGGTCCAGACTTCATGCAATGCTTTGTTCTATTTGCTCAATTTTCAACAGTATCTTATTTTCCACCCATTCATTCTTGTGGCCAGACCTATTTAGTAGCACACCTACTCCAAAACTACTACTTCCAGGAAAATTATCTGTGACAACCATGGATAAAATCATGTTTTGTTTATATTTCAGGTACTTAACAGCTGCTACTAGATATTGCTACCAGATGTTGTAGAATTATATGCAACATTATGCTCAATTTTAACTTTTGCAAAATTACAAGCTAATAAAAGGTGACACTGCTGTAAGTCAAATGATTTATTAAAGAAAAAGCCATTAAGTTCCTCTTAAGCTTCACACCCTACTACCCCAAATAACTTGTCATTATATACATCAGTGAACAGATGCAAATGTCTGCACTACTTTGAGATTTCAGTGCTGTCCCATATACCAATTATACATCCAGATGCCTTTTGCTTTAACAGTCTTGTGCACATCTGTCCATCTTAACCTGAATGCATGATGACTGTACATTTCACGGTTAAGCTACCCACAAGATGACACAAGTCGGGGTTTCGTACGGTTCACATAAGGATCATCTCTTTCTAGCCCTCAAATGAGCTTGTACAAAGTTAATTGAAAACACTTGGAATCTAAACACTGGGATTTTTAAGTAACAGAACAAATAAAAATTTGTTGTGTTACATTCAGTTTCATTTTGACACCTCACTTTCCAAAGAATTTTAGAAGCTGGAACATTTGCTGTGGGATTTTGGGGCCTAGAAGAGGGTGGGGTTTTTTAATTAAGTCTTATACACCCTGATAATAACCAAAGCACAGGTTTTATTTTGTACCAGCTCCCCAATTAAAGTCACAAAGCAGCATGCAATAGCCCATGTAACTAACAGCCTTTCCCATCCACAATCACAATAAACGTAACTAACAACAAACAGGAGCGACAGCCAGTAATTACAGAACAGAAAACTGTCATGGATTCTTATGTACTAATGAAGCCAGGTACAAATATAGTAAAGCTAGATAGCTCTTCTTAATCTTCTGACAGGAAAATACACACATTAACTGGTCCACAGAGTATTTTTCAAGCTTGTATAAATCTGTGCCTAGGCAAGCAAATAAAATCTTCCACCTAACTCTACCCCCACATGTAGCAGAAGGTCCTCACCAAGTAAAGCAAATTGCTACAACTTGCAGCTTGTAACAGAGCCCATTAGAGTCAAAGGCACTGTGAAAAGGTCCTCGAACTGTGTTCTAAATCAGCAGCAAGTTCACTGAAGTCAGTGAAATCCCCCTGGGGTAACGTGGGGAAAAAGAGATACAAGTTCAGAGTGGTTCCAGCTTAATTTCAGTAGTTCAACAGCTTCTTCTGAAGACAAGAATATAGATTTATTACTTCATAAACTTATCCTACCATAAGTGCTTAATTTAGAGAAAGACAGGCAAATACCAGAAAGAAAAAGAAAATGAGAAATATTGCGGGAGATCAGCCAGAAATGATTATTTATAACCTTAGATATCAAACCCTCAGTTAATGTATCCTAGTCTAGCTCCACTGAGGTCGCAGTAGCCACACAATTTACACAGCTGAGCATCTGGCTCTAAATATTTAACTGCTCCACATTCTAGTGTGCATCCTTGCGTAGCCGAGCTTCTCTGACTAATCACGCTAGAGGTAACCACATCTTAAGTGTGTAGCTCTAAATTGAGTAATATTATCATTAATAACAGTGCCTAATTAAGACATCTATAATGTTTTTAATGAGAAAAATTGAAAGTCCTTCTGGAATTTTTCCAGTCAAATTAATTCTGAGGACTTTAGACGTTGTTACAAGTAATGTTACAGGAATGAAAATTAGGTCTAAATTAGGACATGTCACTGTATTTAAAAGGAGGAGAAAAAAGGAAACACATTCCATTTCCCCCTTTATACACAGTTCTCCACTATAACATCGCACCACAGGGGAAAATAAAACCACCATTTTGTAGTCTGCTCTAAGTTGCTCTGCATATAGTTATACCTGATGTATCTCTAAGGTCTGCACGTATTTTAACACTTTGCTTTAAGGGTCTTCTTAAACGTCCCACGCGTATTCTCTTGGGAACAAGTATTTGCAGAATCTCAAAGTGACAACTCCTATGGCTCATACAGGCCAAAATCCTTTTGGCTATAATTCATGTGATTTTTGCTTGTCCAAATAGAAAATCCCTCAGTGAGGCTGCATGTTTAGGCAAGGAGCACTTATGGCTAAAAACGGTCCGATTCAGCCTGCTAAAACTGCAGGGGAAAGAAAGAGTCCCCATGGTCCCAAACGATGCTCTAAAGTAACAGCCTGACATCTGAAAGGTTCTCAAACCCAGTAAGTTTTTATTTATACTTGTAATAGGCCAGTCCTTCAAACTACTCCATGTGCATTTCTGGTTCACAATGGCTGTTTTTTTACCACCACTTTTATTATAAGAATTTAGAAAGCATAAACCCACAAGTCAGCTATGCAGCTGGACTAGGTTACTTTGAGGACATAAAGACACTCAACCCTTGCTCTTCAAAATATCTTGTTTGAGCACTTGTTTTCATACCAGTTACACGAGTTTGAGTGTGTTCAAAAATACACACAGGTTCAAAAACATAAGAACAAAAGTCATGAGACTGTTCTGACTGGATTTAATATCAACATCTCAGACTCAATTTAGTGGAACCTGAAGTGAGGCCCCAATTGATCCTTTTTTTTTTTTTTTTTTTTTAAGTTCAGAAGCTTCAATCTTAAGGCATTAATATAAGTTTAGAGAATGAGTTACAAGCCAAGTATTACTTTTGGGAATAAAAAAGCCACTATAGCATGATAAAACTGACAACACTGATCTTTGCTTTCACCTGATCTACATTGTGTATATGATTCTACATGTATTCATGCATACCTTCAGTATGTATACATACACACACATAGCATTCTCTTGACTGGGGTACCCAATGCCTTCACATTTCATCTCCCTTCCCTACCATTAAATGCTTCTCTCCTCAAATCTTTCAGATTCCAAAAAAACAGATTTGAATTCTGCAATTTGTTGTTCCTCAATAAACACACATTATTCTTTCTAAGACAGGTCAGCTAATTAGGTGGTTTGTCCTTGAGAGCCAGAGATTGCACAAGAGGTTTTTTTTAATGCATTGTACTAATACTGAGGATCTTGTCAGTGCTTAGATAATATTTTGAATGGGCTTACAGCTATCAAAGATCAGAGTTATAAGAATAGCAAGGACATTCAGACATATCCATGTTCTGAGAGCCCAGGGAGGTTTACCCTCTTTCAAATCAGTTTTGTTTACAAAATCCTAGCTTAATTGAATTGATAGAAGTCTTCAGAGAAATAAAACCTGATTTTTATCTTCTGTTAATACCATAAATATTAAAACGAGAAAATAAACAAAATGCTTAACTGTAATTGATACTTGACAGATCTACATCTCCGATTTTCAGAAATAACATAATAATCATTGCTCTCAAGTATAATGCCAAAAGATCACAAAGATTAAAAATACAGCACTTCTTTTCAAGGTCTTGCAATTCAAATGCTGCATGCCACCTAAAACAGAAGTCTAAAAAAAGGTGCCAGTATTGAACTAATACACATATGGCTGCCATAAAACCAAATTCATATTCAAACTCCATCACTCATATTGGCCAATATTACTTTGTTTCTTAGCAAGTGTTTAACATACAGGAGACTGATGAAATATTGTTCAAATAACTAATTCTTGGTTATTATGTTTAACCTCTAGTTTGAATCATTCTATAAACAAAAAAAATCCATGTGCAGCAGTCAGCTACAAATAGTTTGATGCAAGACATAGAGCTGATTTTTCAGTGAGGACATTAAAGATTGTTATATGATATTTCTGTGCTGCACAGGATACTACACACATAGAGTAGACCACCAGCTTGGTCATGTGGGGAGTTTGGGGCAGATAACACGTCTCACTATTTGCTCCCTCAGACCATCTCTGATGATCATGATTTCGAGGGCAGAAGGGATGGGGTATACTAAGTTCTCTTATTCCTCGATGTTTACTACAAGATAAATCTTTTATTCTCAGATTTGTAAGTACACAACTTGCTTTAAATACTCACAAGCAAAATTTAAGCTACCAAAGAAAATGACACACTAATCCTGGGTGGGGGGAAGGAGGAAACCACACACACACACACACATCACTAGGATAAGGAAAAAGGAAAATAGCCTTAAAACCCATTGACACTTAACTTTTACTAAAGCATTGATGTCAATGATGTATTTTGCATTATTGAAGAAGAACAAAATGACAACAGTCACGCTCTCTGTTTGGGTGAAATCATTCTGTTAACCATAGTTCCCCAAGCACAATAAAAACACATCTTCATAGTCACAAGGCTGCAAAATATCCTTAAGAACTAAATGCTGGCAGTTAGATGCACTATAGAAGTAGAGGGATGGATTTTTTCATTAAGATACAAACTAGTTATTGTAATTGAAGTTTTAGTTCTAATAAACAGAAAATCTAAAAGACTCTTTCCAAGATTCCCCCCAACAAGGCACGTTACTCTGGATTCCTGGTACCAGGGAGAGTGTGCACTAATGGGCAATTTGGAGTTCCTGAGTTGTGACTGCATCCCACTTGTTGAAGATGTCCTATAGGACTTTGCACAAGCTGCTTTCTTGATTTGCTCTTCAGTTTTCCCTGGTCTTCAATATTATCAAGAAAACAAAAATTATAGATACAGTAGCATACAGAAAATGAGATCGTTTCATTATGTGAGGTTATTCATACTCCCTAGTGATGCAATTCTGCCTTGAAACATACATCCAGCAGGTGTTCTTAACTATAATAAGTACCTGTAAAAAGCAATTGAGAAGAGCAGTCTGAATATAGGTCATCTACCTGTCTTCCCCCTGTATTTACATTGCTCTCCAACTCAGGGCTTGGCTTCATGCCATGCCCCATGCAGCTCTGTAATCAGCAACAGGCCAGCGCTCCAACCTAAATCACAAGAAGAGACAAGTGTTCACTATCCCCAAAACTTGGCTCATCTGTGTCAGAGCTTTGGTTTTAGTTACATCCTCAAAAGGACACAAAAGCTCAAGGCTTAATTTCTCACTCTAACATTGTGGGAGTTTTTTTTGCCTTTCCATTTATCAGTTTCTGCCACTCCAGAGCCAACATATCAAAATCCCTTACTGATTGGCCTCCAGCAGTCCATAAAAATCTTACAGTAAATCCTGCAGCTGGAGACATACTGCTGGTACCTTGCTGGATGCACTAGATAGCAAAAAGAAATAAACAGTTAGTGTAAGAAAGAGTATTAACTTGGTTCCACAGAGCACTTAGAGATTTTTTACTTTTGGTTTCACTTGGTTCATAAAGCAATTGAAACCTTTTGAAGTCCTCTGCAAAGCAGAGTTATTGTTCCCTGCCAGAAGACCCAGCTCCAGAGCAATTGGTCTAGGAGATTTACTCAGAAAATCCAGAAACCCTGGAGACCTGACTCCAGGACACACTGCCAGACAGTAACTGAACCCTCTCAAAGCAAACAGACTTGTTTCTTTATGTTAGCACTCTTCTTTTTTTACTAGTACACTAGAGTTTCATCACTCTTAGATTTCAAAGCCATTTGTAGATGGGAAAATGAGGTAGAGGCATGCTCATTAGGGCTTATAAAATGCTGGCTAGCAGAAGCTCATCTTTCTAGTCGTTGTACACACACAGGACAGTCATCGGTCCCCACACTAATGCTGCAACTCTGAAATCTTTACACTAGTAAATTCTCAGACATATATTAAGGTTCCTGGCTTACAATATATTTCCTTTATTTTTGGTAGCACAATGCAGCATGGCACATGTCAGGGGCTACTCTTGGTGGCAAAGAAAAGGTTAATGCTTTCCAAAGTGCAGTTACTCACAAGACCATTCTGACATTTCAGAAGTCAAGAGGAACTATTATTAGCTGTGCCTAATAATATTGCAAGTTCCCACCCATGGAATCTGTGCGCAACCCTCCATTGAATTGGCAGCCCTTGGCGGTATCACTGCCACATGTTTCGAACTGGGCAAGTCTCAAAAACACTGCCATAGCACTGTGCAGTCAGCCTGAAAATATCTTCACTGCTCTAGGGAGATGAGTGATCCCTTTGGAACTGGTTTTTGGAACGGTGAACTAATGAATCACCAACAGCTTTAGACAAAATGTATCGCAACACAGCATGTAGTGCCGCAGAACTGAAGGAAATCTGTTTACAGTGCTTCAGCAGACACTCGAAATCAAGATGCTCGAGAAGGATGAGGCTGTTAAGAGAGAGGCAAAGCTCCAAACACTGTGAGCCCAGTTACCCATACTGGGGCCAGCAGCCATTCCCTGGTACCGGGGTGGGCTGACCCTCAGGCGTGGTGGCCAAGCTGCAGCTCAAGAAGGGTCTCCACATGGAAAACGGGCAAAGGACAGAGGAAGAAACAACCATCTTCTCCTGAGTCTGCTGGTGCATGTCCTTCAGTGCCAAGGACAGAAATCAGAAATTACTTCTGTCATTCAGACACATTTGCTGCCCACACCCCTGTCAGCCACAGCTGGCTGCAAACCTTGTCAGTAAGATTTACACTATATTTGGTAATGGGACAAGGCTGACACCAAACTTTGTATTCAAGCCAAGAGTCAGCCTCATGCATGCGGCTGGTGGGAAAAGGCACTGCTTTACAGCTCAGATTCTTAATGAAGCAGTACAGTCTGAAAAGAAAGACTGAAAAAATAAAATACAATGAAAGTCCACACAGAGTTTGCTGGGCAAGGGGAAGGCCAAAGTTTGGAACCCTCTTCAACCAAGTACACCCAAAGCCACAGCTCAAAGAAAGCTCCCTGCCCTACTTTTATCCAGCCAAAGCAAAACTGTTACACAAACAAGATGCTTTGGGCCAGAATAAGCAAAAAGGAGCTTAAATTTAAAGGGAACAGTTACAAGCTTGTCTAGGAAAGGCAGCAGGTTTGATGTACTAGTGCTGCTTATCCAGGGACTAATTACATATTTTACAGCAAAGAGTTACTAACTAAGGAAGCAAGGAACCCTTTATTGAAGAATGGCATCTACCTGTTAAGCTGCAGTCACACTTTCCAGTCCCCCTCTGTTTTCAGGCTCTACAAGCACTCCATACCTCCCAACCCAGCAGCCTGCACAGCAAGAAGCTTTGCCAATAGAACTAAACAAAACCAGATTTGTTTACAGGTGCTAGGGTAGCTAGCTGATCAGACAGTTCACTGATTCACAACAGATGTATGGAAGAAAGGCAAATTAAAGACACACTGATTATTATTTAAGCGGATTGCTCAAGATTTGCTATTAATGAAATTCATGTAACCACAGCCACAGAAGGAGACTAGACAGTGAACCAAGAAATAAGAAAATGGGATGAGAAGGGAAAAATGTTTCTCCCTGATGCACTGGACTTGTCCAGCATATGACAAACAGCAGGGTAGTACAAATCAATCAAGGAAGGGCTATTGTTTACAACTAAGCAGCTTCAGACCCATAAAAACATCCAAATTCCAATGCATAAACTGCAAAGCAGTTTTAGAAATACCAAAAATATTTCTAGCAATAAAAGATCAGAGCCCTACCCCAGGTGTTGTATAACCTTCTCTCCCTTCCACAAAGAGGTTTACAAGAAAAATTTACCCTGATCACTGTATTCAAAACCTACCCCCAGAGCTTGGCACAAAATTGTGCACACTGCATACATCTCATACCTTACAGGCTGGGAGAGAGGTACTGCGTGTACTTCCTCTGCTTTTAAAGCAAAGAAATACACTCTCAACAGTTTTACAAGGAAAAGGAGGGAGGATCTTCAGACCCCCTGACTCAGCCATGCTGCTAGTTAAAAAACCCCTCCAGCACTTCTGGGTGGGTTAATGCAGGGCAGAGCTGAACCCCATAGCAAGCCCACTGCAGCACTAACTCAACAGGGGTATTTACACCATAGAACACCCACAGAGTAACTCACTTTTTAAAGCTGCACACTCAGTATTCAGTGGTGGCGTATTAAGAGAGTGCTATATCCAAGTTAACCAAGGCTGTAGCTAGCTGAGGGTTTCAGCAGAAGGTCTCCACAGAGACCTGAGCCTTACTTCTGCATAGGTACTACTGATTTAAATTGACAGTTGAAGTGATACTTTACACTTGAAATACAGACTCTTGCCCACCAGGCAACCGAACTGAGACCAGCATGCCAATTATACAAGCACAGCTTAACAGTGAAGATTTTGGATTTCAGTAGATCTGAACTACAAGCCAATCCCTGAACTGGAGAACTCAAAGTTGACTGGAACCTCTACTCCAATGTCTGGCCAACTCAAACACACTGTCCTGCGAACAGCAGGTCTCAGGCCTAGAAGTGTCTGTGCTACCCAGGCTCCCAAGGCAGAAATAGGAATTCTAGTTTGTTTGCAGGCATTATACATATACAAGGAAAAACTGCAAAGTAACTATTTTTCTATTTTTGTTTCCTTTCCAGTGTTTTGAAAGGTCAAATGTATTTGCACTCTGCTATATCAGTGCTTAAACTCAAACACTGCCAAATGAATCATGAGTCAGGAAAACACCCCAGAAATAGTGTCAAAAGTAGACCCACTGTACAGTAATCATATGCTCAGTTGTCCAGGGATGGTTGTTCCTATTTTAAGCACAGAAGAACCTGCAGAAAACTAACAGCTAGTTTGCAAATATGCCTGGAGTCAGGTTCTCTTTAATCTTTGCTCTTTAGCTGGCCTCAAATACACACCAGAACAAGAAGAGAAAGGAGGTAAGTCAATGAAATTCTAAATTAGCAAAAGTGGTAAGGGAAATCACATTCTATCTGACAAGACTCTCAGAAGCACTAGCCCGTAATACGCATTTCAGCAAGACATTGCCTAGCTTTTCTTGGTATCCAGCTTGCTTCATATTTAGTGCTGGAAAGCCAAACCAGAATTGTCCTTCCCCTCCCAGGTTCTCTTGCCCTTTCCTACCTATTTTCTCTGGGACATACTTTCACCTGTACACAGTTAAAGTATGCTTGTGTTTCTCAGAGGATGTGTAGGAAACAGCCTGGTACACACAAAGTAGCTTCAGACAGTTAAAGGAGTGACATGCATACAGTTTTAAAAGAAACTGCAATGTGCCCTCCTGCAATAAAGGCTGGTTTGGTCTCACATCTAATACCCAATTTGTCCTCTGTTCTCTCTTTCCCATTCCCTCTCCAGCCAACTAGTCAATTAGCAGTAGGTATCTCCTAAGTTTTATTTCATCTGTGCAGCAACGAGTTTCCCAAAGCATCAGTAGAATGGATTTAATGATCATGAACACAACAATGTCAAAGTATCAGAGAAATATTGTCCATTAAGAAATAAAGCAAATGATAATAAAAATGTCCAGCCAAAACAAAGCGTAGAAGAGTTCTTTGGATGGGCAGCTAATGAATGCTGGAAACAGTTTTTCTGAAGAATTAGATTTCAGGCCTCTCATAAACCAACATGCTGATACACATACAAACATGCATAAAACAGAATAAAGTTCTCCTGTTTCTTGATGCCAGAAGCTTCAGATGCAAATATTAGCAAGAGTCTTGATATGGGCATCAGCCTAAACTATCAGGCAAGATCACATGTAATCGAAGATGGGAAAATAAGCAGAATCAAACTAGATACAGCACTTCATTCCTGTACACACCTGTTAGGTATATCACACATAAAAGGTTGCTTTCCAAATCCTAACAGCTGCAAAATTGATAGGACACCAAATAACATTTTTCCCTGCCTTGGTTTTCCCTTCAATTTTTGTGCATTAAGATTCGCTCTTCTTTCTTGTATTCCTCAGTCAGTCAAGGAAAGGGACAAGAAATTCAGCAGCTATGTTGGCACATTTATTACTAAATAACTATCCCAGCACTCCTGGCTCTAAGAGATCACCAACTTAAAACCATTAATGGAGCAGTCAAATTAAATTGTCATCTTCACATTTAGATAGAACCAGACCGTCTTAGAGGACTGAGGGACAACGCAGCAGGATAACAAACATACCAAGAAATGCACAAGATTTGGGCCAGATACACAAGCACTAACGGTACAATGCTTATAGTTTCTTACCACATTAAAGGTTACATTTTAACACTGTGCTAACTCAAGACAACTTGCAGATTACCCGGTAAAAATAACCAGGGACTATGTAAAATGCTAAAAGAATGCAACACCTTAAGTGTGTCTGGTTTTCCTCATATTGCAGGAAAATCCCAATCTTCTCATCTATCACTAAAAGAAAAAAACATCTAAACACCAAGAAAAGGGACAGACCTTCCAAAATGGCCCATAGAAGCCTATATAAGAGAAGTTAAGTAATAAATATTCATCCTTGGCCCCAACACTAGAAGTTCTGGAAGAAAGTTCGAGTAGAAAAACTGAAAGCACTCATACTATCTGAATTTTTGGAGGCCAATGAAGTGGAACAGAGAAAAAGCAATTTAAACAAGGAAATCACAGGAATACTGATGCTTCCAGTCAGCCTGGAGGGAAGGCAGGGAGAACCACTCCTGCTGTGCATGATTGCTTTTGCTTCCTTCATATCCCACATAGACTCCACAAACGCAGAACATCAAGGAGTCAGATGTCAAGAACAAGTTGGAAAAACTATTTAGTTCAGGTTCAACATGAGTTATGGCAGACAACCAAGGCTGTTTGTATTTTAGCCAAACTCTTTCCTCCACCCATAATCAATGTGTAGCTCCCCTCCAGAGCAAACAGCAGTTCCTGTGCTTATGTGCCTTTGACCTGTGAAGGAACAAAAGCTTTGATAATTGTATTCTTGGGAAGCAAGCGTAAAGAGATCAAATCCTCATTTCAGAAGGACATAACCTACAGAAAGAGGCAGCTGTTCCACAAAGTCAGAGATTAGCTTTCAACAGTCCATTCAAGTATACAGATTCTCATGTTCTGGGCTTTTAACAAGTGGTCCATCTGTGTGTCATCATCCCTTCAAGAATTCAAACATTTAGGTGCATCCCACTAACAACATCACTGCAGGACAGCAACAGCACACTGACAGAACCTACAAACAGGAGTGGAACAGTCATGGCCAGGTAGCTCATCTCCTGCCAGATGAGCCCAAGTTTTTGGTAGTTCTGCCTCCAATCTGAGGAAAAGAAGGAAGGTGGGAACCTTTATCAGTGAACATACAGGGGGAAATACTCTGCCATTGAGACTATGTCTCACATAGCAGTAGAAATCTCCAGCATCCGCCCCCTTCCCAAGCACTAGAAGCATTGTTGATGGTTTGTTATCTACCCATCTTCTACCTCAAACTGTGTTGGTCTAAAGTACTACAAATATGGTGGTACTGCCAGCGTCATCATCCTCCTCTGCTCCAACTGATCATTTTGCCAGCAGCCACCACAAACACCAGTTATAACCACATACACTCCATTTCCCCTATGCCCAAAAGAACTCTCTGCAGTTATGATTAGCTAACATTTCTTCTTCACTCCCTCTATATGCAGAACACTAGCTGTATAGAGATAGGCAGTTCTTTGGCAAATCATAACTAATTATATTTTTGAAAGTTGAGCGACATTATTAAAATAGTACTACATACACCAGCTTCTGATTGGCTTAAAGACTGAATTTATTCCGGGCTCCCTCCAATCAGAATTAATCTTTCTATAGCACAATGAGCTGTCACTACTGAATCAACACCAGCAGCAAAAGTGACAGCAGCCTACATCATTACTCAACTAAGATAATAGAACTAAAGTCATTGAAACAGGCAGATGTTGGAGGCTGTCTCCCATTTCAGAATAATGTTCCTGTCGTAACTCAGCATTTATTTTAAGGAAGCAAGGATAAATTCATTACCATTTGCATGGTGCTCGGATATAATAGTAATAGAAGTCATGTAAGCCTTCCAAAATGTACACAGAAGAAATGCACTTGGCATTGATACTAACCATCCTTCACCTCGATAACATGAAGCAGGGCAATGCAATCAATCCATGTCCACTGGAGACCTGCTCCCGTATTAGTGTAAGCAACAGTGTTTTGCTACTGCAAACTCAGAAAACTGCAGTTGAGAGATGTGTAAGACCAGAAGTCATTACCAAAAGAGAAAAAAGTTCCATAATTTATTCCCAGCATCCTTACCTTATTTCATGGTAAGATGTCATATCCAAAATTATCATCTAAAGAGCTACTGTTCTGCCAAATTGCAATACTCAATATCCTCACTGCACAGAACGCCACACTTCTGCATTGATAACTAAACTGCTTAGATCCAACAAGTAAGGAAAGTTGATGACATTTAAAACTGAAGATTGTATTCTCCTTTATAATTTTAAATTAGATCTTTTTAATAAAAGGATTATAAGAAAATAATGATTCCAGAAATAGAAGCAAATGCCAGATCCTTATTTATTTCTGAACAGAAGTGTAAATGGGCACAAAAGAAGTGTACTCTCCATTACTACTGGGATTTAATGACCGTCCTTACATCATCTTCCCACTGAATGATGTCTCCTGCAATGATATTGCCACATATTAAGGAAAGGTGATCAAACATGGGCCTAACTACTTCAGTGTTCAGGTCAGAGCTGTACACCAGTAAATTGATAGGATTATTGATATTCATAAATCAAGATTTATAGAGTTCAGAGTCCAGTTGGTTCAATACGATAATGAATTATAAAAGCAAAAGACATTTTGGAAAAGAATAAAACCACTTAGCCTGACACACAGTACAGCCTTCAGGTAGCGAGCTAATACAAATGCCCAGAAATCAAGACTGATTTCTATGTATCATCCCATTTTAATTTAATTCTCCTTTATCTTTACCCACGTTTTTCATTTTGCATTTCACCTGAATAAGGGTGGCAGATAATATCCATGACTTCCTGGCATTTGCAAGACCAGTTATTTTATCTTGGCAGAAGGTCAAACTGAGTACCTTTTAATTTGGCCAGTTATCTAACTGTACCAAACAGCTGAGATATCCATTCCTGCTTCATAGCACAGCTGGAGTTGCTCAGCTTCCTCTGACACAATGGGTTTAATGGGGAGGGAAATGCCCATCCGATTCTAACAGCTAATTCCATCTCCTTGCACTTTGAGAGCAAACTACCAGATGCTCTGGATTTCCTGCTTTGTCAACTATAGAGCAGCACTACGTTCAGCTCTCACATTTTGATATAGCTGTTTGTTCTCTGGTAAAACGTGGTTCCTCAGGGAAAACAGAGGCTTGTCTCTGGAGAAATGACTAAATACACCTTGTTTGGCAGTATGGGAACTCAAAGCCAGTAAGTTTGTCTATGAGAAAAGGCAAGATCTGGGGAACACTCTGCACAGGGTATTCTCTGTTCCCAGGCACTTACCAACACTTGGTTCAAAGTTAAAATGCAACAGACACACTTCAAAGACCATCTTACATCAAGAAAACTGTAATAGGCTGGGAAAGGGGCAACTTCAGATGATTTTGCCACACACCCACCCCATCCTTCTATACAAGCTACGAATCATACTCCCAATTCACACATGCTGGGATAAATCCCTAGGGGATCCAAACAAATTTACAGCTGCTTAGAATTTCTGCCTTTATACAGCGACTCCATGGGCAGCTGTCAGCTTTTATTTTACTCTTACGGGTTTAAAATCCCCCACACATTTGACTCCAAGACTCTTCTGTAAAGACAGTTTGCACAGATAGCCTTCTTGCAATTCCAAGTTATGCTAAGACAATGAAAAGAAATAGATTGTCTATAAAGTAGATGAGCTGATTATCAGCATGGTATGTTGTAACATGCTTTTTGCTCCATAACGCATTGAGTTTTGTTTGAATTGCTAACAGTTTTACGGATTGATTTCAAGCAATTTGAGAAGTTAGTCATCCTCATTATACCTCTGCCACAAGTGTGCTCCTGTCCCTGTAGCAGCCAGCCATTAATGTATGGAATCTGTACTTCCCCAGCCGAGTTTCCAGCCACGCTCCCCAACTTACAGTAGCCTTAGCACACAAGTAGTAAAAGCTGAGAAAAGCTTACAGATATATATATGTCAAAGTAAGCACCTGTTACGTCATAAATTCAAGTTGTAAACCTGTGATATGTTCCACCTATATATGTATTTCTTTGCATACAGCCACATTGACAGTGCTGTGACAGCTTAATGATCTAGAACCTGTGGCTTTCAGCATTCTGAGTCCTTGTTACACACAAATACCACAAGGTCCATCTGCCACAATCACTCATTTGCCAAAAATGTCTTCAAACCTTTATAAACCCACTTTCTGTCTGTACTGCTATTAATACAGCCTTCATGCACACAAGAATTATTTGCTCTTCATTATATACCAGACTGCAAAGTCCTTGGGAATTAAATATTAGCTTTTTAGAAATATAAACATTACTAATAAGGAATTAGTTGTTCACAGCAGGAAAACAAGAAAGTTTAGACAGAGACAGCTATTATTAGGAGTTTGTGGGGTGTTTGTTGTTGCTGCTTTTGTTTTCTTTTTTGTTGGTGGTAGTTTTGTTTGTTTTTCAGTTTGAGGAGTAGAACCTTTATCAAATGGACTCTAAGGAACCTTAGGCAATAAAAACTTATTCATTCTGGAGAGTTGCATGAGTGCCCACTTTTGAGACACTTGAAAGCTTGAAGGTGAATGTTCGTCTCCCTAAAAACAAGGCTCAAAGACACCAAGTTAGACATCCATACAGGGATATTCATAGATATCAGGAGTTATTTAAACAACTTAATCAGCTTTTCCAAGTGGTTAGAGATACTGATAACTGTTCTCACCTCACCCAACTTTTAATAGCTCATGTTTGTTTTAGTCTGCTCTTAGAACTGTTTTAACCAGCTCCACCAAACCAAATCTTACATTCCTCCTTTTTTCTTTAGCCAAGAAAATTAATGGTGTGAAACAGCAGTATATTAGATAAGTTAGCAATGGAATGAGTTCCCTTCATATAAACCAGTAAGGCTTTCGAATAAATAGATTCTTCTGTTTGACAGAGAATACAGTCCACATCACAACACTAAAAAAAGGCAGTGGGCAAATTTCCAAGACCTTTGAATAATGAAACAGTGGTTAATAAAGCAAGTCTTATTTTTCACTCCTCTTTGGCATTTAATAACCTACAGATTTGTATACACCAACATCGTGCGAGCTGCAAGACACATAAAGTGACAGAAAAACAGTGTCCCATCTGGGCTGGTCCCATCCATCTGGTGATTAGGGCAGGGCACAGTGCAACCATATGGCCATGATCAAGAACCCACTAATATCATCCAGAGTTAACTGGGAAGAGCTATGGCTCACTTAGGAGACTAAGGATGATAAATCCCTCTCATTCTGTCTCTCCTCCCCAGTGGACATAGTAGATTTGTCTTTTCGCCTGCACAGATGAAGCTTTGCTGGTTAGAATACTGGTGATACAGGAAAAAGTTTATTTTGTGCTCATATGTGTCAGAGACAGAATGAAGAAGTTATTTCCATTAAAAAAAAAAAAAAAAAAAGCACACACACAACACCACCAACCTCACATTTCTGCCTTGAGTCCCAAGGGAACTCTGAAACCAGAGGCCAAAATCCTGACACAGAACACATTGGTAGAACTGATCAGCTGCTGATGATTAGAGATGTGGCTCCAGCAGCGGTGCAGGAAGAAGAGAACAGTAACAGCTCTGTTATCCAGCTTGTCCTTACATATTAATAGAATGGGAAGAGCCTACTTATCCAACAGTGAACAGGAAGAAAACAAAAGGCAGAACTTCGTGTCTTCTTGAACAGGCACCACTGTTATTATCTACGTAGTTCTAATAGTTCCTGTTGTGCTGGCCTATTGAGATATCTTTTAGAAATACTCATTTCCTAGCTGAAAAAGTCACTAAAAATGAAGCCATTAACCCCCAACAGATCACAGAAAAGATATTACATGTGCTAGAATAACCTTTTTCTATTTTTTATCATCAGAAACCAGGTCCCAACATATTGCCTGAGCTACATCTTAAATTACAAGATAAAGTCTAAAGTTCTACACAGCAAAGTGGGTTTGTGATGCCATAACTCCAGAAGCATTTTCATGACCAATTTCCACTTGCTTATTATAATAAATCCCCCTCGCTTAGCTGCAAGGAGTCTGGTCAGGTCATGTGTAAGAATATCTTTAAAAGGTTACAGCTGTTACCCAGAGTCGTACTAATTCACAAGGGGGCAACCTTCCCTCAAAGACAACATTTAACAAGTAGCACAGCACTCACTGCTGGAATGGCGCTTTGTTTTGGGAGACACCGTTGAATGAGATATCTAAGTGGCACATCTTTTTGACTACATAACCAAAAATGATGGCCTGAAACTGCCAGGAGTAGGTGTCAGCCTGCTCACAAAATGCTCATCAGTACAAGTAATTACATATAATAATGGGCAATTGAGTTTCTGTAACATGCTCAAAGCATTTTTACAACTCAGATATAGCAGGAGATATAGGAGTTCTTCTCCAGACTTCTCAAATAATAAGCAGTCTTAAATAAAATAAGACCTACAGCAACAAGATACAACATGGAAAGGCTTGGTCAGAATTTGAACATAATTTTGAACATTATATCAGTCTTTGTGTGAGCAACATTGTTCCTGAAGCTGATAAATTTATTTTTCTTTTTAATACATGGGTGCTGACTTACAAGCTGTGAATGGAGCCCTCTTCTGGAGAAATTTGAAAAAATAAAAGCTTAAGAATGCAGCAGTCTCAGCTACGCATTTGGGAAAGAGTTTTAGGACGAATTTTCTCTATTCACTGTAATGTCAAGTCTATGAAATCTGTACTTTTTTTCCCATTGACTTAGTTGCACCCCAGTGGAACATCACAGTTACTGTTAAAGCTATCAAAAAATGTTTGGTTTTTTCCCCTCCTCTTGTAAGCTTTACTCACAAATTTTATATTGATTCATCTGTCCACATGAAATGTGTAACATACAAAAGCAAGCCTGTGAAGAACTTCTGTTATAAAAAAATACTTTGTATATAGGCCTTAGAAAATATCCTTTGGGGAAAAAACCCAAATCCTACCTGAATTTGATAGATTTAAAAATCTGTATTTACTCCTTACTGTACACTGAACTGCACAAGCTACCAGAGTACACTTAGTTTTTATTGTCAGCTTCAGATCAATAAAGCTGTATAAATACCTTTCATAGTTTTAAAGGTGATCCCGAATTAGAGAATTACGTGAAACATATCTTCCTCAGCTACTCCAGCTGATGTTCTGTTTACCTCTTGGTGAAAACAGGACAAACAGTTGGTAGTAGTATAGACTAAATCTTTGCAAAAGAAAAAAATACATTTATCGCCCACCTGTTTACCACAACTTTTATGAACACACTTAATGGGCTGAAGAAGCAATTCCCCATCCTCATCCTTTTAACGCCTCAAAAGGCAATCTTTTTTATATTTAACAAATGCAGTCAAATTAAATGCAGACCAAGAAAACACAAAACTGAAGTTCCCAGGTTTTAGAAATGATCTTTTAATCAAAACCTTTTCTCTGTTCATGTCCTTATGAACATAAGAATTTCCTCAAACTTTTTTCTACATTGTAAACTTTCCTATCACTAGTTTGAAATGAAGTTATTACCATCTTCTGCTCCCACATGAAGTACTGCACTATTAGATTGTTATTGCTTAGAAGTCATCTTATCAAAACTGTGCTTTGGAGGTTCCACTAGCATTGTATTATATGAAGCATTATTGCTACTGCTAAGGGAATGGAAAAAAAAAAAACTTACAAAAAAAATCCCAAAATGTGTTACAACCACTACACAGCCAGATGGCTGCATTTGTTTAATATGTTGTTTCTCACATTCGTCTGTTTACTTTTCCTGTCACATGAAAGTTGTGCATGTGGTGTGTCAAAGAGAAAAGCCAAACAGCATTTCAGCAATTCCCTTTTCCTTCCTGAGCACGATATCGCCTTTGGTTCACACTTCAACCTGCCAATACTCAACCACCTTGTACCTGAAGATAGATTTATGTACACTTCCTTAATATAGAGTAATTCATTCCTTAATTTATTAACTCTTAGCCATGATCTATAAAGTAAACTTGGAGCTGTGTTAAATCACCAGGTAGAGACATTGCCAGTTAAAGCTGGACGTGCTAATAAAGAAGGGGGCTGTGCAGTTTAAGCACTTAAACATAATACTAAAGCACCACAAGCTCAGCCCTGCAGTATATGCCTTGAACTCAGCCCAGCAAGAGAAGAAACTCTGAAGTATTACTGGAAGTTATCAATAAAAGGCACAGTTTTCAGAATCAGGTGTTCTGCACCTTGTCAGATTTTAAGTAGTTACTGATGCTAAACAAGTGCCAGCTCTGTGGTTTAATGGGCCTCAGAAGTCTGTCCTCCTCTATCATATACATACAGTTCTCCCTACAAGGGACTACTAAAGAAAATCCAAACTCAAGCTGATTAATTCAGTACTGTGCTAAAGAAGGTGGACAAAAAAAAAAAGAGGACTGAAAAGACAGAGAAAGCCAAGCAAACTGCAGTCCAGATGGCAGGGCTCAAGCCCAATGTAGCACCAGCTCACTATATCCCCAGGTTACCTTCACACCACCTGTGCCCTCTCCCCACAGCCCCTCTGCTCCCTCGGTATTCCCCAGGCTGGATCTCAGCCCACTTGGACAGCTTCTCCTCCCCAGGAACCCTTTGGGCATCCCAACCCACCAGAGAGCCTCTGAGTGTGTATCCCCAGCACATGCTGCTCTGGCTTCTCCAACCCATCCATGGGTGCACTGGAGCACCAAACCTATGGCCCAAAGCAGCTGCTTTCATTCCTTACATGCCCTAAGGCAGCATTGTTATCCCGAACCCACCCAAATGCCTTTATGCTTGCTCATGAGTCTCCAGTCACCAATTCTGCCACTGTCCCATAGCTTCAGCCACCCACTCCAGTGCTTTTACTCCTTATAAGTTAAACGAGGACACAAATATCCCATCCTTGATCCACACCACATCTGCATTCAGTTCACCCTACTGCTTCCTACTTAGACACTCTTGGTATGTCTCCTCTCAACAATGAGCCTCTCCCAACAGCGATCCCTCACCATTTTTCTCCTTATCACCCTATTTTAAAAAAGCAGACTGGAGATTGCAATTATAAATACAAGTTCACAGACTCCGTGTCCCGAGCACTAGTTTGACGCTGTAAAAACCTACCAACCCCTCAAGGGTTAACAAACCCACTCGATCGCAAGTCAAAAAGGAATCAACTTTTATCTCTACCCAGTGCACGGGATGCCAGAGCCACTGTCACTTAATGCAAGAGTTTACAGAGCTCCTGAGCCAAAAACAAAGAAATGCGTTTAAACTGCACAACAACAAAGGATTTTCAGACCTCCCAAGAGCTTCCAAAAAGTGAGCCCTGCAACAGCAGCAAGAGGAAAAGATCAAGCAGAAGGTACCGAGAAGTCCGAGCCCAGCGAGTCCCTTTGTGTGACAGACAGCAGCAGCAGCCGGGGCTCCAGAGCTCCAAGGCTGGTGTTTTGTCCTCTGCTTTCTGGCAGAGGGGGATCTATTACATTTAGTACGAGAAATGCTACACAGCAAGTCGCTAACAGAGTATTACACATCTATCAGGAGAGTACGGGGAAGGGAACCTTTTGCAAGGTCTGATTTTATTTTTCCTCCATATTCCCCCCTCTTTTATTTTTTCCCTTTTTTTTTTTTTTCAAAAGGTCAATAAATAACGTGAGCTGCCTATAACACCCTACTACCCGGCAAAAGCCACAGAGGAAAAAGGCAAATCAAAGTTGCAGCATTTGATATGACAGAAAATACTGCTGCTGCAGCTGCTACCGAGACACTCGAAAGATTCCCCCCAGCCACCCTTACTGAAGGGAGACAAAAAATGCTGTATATCACACAGCAAATTTGTTGTAATTGTAAATCAAGAAACTACGAGATTCTACATTCCTAGCAACTGGCTTAGAGCAGAGATCTTGCATATTTCAACAGCAATTCAAGCAGTGTTTAATTAGAAATCAAACGTGGATTACAAACACTTTCAAATCCAAACACAAGAGAAGGAAAACGAAACAAAGCAAGGAAAACACACACATTTCTTACCTGGGACAGCAGAAAGGACAGAGTAAGTTGAGTTTTGTGCTGCATTTTGCCAGACTAGAAGGTACCAGAGGCTTTTTCATTCATGCACTCGGCTGCACTGAGCATATTTTCACTGTGAAACAGCCTTTGAGAAGAGACTCTGCCTTGAGAGCCAGCCAACTTCCCAAATAGATCAGCAGCATCATCACTAAAGCATTGGATAGAGTCTGATGACCAGAACCAATGGCTTTACAAGGATGATTTCTTCACAAAGCATCCCCATTTTGCATCACACATATTGGGCAAGCACCTCTCACAAACACAGCACCTTCAGAAAGCATTTTGCTTTGGTGTATTTCTGTGTTTAGTTTCAGTCTAACAAATCATGCCTTACAGATCTCAATAGTATTTCCCTTTTAGAGAATGGAATTGCACAGAGAGAAATAAGAGCAACTCTGAGCACCTCTGAAAAGAGATTCTCTTTATTAAAATGTTAATAAGGTATGCTTTATTTTTAATAAATCAAGAAAATGACCCCTGCAGTTGTAGTAACTTCCAAGCCTTAGAAGAACACAGTGAAATCTTTCAGTGCAGCAGAAATACAGATTATATTTTGTGTTTTCCCCCCAATCTCACAAATCACAACGAAGACAGATCAATTCTAGCCTGCAGAAACAATCCATCATAAGGCAATAGATTTTATTAACTGCTCAGGTAATGGCAGAACTGGCTTTTGATTCAATGAACTTGAATCTAGGACAAAGTTTCAAAGGTGCCTGCCCTTCAATTACAAAAAAAAAAAACTTTTCCTGTTTGGAAGAGGGAACCTGATGTTTCAAGACCCTGCTTTCTTTCTCTCTTGCAACCCAGCAGGCAGATGGACCAAAGATTACAAATGCCTTTGTCTGCATTTCCAGCTCCACCTCTCTTGCCACTCCCCATTATCACAACAGTTGAGTCCCTTTTTTTTTTTTTGGCTTGTCTTCTTGCAGCTGCCAGTGCTATTTAGCAGTTCCCTTCTCCCATTTTCACTAGGGTCCAAATTCTCCTCAGCTCTACGGCTGATGCTTTTCCCTTGCTTGTTCATTAATCAGCTGCCACCACTCTCTGCTTCGCCCCACCACAGGTGGCTGCTGCACCGATGGAGATGAGCAGGAACACGGGGAGGGGAAGGCAGATACAAAGGGATCTGCATTCAAAGGAGCTGCCAACAACTTTGAGTTCCTCAGCATCAACAGGAGCATCCTGCTGTGAATAAAGTGGTTTGATGGCTTCCCCAACCGCTGCTGCTCACAGCTCACATCTTCCTTTACTTACATACCAGACCAAAAGTGAGGGAAAACACAGCCCTTCCAAGTCCAAGCCCTAACATGCAGCAACAACTGTGCTCCAGTACCTTCATCACAGGAGAGTAAATTAATACTTGAGATAGATCAGAATTCAAACCAAACCCAGGACAGGCTACCAGGAGCAATAATAATGCTCTATGTAACTGCAAAAGTTTCACCAATTATACATGAAAAAAAACAAACCAAAAGTAAGTTGCTTTCTTTCTCACCCTTCTTTTCAGGCAGGAAGCCAGCTTAGCAGGGTAAACACAAAAAAAACCAACCAAAACAAACCAACCATACAAACCCCAACAAACCATCAAAGACAACTTGGAGCTCTCCATGATTAAAAACAAGTGAACAACCATCTTCGATTGCTCTTCCACGGTCTCAGCTTTCCACCAAGTGCAAATCTCGGCCTCAAAAGGAGCAGCTCAGAAGTTTATAAATGATGCTGTGGGGTTCTCATAAGGCACAGTCTTTGGGGGGAGCACTGGGGTTTGGCTAGTTTCCTTAAACCCCACAAACAGGGGTCAAAGAGCTGAGCAATTTACCAGACCAACCAGAAGTAGGTGGTGGCTGAAAGAAACAAAGGCATATCTGCATCCTGTTCCACAGGAAAGGGACTCCTTTAGGGAAAAAAAATAAAGGTAATGGGGTAGATGATTCACTACACAATAATGCTTGCAGAAACATGAGTTGAGCCAATGTGAGCAATTGATTTCTGCACAAGACACAATATGGCTAAGAGGCCACCCCACAGAGGGGGATGAGGAGTTTGAGGTGTTCCCCAGGCCCCCACAGCCACAAGGAGCAAGGCTGGACTTACTGCCGTGGCCACCCCAGCACCACAGCAAAGCTCAGGCCTCCAGCCCTTCACACCCAAAGGCAACCACATACCACAGCCCTTTGTCTCCAGAAACAGCAACTACCCTCCAATAACGACTTAAAAAAAAACCATTGTTTTTATTTAAAAACAAACATAGAAAACTAAGCTTTACCTCCAAGCCACACAGCCTAGTCCTCTGCTCACAACTGCTCGTCTTCCACCCCGCGCCGCGAGGGGTAATTGACCACTCCTGGCGGGCTAATTAACGGCCCCCAGGGTTTAACCCTTCACAGGCTGCTGCCAGCCCAGCTTGGTGCACCTGTATGAGGGCAGCTCACTCACACAGGGTCTGGCTGCCTGTGGGAAATGATGAAGTAAAATCCGGCACACAGAGGCCCTGGGTGCTGGGCGGGGGGGGGGGGGGTTAACTGGGCTCTCGAGCTGCGAGAGGTGGGCAGCTGCTCCAAATCAGCCCTTAAAGCTCAGGGCCAGGGTTTGGTCCCTTGCAGGTGCTCTCCCAGCGGGGCTGTGTCTTCTGATGTCAGCAGCGGAGTCTGCTCTGCTAATTAGATTATTAATGGAAAGTGAGGAGGTTATTAATTAGAAATTAAGAGTTGGTTCCTCAGTCCTTCTCAGCCTTAGGTGACAGAAGGAAGTTCGAACTCTGTAAAACATCTCTGAGGAGCAGCCTGGGAGGCAAGGTTGCAGCTGATAGAGGGTGGTTGCTCTCTAATCCTTCCCTTCAAGCAATTTTGCTGCAAAAATGAAACATGAAGCTGTGGGGCCATAGAGTGACAGTGACAGAAATAACAGCCTTAGTTTTAGGTCACAGTCAGAGAAGAGGCTGCAAGGTTCAGGCCTTCCATTTTAGGGTAATTTGTGCATCTCTCACCTGCTGCCTGCTGATGTAAAGTGTGCAGTAAGTTTAGGGAATGACTGAGAGGGGTCTTGGTTTGTGAGCAAAGAAAGTTCCTGCTGAGACCTTTTCTAGATCCAAGCCTACGTTAACTGATGAATGTTAACTGCTCTGCAGTCTTTAGACGCAAGTTGTCATGATTTTCACTTACAAAATTTTGCACAACTTGACACCTCAGCTCATTCTCCATGACATACTCTGGCAATAGAGGCCAATGCTGAGCTGAGGCTAATATGAAGAGTATTAATTGCCTGCAAGACATAAGGTGTTGTCAGAGATAGACCCATTAGCAGATGAGGGAGTGACTGCACACTGCCAGAAATGCCTTTTGACCTTTGGAAGATTTGCCCTGGCTGTTTTGTAAAAACTGAGGATTAGCTGCCATGAATCTATCAGAAGAACAAGGGAAGTTTAATTTCACATTAAAGTGAGTCACATAAGAAAGCTGGATGCGAGAGAGAAGGACTAAATTTCCCCTACTGTAGTACT
Source organism: Patagioenas fasciata (assembly GCF_037038585.1). Classification (NCBI taxonomy): domain Eukaryota; kingdom Metazoa; phylum Chordata; class Aves; order Columbiformes; family Columbidae; genus Patagioenas; species Patagioenas fasciata. The sequence continues at coordinate 12,644,950 of NC_092532.1, forward strand.
GGCAATCTATATACTCCTGGCTGCTACACTACACTGCAGTTTCTGCCTCCTTCAAGCCTGGAAAAGGACTTTAGCTTTGGGCAGCAACTGGGGGTGTATGAGTTCGAGTGACAAGTCCCTAGGACAGAAGGAACAAAAAGGGCACACCCTTAATATGGGAGCATAATGCAGTCCAAGACAACTCAATCCTCATCAGATCAGCATCTGCCCCTAAAGGACAGGTATAGTTGAATTTCTGTTAGGGCAGACAGGCCGAGTGCTTAGTGGAACAGAAATTCGGTCAAGCAAACCGATCCTTGGTTTAGCTGCAGCGTATCTGACATTGTCCTTGTTATTAGGAAAAAGCCGTGCAGGTTAGGGCTTTCTGAAATCCCACTGTGTTCACTCCAAGAACTGCCAGAGAACAGAAAGTGAGCCTGACCTGCTGTGTCTGCCGGGTTTGGCACATCACCCTCCTGCCATGCCTGCAGAGCCATCACCGCTTTGTGAGGATAAGAAGTTGTCGTAAATGTACCTGGCTAGAGCTGGAATCTGTAGCAGGAGTGAAATCCCATCTTCCTGCCTGAGGTTCTCCAGCAGGAAGAAATGAAGTAACTGGCTGCAAGAATGTTTTATTCTGGAGGACAGAAGACTGCAATAGAGTTGATTTAGTGGAGAGTCAAGGAATATGTTTCCAGGCACTGTGGTTTTCAGCTTGGCAGTTCTGCCAAAATAGGTTTGGGTAGGAATGCCCAGTCCTAATGTTGCTGAAGTTTCTTTAGAAGGATTCACAAAAAACACCGAAAGAAGAGTTTTGTCATTTGACAGTGAACCCACAGCTTTTCATTATGTACCCAACCCACCACCTCCATAATACCTCAAACTCCTATCAGTATTTCTTACACTAGGGGCTAATCTGCAACAGAAAGGTTTGGCGTTAGTGCAGCCTTCTTTAAAACCTGTGGGACTGCTGAATGCTTTGTCTACTGTTTGCCTACATCCCAGCTCAAGCTCTAGGATAACAGGCAAGTCCTGGGCAACTAGAACAAACTGATACTTCAGTGAAAAGAAACAGGGTGTGTTTCATTGTCAGAAGAGGACTAAAACCAGTTGGTGAGTCAAACAGTTATCTTACATTTTAGAAAAACCGTTAAGAGACAATCACACCCTTTTTCTCTCCAAATAATAATAATCCCTGTTTATCATCACCACAGGAGCCATTTCTTCAATTTTGAAAGCAAAAACCCCATTACTTTTTGGTTTTGCATCCCTGAGCCTTTTAAACATAAACAAAATGTATGTTCAACTTCTAAAATTGAGCTATTGTAAAGCATTCTTGAGTGCAGTTTTCAATGCTGTACAGCTAGTCATCTAATCCTTACTTGGACCAGAAGCAACCTGTTCCTTAATTCACCCTTCATCTGAACTAAGCTGGGGAAGGAGTGAGACAAGCCTTAGGTATGTGGTGGGCGAAATACTCCACAGCATCTGCTTCACAGAAATGAGTTTGTTCCTATCTGCTTCTCCCTGTGGGTGCCTGTGTGAAAGGAGCTCCTGCTCCTCAACTGACCTCCAGCTTCTAACTCTGTTTTCCAGAGTGGTCGTGGGTATTTTCCAATATCTGTTGTGGACTTGTGCCTTCCAGCTGAATCACAGCACCTGAGCTTGCACTGTGAGTTTGTCCTGACTGTGAAGATCCCAGGCGCTTGGACTTGGCAGCAGTCCCAGGTCATTCAATCGCTTGCATTCAATCACTTCCTACACCCATATATTCATGGGTCAGGTAGTTAAATTCTGGCCCTCTATTTACCCACTTTTCAGTAATACAAAGCTACCTCACACGCATTAGCATATTTGCCCTCCCCAGAGCATAGGGATATAGAAAAAACATTCCTGTAGTGTTACAGAAGAAGGAGAACTGTGGCACTGGATGCAAAGGAACCTGATCAAGATGGCCAAAAACTGATTAAGGTGGCCAAAAACAGAACTAAGACCTGAGCTGCTTGCTAAATGCCTTAGGCACTGGCCCTTCCGGCTATTGAAAGAACCCGTCAGCTTTCCTGGGGGACCTGGGGCTTCCTCTGTTATTGTGCAAAACCGAAGCTGAAACACAGTTTAATTTAAAAAGTCTTTGTTGGCTGGGCTCTCTGTTTCCATTGCCCACATGTGTCTCTCCCGCCTCCTTTTAACACCACCACTCCTTTGCTTTCCCCCCATACATGTGATTGTCCTAAATACAGGTGTTATGGAAGCAATTACAGCTTCATTGGAGCAGAATATGATGCATGGTAGCTCATTAGTGGTTTGTCCCTATTAAGGGAATGACTCCTTGTTTCCCTTCTGACCTCACCTATTGTCTAGGAAATGAATGGATCCAAGAGCGAGAAAATTTGTTTTGGCAATGGGATCTGTATTTTCCAAGGCTCTGTTATACTGTATTCTGCCCAGAAGTACGAATCAGAATAATTAATCAAATAAATGCACAAAAGAACTCATCATTCCCTGTTTTGGTAGCAACTGTACAAAGTCATTGTTTAAAAATTCACTGTGCAAGTTTATTAAAAAAAAAGTTACTCTTTTATACATTAAAAAAATAACATTTCAACAGGAAATGGGAGAAAAAGCAAGTTATCACTGTCAGAGTTTCTTCTAAGACTTATCCAAACTCAAGATACTCATCCTGAGTTATGGGAAAGTTAATACTGCAGGAATAAATTAACCACAGAATTTTAATGGCTTTATTGTGTGACAGTTTCTAAAGCCCAACCAAATATCAGCTAGGAAATTCAAATATGGGAGATATGCTCTTAATTCCCACAGTTATGGATTTTTTTTAAAATCCCTTCTTATGATATAAGGGTCATTTAAAATATTCTACCATGAATATACAGCTTACTTATGGGTAGCACATTCCACCATTCTTACCCAGCTAGAAGCCAGCTTAATCTTTCATCTTTTCATAGAGGAACAGTAGTCACATAAGTATATTTTAGGGGGAATAAAATAGTTGAGAGAGAGAGAATATGTCAGTCTTTCAATACCTCTGTGCACAGGACTGCAGCTGACACAGGCACAGAGCTGTTAAACCTCCTGACTTCGGGCACAGCCGCTTGCAGGTACATGTTCAGAGAGTGGAGCACTGCTCTGCTTCGTCTTATTTGCAGCTGTGGTATCTGCAGCTCTGTATTTCACACACCATTATCGTAAAGAGATGGTTGCAAAGCTGCTCTGTCAGAATCCCACTTGGATCTGCCCTGGGCATGGCAGCAACAAAACTGTCTTGAGGTAAAAATGGGGTGAGATAGTAGGGAGTTGTGTCCTAGGAAAAGAGACCTGAGCAAAACTTCCCTTATAAAGTGCAAAGGAACATTTAGGACCTGACCTGGAAGAGCAGGGTGGGCAGCCTGAGCTCTGTAACAGGAGCAAGCTTGGGGTGAGTGAAGGGACATTCCTGTCCCCCTGAACTCGAAACGCCACAGATTTCTGCTGTATCAAGATTTCACCCTCCATCCTTAAACTCTTTCTTCCCCATTTATATTCACAACCTTTTCTCTGTGCAACTGTCATGGCTTTTAGGCAGATAAATATCTTACGTGCATCTCAAGGGTGTCACACGCTATTTAGTATTTTCCCTCTGGTATCAGCACCTGTTAAGCATGGAAATAAAGTGATTAGTCTTACATGTTTGGCTTCAAAAATTGATTTTAGGATACATCTCCTTGTCAGTGGCAGATTTGCCAACTCGAAATAATGATATCCCCTTCAATGATAAGTTTTCTTGGTCTTGAAAAGTAGGAATTATATTGGGAAATTTTCTGGATTTCCCTTTCTCTTGGAATTTTCTGTATCTATCAAACCATTTGTGATAAAGCTGTCTGATATTATGTAGCCATAGAGGAAATTTGTCTCTGCAGATCTAGACATGACTTAAGAAAAAAAATGTCCTTGTAATACAGGGGAAAAAAATAACATTTGAAAACTGAATGTTCTTTTAATAACCAGAAAGCTGTTTTGTTGGGTGTTTTGGGGTTTGGTGTGTGTTTTTTGTTTTTGGGAGGATTTTTGGTGCTGTTGTTGTTTTTTGTTTTAAGTCTGAAAATAACCTGGTACTTTAATCAACCTAAATAGGCCTGATGATCAGGTTGGATAAAAAATGCCACTATCCTACTGTGCAATTACTTTAGACCTAAGCTAGTAGCATTTCAAAGAGCAGCGAAAACCAGCTAGGTTCAGTTTTAATAGGTCATTAATTACGTTTATATTAGCTGAGTATTCCATTGTAACAATGTATGCAAGTATTTCTAGAGACAATTATTAGTGAGCATACTGATGTGATCCTCAAAAATGTGCATCCATACAGAACTCGACCTAAACCACAGGATCTGTTCTTACCACTTGCATCCAGAAGGTGCCTTGTGCCTGACGCACCTTCAAATTTTGTCTCTTTAAGGAATAATGCCTCTCAAACTACTCTGTAAACACCAAAACCGTCTGATTCTTACACTCCTTCTTTACACACCTTTGAAATATTGTATATTATGCATGAATTCTTGGTTCATCATGTATCTTGAGATCTCTTTGTATTTTGTTGTTTGTCTTCAATTTAGTATCTTTCTTATGTAAAATTCATTAAGCCTTTGTAAATATGAGGAAAAAAGCTGTTCCTTTTGCTTTCCCCCTTGGGAATCTAGAAGGTTACCTTGCCTCATGCTCGGCTGTAATCTCTCTCTTGGGCTTAGTTTTTAATGCGTGCAGTACTCCAGGAAAGAGGCAGTCTAGGGTGTTTTACTAGGATCAGGCTCAGAATGAAATAAAGAATACCTTTTGAATTGATGGAGTCAGATCCTCTAGCACTAGAACAAAATATTCTCATATTATCTTGCCTTGGTCAGGTTGTGACCATAAAATGACATGTTTTTTGCTGAGTGGGCCTCTCAGAGGAGGTAAAAACAGGTTGTAGTGGGTCATTCTGGGGCTCTGCAACATGGCGTAGTTCTTGCACTGTTGTCCCTTGTCAGCTGCTCGTGTCATAGGGTGTGGGTTGGAAATCTGCTTTCATTGATGCAGGAAGAAAGCACTTATCTTGGAGGAATGGAATGCGGTGAGAATGACCCACATCCAGGTATTTATTTAATTCCCTATTTTTTCCTACGTTTTACATCAAAATAGGGCTTTGCTAAATCTAAGAAATCCTACTGGCCATGCTCCATAAAAACTAGTGCTGCATATTCTTATGCATGTCATACAGCCAGTATCAGCAGGTAGTTGGTCTCCTGGGGGCTGCAATCAACTGGCATATATTAGAGCAGCTTTGGGCATGTTCTACTTTAAGCTGAACCCAGCACAGACAAGCCAGGAGACCAAAGAAGCCACAGTCAGCTCCACAATACCTTTTTTCCTTAGACTGCAGTTAACAACATCAGATCAGGAAATCCCCAGAGCTGCAAATAGTTGGAAGCTGGAAAAGCACTCAGGGGAAAGATCATATGAGAGTGACTTGTTCCTGCTCTTAGTCATCTGTTTATGGACACTGTTGCTGTTGGTCTCCTCTGAGATGCATTCCTAAATTCTTTAGAAGAATGCCTAAGAAGGCCAGGGAGCACAGCAAAAGGGAGTGAGGTGCTGGAGAGATTGGTGTGATGGTACGTGTATAGCAGTAATGATGGTGGCAGACATCTCGGAGCAGAAGACACAATTGGCTCTTGTGGGCAGCAGTTCCTGCCTGTGGAAGAGCAGGAGGTGGGCGGGCTGACCCTTCTCACTCTGCTGGTGGTCATCGTTTTGCTCTTTTCTTTTTTTTTCTTTTAAATCAGTGGAAAGGGTCCTTTTGTTGTCCCCCATCAGTGCAGCTAACACAGGCAGCTTGCTGCGTGGGGTGGAAATGAAAAGGTGTGCACAGCTGCAGGGCAGGAACTGTGCCTTGCCAAAGGAAAGCCATGGTCCTGTCAGGATGCTCTTAGACCAAGTAAGGTGAGATGGATGGAGCTTTTGTGTTAGATACTGAACAGATCTTAGTAAGGGAAAATTAAAAAAAGCAAACAAACAAAAACCAATCCTCAGTACTAGAAGTATTCCACAGAAGTATTTTCTAAGAAGCATTTCATTTTCTCTTTTAGAGAATAAAAGAAACGTTTTTCTGTCAGCAGTTTAAATCTGGTGAAACTAAAACTGTTTTATGAGAGGTTCCTCACAGTGATCAATGTCTGGTTCCAAAAACGGGCCAACAGGAACTTCTAAAACCCATGTAACACATCGTATGCAGCAAGACCATCCAGCTTTGGCCCTAGGGAAAGCAAATTCTATGCATCACAGTTTGGGGATGCAGCAAAGGTATTAATATTCTGAGAGATGTCAGTTTTCCACGTTTCAGTGACTCTCAAAAAGATTCAATGGCATCAAGGCAACAAGAGCTCTTATTAGAAATCTCATGTGGAGGTGTCTCGAGCACACGTCCTGGAATGGCCTGGGTGGGTGGCATAGTGTGGGGACAGTCCCTGGGTCTCTTCCTGAGCTCTAAACTACTCTGGGAGCAAAGGGAGTGAGCTGTTTGTCACCCTTCCTGAGTGCAGGGTGCTGCAAGGAGATTTCAAAATAAAACATATACCTTAGAGTATAGGCTCTGTGTGTGAAACCCAGCCTGCTCAAGAGAGATGCCAAGATTTTGTGCCATAGCAAAGAAAAGAAATTGGTTTTTTCAAGTTTTTTGCATTTTTTATGTCTTATTTGTACTTCTTCCCTTTAAATCAAGGACTAAAATAAAAGTCCAGACCAGAATGTACAAACTGAAATAGTGCTTTATTTTTGGAAGAGAGATTGTGGGAATGATGACTCAGCACTCCCTTGATTTCCCTCACTTTGAGACCAGAATTGAAGTAGTTAAGTGAAATACACTGAAATGAAGGGGCACAGAGGAGTTTGAGAGCACCTGGGATAAGAAAAATGGTTCAATGGAAGTAATTAGGGTAATTAACTCTTTCAGTCTATTGAACCCTGAAAGCCAGAGATATGAAGTACTGTTATTAAACATGGCAAGTGTCTCAACAGATAATCATATACAATCAAGCTCCAATAATAAGAAATAAATTTTGCTTGTGATTAGATCAAAGTCAAAACAGACACAAAAGGAGCTAGTAAAGGCAGTAGAAAAAAATCTTCAGGATATCTGCTTATGTCAAGATCTAATGGAGTTTGCTAAATAAGTAAGTTGACTAAAAAGTGATAAAAGCTGGTCTCTGAAGTAAGCAATCAGATTCTATGCTCTTTTGGAAATGTCATTATATATCTATATAACACCCTTTCAAAGCATGCAGTTATAACGTTGCCAAGGAGCCGTCAGCCTTAAAGTAGAAAACAATAGCTGTTGAAGAACTTCCTGAAAAGCAGCTTTTAAGCCTGGAAAGCTGAGAACAGATAGGTTTAATCATAGAGAAGCAAGAAAATAATGAAAAATACTTCCAACGTAGACAGAATGCTGTTTTAACTTAAAAACAGTTGCAAAGAATAGCTGCAGACAATGTTTCCACCTTATACTTTATTCAAAAGCCCTATTCTACTATGACAGAATATTGGGTCACTAATAAAGAAAAAGTGAATATTAGTAATATTTTCTGCTTAGTAAATAGGAATAACTGGAGAGGTATTTGTTGATCAGTAACTTTCAAGCAACTTTAGGTAGACGATGCCTTTGTGCAGGTGTGCGTCCAACTAACATGGGAGTTGATCCAGGTGTTTTGTAGCTTTGAGCTGAAGTGGAAGAGGGAAAGGTGTGTACTGCCCAAGGCTGGAGGGAAGGTAGAACTGAGCTCAGGCTCCTTAGAGCCTGTTTTTCCAACCAGGTATTTCTCCCTACAAACTCTGCCTCACTGTGAAATCTACTGCAGCGTGTCATTACTTGGATGATGATGCAAGAACAGAAGCAACAAAATGCGTAATATTTAAACCACAGCTAATATTGCTGGTGCGTTGGACAGATTTAAAATATTGGGGTTTGGGGAGTCAGTTTTCCAACAGAGTGTTGGAGTCAGCTCTGTGTGAGCTGATGTGATGGTGCCCAGAACAACCACCTCCTCCAGCCACCTCTCCCCAGCATCATCAAAGCCCGCAGCAGAAGCAAACTGCCTTCTGACTGCCTGCTGCTGCTTTATGCAAAACACTTGCAGACCGTAAACCCCGTAACAAGAACCGGCAAAACTGACTTGTACACTGAGGAAAAAGCCCTGGAGGTGTAGCTGTGCCTGCTGGTGACACTTACCCTAGCTGGAAGCCGTGTTCCTATTGATTAACCACAGAGGAGTAAGGAGGCAGAGTGCTAATACATCTTGAGGGCATTGATTACAGAAATCAATGTTGTCACATATTTATGCCAGACTTTGTTTCTTGGCCTACCTCTTGTTTTATGGTTCTGTGGTTACTCAAAAGCCTGGTGAGGCATTGCTTCTTCAAACACCTGCTGCTGAACACGAATTTTGCCCGAGTTTGTGTGGTTTCATGGGTTTTAGCAGCAGTGAGTTCAGTCAAGCTTAGCTCCTTGCTCTTCCAGTTCATAGGGAATTTATCCCAACCATCTCTTCCACACCAAGAAATACATTAACCTTAGTCAGCAAGTACGATGCTGTCAGAGACGACAGGTTGCTTCGTTCCTTACTCTCTGCTACAAAACAAGCAGCATGAAAACACATTTAGGCTGATACATTTTTCAGGCCTTTTACAATATGTACGCAGCTGCTTCAGTTGACAGAACCATCCAAGTATTATAAAGCATCTAAACATCGCATCTTTATCTCCATCCTGGACTAGCAGGCAAAAATATTTTTATTCCTCACCCAAGAACTCAAACAGATGCTATTTATCTGTGGCTACATCTTCTACAGAAGTTCTCTCTTACTTTCTGAGTTTGCTTTAGGCAATTCATGACTTCGGCATAAATGGTCAATTCATAGCATTGATGGTTACTCATGTGAATAATGCAAAAGATGTGGTTTCACAGAATATTTTGTTCCTTTTTACACAGAAACTAAAAGGGTTCATGGATTTCACGCCTATGAACGTAATTCTTCATCAGGGAAGTTCAGGCGAGAGACAAGCTTCACTAGTGATTTTGGTAGGAACTGCACCACAGCTGATGCTTTGCATTTCATGAGGAGATTCCCTTGATATCCAGATGAACAGAACCAGACACACAATGTACAATAGCACCATCTGGTGACTCCCAATAATCTTACTGTTGCCCCCAATATCCAAAGACAGGATCCATTGCAAAGAGAAAGAAAAATAAGAATATACAAATATGTAAAAAGGAGCAGGATTCAGTAAGAAATTATTTTAAGAACCCGTCATCTCCATATGTATGCAATTTTCATATTGCATGAAGCGATAACAGCAAAGGAGATGGTTTGTAAAGGATATGGGGAGTCTATTTTTAGTTAAATACTGTGTGATTTTCTGTCCCTATTCTAGCAGATTCCAACATTTAACAAAATATTCAAAAATTGATCCAAACCCCAAGAAAAACATACTTGACTAGTAATTAATACCCAAGCATTCTGCACCTGCACAGTTCAGATGGATTGGATCATGTTTATTCTTTCATTGTAACTTATTTGCGCTGAAGATTGTTTCCTGTATATTAATCTGCAACCTCTGGGTACAGGGCGGAGATCTGGGAACACTGTGGGGTCTCTGGGAGAGAAGGATGCAATTGTAAAAATTGGTGAAATAATTACAAAGCTATTTCCTTCTGAGCATCGCTAGGAAATATATCCTTAATGGTTTTAGTAGATCTTCCAAATTCTTTAGTTTCATTTCATTTCTTGTTGGCCTAGCCCAATCTATGAGCTTAATTTTGTAAACACTGCGCTCAAATCCCAGTTTTCTGCTGTGAATGGAGGCTGCATGTGAACAGAGACAAGACCGAGGCAATAAGTTGATGCTTGGGTAACAGTCTATTTTCTGAAACAGGAAAGGCTGAAAGGTTTTCTGTAGAGCACAGGAGACGCATGAAAAAGCCAAAGAGCTTCTTTGCATAGTTACGTGGTTGGTTATCATTTAAAAAAGAGTTGCAGGAGAAATATTGAAGAATAAGGTTCAACTTTCTGTGACTGCAGCTGTGTTTATCTTTTTCTAACAAAAATCTGGAATAGATGAGCACAATAAAAATTTCTGCAGAGCTAAAGCCAAAGGAGAAGGCTTGGGAATTTAAGTAGCAGTCCTGGAGCTGAGGAGAAGTCACTGGAGAGTGAAGCCAGTAATTACAGGGTCATTGTATGTCTCATGGGTCCAAATGCTCCTCTTAATGCATTTTTCTGCTGCACATGGATCCCAAAAGATTTCAGTTTCTTCATTCAAGTCTGCTTGGATGCGAATTTGGTGCTGTGCCTTGAATTCTTGACTGGCAGCACTGGATTATTTTACCTTGGCTAGAAACAGTCTCTTCAGGTGCTCTTTTCTGTATTCAGTCTTGTTGAAGGAGACATATGAAGGGACAATCTTGCTGCAGAAGATTTTTCCATGTAGTTATGTCTCTAAACTGTAAATAAACCACTTTGAGCTGTTTTCTGTGGTTAAAAATAAATTATTGTCCTTTTGATTTATTATATATCTACCTAGTATTGCAATCACCTGCAGCCTGCAGGAGCTGAGACTTTTGCTATAACATAACATGAACCACTTTTATTTATTCATGACAAGTGAACAATCTGCTCTTCTACTATATGTATATGTATATTTTTTTAATGAGTATATAAATTGGAAATGTCCAGAGCACGGGGTAGGAAACTATTGACTGAATGCCAAACATCTTTCAAAATCAAAATAAATAAGAACTAATAATCCCTGTTGTGCTTGTCAGCTGTAGCCAAGTTAATGATATGATGATAAAAATAAACAAGCTGTTTCACAAATTGACTTTAATACACTATGGAACTTAAAATGCTCTGCTTCTGTTTGGCCTCTCCTGCTGATTTTTCCATTTCTTGGGCAAAAGAGCTTCTTCCATGTTGTTTGTCACCCAAAATATGCATTCCAGAGACTGATTGTGTGCTCAGTGTGTGATTAGTGTGCTCAGTACAACTGACAGATGTGTGTGTGTGTGTCAAAGAGAGCAGCTTGGTGCATCATTATATCCTCTGAGGGTTTGAGCCCTCCAAATCTTTTGGGCTGTGCAAGTTCCCTCTTTTACAGATAAAGACTGACAGAAAATGCTTGTGCAGATGGAGAAGATTTCTTCAAGGAGACAGAACTTTGTTTTTGTTTTATAATGTCATCCTCTGGTGAGATCTTGACTTCTTGTCTGGGATCCATGAAACATCATTTGGATACAGGAAGCCATTTCAGGGTGATTTATTGCATCAAAACAATCGGTACAAGCAGAGGAATATACTCTGCTTACCATTTTTTTCTGGTCCCATGTGGGCTCCTATTCCTCATGTTCTTTTGCTGAATACACTAGGGAATAAGTATGTAGGTGTAAATATGTATTATTTATTTGTTAAGCTGAGAGTGAGGTCTGACACATAGATGATTTGCAGCGTTTCCCACATCTTACTATAGGGAATGCATGCAATGACAGAATAAGCATTATTTAGTTCTCTTTAACAAATGGTAAGATTTTAGGAGAAAGTACAGCAAGTACTTGTGAATACAATACACCAGCCCCTCATATTACCTACCTCCCCCAAGACACATTTGGATATCACGTTAGCACCCAGAGCATTGGGATGTTGGAACAGAGATGCACAACCAGCAAATTACTGCTCCCCACACATCGAGTACAAGAACAGCCTGGCAGTGCTGCAGTGGTTATTTCTGCCTCCATTTTTGTATTTCTTACGCTAGAAGTCTTTTGAAAACCCCCTCCTGAATCAGCTTGCATCTTTAGATACTTAAATATTTAAACAGATACAGGGTACCATTCCCAAGAGATTTTTTCTTCATCCACTTGTGAACGTCATTGTATTTTCTGTCACATTTAAGCAGTGTATTGATGCCCTCAGAAATTCTAACCACACTTACAACTGGAAGGAGAAGCCACCTCACAGGTAGTACTGCTTTGAACACCAGGACAGAAAGCTGTGCCTGGTAAGACGTTCATATGGAAAACTCTAATAAGCTCCTGCATCTATTGTGTCTTGCAGTGAGTGCTAACGTAAACTCTTATATTTCTATAATCACTTAACTCCGGAGCAGTTCTTAACGTTTTAGTATCATTTTTCTCATCAATTCAGACCTGCTTCTCACATGTTCTTTCTTTGTATCACATTTCCTACACCTAGTGACTACATTGGCTGTTAAGGAAATTGCTGTTTGCATGGGGAAAGGGCTGTTTAGGAATTCAGCCTGTTACAATTAAAAATAAGGTCTTCAATTAATGCATGTTCCAGCTCATTTTAGTTTTGCAGTCTTCAAATTGTAAATAATTTTTCTAGGTGTTTTTTAAAGAACAGAATCTTAAATGTTCAGGGGAAAAGTGAAGGAGCAGAGATCAGTTTATTCTTGGTATAGTTTTCTTGTCATGTCCTAAACCCTTAAAAATGAGGGTTTCACCGTGGCCAGAGATAGAAACATATCACGCACTGAGTTTCTCAGGCTTATAAGCCATTCAGTGAAAGTCAAAAGTTTATTGAAGGGTAGCTGCAATTTAAAGCTGTTTCCTCTACAGTATTATTAGCATTTGACGGACACTGATAGATGTTACTAAAACATCTTTGAAAGGCAAAGGAATAATTCAGCCAATAGTTCCACTGATTTTGCTTTCTGATATATCCCCTCATAAAAATAATATCCCTTTGATGGATTTTTTCCAGAATAGAGTGCTATATCTGAAAAAGAGAAGCAAAATATCTCATGCAGTATTTTCTCATTGATGAAGAGCTTGCAAGAAGGAAAAAGTCACTGCACTGGGATGCAATGAAACAATTAATACCTAAGACACAATAGGGCAGAAATAATGGACGAGCTCTGCCTGAGATACCCAGTGCCGTGACATGGATTACTTTCCTCATATAAACAGGAAAATTTCTGAGCTGATTCTTGAGAAAATCCCTAGCTGTTTTTAAATTGTTTCTTACTCAAGAACAGCTGTTAAGTAAAAAATTTGCTCTCTCATTTTCCTTTGTGCAGCATCATTTTCTAACTCTCCGCTCTGCTAATGACTTTGGGCAGCTAAAGTTTTCTACGAGACTCTTCTAAAACTACATCTGAATGAGCATTTCCCCTTGCTTCAATCCTTGCCCTTTTTCTCTTGAATTATTTAGAGAGCAGATAACTTATTGGCATGAATCTGTCACCTTAGTCAAGAGTTTATCTACCTCTTTTCTACAATAATCCCCTATGGCTAGCAGATCTTTCCTTTTGACTCGCATTCCACGAATCTTTGAACCCTTATTTTTTTGTTGTTGCTACAGCACTACCAATTCACTCTCTGCTGAGCACCTTATATTTCAAGGACAAAAATTGCTCATGAAATGTTAATGGTGTCTATCTTTTTTTCCCCATGATGTTAAAATAACTGTAATGTTCTGTGGGCTTTTCTGCCCCAAGAAACTAGTGCACAGTAAAGCAAGCTTTGAATTTAGAGCTCCTCACTTCTCACATAGACATTTTAAGAGCATACTGAGTAGCAGATGACTTCTTCCACTATTAAACTTGGCGTAAGCCACCAGGAACTTAAATGTGCATGTGGGCTCTATAATGTGGTAACTAGGGCAGAGAAAATCCATAAAAGCTTTCTACCTCCTGTAGTAGAGAAGTCCTATATTCTTAAGCAGCTTCTTCCCTGTCTCTAAGAAGGATTTTCTTGTGGTTATAGTAGCGTGGAAGAGACTTGCGTCCAAGCAGTCCGTGCACCTCCTGTTGGGTAGACACCAAATCACGTAATAGAAAATGGTTTAAAATTTTCTTTCAGATAAGTGTTTCTTTAAATTGGAAGCTTTATTTGCAGAGAAGTAATGTGCATACTAATGAAGTCATGCTTCTGCTTCCTTTGAAAAGGCTTTTCTTGGGAGGGTGGTAAAGGAAAAGTCATGCAGGAATATTTTCATTGTTTGTTGTTACCCACAACACTGAGGTTTTTAGCTGCAACTCAAGATTTCCCATGAGAATTTTGAGAAAATTTAAATATTTTTCATGTTCAGCTCTGTTTTTAATTAAAAGGTCACATTTTCGAAAACAGCTCAAGCTTTACCATCTCTCTGCCTCAGTTTTCTGTCTGTCATTTGGGATTATAATTCTTTTCTATCTTTTTGTTTCTCCTGTCTATTTGGATTATAAAATGCATCTTACTGTGTGTTGATACAGTGCCTGGCAGAATGGGATCCTGAACTTGGCTGGTATATAAAGTTACTACTATAATGCAAATCAATATTAATAAATAAGCATCAACCTTCTTTCCTTTTCACCTTTTATATTTCATGTTTCAGTCAATATGCTCTTGAAACTATTGTTGGATTTTCTATATAAATAACACAGCATTTTACTATATCATCTACAATCATCTTTAAGCCCCTACCATGATCAATGTCTCCCAAGAGTATAGCCTTATACTTATTTTCTGTCCCCTGCTCCATTACCTAAAGCTTCTCCACTGAAAAGTGTCTCACACATTTGCTTGCACATAAGCCTAATTATTTTGTCAAATTATTTTTAATTCATTGGCTTTGTTCCATCACATTTGTTGCCCTTCTTCCCTGATACCAACAAATTTATTCTCTTTTCAAAATAGACCTGCTGCCAAGTTTACATGTGTAATATGAAAAGTAGTCCTGAAATCATCCTTGATGGGACCGATCTTATTGCCTCACTCACCCTTTTGAAATGTTGCCTGTGACTTATTTCTTGTCACTCAGCAGCCTTTTTTGGAGCCAAATGAAGAGAGTTTTCTCCACTTACCAGGTACGCCAACTTTGCAGATTAACCTTTTGTGTGGTATGACGTTTAAATTTGCATAATTTATATCATCTGCTTCACCTCTGTCTGCTAATTCGCCAAGGTACTCAGCAATGTCACACGCGTCCCTCAGGGGAGTGCTGGGGGGAGAATTGCCCCGTGCACTGAGTTCAGCTGCACGTCCTCATGATTGCCCTGTGGGGAAACCCTTAATTCCTCTTGGAGATAGCAAATGGTAAGAACATCCCAGCACCCTGTTATTAGAGAAAGAAAAAAAAAACCAACAACAACCCAGAACAGAGATACCAAATGTTTAGGGAAGGGTTTGTTTTCCTATGTTTTCAAAGGGAGAGAAAAGCGGAGGATTAAGAGTGATGAATTAAACAAAAGAAAGCAAGTAATGGCACAAACCATGTTCCAAAGCTAAGCAGACTTTCAAATTGAGTATTTTAAAGATAATTTGAGAAAAATTTTATCATTGCACTAGCTGCACATTTGTCAAGAGGCCACAGCAGGTTGACCTTCCCGTGTTGCCTAAGAGATCTGAACCAGAAGGGCTTGGTATCTCAGGATGTCATCAGATATCTCAGGAAATTCTTGAGGCTGACGGGCCTCTTTTGCATCCATATAATTAAGCTGGAACATCTTTATTGTTTGGTGCCATCTGGTCTGGCCTCCTGAGCTTCATCCAGCAGAAGTACCGAGTTTTCACAGGAGGAAACTGGAACAAAGTTACATGGTAATCTTTCAAAAAGAGAGAATCGACCAATAAACTCTCCTGGATTTCCTCCAGGTCCAGCTTTGCAGTGGTGCCTTTGGAAGCACTGCCATCTATGAGCAGTCAGGACTCCCCAGACAGCACAAGATTCTTTAGTGTGTCAATTATAGACTTCAGCCTTGAAATATAAGTGATGGTCAGGAACAAGAGACCAGACACAGAGTGGTAATCATTCCAACTTCAGAGTAAACTCAGTACTACATTGCTTCATTACAGTGCAGCAAATCAGCAAAGAGATCCGATTCATCCTTGATGCAACTTCTTGACATGTCCTGGTTGTTAAAACATGCTGTCTTTCTCTAGCGTCTTCGTGCTGTTTCAACAGCAAACATTTGAACAGCTACCACAGCGCACGGACATCAGGAAAGCCGAGCGATCCACGTTATAAACTTTAGAAAGCGATGAGTCAAGATGACAAAATGTCTGGACATACTAGGAAAATGCTCTTCCCTAATCACCTCATCGCCCTTTATTAATAAAGTGATAAGGTGCTAGACGATGACACAGAAGGCAACATTTGATCTGAATTTAGTGACTGGTAACTTTTTAATGGCAAGCATAAAATGAAACTAGCTGGGTGTAGTTGTTCCTGCCTGGATCAGAGCAAAATTTGCATGTGCAGTAAATACATACCACAAATTACATAAATTTTCTGACAGATTAGTAAACAAAGGGACAGGCTTACTGATCACCCCTATATAAGAAATTGTATGTGCATAGATATAGCTATATATACATATAAGAATGCATTAAATGTTCGATTTAGTTCCTATGAATCTGGAAGAGTAGTCAAGTATGAGGGGTAATTGTAGTCTGCTGACCCATAGCCCCTGCAGCTAGTCACAAAAGCACAGAGCTGATTATTTCCCAGAAATGCTCTCTGGGGTTGTGAGATGTATTTTGCTTAATACAGCAATGGTGGAGCTTGGGGTCATGGGGAGAGTGAATAGCGGGCTTTGTAATGAACCTTAAAAAGAGCAGCGTTCTCAGAGCTTCATCTTTGTACGTCCTGACACACAGATCAGTGTTTTCCCTCGATGCAGTTCAACCCCAGCTGTCAAACTGAAGCACGCACACATGCACCCAAGTGCACAAACACACACAAAAACCAGCTCACACTGAAAATCCCTTTAAACACTGGTTAATAATGTTTCTTCTTTGTCAAAAGTCTCACTTTGGGATAATCTTATTATGGGGTGTCTCCTTGACAGGTTAATCTTCTCAGTTACCTCCTGAAGATTTTGTCATCTTTTAATCTGGAATACGATCGGATAACATCTCCAGATCAATATCTTCTTTGTAGTCATGTTCCGAAGGCTATGAGAGCTGTTCTCCCATGCAGTTCAAATGCCTCATTAAAGATTTCTCAAACTGTAAAACCCTTCCAGAGATATCATGCCTTCATTTACTATACATTCAATATAATGTTCCTTAATTCACTCAAGTGTTTTAATGTCTGTCACAGTGACTGTTCCTTCCTTAAAGCCAATATATTTTCTTAAAATAAACTTAACAGCTCCTACACTTTTTCAACAAGTAGTATATTAATTTGAACAAGCTTTAAGTGAATTATATCAGAACATTCTTTATGATACACTGTCATATTTACTGCACATTTCAACATGAATATGGTATCTTCTCATTTGTTAGCTTTATGTCTCCTGTGACAGTAAATTAAAATGATCCACTGAACTCTGATTTTCTCTTTTTGCATTCATTTCCTAACATAATTACTTTCCAACATTTTACTGACTTTTTTTCTGTAGTAGGATGATTCACATATATTAAGATCTTTGAAATTATATTTAGAAAAAAATGTAAGGTTACCTGTTGAACATTCTTGACTTTGTGCATTAAGATTTCTCATGCATTCACAGAAATTTGAAGGTATTTTTATTCTAAACAGCATTGATAAGGGGATTATATTGGCCAAGAGCTTCATAACCCTTTCTACTGCCAAATGCTGTTTTTTATATCAATTAATTCTGCTCACTGAGAAGCAGTGAATAAGTCAACTAGGCATTTACTTCTGGGGACAAGTATCCTGATGACAAAAAGAAAGAATGGATAATATTAGGAAGACATATGGAAAAAGCTAGCCAAGTGTTTCATTCACAAAGGAGGAAAAATATAATGATTTGCCATCTCAGTCTTTTGTAAGCTTCAGTGATTAAGCGTCTGAAAATATACCTGGTCTCAATTTACACAGCAAGGTGTTTATTAGTTTGTCAGATCTCACATAGGCAGAAGCTAATTTGCTCATAGGGTATGCTGTAATTATAGCACTGAATAGTTGTTTTAAGGGATCCAGTTTTAATTTCTTCCTCTTTGATATAGTCATTTAATTGCAACACAGCACAATTGATTAATTGCAATTACATTATTTTCTTTCTGAGAATTCACCTACGAAGTACACTAGGGTATTATAGAGAGTGCAAGGGAAAGAGCTGTGAGATTTAGTTTATGAGACCAAGAGAATATATACAGAATATATACCTGTTTTCTTTAGGGAGAAATACAGCATGTGCTACACTGGTGTTCCATTCCTTCCTTTCATATCTATTTAATACATGGGACAGAAAAAAATCTGGAATGTCTCTGTATGCCCACTTGTCGAAGTTCTCTTAATGGCCCTGATCCACAACTCACTGAATTCAGTGGAAAGATTTCTCTTGACTTCAGAAGCCTTTGGACTTGGCTGGTTACCAGCTCATCTTTCTTTCTGATCTGCAAGTCACCTCAAACCTTTGAGGGCAGTACAGATAGTTGTAATAATTGAATCAGCACGGACTCCTCACCTCCGCTCACTGCTTGGGTTGCGCCGGCTCTGCCCAGAAGAGCTGATGGAAATCAGAACCTGTCAGATGATGCCCAAATTGCCTTGCTACCTCTGTCTCAATAATTTTTCCAATAAACACAAAGGTTAGAGACAGGCTAATAGCCGATGAGACAATCAGTGTCAACAGAAAGCTGCTGCAGCGAGGGTCTAAATAAGAGTTAACTAAGCACAAGAGAAACAAAAGGACATAGGCATTGCAACGCTAGCACAAAACCTGGCTTTTGGGGACCCTCAGGAATCCACAGAGCTTTGTATTAGGTCAGAGGCTGCCAGTAATAAGAGCAGGTTAGTCTGTGTGCAGCTCTGTGCTAATGGAGCAATATTTTCTGTCATCCTGGAGGTGGTGTTGGGGTCCTGAAGTGCACTCTAAGCCCCTGAGAGACCACACCATAAACCCAACCACACAAGAGGTGGGGATTACAGAGTCAGAATAACTCTAGGTCACACTCACCGGGTAATTCTGAGGAGGAGATACAGGTCTCTTTGTCCTCTCCTCCTGTGCAACTCTACTAGGGCACCTGAGGAGAGAGGCAGGAGGATGAGGAGCTGCACTCCTGAACCCAAACACCTCAATTCTGCCAGGTCTCAATATCCTTTCAGGATCTTGGCCTTCAAGCCTTAGTTTCTCAAGCAATTTACTGCGATCATTAGTAAAACAATATAGGAGTGTTCTTTAACTCACCATGAAAAGGTTGAGCTTTAATGAAATTTAATTACAGCATTAACATTGTACAGATACTGATTTCAATTCAGAATGCCAGAGTCATAAGGAGCATCTCAAGAATTAACTCTGTCCTAACTTATATTATTCTACTACTAAATGCACGGTTAAGATGCTGCTTTGACGTATCCCTGAACAGTGCACTCAGCAGAGTTCAAACAGCCTGACGTTCAAAATCAATACTATAAATATGACCCTAAAAATGTCTGAAGTTCTAAAGTAATGGGTCATTAACTTTTACAGTGTCAACCTGTTCAGTCTTACATCAGTTTAATTAGTGTACAATGTAAGACAGAAGACTAAATATCACATGGACAAGCACAATAGTCATTGTTGGCTTCAAACGGATAAACTTTTTGATGAGCTGCAAAGTATTAAAAAAGCCACCTACACATTGCCCACACATACCCATGGCAACAAATATGCATCAACATAAAGCAGAAAAATCTTCAACCTATCAAAGTTTTAATATTCATCATCTGAGGCTAGCATGATTGCATTTGCATGCCTTTGCTGCCTTTTTTCTCCCCTCCAAGGATGAAATGAAGGGAAAAAAAGTGTAGAAATTTAAGAGAAACTGCTTTGAAGCTTCCGAATGGTTTTGATCATATTTCCAAAATAAATCAACAGTTACTTAGCGCAACCGTGTGTTGTAGGACATTGCCTATGCCCTCTGAAAATAAATCAAGATGGACATTAATCAATATGTGAATGTGCACAGAAAAGCAACTTGTGTCACTGCGTTGCCTGTTGACGTCTTGGACAAGTGATCTGCCACCAAATGGATGAAAAGTGTCGTAAATTCAATGCAATTAAGAATCTTTTTCACACTCTTGAAAGAGGAAGGTCTTTGCTATTTGCGTATCTATTATTTTTCAGTGGCAAAACAAAATCGCTGGTAAATGATTACTCCAGCGTGCTGTAAAACATAGCATACATTCCTTTCCATACATGTGTATCGACATTTTATCCTGGCATAAACTCAAATCCACTTCTTGGATGCAGTAATTTTATATTTCCTCCTATTTTTTCCATTCTATATACCTGGCATTTACCCAAGAGTCCGGACCTTCTCTTCAAATTGTTTTTACAGCAGCAGAAAGGGGATCAGACATCCAAGAAGGCCAACGCTCCCTGCAAAACACCAAATGATTTCTGCTCAGTGAGATGAGAACATCCAATATCCTGCAGAACCTGTCTGTGTGAATGGGTCTCAGGGCAACATCCAGAGGGTTATGAGCTTCAGTTGTTGTGTGGTTTTTCTTTTGTAATAGGTTGTGAAATGGGTCCTGACATTGTTTCAGCTGTGACATTGTAGCTTGAATTGGAACCACTGGCCTATGAGATTCTTCATTAACATCAGTTCAACAGCATCCTTTCCTGCTCTCCTCTGCAAAATTTTATGAACTCGACCACCCTGTCTCAGAGAAGACACAATGTGCAGATACAGGCAATAAATGTGATTAGCGGTCTGGAGAGACTTCCATTTAAAGAGAGACAGAAAATGAATAGACTGTTTAATCTGGAGGCAAGAGAAACCCCATGGAAGGGACAGAGGGAGACAAGTAAATTCAGTGGGACAGAAAAAACCACATCTGTTACTAATATTTACTCTCTCACTTAATGAAGTCACAATCAATTGATCTGAAAGGCAACAAATTAAAAGCTGATAAAAAAATAAAAGAAAACACAGCATGATACACAGTGGCACTAACCAAAATGAAATATCATTGAGGACAAAAACTAAATTCAGTCCACAACTGGATTAGATATACAAATAAAGGCAAAGTGGATAGCTACACTACAGAGAAACACAATTGATTTTATTCATAACAAGTAAAAATTACTGTGATATAGGTCATAAGTCAACTGCCACTAATAAGGTTTAGAAGAATTTTCCCTAGGATCATTTTCCTCTGGACAAGGCAGACTAAAGACCCAATAACTCCTGTGTTCTTCCAGCAATTACAGCCGTGCTTTTCACTGCAGATATATAGTTATGTTGGACGGTGGAACAAAGTTTGCATATATACTCAATATACAAGACAATGTCTGGAAACAAATAGCTCTCTGCACAGTGGAACCAATGAAGCTTCACGCAACTGCCTTAAATCAGAGCTGCTCTGTGAATTCGCTTTTAATACCACTTTTCTCATCAAGTACAAAAGGATTTTTCCTTCTAGTTCTCCAAAAAGCTAAACATCCCAAGAAAAATATTCTTGGGTGCCGGTCACACACGGTAGCCCTTATCTCAGTGGGAATATTTATAGAGTCTCTTTTTTCTCCCTGTTTACCTATAGAAAACTTACAGGGTCTCAACACCTATCAGATTAGCCGATGGGTATAAAATGGATATAAAAATATTTAAAAGAGACCAATAGATCAAAATGCACATGGAGTGTATTGCACAAGCTTTACAGTGAGGACAGAAGGATAGAAGCATTAATCTGGGCAGTGTGCTCCAGCCCAGCCGCTTCCTTCCCCCACACTCCCCAAAATAACACATTCAGGAGCAGCAGATTGCAAAGAGCAATCATGCCAGCCACAGGTTGGCAATCACATCTTCTCCAAACAGCAATCATGGCTCCTACTGATGGACAACAACATCTGAGAAACTGTCATTTTGATATTTAAAATCCGTCGTGTGTAAAACAGCGACTGTCAGTCTCAGCTGGTGGGGTCTGAGTTACTGGAGAAGGAACTGCAGAAATTACTGGATCTGAAATGGACGCTACAAGTCAAAATGTTTATTTTTTGCAACTTTGCAACATTATTTGTTTATGCTGCAGACTGCAGAGCTCATTTATTTACCTGACACTGTACTTCAGCGAACAACATTTGATCTTAGGACTTCAAAATCGTATTTTTTCTTCCAAGCTCTTCTTACCAGGGATTTCTTAACTGTGTAGGGACAAAAAGGTGTATTCTTACCTTCAGCTCTGAGAGCTGAAAGCAAAGTTGTCTAAGGCCACTTGTAGGAGAGAAAGACTATGTTTGCACCATCTTTCCTGTCCTCTTCCTATATATAGTGCTGCTGTAACAGTGGTAATGTGATCGGTGATGCTGAAGACAGATTAAGGGCTTGACCTACTCAAACTTTATGGTTTCCCAGCTGGCAATGAGAAATTACTTCCTGTGTTCCCAGTGCCAAAGGATGACTTCACTGGAGGAATTGGATTGTTTTTTCTTTTTTTTTAAGATAGACAGAAGAAGGCAGCTCTGATGTTTTTATGGGAAGAATAGAGCAGCAAAAATCTTAATGGATTGTCCAGCACAAAATGTCCATGGGATGAATGAGGCCCCTAAAACATCGTGGCTCGGGCTGAAACATTGCCAGGATTTTGAGTAGTTTCAAGACTTTGCTTTCGATTTGAACTTTAAATCAATCATCTCATTCATTTCAAAATCAAATTTCAAATCATGAGTGATAATGTACCCTTTTGACTTCAAGGATATTTATAAAGAGGGGGGAAAGGAAGTATATGAATATTTTCTTTTAAATGCACAACTTTAAAATTCATCTTGAGAGGCCAAAAACTGCCCACCCAGTGACACACCTAGTAGGTTTTCCTTAAAAAAATTTAAAAAATGGGGTGCACTGCTAGTACTGAGAAGCAAGTTTCTTTCCTGTCCAGGAACCAGTAAATTTTATATGTTCTACTGTACACTACTCCAAAGAAAGTAGACTGGTGCTTATACAGAGAATGGGAAAGTCGGAGAAGCTGTTATGAAACAAAACACCAATATTAAAATTCAGATGGAGACAGCATCCAAAGACGCAGTACATTGTTGAAACAGACCAAATTCTGTTTTCTTTATCATCTGAGAGAAGTGCCTGAGAACCGACCTGATACATCTAATGATGGAGCTACAGTCATTACATGAATTGATAAAGACCCGATTCAGCAACTTCAAATGGGCTAATGGAAAGATCATAAAATGAGGGAAAGATGTTTCTCATCGAGTGACAACTACTTATTCCAGTTGGAGTTTCTCCATTAATCTCCACAACCTTTGGAACAGGAGCCAAGTGTGCATCTGCACAGTCCTCTCTGAAGCAGGTATAAAGCCATCTATCTCAAAGGATATAATTTGCCACATTTCATTGCAAGGACTTTAGTAATTTTTTAAGCCAAAAGATTTTTTTTTGGATTACGAACATCTAGGAGGACTCAGAGAACCTGCACCTTTTCTCTGATTTTCCTGTTGGTTAATGACGCTATGACACAGCTTATGGTAACCTCAGCACTGCTTTGTTTTATGCTGCATCGGCACGATAGCTATAATATGGTCTAGGATACCTGGCTACTTCCGTCCTCCTTCAGCGTGCCCCATGTAACCAGCTGTAGGCAACGCAAAGCAAAATGAACCTTTGCCTTCTCTGCCAGGGCAAGCGTATCAGAGAGACGCGCCAGCCTCTGACAGCTGAAACTTCTGCAAAAGTGCCAACTACAACAGTTGTTGTTACTCTTGTTTGTATGTTATTGCTGCTCACTAAGTTGGGGCCTTTTGGCTGTCACAAACCTGAGCTGATTTGGCTTTCCTTTAGAGAATTAAGAAAGATCTCTAGCTGCATTTTCATGCTACTATCAAAAAAAAATTGCTGGGTGGCTTTTCAGGGCTATTGTTTGGTTTTCTGCTTCTTTTATTTCTTGTAGGTCTACTGGCAAAGCCGTTTCCTGAGCAGAGCACTGGTTAGTTATGCATGAGTTTCAGGCAAATGTTCAGTGTTTCAGTGATGAAGAACATTGGTGCTATTGGATGGAAAGCTGATCTAGAGTGGAGACCCATCTGTTCCTTAATAAAGTTTAGAGGCAATATTCCATTTTTACCTGGGAGGCAAGCCTAGAGACAGAAAATAATCATTTTTGATGAGATATTTAGATAACTGACAGAGACTTCTGCTTCTTATAATCAGCGGTATCAACTACTGCTATTCCTTGTGCTTTAGTGGTTTGGACTTGTGACAGAAAATTAATCTCTGGGAGGATGCATCTGTGAGTGCCACAGCATATAAGATTGATCAACTTCAGCTATTGCTTTGCTGTGTTCAGTTCTTTTTCTGGATATATATAGTCAGTGAACTAGGCGGTCAATTTTTCCCTTTTTTTTTCTAGACCACTGTTTACTTCCTGCTCTTAAGGCATAAAAAGATGATGATAATTTACAAGGACATTGGACACTCTCCAGACTTTGTGCTGGAGAAGATGGTGGAATGCCTCCATGCATCCCTTTGGGCACCTAGAAGAAAAAAGGGCTGCAGGCTCTGCAGAGTTTTCTGCATAGTATATCTGAATTTTCAGGTTCTAAATAAATATGAAGTTCATTCCCCTGAATGGCAGGAATGGAAAAGTAATCACTGCAAGAAAGGGAAGAGATAAAATTCTGTCGCTCTATGGTGCCTTTCACGAGAGGATTTTACTCATGTTAATGAGGCCTTGTAACATAATAGTGATACTGAATTTCTTATGGAGGATTTATTCAGGCTTTGCAGAGATGTGTGGCATAAAGTCACAATGATGAGGGCAAAAGTGGAGCTTGGGTAACAGTTTGGCAGTCAAGAGCTGTGGTCTTTTAAACTAGCCATTAAATCATCTTGATTTAAGGGAACAAAAAGAGCAGCTTCCTGAGGTTCCATCTCTTTGCTGTGTGTGTCAGCCTTCCTGCTGTGATGAGGATTATGCAAAATCAGCCAAAGTGGGGAAGGAACCAATCTTCTGTAGGGGTTAAGAAGATGGGGCTGTACCTGTTTTAAGGAATGGTCAGCACCATCCCAACAGCTACCAGAATTAACGCAGGTAAGAACTAAGTGCTGGGCTGGTTGGGGTGAGGCTATTTGAGGTCCTGATAGCACAAACACAACACCAGAAGATGAGGAGACATCACTCCTGAGAATTCCTGTCCTTTGTGTTCCTATGAGCTGGACTGATCGCTTTTCGGCAACGTCTTCATTACACAAGGTATATTAACAGTTCTTTGATTTTTTTCCCTTTTCCTACATGCTGTTAGCTGAGGGACACTGCAAAACGTAATTGCTGATGCCAATATCTCTTTTGTCTACAGATTTCATTCACACAGTTTAGTTTTTGTCTTCCGTCGCCTCCTCCTCCCCAGCTGACAGAGCCAGGACACCCTCGCTGCACTTCATAAACAGTATGAGCCTAATTATAGACTTTTTTTTCAGACTGGATCTTAGCGAGTTTAAGTGGAAGACAAAATATTTATTTTCTACAAATTAATGAGGACAACGGAGCACACATCCTTTGTATGTCAATTAGCAACATATGGTGTAAGGCTTGAAAAACAATCAAATGATCAAACAATAACGAAATGAAAGAATGTAGCAGTTTCTCCCTCTCTGATTATCTAAATATAGCACGTGATGCTTGTTTCACAGATTTTCCAAGCAGATTGTGGAACACCTGCAAGTACATAGGTATTGTTTTCGCAGGGTAAGCAGCAGGTAGATTTTCTATATAAACCATCATGCTTAATTTCTTTTAAAAAGTTAGGATTGTATTTAGAAAAAAATAAAGACATCAGATAGCTCGCATTTTTTTTTTTCATAAAAATTATAGAGGAGACAGTGGAATAGATTTCTTAAAACCATTCCACCTTCCTCTTTTTTGTGCATCAACCAAGCACTGTGGGTTTTGTATACACAGGAGCAGCAAAGGGAAATGGGGAGGGGCTGGAGTCATCTTGCCTGTGGCAGCCCCTGTGGGACAAGTAAACTCTCCATCCGAGGTTGCGTGCATCTCTTTCCTATTCTCACTTCTGAAGCTGGCTCATGAGCCCCAAAGAGGCAAACTTTTTGTTTTCACTTCTGAAATTCTGGCCATTTATTTAAATGTGAAATATAATTAGGACTTGTATTGAAATTTGTCTCTAAACCCTTGCATGCCTTTGTTATATGAGACCTTTATTAGTCTCACCCTACGAGCTATCTGTAGAAAAATTTCCCTATTACTACAGATAGCTGTGCTCTTTGTAGATAATATATGTACATCCTCAGATCCTGATTTGCTAAGGTTATAAATCCAATACTCCGAAGCACAGCAGCAAATCTAGTACTTGAAAACACACTTTACTGTTGATGATGATGAAAAATAGTATTCACTGGTTTCAGCAGCGAAACTGCTGCTTGATCCACTTTACCTAGATGCCTAAATTATAAAGTGAGTTTATTTGCCTGCAGAAATCTCTGCAGTATGACACCGAAGGACTGAACAGAGGACAGATGGGGTTACTGGGCCATGGAAGTCAGGAGGAGCAAAAGAACACTGAGGCATAATAGAAGGATATGGGTGCAAATGATTTTCTTTAGCTGTGATAGTTCATGGCATGAGGATGAATGATGGGAAAGCATCACTGTGCAGTGCACAAAATTTCCACGAGAAAGGAGTATTTGGGGGCTTGGGGTACCAGACAGACTATAATGAAAGTTTTATATCTAAATTTTCAGAGGTCTTAAAACTAAAGAAACAGGTAGGAGGAAGAAGCACCATTGCAATAAATAAAGCTAAGGATGGCTAATTTACCCCCACAAACCCCAGAACTGCATATCTCACCATGCTGCTTCTTCTCAAGCCATCTCCACAGCCCATGGTCTCTGATCTGTCCTTCAACTGAGTCCCATTTGGCAGAGGCAAGAGAGGAGTTTGGAGGAACCCAGGGTATTCCCAGAAGTGTACCAGAGGGAAAGAAAGCAGAAGATGAAGTGCAATGTAGGAAACCAATAGAACAACTTAGCATCCTGAAAAAATATCAGATTATAAATATAATAAAGTGATAAAAGACCTGTTCTTTGTTGGGGTCGGTCATGAGAAGCTGTAGGCTGAAGATGAGGTTACCTGGAGTGGCAAATACTAATAGCTTTAGTCATGGCTTCTATAAAATGAGCCAGAATATTATTTCCTCTCTTTTCATATTGCATGGACAGATTCTGAGATGAGGCAGGGTGAGTGCAAGAAGGAAAAAGACCCGTCTACTGCGCTATAATCTGGTACAGAGGAGTCAGGCGATGTGGTAACGAGGGGAAGGGCACTGCAAGGAGAGGTGGAGGAGAGGAGGTGACAGTGCCACACACGCGGCCACTGCTGTGGGCTCCAGGGACAGTCTTGGCACAGACAGGAAAGTTCAGCATCTCTGAACTGATGTCAGGATCAATGGCAACATGAGCAGTGACGCTGTGCAACCACGGCACGTGTGAGCTATGTTTCTGATGCAAAGACATCCCTAATAGAATAACTTCTCAGTAGTTACAAAGCCAGCCAGCTTTCACAGCTGTTCAAGGTCAAGTCCAGACAGGGAACATAATACCGTCCTTGACTATACTGCAACAGAAAAATTACTTCAGTGCCTTGTCACAGCGTTTAGTCGTTTCCAATAAGTGATCGTAGCGTAAAGTCATGCCTGGCTTGTGTAGCAAGGAGTGAGCCCAAGTGGATTTTTGGGGCCTATCCATTGAAAACAACTAGCTTATCCAGGCCAACAATTAGCTATTTAATGATAATAGCTTCCACTGTCCACGTACAGAGCCAGATTTGAACCAGTGATCAAGGGATCTATAACTCATACCAACAGCATAAAGCAAATATTCTGGATTGTTTTAGCTCATACAAGAGATTCATCTTTAAGCATTATGATTTCTTCTTTCTTTCTTGTAGAATAAGAAATAAAAAATTCGTTTCCTCTTTGTTGTACCATGAAATCTCCCTTTTCTAATGAGTATATGAACCAGTCATTTCATTCTTAATAGGCCACTTACTGAATTTGATGAAGGAGATAATTAAATGTGACAGATATTCGCATACATCTATCTTAAAACTAGCACTCAAAGATTATAAAAGCCATAACATTCTCTTAATGAAATATAGCTGAACATAAGAAAAACACATTACAATGTATCTAAAAACAATTGCAAAATTTAGAGATAAACACTGTTAACACTTGATAAGCCTCACAGTGTTGGTATGTACAGCAGACATAACAGTAGCAAACAAAAACCCTTTTTTGAAGTAGATGAAAGCTGAAGATAAATTTGTTTGGCATCCAAACAAGAGAAAATGAGTTTGTAGGTCCAAAAGAATATATGCATTCTAACTACTGAAGGAAGAGAGAGGCTTTTTATAACTTCTGAAGAAAATGCTGAGGAAAATTCATTTAAATAAACCCTTTTGAAACCTCAGTGCTGAATTTCAGTGGCAGTCAGAGTCAGGCCTCATGTTCCTCGGTGGTGTTAAAAGGCTGGGCCGCATGGTGAAATAGGTTGGGAAATGAACTTGATTGATGGCTCCCAGGATTTTCTCTGTTCAGTCTTGGTCCTGCTCTATTCACCCAGCTGGGTTCTTGGCAGTTACACTTAGCCCATTTAACTAAGGGACAAGGACATGCGACGAAAGGTGGGGAACTATTCATAAAAGCATTCAGAAGCCATGCAAATGGGAAGATTCTAAGGGCTCATGAGACGATAGAGACAACCAAGCGTGCTGCCAGAAAACCACTGGTGTGCAGCTGTGACCCAAAGCCAGTGCAATGGGAAGGGAGAGCTGGGGAAGGATGATGTTCCCACTTCTCCCTTGGCAGGGCACTGGTCTCACGTGAATCCAGGTACTTGTTGAATTTCAGCAGTTAGCCTTCATGATAGATGTAATATACCAGAAGAGAAAATAGTAATTACAAAAAAAAAAAATCTTAAAAACACTAAAAAGGATGTGAAGAGGAAGGTTTCCTTACCAGTGAAAATGTTAAGAACCCAAGAATCTCCAGCCACCTAGATTTGACTTTGTATGGTCCCATCCAGGATGTTAAGCAGGTGTAATTTAATCTGTTTGTAATCTTTATCATGCTGAACAGCTAGAACATTTCAGAGCTTGATGAGGTTTTGTGTCTTTCTTCTGAAGGCAGGAAACACTTCCGAGTCTGAAGGTGCTCAGTTTACGGATCATTCTGTGGGTAGCGGAGGGATGGCAGATGCCCATGAGATGCAACAAATTAAAGTGTGGGAATAACTGAAGCAGGGAAAGAGCAAAGGCAATAGCTATTTATTGGGGCTGGGTACTTTATGCTGCATTTAAAAGAATGATACCAGTACTGACGATTGTTTATATTATATGACTGTTTATACTTTTCCTATCTGCTGGACTTGACTGCTATCCAGAGCTCCCTACCTTGTCCTGAGTCCAGCTGTGGGGAAGATGTGGCAGCAGGCAAGAGTACTTGGTAGCCTTGCTGCGAGGTCTCAGACATGGAAAAATATGCACTTCAGGCTATAGTGATCCATATCTGTTGAACAGTATTTCTGTTGGATACTCTGGGCTCATCTGAGCTTCCTTTCCAAGGCTGATGATGGATTTCCACTTTAAATTGTATGCTCTTTGTAAAGTACATGCTTGCTTTCCTGTGGGGAGGGAACTGGTTTAAGTATTGCTAAGACTGCTGTGTTGTTTGATTTCATTTCATCTTGCTGTGATTTGACAGCCTGAATTGAGAAACCATGCCAGGATCCAAATGAACTGAAGGGGCATAACCTCCTTTTCCTGCTTAGGGACGATTCTCTCAGCCATCTGCAGAATCAATGTCCATTCCTTGAATTTATTTACATTGGATCCCTTATTTACACAGTATTTAAACTTGAAATTCTCCTCAGGGAAAAAGCTCACATCATTTCAGGGCTGCAAAACCTGTTTCTAGAGCAGATAAACTCTCCTGTTCCTCCTCTGCCTCTAAGGATGTTGCTCCTTTTAGGGACTTCTCTTGGGTTAAATGGTTTGATGAGAAGCTTCTGACAGAGAAAAGTACTTATCCCAGTTTTGCATCAACAGCTGAATACAAAATTCCAAGGCAACGGTTGAGCTCTGTCATGCAAGCAGTTGGTACATGCCCTCTCAGATGATTACTGCTGCTAGAACCCAAAACTCGGCCTCATAAATAGAAACAGGGATTTTGGAGCGGAGCGATGCCTGGCGGTTGCAGGCCTTGTTCCAGGAGCAGAGTTCTCAGAGCTGAATTCCCTCTGGGGTGAATGGAGAGGATTAAGTGCCTCAGAATGAGATTCAAAGCAGGCAGTGAGCAAAGCAGGGAACACTTAAGCCTGCCTTAGGAAATACTAAAGAGAAGGGTGTATTTAAAATCCTCCATATATCCTGGGTTTAGCATCGACCCACATCCATGAGATAGAAGATGCTGTGAAAATGGGATTCAGAGCTCATAACCCCTTTCCAGAATTAATTTGTCACTTTGAATAAAAGACTTCTGCTTGCTGTTGATGCCAAGGTCAGAAGCCAGATGGAGCAGGAAGCAGAGGCAGTAACCGCAGCCACCATTCATAGTAGCTTAGTAGCTAAAACACATGCCTGGGAAGCTGGAAACCTGTGTCCGAGTTCCTCCTCAGACTTGAAGAGGCAAAACCACATCTTTCCCTTTCCAACAGGGCACACATTAACCTCAGGGAGCACTTTCCACTTCTCGTTTCGGAGTAACAGTGCAGCAAAGATTTGTGGGGCCAGAGAGGGAGAAGGGAAACAAGGTGGGGGCTGGCAGATATAAATGAGCTTTGTGATCCTTTCTTCAGTGACCTGCAAAGAGAGGAGCCTAAGCAGCTTGTAAAGACATGGAGCTTTGTGCTTTACTCCCCTCTGTCATGTAAGGAGGGATACAGCAGGTCTAACAGTAAGTGGAAACTGTGCTTTGATCATGAAGTAAATTTATTTCAGGCCACACAAGAGGAGAGAGGCCATGGGGTGAGAGGGAGAAAGTGGTGGAGAGGAGCCAGACATGGCAGCTGCAGGCACGGTAATGCGCTCTTGTTACCAAGCTCTCATCTTGCACTAGGAAAGCCTTTGGATGAAACACTTAAACCACCAGCCTCTAGCTATTAGCTGAAGATTTTATTAATTTCAATGTATGTGCCCTTGCAGAAGGTTGTATTTCTTTCTTTCTATTTCCTTCAGCCCCAGTGTCCTCCAGCCTTCTCCCTATATTCTATGTTGGCAGCACTTTCCAACATGTGTCTTTAGGGAACAGAATTCACATACTTCTTGTGTCTGTATCATTAATGGGAAAATTCAGCAGGACCCGAAGCAGACATGATTTTTAGTCTTCCGCCTCCTCTCATGGCTGCCTTTAGTCAGATAAATCAGTGCCACTTCAAAGCTCCATACTTTCTCCAGCATCCAGAACACCTTATACCAGAGACTTTATAGACACCAAGATAGATAAGATCAGCTGCATCTCCTCTCCTGGCTTAATCTATAGCTTTTGGGGCTTTGTTTTCAAACAAAACGTCAGAATAGTTTGGCATGAACTATTTATAGTAAATCTTAGTTGCATTTGCTGTTTTCCACTCATCAAATGGGGAACCTTTTTGGTATGCTGTGACAAATACATATATTTTTAAAGCACAGTATTTCTTACACCTCGGTGGCACCCCAAATCACTTTGCATGCCAAACCTGCCCGAACAACCAATGGTTTGCCATGCCGGGTTAAATAAGACCACCTACTGTTGCTTCTGTGATATTTTATTTGCTATTCTTCCATCACACAGGTCTCATACTGGTCTGAGCAGTTCACGGCTGGACCTGCAGTTTGTTTTGCCAGTTCCCTTAGAAGTCTGGGATGGAAATTATCTAGTCACCCTCCCACAGATGCATTAAGCTCTTTTCTTTAAAGCGATCTTAAAAATGCAAACAAACAGTAATGGGGGAAAAAAAGCTTTTTGGTCTTCTTGACTGAACGGATTTTTTTCTCTTTCAACATACTGATATGAGGAGGTTAATGTGTCACTATAAAAGAAATGTGGCACTCTGCTGTTCTCTCATAGAATGCATTACTTAAATTCTCACTATGAATTTACATCTTTTTTCCCTGAAATGTAGTTTGGCACTTAGTAGGAAATGAATCTTAAATATTTTGAAAGTATAATTTAACATCTCAGCAAAACCCTGAATTGTGAATTGTGCTTTATAGAAATTTTAAGGGCTAGCTGAAGATGACTTTAAAAAGAATAAAGAATTACATCTTTAGGTGGTGCTTTAGCTGCAGTTCAGTCTCCTACAGTGTTTAGATACTGTGTTTATCCAATTGCATACTTGGGATACACTCTTTATAGATTTGTTTTGGGGTGATTTTTATTTTGAATGACTTTTCATTCTTTTCATTTTCATAACTGCAAAAAGTGATATGCCATGAAAAAATTACTTTTTAACTAAGCAACAGCAAAATCTGAGAAAAAATCCCACCACAATACTCTTGAAAGACAGAGAGATGTGTGTGATTTATAATTGTTCATCTATGTGATTTATAATTTCTGGAGACCCATCTAATCCATGCAGGTCAGCTCTGTAAGACTTGAGACAGAAGTGGCGTGGAACTCATAATTCTCTGCTGCTCCCATCCAATTTGTTAGGAGTAATGTGCCCTTCTTCTTATATTAATTTTACATCAGTGTAAATTGATGCTCACATCAATCGATTCTGTTTTACATGCATTTAAGTCAGAAATCAGGGGTACTCTGCTATGCAGCTGGGAAACCCAAAACATTCACAAGGGTAGAAAAGTAGTTTTACTCTGTACAGAGCCATTACTGGATGTCCTCAAGCCACAGTTCAGGTGCACAAAAAGCCCCCTGCAAATCCACTCATTCATCTCTTATTTCTTTTTACAGTGAAATAATATCAGCTTGTCCAAGGGCTTGATGGCTTCCAAGAACTTATACGTAGTGAAAAAGGGCAGCTCTGGTGAGCACTTCAGGGTCCCAGAGAAGTGAACGCAGGCTGAGCTGTGTGGAGGGTCTCCCGTGCTTGGTACTTGCTTAAGGGTTGGTACTTAGCGTTAAATGTGATCATTATGTTTTCTCCTGAAGGCTTGATCCAAGATCCATCAAGTCAATGGAAATCTCTCTTCCAACCTCAATGAACATTGGCTTAGTTCTTGGAGATGTGCCTTTTCTAAATTCTGGTTTTGATAGTGTATTGAGCACGCACTGGAAGGGGTTGTGTTTTAGTAATTCCCTCTGGACTAATTCATTGGTTTACTTTGCAATTCATTAACATCCAAACGGTCATCTATGTCTTGTTTGCAAACAATAAAAAAAAAAAAAAAGGCCTGAAAACCTACAAGAATGCTCATTTTTCATGTCTGAAACTGATGTGTGCAGGTAACCACTGGTGATGGTGCTGGTTCATATCAATGCTCATTTCCTCTTAAATTCAGTTAGAATATGCTACATAAATTAATTACACATTATACAAAGGATCCTATTATATTTCATTCTTTTCAGTATCATCTTGTTATGGGAAATGGTGAATAGGATCATCTGACTTGCCTTCACTGTAGCATCGTTTATTCAATAAGATAATCTCCGTTTGTTTTTCTTTTCCTGTTATAAAAATGTGTAAAACTTTGAACTCCTCCTTTTACTGAAAGTCCACCAGTTTCCATCTTCTTCCTTTTTTTGGCCTTTCCCTGGATTTTGTCTATTTTTACAGTTTCTTTTTTCGAAACGAGAGTGCCCAAATTAGACACACGACATATCCAAGGTTACTGAGAGTCTCGTACTTCTCTTTCATAGTCTCACCCCTGGGTTGCTCTGGATGTGCTGACTCAGGACATTTTCCTTTCACAGGATGGCTGCACCTCTATTTATTTCTCCTAATCAGGCTGAGTCAAGCATATGCTCCTTTCTGCTGGAACTCTCTTCCCTCTAAAATTGTTTTGGCTGAAGCTTTATTAGGTTTTTAGATCTATGCTGCTCACCCTCTTGTTCAAATCTGCTTTGGGGCTTTTGTTTTTTATGCTTGTCTCCCATCAGGCCTTTTAAAATGAGTAAGTGTCAGAGCTACGTGATTTATTTTTATTCTTGCCATCAGTTTCTGCTAACAGAACGACCTATTTGAGAACACGTTCTTCTGCTTGACTTTCTTTTCTTTCCCACCGTAAGAAATAAATGCTTGCAAGAAAGTTTGGAGATTTGACCCTGGGAGCAAGAGGGAAGTAGAGAATCCAAGAGCTCCCCAGATTAGAAAAGGACACACATCCAAAAGAATTGAATTTCAGCTGCAGACCGATTTCTAAGACTTATTTTGCAGCTAAAAAACCACAAGAAAAGCTGAGGGTGAAAGGAAGCTGTGGAGGGAAAGGAGAGCAGTGTAGAGGGCAAGAAAATTCTTTGTGTTTGCGATAGAGTTTTCAGTTTAATTTAAATGACAATCAGAATCAAGAAGCAATGGGCAAAAATAGACAATGAGAATGCAACAAAACAAAAGACTGAGCAGGCTAAATGTGAAGAGACATGAACAAGTTCTTTTAAAAATCAAAGGCGGAGATGGGGTGAGCTTGGAAAAGCCCTTCCCCTGGCCATTCTGGCAATTCCAAAAAGCTTAAAATCGGAACAAAACCAATGAGCATATGAGAATTCGTACCAGGAGGAAAGTCCTGGAGAAATTAATTTGGAAAAATCAAACTGTATTAGCTTGACGATGCAGCGCAAAGGGAGCAGGCAGCTGCCCGGCTGCAGGGAGCCACCTGGGCTGGCAGGGCAGGGACGGACCCCAGCGTCTGCCAACCCTGGACTGAGTCACAGCACCCAGGATTTGAAGGTCCCAAATTCTGGGCTCCTGCAGGACCTGTGTTGAGCTGTCGTACTGGGGATGAGGCCTCCAGGCTGCTGAATGAACTGGGATGCCTGGACAGGGCTTTTTGCAGAGAGGGAGCTGCTCCCACATTGCCAAACCTGGCACTTTGGCACCTCACCGGTCAGCCAAACTCTGGCAGAAAGCAGCCAAACCCTCATGCATCTATATGAAAACTGGTTCGTTTTGGCAAATGGACATTTTCTGATGAAAAACAAACAAACAAAAAAGGTCCTATTAATTTCCAGCCAAAGTTTTAACTTGTCCTATTTTATTTTCTTCTGATCAGTGCAGCAGAAAATAGAAATGTGAGAAAGGATGTGGTGATATGAGATATTGCTATTTACTGTCTCCAGACCATGACAATTATTGATTTGCACCTTCTCATGCCATGAAAACATAATGGGATAAATTTCATTATTTTTTTAGCTCAAAACATCGAATACTAGAGATGTTTATTGCAAAGTTTATTGAAAAACAAAGACTCAGACATCTCAGTCTGCCCTATTGAACTTCAGTGAGCTGTGTGCACCTATGATTTGGAAGACTTTTATTAAACTAAATGGGCAGTTGTCAAAGATGGGAGCTTAATTAGCCTCTCCATCTACAAGAGCAAATGTCTGTGCATGGTCTTTCATACCCATATGCAAGTAGTAACTATCCACATGCAAGACATCTGAATAAAAATCTCAAAAATACTAAAAATTTACAGCTGTTATTCGGTTTATCATGTCCATGCTATGGGGAGGTTTGATGATTTCTCTATTGATATTGGGAGAACTACTCACTGGCTGAGTACTCACCAAATGTGAGTTGAGGTTACGGACTCAGCCCCATTGACAGCAAACATATCAAAACACTGTTTTCCTTCCCAAGGGTTTAATTTTGATGTTCTGCCTTCTGAAGCACATCACAGCATGTCGAGAAACAGCAGAGGGAGAAGTGCAGAACCCAGGTAGGCAGCAATACGCTGGACTGCTGTCTTCATAGGCAGTTCCCAAGCCAAATTTGGCCACCTGCATTTTGCTCAGCATTTTGGCTTGTGAATAGAGAATAATTGCAGCTGGGTAATTAAATCTATTTGTACTTATCTGCATATGCATATTTTTCAGGTAGAAGTTAAGCATCCATCTTGCAAAATATAACTTTGATGTATAGATGAGATAGCAGCAGTTATTAAACATGATTTCCATAAAAAAATGCAGTTTTCCTTAATGTTTTCCCTTAGATTTTTGAATTTTTTTAGTGGAAATTTGGCTCCAGATATTTTCAGCAAAAGCATAAGTAACCAGTGGCGAACACACCTCTTAAATGTGTATGTGCAGACACATGGAAACTCATCACACATCTACTGTTCTCAGTACTGGGGACTTAGCACTTGGCAACAGATAAACGGATAAACTGTGATGTTCTCCTGACATTTTCTTTTGAATCCCCAGCCAATTGTATTTTCTCTTTTCTTTTTTTTACATAGAATGTAGGGAGCATTCACAACTATACTACCACAAGGAAGCTATTATGTAAAGTGACTCTAAGATGTGTAGTACAGAGGAAATCAGCTTCAATGATCTAATGAACCTAAAATCTGCAAATCTATTAAACTGCAAACAATAGTAAACGCAGCACTGGGCAGCTGTTTGCATGAGCTGTTATATAAGAGTATCTCTGTTAATGGGCTTCATTCTTAAACGGGGAACACACTTGTTAGCAATGCAGGAAATTCAATTCTGAAACCAGTCATGGTATGTTATACAATATATAACAATAGGAGCAACCAGAGGAGCCATTTTATCTTATGTTTTGACAGACTTTTAATTCACAGTTGATTTATAACATGATCATGAAGACCTGAAAGTCCACGCACTGGGTTTCTGCCTGGAGAGAACTTTATTTTTAATACTTTACATTAAATATCATTTATTGTTGGCCCATTCTAAAGATATAGAGCAACAAGGACCAAATAAAACAAAAGTTGGTGTCTTTCAGCAGTTTTGTGGCCGTTCTGAGCATCTCCTGAGCAGGGATGACAAATTGCATCCTAGTGACAAGCTGAACTATTGTAAAATATAAATGAAGTGAGGGAAGTTTTGTTTTTGGCATTGTCTTTCTTTTTTTTTCAATGATTTTTTTTTTAAGGATTTACAGTTTAAACCCATGAGTAGTGCTTATGCCTCTTTTGAAGCTTGAAATGTTTCAGCTGGACACAGGCAATAACTTACAAAGCAATCTCTCAGTTTCTGTACCTCTCCACCCCCTTGTCCCCAAGAGCCCAGGTGCTGGTATCACAGCGAGCAGCTCCTTGCTGTAGAACTCAGTGCCCCTTAGGCTGTCCCGTGCCCATGTGGAGACCCATGTGGATGATTAAATGTACTGTGAGGGTACCATGTAAGCACAGAGAGCACCCAGGAAGCCTCCAGAAACTAGATCCTGCTGAGTAGGTTCTCTGTGCATCCCACTTATGTCTCCTTTCTTTATTTCACCAGCCCTGTAGGGATGTGGGCCAGCCTGCCACTATCTTTCATCTCTCACCAGTCACCTCCCAGTGTCAGCTGGAGCACAATAACAGCCCTTTGCTCAGGAGCTGGAATTTCAAACAAACCTTTTCACAGATGCTTCTCCTGATATCTGGGAGGAGCCAAATATCAGGTCCATGGAGGGCAAACATTAACCCATGTATCTGCCAGAAAGGCTTCAGGTGCAGCTCAAGATGTGCAACTTCCAGCTGGTGACTGGCAGGAAACAAGGAAGGAAAGATAATTGATGACTGTTTTCATCCAGGCAATCTGGAAAAAGTGAGTGAAGCAGGATTGTCCATCATATGCCCTGCTTTACTACACTCCCTATACTCCCTTATTAGCAGTTAAAACTTGTAGGAGTTAAAACCCTCCAGTACATCAACTCTGTTTACACCCCTGCTGATCCATGGGGCTCTGGTTTTTATATTTATGACCAACTGTTAAGTCCATCACTGTTTTGTTTTTAGTGCCTGGCCACAGCTTGATTGTCCATTACTGAGGCAATCACTTAGTTCTTTGTATTCACTGAGCAGTACAGGTTAGAGGATGGAGAGATTGCTTTTGGCATTTAGCAGTTGTGAAGTTTCTTCATGTTAAATACTTGATTCTAAAGTAAATTTACAATCTTCATTCTTTTGCCACTGCAAATATGACTTCTACAGACTTTTTCCACTAATTACTATTTTTCATTTTTAGATGTGGATCTAAACATTTAGAACATTGCTTATGAAAGCCCAAGGAATGAATATGAATAGATGACTAATCCTTGTAAACATGCAATTCGCAGCATAGGACTTGTATCAGTGAATGCAAGTTATGCAGCCTCCTAGTGCCTGTGCCAGAAAAATGCTGCCATTGTACCCTCCAGGCATGGTGGCAATTGAATTGTAGAGTCACAGACCCAAAAGGTGACACAGATGCTTCAGGTATATGGAAAGGCTAAGGATTTTAAAGGTCTGCCAATGCCTTGTGAACAGGGTAAGCTCACAGCACAGACCATACCCTTCATGTAAGGTGTAATGGGAGCTGCAGAGAAGACCCCAAGCACTGAATTTCAGCTGTTTGCATCTTGCTACACCCACTTTTTCTTCCAGTCTTTCACCACTTATGTAGAGATACCTCGTTTTGTCAATGTTGGGAGAGGATTTGGTTTTAAACCCCAACATATTGGTCACAGCAGCATAGCTGGCAAGCAGGGGAAAGATACTGTCATTTGTGGAAGCCTGACTCCAAACTGCAGCTCTGCCTTGGTCTGCTCCAGGATTGCCAGAGCCACTCACAGCCAAATGGTCAAAGTGGGAGCCCCTGTTCTACCCCAAAAAGTAACCAGGGGATGAAAGGCAGCTTAGCCCCTTTCTGTGCAATAACTTCCCACTGAAACATGCTTCTGGAACTAGCGACCCATCTACCTCCCTCACCAGCATTCAGAATTCAAGATAGGTAAAAGGGTGAGATGTCTCAGTGCAAGAATATTTCTGCACTTTTCATTAAATCAGCTGAAATAAGGAGCTACCTCTGAGGGAGGAACAGGAGCCTGGCAGCCTGGAGGAGGGGGAGAGCATCAGAGGTTTGATCCTTAGTTGCATGACCAAAAAGTGACTTCTCACTTTTTGCTTATGTTTCACTCCCTGAAAACTGTAGAAGGATTTAGAGCTACCTGGGCAACCTGTGATATTCTCATTGTAGTTTGAAATTCATCTAAATGTTGACTCTTTCAGAGGAGGTTTCGTGGAGAAAGGCAGTATCTTGGACCAGAGTGTTTGCATTAAAACCCTTGAAGATCAATGAGCCAGAGTGATCAGACAATTCCAGTTGCTTTTGGGGACTGCACTTATCTGACAAGCCAGCCTTAAAATTTGGTTTTCATACATTATTCAAAGTCCAGATGCACCCAGTCTTTATGTATTTCTTCTTGCTTGTAAAGTCTCTTCATTGCTTTTATTGCCACTGTAATAATAAAGCCAGCTTTTTAATATGCTAAGTAGAACCTCCAAAGCTATACATATTAAGCAAACATTTTGGATCAAGTCAGTTCTGCATCAAACAGACACTGACAATTCCAAATGGAAATTTCTCTCCTGCAGGAGCTCCCAGGAATCAGGAAATTAGACATAAACGCTGCCATACTGCATAACACAGAGGAGCCTTGTAACCCCAAGAAAACACTTCTGTGGTGTTGTTCCTACCCATGTCATGACAAGTATTTTCCTCTAACTTAAAATGATGGTTTGCAAACTGTCAGGATGTGTATATCCACAGCACAGGCCTACGTGATTATTTCCCTCTGCTTGGCTGCTGTGTTGGATCAAGACAGGCATATGATGCATGTATGTATATGTTTACATATATAAATACATACATGTACGCACATACACATATATTGGTTAGTATTCAATGCCAATAATTCACATTTATAGGTTGTGGAGGGCTCCCTACACTGGTCACAAGTTTGAGGGTATCTGCCTGCTCATGAGCATGCTGCAGACAGCAAAAAACATCAACTATTGGAGCAAAAATTTCAGGAGGAACCATCATGGAAATGGGAGAAGTTTGTAAACCCATCTCCTCTCTGTCCACTGCACCTTCCACAAGTGGGGTCTATCCTCCAGGTTTCTCTCACTTTTGGTGCCATTGGGGCTGGATCAGATCTTACACTTTGAAAGAGGCTCCACCGGTGTGTGATTGCTGCAGCCTGTGCAGCTGCGCTCAGCAGTGTCCCCAGCTGTGCCTCAGCCCCTCGTTTGCTCTGATCACCTCCCACACCCACAGCTTCCCCTGCACCAGCACATGTTGTTGCTCTCACAAGGAACCGGTTTTCTTTCCTCTGACCAAGGTAAGACACACAATGTTTGTCTCTCCAATTAGTCACCTCCATCGACCAGAGCAAAATTCACAATGCCTGGTCTGATGCTGGCAAAGCAGTTCAGAGATAATGAAGGTTATACAGCGGGCTGGGATAGGGGTGGCACAGGGTCTGGCTTTTCTCCTTGATGGCCATGACTGTGCTTTGGTTCATTTTCTGCAATAAGTAAATAGCCCTTGCTTTCCCCTTCCT
The DNA here is from genome assembly GCF_037038585.1 of Patagioenas fasciata. Taxonomy (NCBI): domain Eukaryota; kingdom Metazoa; phylum Chordata; class Aves; order Columbiformes; family Columbidae; genus Patagioenas; species Patagioenas fasciata. Next base: position 12,685,352 of record NC_092532.1, read on the forward strand.
GCTGCTTTAATTTTGTATTTTTTTCTGGAGTAATGCAGTCTCAAAAGTTTTGAAAGCTTGAGTCTGAACCATCAATATCTCTGCTGTACGTAACCGGAAAAAGGAGGAGATGGGTGGGAAGAGCAGTTCTGGTAATTCTCAGACATGGTTTCATGAGCTCAGGCTTTTGATAGAGTTTCTCTGGATTTGTACCGATGTAATTAAGAATGGTACATGGTCTGCTGTGGTAAGCTGGCAGGGAAGATGTGACCCATTGAAAGAGGCCACTGAATTTCTACTGTGCAATTTCAGCTGTGTTTTATTCATTTGCTGTTATCTTGCAATGATTCTCTTTTGTGTTTTCTTTGTTTTCCCCCTGCAGCTTGTTTATTTGCCAACACTAGGGAATTTTGCTTTTACAAGGTGTTTACACTGTTTGCTTTAAGGCATATATTTAAGTATCTGAAACACTTTTGGTTTTTAATGTTTGAGGTAAATATAGTATTACTCTGCCACGTACAATGAGTAAACATCTACAGCATAAGCATTTTGAAGTACTCAGCTGAAGTCCTATTCCCCCAAACACATGCTATTTTTAACACAGGTAGATTAGGATTAAGTATAAAATGGTAGTGTAAATGATCATGTAGAAGCAAAAATTCCCTTCTCCCAAGGCAGAAGCTTAAATCTGCCCAGATTGTGTAAAACTCGCAGGTGGGCTGCGTTCAGGTGCCATGTTGCTTCGCTGTGGTGGGTGTTTGCTGGCTATGGTGTGAGCAAAGAGGCTCAGGAGACTCAGATTGAATTCTTCACTCTGCTGCAATCTGCTTTAATTCTCTGTGTGCCTCTGTTCAGCCGAAAGAACATCACCGTTGCTGATGAAAGTTGAGATAAATGCACTGAAAACTGTGAAAGTCTGAAACAGGAGGTAGCAGGGCTGTGTCGGCAGAGTTGTATTCTGTTCTGCTAATCGGTTGCTGCTGAAGCCTGTGAAGTGGATGGAGGCTTTAGGCTGAACGAGTGTGACAGATGGGGTCACGCAGGAATTCATACACCTTGGGGACAAAGTTTCAGAAAAGAGTTTCAGTTTTTTATCAACAGTCTCTGCAGCTGAAATTCAAGCAAAATTGTTTAAAGAGCTCCAACAGTGCCATACAGATGACTGTCTTGGGGGAGCAGGAGGGTTGTTAGACCGTCACCGGTGTAAGTTTATTGACCACAAAGTTGCGTAGACAATAAGCACAGAAAATGTAAGTGTGAAGCTGAAAAACCTTTGGAAAGTGTCTTTGTGAACATGTAGGTTCCTGGAGGATGTTTCCCACCTCTCTATCGATCTGTTGATGTAAGTCACAATGACGGTCCTGTTCAGAAGAAAAGGATTGTTTCCCTTGGAACATGCATTAGATAAAGATTGTAATCATTGCTCCCTAACAACAGCAAAAACCATCCTCAACTTCACCACATGCAGCACGTCCAAAAATCTGGTATAGGAGAGATATGTTGTTAGTTAATTGTTGCTCTCTGGCTTATTAAGGTATCATCTGTATGTCAAGCTTTATTTCACTAAAGGGCCCCAGTTTGCCTTTTAGGTAGAATTTGACGTGGGCACGGACAGAGGGTGCTCAGCATCTCGGAAGAGGCAGCAGCCTCCAAAGAGGCACTCGGTGTGGTGGGAGATGCTGAACCACTGCCCGTGTTTCCCACACCGCTCCTTACCAGGCTGCTGCTGTATTTATAGCAGCCGTCTGTATTATGTGGTTGTTGCATTCTGCTGAGAATTACTTTGGCGGAGGAATGAGCTTCTGCCTCCGACTGGCATCAGTGCTCTGTTCCGGCTCATGTTGTGGCTCCAGGAGGGCGAGAACCCCATTGCAAAAACCATCCGGACTTCATTATTTATTAAAGCTGGGAAAAACAAGTTACCCAAGTCATAAATACATGGGTAACATCAGTTAATCCTGCAAAGGCAATGCTCTTATCACAAAAAGTTCAAGCACAAACAAATTGTTTCTAGGACCCAGAACACATTTACAAATATGACTGAAGCTACTGGCAGTATTAAGATGAAGATGCAGTGGGGTTTAGATCATGGAATGAGTGATATTGAGGATAATCCTGAAATAGGAATGATTATTAGTGCAACTCTGCTTAACAGAAGCAGTGTGGCACAGGTCTAACACAATGGCACAGATAAAAACCAAAATGAAGTGTATTCTGCTTGGTAGTGATGTATTACATGTAATGAGTCGAGCACATTGTTTGCACTGCAGCTGTGCAGCTGCTTGCCTGCTTTGAAGGATTGTTTTCTGAGCTCCTGTTTGGAAATGATTCACCCTCTTGAAATTGGGAGTTTGTGTTCCCATCTGCACTGAACTAAGTCTGTTTTGCTTCTGTTCAGGCATAATGTTAAGATCATTGGTATAAGAGCAGAGATTAAGATTACTCAAAATCAGGATTGTGTTCTTCTAAAATTAATGTACTGCCCTTCTAATGACTGTATGCAGTGGGCATATGTTAAATATCACCTTCCTGTTACGTGCACTGTAATCACTGTCTGATGGATTATTACCTGTCTGCTATATGCTGCAGAACAGTGAGAAACACCAGTTCGTATAAATTCCAGTTTAATTGCTTCTTATGCTGGTGGGCTTATTTTTTTTATTATTTTTTTTTATTTTGAAGGAATGATGGTCTGCAAAGGGTCTGGTAGGCAGGTTTCAAACCCTTTTGAAAAAACCCTGATCTGCATCTTTTCTTTTAGATCACACTCTAATCCCTTTGACTGTTATGATTACACAGACTTCAGAAGGTTTTCCACCAATTACAGTCTTATTTCTGGATGTCATCGGTAGAGCTTAGAAGGGTGCTTTTTTGTCTTCCTCTCTCTCCACAATAAAGCAGCTGCACAGAAAACAGATGGTACAGAGTCAATCCAGTAGAAATTAATGGAGTCAGGCTATCCACACAAATCTTTGCAATGAAAAAGAGTGTAGGGGTTTTTTGGTTTTGTTTTGTTTTTCCCAGCAAGTTGTGTACAAGATATATGTTGTTTGTAAAGGAATTTAGTTCACGTAAGGGATAAAAATCTGTAACCAGTGAAGACGAAAGCCTGCTTTTTAAATCAAAACTCAAGTATAAATACACAAGGAAGAGTCAGACTGTCTTAATGAAAGCCTCTGTTTTTGCAGCTGAAAGATGGAGTAATATTTCTATGCTGGCAGATTTCTGTCTAAACTGTAACTGTGTGTGCAACGGTACAACACACAGCCAAGTTTTACCCACAGATTAGTAACAAATTTGTGACTGGACTGGTTTGAACCCACACATGCCAAGGACCACATAAACCTCTTAACAGTGCAAATAGTCCTTAAAACACTGATCCAAACTGTGTGACATCATGAACAGGCATTGTTGTTTATAGGCTATGTCCATAAAATCTGGTTGCATAGGGAAGCACATTTACAAAGGTCTTTTGATGTCTACCGGGAATTTCAAAAACACTTAAGCAATTAGGCTCTGAATACCTTTACAACTGGAACAAATTAGGTGACTAACTTATGCAGGTGCCTTTGTGAATCCCACTAGGCTCATATATGTATGAACAGGTGCCTAAACTATGTTTATATATTTGCCTCATGGCCCTTAAACCTTTCAGTGACATATTTTGTTCCTTCCTCTAAGTAATAGAATTGTCTTCTTGCTGTGAGTAATCCACTTGTCAGGAGTTAATGCAGCATCTTGCAGCTGCTCCGTGCAGGTGGGGTCATGGCTGGTGTCGAGCCAAGTGAGCTAATTCTCCTTCTTCTGTTGCTGCTGCTTGGAAAAAGTCCAAAAGTGCATTGCACGTACAGAGGGAACAAGCACGTGTGCTGGAGCACACCTGTGTTTGGCACTGGGGAATAGTAGCCGGGGTTTCTAAGAGCAGTTCGTTAAATACAGGATTGTAGAGCATGGTAGATGTGTATGAGCCAGCTTGGTTAACGTGGGGCTGTGTCAGGAAAAGTGCTGGGTGGATGTGTTAAAGGCTTCTTACTGAAAGAATGTGTCACAGTCTGGATGCATTAAATATATCTGTGTTGGGGCTGGAGTCTTACACTGTTGTGATAAGACAAAATGACAAGTGTACGATTTTACGTATTTTCAACGAATGTAAAAGCTTTTTTTTTGTTCACGATAATCAGGGAGCTAGAAGAAGAAATGGCAGATATAGTATAATGAGAGTGAAAAAGCATTTCAAGAAGAATGTCGGAAGATACTGATTAGCCATGAAACGTGGCAGGTTATGTACAAATAGAAAAAGCTGCCTCGGGATTGCAGCAGAATCCTGTTGACAAAGGTGTGAGCTCTTTATGAACAAAGCGACAGGAAACCTAACGCGGCCCTCGCCCCGGGAGTGACAGAGAGAAGCATTGGTGGCCACCGGGTAGCAATCAGGGAATCACATTTTTAGACTCTTTGACACAAGTGGCATTACATGGTGCATGGCCTTTATTTACATTACATTTGGGGCTTATGCACTGACATTTTTGTTTCTGCAAAAGGCACATCTAGTTAAGTATTGCCATTTAATGTGTGAGTGTTGGCTGGAGAGGAGGGAGAAAAGGAGAACTTTCTAAAAGGCAGCCCATTAGCAGAAAAAAGAAAACTACTACCAGCTGATATTTAGGGTGAAGTTTTAAGATTGTCAGCCAAACCATCAGGCGTTTTACCCATATGCTTTCCTGCTTGAAACGTTTTATTCTCTTCTACTTCAAGATTCAAACAGCCTTCAGGGATTTATAGCATTTACTTAAAAACAGCAAACATTTCCAATTATTTCCACACTGTTCAGGGACCATAATTTACTTAATGCTATGAACAATCGCATTTCTCAGGGACTGCTGTGAAATGTCACCTCTAAAGGATGACTCCCTTGTTGGCAACAATGAAAGCCCCATTTGTAGTTTTCATTTTTTATTTTGATTTAATTTTCAGACAATTCAACTTTCCCACCATGCATGAATGACTAAATTCATTTCACTTGTCAGAAGAGAAAAATTTTCATAATTAAAATCTAAAACACGGGTGGCCTTTTGCTTGCCGACCACATATTTCACACATGCTGTATTTTCTTCTTTCGTGGTTACCTTTTGTTCTGGACATAGTCTGCAGTTGGGTTTGGGGGTATTTTGTTTCCCCTCCAAGCTAATATCAATGGATTACCGTCAATAATTTGTCTGAATTTCGGAAGAATTTCAACGAAAGGGCCAAATGAGCTGTGGATGAAAATCCTCTCTGTCTACACAGAGACAATTCACTCTTGTTTTTAAGGCCAGTGCAATACAAGTTGATATTGCATGCAACTGAGCTTTTTGTATGCAGGAATTCCCCCAGGAATACCCTGGTATGAAAAGCTGTGTGAACTGTCTAAAACCAGACATGTTCCAACAAGGTCATCCTGACACATTGATGTGATCCCTCTTTGGCTGATCTCCTGTAGCTATGAGCGGCCATCAGTTGTTCAGAATGTCTCTGTGTGTTGTTCAGAGTTTGCTGTCACATGGGAATAACGTGAATTTCTTTCCTGTGGTGTGGACAGTGACTGGGCAGAGAAGCTGAAGAATCCCATTCCCACCAACCAGCTAGTGAGGAAGGACTAATTTAGATACGGTTTGAACTGGTCTGAGATCCAAGGCTGGTGCAAGGCAGTGGACAAAGCTGATAGCAAAATGGCTGTAGCTCTGCTACCTGCTTTGTTCATGGAAAGATGGGTTGGCTGCCTGCTGGGTCCAGGCAAACAGGTGAACTTCTGGCTGTGGGGGAAGGTCTGTCATCTTGAAACACACCTGGAAAAAGTGCACTGAGTTCTTCTCCCAACGGTTGGGCTTGTTTTCATTAAGAATCCATGCACTGTTCTCTAAATGTTCTTGCCAGTAAAACCTTATGCAAATAATTGTTACAGCTAAGCTGTGGTCGTAATTTCCATTTCACTGAGGTCAGTTGCGCTACATTTTTAGGATTAGTTGCCAGTGGTATAAATGGCTTACGTTCCTCTTTGAGGGTGCTGGTTTTAAATTAAATATAGAGCTGGGATGTGTTCATCTGCTTTAGGCTTGCAAACTGCTAATGTGTTCTCTTTAATCAAAATCCATTACCTGTCGTGAGATGCGAAGGATTAACCCTTAAGTGACTCTAGGGACACTGTTCAGTCAAAGTTGCACTGATAAAGTTGGTGCTACAAAGTATTTATGCTCTTCCATTGAGGTAAATGGTCCCTGGGAAGTTCTGCATTAGGCTATCCAACAAGCATAGAATTTCAGAGGTTAATTGTATTCACAGTCTTTTCCAAACATGGCTTTTAAAGGATTATTTTCTCCTTTTTTTTTTTTTTCCTTTAACTGGTTAAATTTTCTAAATGCTACACATGCTTCATACAACCTGGTAATGTTTTCCCTCCTGCCAGGAACATGCCTTTTAAAGACATGGAAACACAGATGAGAGTGCACTTATGTTAACAAAAGTTTATCTCTTGGCTACCCAAGGTAGAAAAAAGTGAGAAAATGAGAGGTTTCAGTTGCTACAAAAAAAAAAAAAAAAAGTGAAGGAGAAAGGAAATTTAATTTTAAGCTGTGTAGAGTGAATACTGGAAATTAATTGTATTTTTTATTAAGTTTGTCAGCGTATTATGTGTAGCTGAAGCTTAAGGAAATTTTATGGAAGTGTGGAAATACAGGGCTAGGGAAGGGAATATTTCACCTGTGATGCTCTTGAGGAGAAACATGGTACATGTGAAAGATCAGCCACCCTACAGCGAATCTGAGTTATCAGAATAATGGTCTAATTGACGAGGCATCTCCCCACCAAACTTTCCTCACTAATACCCATTGGCACCTGAACAAGGAGTGGAGGGGCTGCTGCAGTAAAAGCAAAGGTTACCTGGTGCAGAAAATGTGTTAATTATTTACCACAACCATAGGGGCAAATTTAATAAGAAACTTACAAATTTAACCAACGTAAGAGATTTACCCCAGCTAGTAGCAGTCTAAATATTTGAGTGCCAGGAAGGAAATGAAAACCTCACTTTTGTGTCTTCCACAGCCCTGGAGAAGTTCCAGTCTGCATCTCCGAGGAAAGCTCCCGGGACAGCAGACTGTGAGCCAGCCTGGGCAAAGGGCAGCTGAGTGGCTGCTTGTCCTTCCTGACCCAAAAAAGTCACATTTTTACCGAGCTCTAATTTAAGGATGTTGATCTAAGTGTTCTACGTTTGACCGTGTTATTTCACCTTTGTGCGTAATCAAATGGAAATGTCTGGCTTGATCCTGGTAAAGGTACTTAAGCATTGATTCTTCTCCACCAAAGAGAATTGAAGCAATTCATTGTCCTTGTAAGTATCTTTTTACTACTTTTTGGAGGAGATGTGGAGATTGGGAGGTCTCATTGCTCCCTCTTGCTGGGAAAGGGCTCCTGTGTCAGAGAGCTTTGCTTTGGCAACACTGGTTCCTGTGAGAAAGGCACAGGTGTCCAACCTGAAAAGGGGTGTAATTCTGGTGCTTGTGCAACCAAGGGACATTTGCTGTAGTTTCTCGCCCAGGAGTGGGATTTCATCTGACATTTTTTACTGTCACTGAGAATTGACAGAATCCTGAAGTCTCAATTTATTTGATGTGAGTCAGGTTGCAAACTCTCATTTATTCACCATGTAGCATCCTCAATATGCCACAGGAATCATTAACCTACGTAAATTAACTGCATCCTCAAAATGTATAAACAAGCTAATTTTAAGCGTCCTCTAGATCTGAGCAAAACATATTTTGTGTGCTAAAAACATTGAAATTTAGAATATATGATGGTGAGAAGAATAGTGTTTAATACTCTGAGTGCTTTTAATCTTCAAGGAGCTTAACAACCATTAGTTGACTAATATATATCACTTATTAAATTATCAAAGTGTAAATAATACAAATACAAGCCTCACTTCATATTTTGATTTGGCCTCCATGACTAAGGAATTTTTTTTCTGAATAGTGTCATTGTAAAATCAATTGAGCAGCTAAACGAGCTTGTGCATTCACTTGCCTTTTAAACATGGAGTTTCAAAAGTTATTGCAGTAATATAAAATCTTAAAGTATTTGAAAATAAAGAATTACATTTGCCTTTTTTTTCCATTTCTGGATTGGATGGTCAATGAATAAAATGGTTGATAAATAAACAACGGTTAGAGAAGTCCTGCACTGGACTGTCACACTAGCTGTCATGCTAAATTGCATTTCCAAATGACACATCTTCCATTTGATACTTACAGAACAAATTAGGCAGAAAAACACCTCATATTCCTAAATACTTTTAGTCAGTGGGCTTTTCAAGGTTAAATAGACAACATACATGATCTTTGAAGTAGCAAATGGTGCTAATAAAAATCCATTAATATGTAGAATAGCAAAAATTTGACAGGCTCTTGTGACAGTTGTTGGAGATAACTAACAAGGGTGTTTCACAGGACCAGCCAGACTTCCATGAGGTTTGCTTTGTTAATTGTTACTCTGAGTGCAGCGATAAAAGCATGCTAATGTGCCATAGAAGCCTTGTCTTTCCCTTGGCCTAATTAAAGACAAACTCATTTTTTGGGCAAGATAGTACAGTGGCATGTCTTCAAAAAGGTTCTTTTAACTTCCTTTTCCTTTCACTGTGTTTTTGATTCTCCTGTAATTATTACCAGGGAAGGAGCAATTCACTGACTGCAGCTAGGAGAATAGCTCTAGCTGTCAAAATAGTAAATATCTGTATTTGCAACAGCCAGCAGAAACGCAACGGTATGGTGAGAATCCTAAGTTAACGTCAAGGTAACAGATCTTCATCTGCTATAAGTTGTCATAGGACCACTGGCCTCCTTGGCCTATGGAAACTTCTACCAGTAGTGGATTTGCCCACTGATGATGTGGACCGAGCATGCAATGATTTCTCCTGCATCATCATCTTTTTTAAAAATCTAGCGATTTATATAGAGCTCTCATGATTGGCAGTTTTAGCTTAAGGAAACACCTGGGCTGATATGTTGTGGCTCCTGTGAAGGCAGACTGGATACTTGCTAAGGTTGAAGTTTGCTGTAAGCCCTGCTTCTGTTCAGCAAAAGCACTTAAACATATGCTCAGCTTCAAGCCTGAGGATAATGATATTCCTGTCCTGCAAAGCACTTGAGCAAATGCATAAATTTCAGTCTAACAGCAGCCTTGCATTAAATAGCTGTTTGCCTTTAAAAAGACAAGCCAATATTCTTCTTTTTCAATATAGCTACTGTAGATCACCCAACTCCTCCTGCACTTCCCATACAAGCAGGAGTGGTATTGTTTCAATCTTTTGCAAGATTCTTGAAGATTTTTACCATTCTTGTCCCTCCTGTGAGATTTATTTGAAAAAACGGTCTAGAGGTGGTTCTCCATGTGGCTCTAGAGCTGAACATGGGGATAGTGCAGATTTGAGGCAAAAGGCTTGTGTTTCCAGTATGAATTTAGTTTTACCAGTCCTGAAGCAGCATGTAATGGTTCACACAGGATCAGCATAACCTACCTCTGAGCTGTTTCGTCCATAATCAAGCTGATGTTCCACACACTTGCGGGTATTTTTCTTGTGGTTTTTTTTTTCAGTTCTTTGCACAACACTTCCATCCACCCTCAAGCTTCCCCAGATGAGTATTTTTAGTATGTGCACAAAAATTTCCACCACTGAAATCCTTGGGGTGTTCTGAATGCTCTTGAAGTCAGCTTTTGCAGTGTCAGAAGTGCTTGCACTACTCTTATCTTCATAAGCACCAAGGCTGTTGAAAAGCAGTGCCATGACTCACTTCTCGGAGGCCTTCTCCCCCTTCACCGCGCTCCCAAAAAGGTGTCAAAAGTGCTTCATTGCATTTTCTCTGCAGCACCATCCCCGCAGAGATCTTGAATTGTGTACTTGGCCATCACGTTGATTGGGAAGGTGGGAACGGGCTTCTTATCCTGTGCATCTCTCACGAGGCCTTGTGGGGCATCACATTCCCTCCCCCTTTTCATATCAGCTCAGCTCCCACTCCTCCCTCATTAAACACTGCATCACGACATCTTCACTTACTAACAGAATAGTTCTTTTAAACTGCTCTGTTTCTCTCTCCTTCAGAATTAGACAGTTAAGTCCATTCGGCTTCTTGTCAGTTTACTCTTCCTGAATACTTTTTTTTTTCCACTTTAGATAGTTGCTATGCAGCATTATTAAGAATTTCAGCATTGTTTAAGCCTAAAAAATAAATACAGGAGGAAAGTGGTTAATTATTGTGTTCTGCACAACAGGCCACAATGTTCTACGTAATCAGCTTCTTTCAATATGTATGAAAAAATTAATTTTCTTTCTCTCTTAAAAATAGCACCTCACTGAACCAGATTGAGACAGTAAATTACTATAAGTGGAAAGATGATATTAAATGTATGGAAACCACCTTCACAGGCTATTCAGGTATCAAGGAGAGAAAAGTAAGAGGAACAATGTAGTATTGATGAGGAAATTATTACTAATGGCTTGAAAATTTTAGGGTCCTCAGTTAGAGCTTGGTGTGAAGTAGGGAAGTGTCAATCTCTGGCTCAGATGTGAGTTGAATCTGCTGGGCACACAAAGAACTGGAAGTGCTGGGCTTGTGCCAACTTCTGCCACCAACCTGCTGTCTGAGTTCAGCAGATCTTTGCTATGTCTTTCCTGGTGCGAGGAGATGAGACACAGAACCCTGGGTTCATGGGGATGATGCTTAAACAATTTGAGCTGGCATCCACAGATTTGCAGCTTGGTCACTTTACCACAGTATGCAAAAACCTCGCAGCCTTAAGTGTATTTTTCTTGAAATGAGGTGTTTGAACCCACCTTGTTGTGTTGGTGGGCAGCTAAGGCATTTGGGGACTGTGGATCAGCCAAAACATCTTTAGCAGACCAAGGAGTCAAACTCCATCACAACACATCCCAGTGTTACATCATCCTGCCTCCCGTCATGTATGCTGTTTTATGATAACGAGGGAAAAGGGTTTTGGAGAAGAAAGTCTGCATCTGCTGAAAATGGCAAGCTGGCTGTTTGAGCCATTTCTTGTCCCCATCCGTGTAATCAGAACTGGGTTCCGTCTCTCTTTGAAGCTGACTAATGTAGTTTATCATATAAAACCCATTTACTCAGGCTATATGCGGGAGGAAGAAGGGTGAACTTCACCATAATGCTCACAAAACACTTTGATATCTTAGCCTGGAAGGCACCATAGAAGTGCAATGGATTATTATTAATGAATTAACTAAATGATTAATTTAGTTAAAAGCTAAATTATTTAATTATTCATTAAATTAGCCCCAAATGTGACAGCAGCAATGAGACAAGCACTCGGTCTGCAAAGCAGAAACACAACCCGCATTAGAAAGTTGTTTTCTCCATTATTTAATGAATTAAAGCTTTGGTTATAAACAAGTCATCCAACAGCCTTCTCAGTCACAGTACGACTGATGCCTCTCTGGTGCATCGTTACAGATGATAGCAGTGTGAGATTGGAGACAAGATGAGGTCGTTCCTAATGAAGAAGAATTTAACCTTTTTGATAGTGGGATGTCTAAAACTAATTAATCCTATTCTTGGAAACTCTGACTGAGGTGAACAAAGATACATCGTTTAACAGAAACTTCCCTCAGGAGAACAATTGAGGGTTTACCAAAATTGCAGAGGTTTTCCAGAACTTGAGCAAATTTTCTAAGTAAGGCCACATGTGTGTGAGAGAAAGCGAATCCAGATTCACTCCTGAGGTGTCTTCACTGAAATCACTTAAGCACACAAAAAGGAATTTTGGCTTGATTATTTTACAGTTGCCCAACTAAACTGGCCTTTTAGCGTGTCCCTCTTCCTCCAAACAAAAGTATTTGAAATAAAAAATGAGGATGGGATTACTTTCTCTGTAATAAGGGAAGGTTTCAAAATAATCGCTTATGAAACAAATGACTTGAGCTCATGCGAAGGTTGTATTGCACAATAGATTCAGCAGTGACTGATGAGGCTGTAGTGCATCCAGGCAGGAACAGGAAACTGCTTTGAGAAGATCATAATTTGAATACAGAGGACAAATGGCCTCTGTAAGAGTTGTCAAACGTAAGTTCAAGGGCATGTGTACAAGTAATAGATGTATGTGCAGTGGACGTGGTAAGCTACTTCATGAAATATTTTGGTGAATTAACTGTTTTCTGACATACTAATCTTTCTGAACAGAAAGATGCTCCATCAGAAATCCTCAGCTAACTTTAGTGAGCACTTAATGGAAGCAATCTACATCCTTAAACCTCCAGAGCACCTCCATCCTTTGTTCCTGGGAACTGCAATGTGTCCTTAGCCTCTTTGCAATACAGTGAATTTTCTTCTTTGCTCAGCCCTGTGTCCCTTTTCCTTTTTGATTCTCTTTTGCAGCCACGCGAATGCTAACTGACACTGCCATTATCGCCTTACAAGGCACAAGTCAGGCTGCATTTGGGAAGAGCTGTTCAGCCAGATCATCTATCAACTGCTTGAGTCTAGGCCTTGATTCTCCAACATCCCAGGCACATACAATTAATTCTGTCATCGGAACTTGTCCTATTGAAGTCTGCTGGCGGGCAAAAGGCTGAAGTTACTTATGTGCTTGAAGGATTAGACTTATTCTTCTCTAGCACTTCAAATACAATAGTTGGAAGCCAGTTTCTTGTAAAGTTCACTGGATGTGCACCTGCAGAGCAGCTGTGGGCAAAGGGCCCTGTGTTTTATGACTATTAATAATCCTAGCTTGTGATACAAAATTCTATGAGAAACTTCAGCAATTTTTTCAGCTTCGTACTTAAATTCTAGAATTAGACTTTGAGACATCTTGTTCCACACATACTGCAGAGGCGGAGAATGGAGACAAGTTGTCATGCATGAATGAAGATTTTCCCAGAGATTTTTCCCACCTCCTAATAAAAGTCAGAAATGACTCATCTGAAACAGAGGAGATTAACAGTGGCCAATAACTTGGGTACTGCTTTGCTAATGTTTGATGTTGGATATTCTTATGAGAAACATGACCCAATAAAATCTATGTGAAGCACCAGAGAGCCAAAGAGACTTGAAGATTTCATGTGAGAGCCATTTTTAGGCCACAATTTTGAAACATAAGTCTCTTTGCTCTTTTCTTCCTCAAATCCACAGTTCCTTAAATGTGACAAAATGCTCCTAGAAGGTTTTTTTAATCTTTTTATTTGTTCCTAAAACAAGAGTCAACATACTTCAAAACATCTACTTTGTAAAATAAGAAAGAAATATGGTCTCGGGTTAGTGGCCATTAACATGTCAGCTGGATAAATCAGATATTTTCTACCCTGGATCTTAATAAAAAGTCCAATTGCGACAATGAAAAGGAGGAAAATAATCACCAGTAGATCTTTATTTCCTCAGAATCCAAGGGGAAACTATGACAATGCTAATTCATGGAGGCACTTAAAAAGACATTGCTTAAATTTAACTATGTCATGAATTCTGGGTGACAAAAAGTTACTTTACACTAATTTACACTATCCATCATGAAGTGTCTCTTCAAATGTAAAGTTTAGATTTTAACGTAGGGCTGTAAACTCCCAAGGACTTTTGGACAGTGAACAATGAGTTCAACCATCCTCTTGAGAAGTTGGACTGAAGACATCTACAGCCTCCAGAGGCTGAGTATCTCACTATTTATTGCTGCAGGGAGATGTTTCCGTGTGTTTGACAAGGTACACATCTCAAATGCTGACTGGAGTTTGGTTTGGATACTCAGTAGCTGTCATTTCTAGCCATGAAACCAGGTGGGAAGGGGATTTGCATTAGATGTAATCCTTGCAAATAGGAATTTGATTTGATAGTAAGAGGAGTTGACTTGGGACCAGCAGACAGACAGATACTGCAAAGGTTCTATGAGTGTGTTGTGGAAGAAAATGATCTGGTTCTTTTCCATTTTCAGAGGGAAAAGGCCACAAGGTTTGTGATATTGTGGCCACAGCAGGGTAGATTTCCAGGTTTATTCAGGTACAATCATCAGTGAAGCTCCAGTGAAGGAAGTGATGAGTTTAGAAACAAATATTGCTTAAACCACTGTCTTTCTAGTAGATCAAGAGGAGACCACTGGTGGCACTGGGGTCTCTTCCCTCCTTCTGCATGAAGATAAATTATGTGCTGGAGAGTTCCTGTTCTGAAGCCTTTTAAATAGGATTCCTGCAAAAGAGTCACAGAACACTGTGAATCTGCAGGTCATCTTACAATTGAGCGGTTTTACAAATGGGGAAAGAAATCCCCCAGCTTTGTTTCAAGTTAGGGATATTCAGACATGTAAGCTTCAGTCTCTTTAATGGAAGAGAGCTAAGAGAGGTGACATAATCATATATTAACAACACAATAAGCTACTTACTATCCTTTCTGACACTAGAAGTTGGCTCTGGGGAGGCAGTCAAAGCATTGTCTATTTGAAGGAGCAAAGGTGAGACATCACACTGATGTTTTTATGAATATTTCATAGCTTAGAGCAGTAACCTGTCTATTCTCCTTACAAATGCCTACTTATGCTTTAAACAAAATACAGAGTGTAGCTATAAGAAGGCGTACATTTGTTTAAATTTTCCTTTGTGCATCATAAGCTGGCTGAAATAACATGGGCAGTGTGTGAAAACACAGTACAGTGTAGAGGAAGAAGGGAGGAAAAGAGACCTTGAGGGTTTAACAGCAATTTTCTTGTGCTCCACTCAAAAGAGAGAAAAGCACGTAATCAAAAACTGATAACAAACCCCACCTGCCTGTGTCTTGCCCCTGGGGTGCTGCATGATGCTGGAGGAGCGGAGCTTTTGTGATGCACAAACAAGTGGCTTTAATTCCATCATGTCAGAGGCAATGGTAACATGTATGCCCCTAACACCGACTGAAACGTCTGTGACTCTTGCTGTTTCATTTACTCAGCGCTTTCAAGGCCAGGATGTTTCTTTGGAAGATATTACTAGAATTAAAAGAAAAAAAAAAAAAACACCTCTGAAGATTTTCTCAGTAGCGTTTTATGTCTCATATACTGGTGTTAACTTCTAGCAGAGTTCCCCAGAATTATCATTAATGGTGGCTTATGGATCAACTCTAAATCTTATTTCCCAGCATTTTCTGGACTTCTTCACAGTGTAAAGTACTAGTGGCTCTGCAGTAAAAAGTGAAAATTGCGTGTAGTTTTTTGGTATTAAGATAATGACAACTTTCAGCAGATTTTTTATTTCACGAACTTTCACAGTTAACAACTTTGAAAAGTAACAATATCCTGGTGATTTTTCTGTGTGCTTGTACTGCAGGAGGAAAGTAGGTAGCTTGGAAGACTAGCATCTAAATGCCATGTGTAGTAATTTGACACACAACTGCCATTAACAATAATGGGAATTGTATGTCTGATGATCCATCATGCAGAGCAAAGAAAATTCAACCCCGGGGGTTTACTGTGCAGTGTTTGAAAAGTGCAATGCAAAATATGGAGACAAGTAAAGACTAAGAAGCTTGTTTTGCCTTTTGTGCCCATAAAGAGATGCTAAGAACAGCATTTTTAAGTCTCATGAAAACCCCACATATCTGTTCTGTTTTGTTGTGCGAGCTTTTGTTAAAATGATAACATAAAAAGCTTCTAAGCCTGACTACTCAAGTTCAGACTTTGAACACAGCTGCTCATAAGTGGGTGATTAAGAACCCTTCTTGCTCTCAGCATTGGGGTGAGGTGTCAAGAGCTTTGCTTGCTGGCTCGCTTCTCCTTGAAATAAGCAGGCTAAGCTGTGTAAATGGCATGAAGGCCCAGAAAAGCCTTGGTCG
Source organism: Patagioenas fasciata (assembly GCF_037038585.1). Lineage (NCBI taxonomy): Eukaryota > Metazoa > Chordata > Aves > Columbiformes > Columbidae > Patagioenas > Patagioenas fasciata. The sequence continues at coordinate 12,701,161 of NC_092532.1, forward strand.
TGCTCCTCTCCAGGGTGTTACTTGATGAGATGCCTCAGCATTGGAGCTGATTTTAAAAAATAAAAGAAGAGTTTTCACCTGAGTTCTTCCAGCCACCTGTAATTATTCATTTATTGACATCACAAACATAAAAATGTTCTGGTATACCTTTGCTTAGTCTCTTCTCATGGTTGTTTTTGTTGGTTGGTTTGTTTGTTTGTTTGTTATTTTTTTAAATACTCGGTTTCCCAACTAAATCTAGTTGGGACCCAACTGGCATATTTTTTTCCCAGACATCTGAACAGGGAGGCAATGAGTCCCCCATGAGAGGTGACTTCACTGGGGAAACAAGACAGTGCCTTGTACACAAGAAAAAAATCTGGGCCAAAGCAATTCATTAGCTTTCTAAAACCAAATGGACCACTAGATTAACTTCTCTGACTTTCCACATGGCATAAGCTATAGAAGTTCAACCCGTTCTTGTTTACTGACCAAAAAGTCGATTGCATGGTGAATTTCTGTTTTTTCTCATTGATATTCTTATTTAAGGCACAGTCTTCCTCCAAGAAGTCAAACTCTTCTTGCAAAAGGTCAACCTCCCTTTGCTCTCTGAGCTCTGTCCATCCATGTCAGCAGCAAAATCTTTTTTCCCTTCTTATTGCTCAGTCAGCGGTGGAAACTGGGTATGAGTACAGGGTAAGTGTTGGACTTTAGCTTTAACCTGCATGTTCGTTCTTTATTGCACACACAAGCTCAAATGAGTTAAAGTTGTAGGAGCAGGCTAAAAAAATGGCAAATCGGTTACTTGGGAACCCAATTTGACTTAAAATTCCTTTGCTATTTTTAATTGTGAAAAGAAAGAAATAGGAAAATAAATCAATGTGTGGTTCAGATCCAAAGTGGAGTCTGCAGATCTGGCAGGCAAAGATGCTTTTGAGTTGGAAACGGGGCACATCTGAAATCTCCTATGCATCTCTTCTAGCTTCTTGTTCTGTACTAAGTTGGAGTTCGTCCTCCCTGGAGTTTTTTTTCCCCTTGAAGCTTTCATTTTTTGTCTTGCCACTACCTGGAAAAATAAGTTACATGGAAGATAAGCTGAAGGATTGTTCTTACAGTTTGTTGTAGTTCCTCACTGTGGCCCTTTGAAGGCATCTCTGCAGTGTGACATTTCAAAAGGAACAGAAGAGCAGCCACGGGATGCTGGCAGGAGAAGAGATTTGGTTTGTTGAAGTTCCTTCTGTTGGCAATTTTTATATCTTTTTTCTGGCGATCAGAATTGTCTCCCAAAGTGGGAAAAGCTTCATCATTTGGAACATTTCTAAACAGTGAAGAAAGCATTAAAAATTATCTGGCTCAGCACTAAGAATTTTTGTTGGGTTAGAGGCAAAGTATGGATGAAATGGCCTAATGGCTTTTCTCAGCTGCGGTTTTCATGGTCCTAAAATATACTTCACTTAAATAATTCACTCCCACCTGTCCCTTTCAGAGCATGCACTTGCACTGTATTAATAAATGACGCTACATTTGTTAAGTCATTTTACCACTAACAGCCTCTTCTACTTTTTCTGTATTTTTTTCTGTGACTTAAGTAGTCCTCTGTAAAGAAATCTTGCTTTTAGTTACACATGTCCCAGTGTTTTATAGCCACACCAAACAATGGAAGGATGGATGGGTTTTGGCAGTGTAAATGCAGGATCATGCACTTAGTGATATACTTAATTTGATCATGGAATTTTGGAGACTGTACACAAATGACACGATTACCGCTTATGCAATTAAGTAGTAATTTGTCCATACGTGTTCCTTACTTGCAAGTACAGTAGTACATGTGTGATATGATAAAAATCCATGGTTGCTTATGCTCCAACTAGGGCAAAAAGAGTTCAGATGTTAATATTTGAGAACTGCATTTATTTCTTTGACTTTTTCATTTTTTCATTGTCACTTTCTGATTGACAGCTATTCTGAGAAGTGTTTCTCTGGGCTCCGTTTGTTTGTATTTTCCAGGTAGAAGTGTATACTGTATCTATTAAGACCTTGTGTTGTCTGTCACTTCCATTTTATTCAATCATGTACCTGTCGTTTTTGCCAAAACATGACTCCCATTTTTATGTGGACTGTTTTTTCTCTTTCTTCCCTTGAAAGTTAGCTTTTCCAAAATCATAGACTGCATGTTCAGAATCAGCCCTTAAATCTGCTCCAGCAATCAACTGCAGGTGCAATTTTGTGAGTACAGCCAATTGCAGGAAGAAATTACAGAACTTCAAGATAAAGCATCTCCCTGATTTGTAAGGACAAATAGCAAGTATAAATGAAGTCGGTGGGAACCGTAAGTGCTCAGAGCTTCTCAGTGTAGGGCTGTTGTTTGCACCCACAAATTAAACTATAAGAAATCCAGTCCTACTATTCACCAGGTCAGTTGATTACAGGATTGATGTGGGAGCCTGAGATGAAGTCCCTCTAAAAATGTGACCCTTGAATCTTACTTGTGCTTTTCTAATAAACACAAGATTTGTCACACACCGTTGGCTAATCTGTCTGGTTTGCCGTCTTCGGCAGTGGGTGGTATTCCTTGCTTCATATCATATTTAGATAAAGAAATATATGTGGAGACAAAATATAAGGCTGTGGGGATGCAGAAGAAGCTTATAGGAAGCTAAGGTGTGATTTTATAGTGTTCCGCCCTGCATATGCTCTTGCCGTATGGTAAATATTAATATGAGCTACAAGAGTCAGTTCACAGCTCCGAGGAGAAGAACTGGGCAAGAAATTCACCCTGTCCCCTCCCCCTTCCTTTTCTTGGCATGTTTGGGTCTCCAGAGTACATGTTCCTTGAGCAAAGGTCATCCCCCATTACATCTCTGTACATTTACGGTCCCCATCTTGGTGCAGCCAGGTGGTGACAGAAATTACAGTGGATAAGTTACTGGATAAACTCTGTACCTTCTTGTGTGTTTCTTAAAAAAGAAATGTGAAGTGTTTTATGCAGTCTCACTGTTGGGTTATAGGTTAAACTCAAGTCCAGTCATATTTTTTTGTATCATTTGAGCCTCTAACACTTTGGACTAAAAGGTAATCATTTAGTACTCGCTATCCAGAATTTTATATCCATATATATCTCGGGGGTTTGCTAATATACACTTAGTAGTTTGAACTCGACCATAATTACACCCTTATTATCTTCATAAGCTTTACTTATTCCATTATCAACTCCTTCCTATGTTGGAGGTCAGTAGTGTATCCCTTTTATTAGCCATTTCATCCTTTTACCCAGTAGCTCTATTCTCATTGATTCACTTACTATATTTCTCTGCAGCTAATATTTCTGACATTTCAGACTAACCTCTCCCCTTGCCTTTTATTCTGTCCAAAGTAATCTCTACCCCTATAGATTCTGAGTTCATTACCGCCTGTTTTAGAAGTACTGGAGGTCACTGTTAAAATCTTTATGATTTTGCCTTTCGAGTCATGCACTGCCATGTCACTGCAGTTTGCTGGGACTGCCTGTCCTTAGCACAGGATGTAACTGGGGGTGACTGTAGTAATGCTTATTATTTGCAAAGAGATAGGTAAAGACTGCCATGGTGATGGCAGTAAATAAAAGGAACCCGTTCTCATAACAGTAACAAAACTACTCTGAAATTACCATTTTTATAATGCAGTATTTTTGCTTATTTATTTTACATTGGATATCTCTGCTGCTGGACATTGTTTTAGAAGTAGCATTTATTGATCTTACTCTCCATTTGAGATACAATTAACATTTCGGAGGCTCTGTTTTCTTATTCCTTTTCCATCATATTGTCACTCACATGTGATTTCTTTCAATGTGAATTCTTATTTGTATTTCTAACTGGAGTTGTCTCTGCAGACAGGAACTTCTGTGGGCAAAATAAGAAGTTTGATTTTTGACAAATCTTCCAACTACTTTTCCAAATTATTTTCTGTATGCTAACTTAAAGTGCCATTTAATTATAATAGTATTTATTTTAATGACCCTTTTTTTTTCTTTTTCTTTACAAGAAAGCTGTTACTTAGGCATTCTGAGTGTACTTCAGTTCTTGGCAGTCTTAAACATACAACTGAACACATGCTAAGTCTAGCAAAGATAATTACACCAGCTGTGACCTTTGGAACATGTATTTGGACCCAAGCAGTTTTCAGTCACTTCTGATTGACTTAGAGCTCACTCGAATTTGCTTTCTGTAAACTTCAAGTATTACCTTCCTGGTGCCGTGGTTCAGCGTGGTACTATGTCTGTGTGTCATGAGGGGTTTTACGATTTGGTATTTGTTCCTCTTTATGATCTTTGGTGGCTTTGGGGAAGTTTTACAGCAGATTGGGTGGCACGTTCATCGCTGCTTTGGGCACAGGTGGCTGTAACAGGCTGGGAAAGGTGTCTCTGGAGGTGGACACTGGGTTCTTGCCCATGGGTCAAGAAGGGATGAAGGCAACTCACAGTGCTTCAGCGATTCCTGGTTTAATGCCATGTGCTGTATGACTCAGCTCTTAAGAGAATAAAGGAAAGATTAAAATTTATAGAGATGACAAATCACTGGCTTGGCCATTGGAAAGTTCTCTCCTTTCTTCTTCTTTTGTTTGTTTAAATCAGGACATTATTGGTGTTGCTGAAACTGTCCTTGGATCCAGAGTGGAGTTTTGGATCTACTTAGTAGTTTTTGCATCTGTAATGCTACATGTTTGGCTTTGGTTTATTATTAAAGGGCAGCTGGTTAATTAAGGTGGCTTTATTCAAGAACAAATGTCCTGTAATGTATTTAACAGAATTTTTACTTCTGTTTTAGAGGGTATACTCTTGAGTCTGTATGGTGGACAGCAGGATCAGTTAATGTAGCATTGTTATTAATTAAATCTAAAGAGTGAGAGATCAAGGAGAACTTAGCAGAAAGTACACGAGAACAAATTTTAGTTATAAACAAGTCGTTTCTTTTTATAATTCTTATGCTAACAAGCGACACAATTATATTTTATTATTTTCACCTTTAGAGTTCCTTGCTTGCACTAGATAACGTTTTTCGGCTTCTGTGCCACAGCACAGGCAGGGTTCCCAGCATTCGTGTACTGGAGTTGGTTGCTTTCCACAAAACCATTTCACTGTTGACCCAACAATATGCTTGTTTACATCAGAAGGGTTGCTGAAAATGTCTTGAGCTTCAAAGGGCGCTGTAGCCTCTTCTAGAAAGCAGAGGTTGAGCCCACCCCATGGTTTGCATCACTCTTGCTCTTGGTGTTGAATAGAGCTGGGTTTTGTGAGAGTGAGTTCCTTCCAAAGAAGGTGAGCAGGGGTAATCCTGTTGTTGGGTAAACTACCTAAGAGGATTAAAGAGGTGACACTTTTATCCTCTCTCTGATTATTCTCTTCTGGTTATGACTGCAGAGGGGGCTATATTGCTCTGAATGCACCAGTTTTATGTCGTGTCTAACTGGGACCAGGCAAGTGAGCTGCTTCCCTCTCGAAGCCCATTTTGGGGACATTTGTGGCTACTGGGTGGACTCGTGTAACATCGGTGTGGCTTAGTTACATCATGAAACACTGCAGCCCAAATGGACCTGACTTAGAGTAAAGCAGTTGCTGTTGAGGACCCAGCATATATACAGCACTAAAACTGAGGCATTTTTCTTTCAGATAGCTCTACTCTGGCCCTGTTGACAGCAGGTTTGTTAGTGCTGCCTCTGGGACCACATCTTCCAGGGTCAGTTCAATCTAACGTTTACATCCTTGGGGACTGTGTGATGTGAACCAGATCAGTGGGGATGATCGGGAGGTGTAGTCCAACACTGCACTGCTGATCTGCAACAAAACACTAACACAGAGGAACCTTCTGTATTTTGCAGCAGGAACAAAGCTTAGAGAGTGCTTTTATACCAACCCACAGTCTATACATATGTCTCACCTAAAAACCTTCTTTCTGTCTCTGATAAGTCACTTGTGTTCAGATCAGCTCATCTAACAACAGGGCCACTTGTCTCCTGTTAAGCCGTGCTGATGGTTTTTTGTCTGTAAGGTCTCTGGCTGTGAGCTTGGCCGGAGCTCATTCTGCAGCTCGGCGGGGGCTCAAGGTGGAGTCTGCGATCCAATTATCCAGGCCTTGTCTCCTAACAGCCCTTAAGTGGTTGCTGAAGGATGGTTCATCTTAAATCATTCTTTCTGTCAGCTTTTTTGCTCTACACCAGGCTCTTGTTTGTTTAAACCAATATACTCACATATAAAACACTGACAGCACATGCTCAACATGCAGGTAATAAAGAGGCCATCCTTTCAACAGCTTGTCCTCTTCAGCAATCCTTATTACTCTGTATTGCTGTTTCCACTGAAATCTTGCAGGTAGGGATTTTACTCTCAGGGAGACATTAGGCTGAGCTTTCCTGTAAATCCCACCCTAACTATACATTTGGTATAATCATGTGGTTTTAAAAGACAGTAAAAGCAAATAGATGGGATGCAATATCCCATTAGCTGATAATGCATGCTCCTCTGAGCTGGATTCATTTTCCATATAGGTTATATACAGTGCTACAGGTATTCTGGCCGAATTCTTCCCTGATCCTACCATCTTAACACAGACATGGACTCTGCTGGATCTCATATGTGAAAGTGGGATATGAAGAAATGCCAATATCCAGGAGATGTGTGAACCTTGCAGTAGCCACCTTGCTGTATGTAGTTTGACCCAGCAATGCCATACATAAAATAGTCATGTGGTAAAAGCTCCAAGCACAACTGCTTTGCACATTTGAGCAAAACAAGCGACCAGCATGAAGCAAATCACTTCAGGAATGTGAATGTAGACAAGCTTGCATCTGGGAGACTGCAGTACAAATGCCAAATACTGCATTGATTTAGAGGACCTGGAAGCAAAGAAGAGTGTTTTGGGTTTTGGTGTTTGTCTGTTTGTTTGGGGGGGTTTGTTTATTTGTTTTGTTTTGGGTGGGGGTGTGTGTGTTTTGAATGAGTTTTTTTGTTTGTCTGGGGATTTCCATACCCGCCCCCACTTTTTGGAAGAAATTTAAGCAACTGTAATGAGTAATGAGTGTGACCTAATATGTGGCATGTTTCATGGTCCCCCTCTCCGACCCATTTTCACTGGGATGGTGTAGAGAAGAAAGCCCGAAACTTTGGCACTGGCTTTCACATACCATGATTTCCTAAGCTTCAACAGTATTTTGAAGCAAACTACACATTTCTCCCACACACAAGCCAACCTGCACAGTCTCTGCCATGGGGCTGTCACAAGGTGAGCACCAGGAGAAGCGTCACCCTGTACTGAGATAATATGGTGGGAGCTCAAGAGTTTCCTAGATGTTAGTGGTATGAGACATAATATCCTGAAAATCTCTCTTGCAAATATATCTTGGGATATGTTCATAAGAGGTTTTACATCCTTGGAGAGAATCCAGGGCTGATTCTTTTAGGCTATAAATTCTTCAGTGCAAGGATTTTTGTTTTCTTTTATGTCTCAAATGTACCTTGTGCCACTCCATGCTCAGTCCAAGCCAAGTAATATATTACCATACGAAAATATCATTTACATTCAATCAAAGATCCTTTTGTTCTCTCTTGGAAAACTCAAGCATCTGAAAATGAGATGGGTAAATCACACAATACTGACTATCTGAAGGCCACCAGCTATAGAGTAACCAAAACCCAGAGCTCTTCCCCATGACATCCTACCTACCTATAATCCATGATCCTTCAGTGGCACAAAGGTGCTAGAGGCTGATGTCTGAGTTAGAGTTTAGGTGGGGGTTGTGACCCCATATGAAAAACCAAGGCAAAACCACAGAGAACAACCAGTGAGGAAAAACATCACTGTCAGGAAATTTCTAAGTTACAAGTTGTGATGATCTTGTAAATTCCTGTAGTCTGCATAGTTTTAAGGATCATTAAAATGAAAACACTCTACCATTACAGCCAAGAGAAGAATCTATACCACTTATATGATAATACTATGAAGCTCCACAGAGGTTCATGAAATATGGATGTGCTTATACGTGACATACTCTAACTTAAATTTGTAATTCTAAGTAAAGTAACTATCTGCAAAACACACATTCATTCAAAAACGTTCAAATGGTGAAGACTTAATTTGATTTCCCATAGGTTAGAACTTTATTATTTTCCTGTTATTGTGGCATTTTGTTGTGCTTGTTATGCAGAAATTCCGGCATTGAGTCTTCTAATATTTCAATGATAGATGGGAGGTTGTTGAGGTTCAGCTCTGGGTCATTTTCTGCTTCTCCCTTTTCTTGACAGCTATCTTTTGTGTAAGATTGCTGTTTAAATATCAGATTCTTTACTTCAGAAACTGCAACTAAATTATACATGTGTATTCTATACTTGAACATGCATCACACATGTAAATTATGTGGCGTTATTGCTATTTGATAATTATATTTTTACAGTTGAATGATTTTACATGCTCATAGATGTTAACAGCAACATATACAACACAGTGTCCAAATACACTGAAAATTAATTTCTTTGCAAAGGGTTTACAGACTAAGGTTACACGCATGTTTAGCTTTGAACACTGTAGTCTTCAGTAAAACCTCTTCCAGTATGTAAAGGTTAGCATGAGCATAAACCTTTATGGGTCTGCAGCCTAGAGCCTAAAGGCATTAAATGAAAGGAGATGATCATAATGAGAGAATAAAAAAATATACCCTGAACTGACAGAGGGTTAGGGCAAAGATTAAGAGACTGGATTTATCATTTATTGAGTTTATCCCGTTGAATAACGGCTTCAGGTTGCAACCGTTGTGAATTGTCAAGTAAGGATACAAATTCATGGAAACAACCCAGAGTAAAATGTAGTTTGTTAAAAAATGAACTCTAAGAGATTGAATAAAAATAACAGTGCCTTAACTCTAAGAGGCTTCTTGGTACTATCTAATTGCTTAAAAGTGTCATGTTTTTGGAAAGGAAAGAAATGCTATTGGAATGGCCAAGAGAGAACTGGACAGATCCTGCTGTGTTGGTGGCCTCGACCCAAGCGCTCCCACTGGCACCGCTGGCCTTTGGCTGCGTTCCCTCGGCAGCAGGAGCTGCAGCTCCAGCCTGAATTTGCAGTCCAGCCCCAACGTTGCAAATGTTGAATGCAAAATGCTGCTGAACATCCTGGGTACAGGGTATTACACAGGTTGAAAGGTCAGTCTTGAGGAGAATCGATGCATTTTTAGGAATTTAAATTCTGTACCATTTCAAGATACTTTGCCCAGCGGGGGCTCTCTGTAGCACAGCTTGCTGTTGTTGGGCTGCCCCATGGATTTGGGAATGATTAAAAAGTGATAGTGAAGCCTCTGGCTCTTCCAGTTGCCCAGTTGGTGCATGGTGAGTTAGTAATAGATGGACCACATGGGATGCTCAGCCTCGCTTTTGCTGATGCTTCTTTTCATTGCCATAGGTGACACATTAAAGCTTTCAAATACTGTATCTTATTCTCAGTGTGGATATTTATTGGGGGTATCTGCTGGAGAACTAAACCCAAATCTCCTGTTGTTCCACCAGAACCCTGGGGCCAAGCCTTACCCTAGCAGAGGGTGGTCTGTAATTGAACAGACAAGAACCATCAAGGGCAAATCAAAGATAAACTCTGTTCCTGCAGTTTGATACATTTATAAACACTTTCTTTTTTTCTTCACCCTTTTTTTTTTTTTTCTTGCAGCATTTAGGACAAGTGTCTGACAGTCTATTTTTCCTTGGGTTGATTTTTTAAAGTCTGTTTCTCCCCAGGAAGTTGAATGGATGAGCAAGAGTTTGATATTATCTGCCCCTTGCTGTGGAAAGTGTCAAAGGCATGCCATGACAAATGCCACTGCTCTCCTCTTTCATAGGCAAGAGCATCAGTTGCCAGTCACACACGAACTGGCGGTGTATGTTACCAGGGAAGTAAATCTGGCTTTTACCCAAATCCGCATTTGTGGAAGAAAAAATGCCTGAGCATTCCTTTGTGGCAGAAATGAAAACCAAGATCAATGACTTACTCCTTTTAAGTCTTATGTGCAAGGTAAAACTACTCTTTCAGTCTGTGATAATGTCAAGTGGAGAGAAATATACACCTAGTGAGGTCATGGTCAGTTCAGGAAAAATATGTTAAAGAATAAATTGCCTGCCTTGTCTCTCTGTGTGTGGTGGTAGGGGGTGGTCTTTTTTGTAAAGGAAAATAAATTAAATGGATGATTACCGTATCTGGGCTAAATATAATGAAAATTAAAAATTATGGGAAATTTTATCTATTTATTTTTAAGCAATGTGATATTTCTACTCTTTGGTTCCTGGCTGTTCTAGCTCTTTGGTGAAGGCAAACTACTTTCTGTTATGCTCAACACAGTGATTTAACTGTTGTCAGCTGCATTTTGCAGTACATCACCATAGCTTTCCTGGTATTTATGGCAGTGCGAGGGCAAAATATTAATGGAGCCACTATGGAGAAATGGGAAACCAGGGGATACTGTGCTCTGGGGGTTGGAGGGGAATTTCCCAGCTCAGGTATCTGCCAGGAGATTAGTGCCGTTGCCCACAAGCTATGAATGGTAGTTTCTTATTGGGAAAACCAAGAATCCATCCTGAAGGTGCTAAGTGGGTGAGAACCATATCCAGATCTTCCAGAGCTTTAACCACATCAGAGTGGTGGTAGAGATCCATGAGGTGCAGCAACTTAGTCCAGAGCCAAGACCAGGGAAGAGTCGGCTGCTGCTTTTGCCCTCTGTACCAGAGATGACCGTGGCACAGGGCACGGGGCTGCCTCGGGCAGCGTTTGCCACCTCAGATGGCCCCATCACAAGCAGTGGCAGGTAGCTTGAAGATGCTGCTGGACACGGCTGGTCCCATACACAGAGCAGCATACACAACTCAAGGTGGCAGCCGCTCCAACAGCTCCCTAAGGTCTGACTTGCCGCCCCTGGCTATTATTTTAGTTCATGAAAAATGGGGAAATGTGAGAACGAATGAGGTAACAATGTTTTGAACAAAAAAAACCACCCACACCTGAGGATTTGCTTAGAAAGAGCTTTTCTACTTTGACTTCACATCCATCCTTAATCTGAATTTACTGTCATACATATCACAAGCACTCCTTCTTAATAAGAGTTTCCATATTAAGTAATATTGTGTGATACGTAGTCCAAGTTTTTTTCCTTTGTAGATAAATCCTGATTTTGCCTTCAGTTTGTATATCCCTGTATTTAATTTAGACTCTTAAGTAATTTATTAAAATTAACATTGGGTGAGATCTCCTTTCTTGGGCCTAGCACACAGCACAGTATTCCAGTTTGGGCATCCAAACTGCTGCTATGAAATATATAATAGGTAATAGGTGGCTGAAATGAACAGTTTGCTTTCAGTGTGTTGATCTGTTCTTCCAGCCTCGTGCACCTAAGTTTGAAATTTGGATCCGTCAGAGAGGAGGTTTGCCAAACCATTGTTAGCTTGATTGCCTCTTTATTAAAATGACAAAACTGGTAATTAGAGGAAAGGTAGTGCTTATAATCTATCTACCTTTTATAATAGGCTGACTCTAGAGCCTCGCAGAATCCTACTTGGAAAAGGAATGCAAAGAAGTCTGGCTGTGAGCATGATCGAGTGCAGTCCACACTGGCTGAAGGACAAACAGTGGTGAAGAAATTTGGAGGGAAAACAGTCATTAGGGGAACTTTGGGGATTAGTGTTAAGCCTCGTTTTATTTAATGAACTTGAAAGATGGGTTAAACAGTGGATGAATGCAAGGTTTTTCTAAGTTGTGAAGGGTTGCATCACTTTGGAGAAAAAGAATAAATGCAGGGGGAAAAAAGAGGAGGAGGGGGAAGCCTAGCCACCAGTGTAAAATCCAGGTTGACATGAGATGCACTTAATGCAACTGCAAAAGAAATAATCTAAGAGGCAGGCAACCATTTTGGGGGAGGGAAAAAAAGGATTTAGGAAGCAGTAATGACTTCAGGCAATTGTGGAAAGCAAAATGAGTATAATGTTGCCATGCAGAGCAGGAGCACAGAAAAGACACCCTGGTTTAGTGCTCTTTGTGAAGCATCACAGGTAGATCTCTCTTTATTGCCATGGAGGAGGGCACCATTAAAATATTGAGGACATTTTGTCCTGAAGGCTGGAATTTTCATAAGCACTGTGTACTTGCCAAAACCTGCTTCCCGTGAGGATCCCGGGAGTTTTTCCATTGATTTCAATGGGAGTAGATTTGAGCCATTGCTGAGATCTTTCTAAAATTGACCCATAAAACACAAAAGACACTGACAAGTTAATTTGCCCTCAGAGGAAGGCAGCCAGAATGATTAGAGTGATTCATTTAAAAGACAATATTAAAATAATTGACTACATGTTGGCTGTGCGGATGTTTGGCTAGATAGCTGCTTAAACATCGGTTATCTATGGGCAGCACCAAAATCTGTGGTGCTAAACATGGATTAGGAAGGTCTAAGGGGGGAAACATCTGGAGTGAAAAGCAACTAAGCGCAATAAAGGTTGAAATTCAAAGCCCTTTCCTAGAATGAAGGTCGACTGAAAACTGTTCTTGAAATAGAAGTGCTAGATTTTTAAAACACAGTGAGTGCCAGGATAGGGGTTTAAGACGACATTAGAGGCAAAGAGCACTCAGTTGGTAGCTCGGTGTTACTATGTACAGGTGGAGAATTTGGGACTTATTTCTCTCTGACAGACTTCCTCAAAAGAGATAATAGCCCTCATGGAAAATAACTAGGTATGATTTATCAGTACAGCTGGAAACTGTTTAAGAGAATCTGAATGCAGGTGTTTAATTTAGCTTTCATCTGAGGTCCACCAATGAACACACTGTTAAATATGACATTTTACATTTAATGGCAAACTGCATCATGCTGCTAAAGATTTTTCAGGACTGATTGTCATTAATGCCCATTGGTACAAAAGAGCTCTGCAGCAAGCAACAGAAAATAGATGCTTTTCCTGACATAAGATTAATAGTGTAAAACTATGTCTGATATTGCTTCCATCAAATCCATCACATAGAGGTTACCTGAGGACATTAGAAGGTAAATTTCTGGGTTTCATTAAGAACCAAACTAGGATGGCATGATACTGAGACATTGAAAATTGTGAAATCCAAGTCAAGGTGAATATCAGTTGTCTTGTTCCTCGGATATCTAATTTTGGTTTATTATGTATCTTTATTTGATATTTCATATTTCATATCCTCACTCCAACCCAAATATAGTGAAATTTGCAATGCAGAAAAGGTCACTTTGTTACTACAAAGGAAAAAATCGCTACTGTATTTGTTAGCCTTAATCTACGATCTCATCTGCAAAATATTTTATTCATAAATGTGTATCTGAAAATCTAGAGGTAGTATCTACATAAAATCTAATAATAAACAGCTATATAAAAATATCACAAGATAAAGAGGTGAAATAAATCTTTTCACTGATATTCTGAATTTTAAAAAATAATTCAATCAGCTCTTTTAAGTAAATGTCTTGACAGCGAGTTTCAGCAACAGATTTAATGGACTTGATGTATTTCAGTGGAGATGCAGTGAGTCTGGGTAGGAGGAAGGGGGCATCTGACTAAGATTCAGCATTGTCATCCTCAAGCACTCAGATTTATATTCCGCTCTTAAGTTGCAAATAATTTTTTAAAAATCTCTTTTAAAAAATTATAAAAGGAAGTAGGTGATGTTATTTAGCTAATGGGTTCTGACACTTCATGGTTACATTCAACGCTACCTTATATTTCTGTGATAGTAACCAAATGTTGATATTCTTTGCTAATTCTTACCTGAGTGCTTTGTTTTGTTTTGTTTTTTCTGCATTGGACACTGGAATGGGAAAAAAACAACCCTCAGATGCTGTCAGATGTATGCAATTGCTAGCTAGTTGACAAAATGGAAGACTGGCTGGAAAATGTGAAAATTGCAACTAGGTAAAAATGGTTCACAAACCACGAAAGAGAGAGCAGGGGCAGCTCACAGGACATTAAGATGTTTGACACAGCGAGTGGTTTGTGTTGGCTGGGAAGGAAGAGATTTACAAGCTCCGGGTTAAATCCCGTCTGTGTTTGGGCCACAGAGGACTGGCGCTACAGTGCCAATGCTGTGTTACAACCTTGCATTGGTCTAGAAGGTAAATCACAAATGCCCAATGATTTTACAAGCCTTTCGGCACTGTACTAGAGTAATACCTGCCTCTTTTGCTAAGAATTGGTGTCTAAATACCACAATGGATTTCAATTCTTTGCAACCATTGAGGAATGTTTTGCACTGATTTATGTGTGCAAAAGTTAGTTTTTATTGCAAGTCCTAAGCATTTGGAGACTAGTTAAACCTAATATAGAGTATATTTTATAATAATAATTTTTAGTATAATTCTAAACAGTTTTTGTCTGAACTGTTAAAATTTATGCATTTTTGTGCATAATTCATGCATAAGCTGTCATCCTATGATTCCATGAGAAAAGACTTAATAGAAAAGTTTCAGCGATCATGGGGCTCAAAATAAAGTTCTAAAAGCTGAAAGAGGAGGTTGGGCAACACTAGTTATAGGTAATAATGTAATTTTTTTTTCAATTAAACTCTCCGTAAGTTTTTTAAAGTTTGACTCCAAGTAAATTTGGGAGCAGTGGCAAGATCCCTTGGTGCACACAAGGTCCATCCTCGGTGCTCTGAGCCAACGACAGTTTAGGACACAGCATTGGGCCAGGGCCAACTTAATCTAATAGTACCCATGCAGGGACCAAATATGGATTTATACTCATGGAGTTGTGTATATCTTGTATAGGAGATGCCTTATGTACCATGTGGTCAAAGCAGAACTCCATTATATATTCCTGCAATATTCCATATATGCATAGATAAACACATGAATGATGGTGGAATCTTCATGAGCAGTCAGGGAAACATTTTAAAACAATAACATAGTTTAGATATGGGTCAAAATTTATTTTTGAGTGATTCCAGTGCTGATGTATGAGAGGCAATACACCATCTCCTTCCCTGCCCCTTTCCCGCCAGCAACTTTTAAAATGTAATGCATTTATTCCAAAATCAAATTTACAGCTTGCTAAACTTTTTTGTGTGTTCAGAATGCACCCAGAGAATGAATTTATCTGAAATAATTAATGTTCTTATAGCCAGCGCTGATTACTGTCACATCACATTTCAGCACTGTATATAATTGCAAATAATATCCTAGAGGTGTCACGGAAAAGCAGAAGATGCCTTTTGGTGTAGTGTAGTACCCATGGAATGTAAGATTAATGCTTGTATAGGACAAGAATACAGGCAAAGACTCACTATCTTTTTTTTCTTTCTAACCTTGTTGATGTCATGAATATAAATTTACTTTTTTTTTTTTTTTGAGATAATTTAACACTCCATTTAGTCATCCTTGGTAATGCAAATCATATCAATTCTACTGCCAGACTACAAGGTGATCTCCATTGTATCCCTTGGAAATGAGAGATCCATTTTTCTTCATTTATTTTTACTAGAAGAATAATCTTCCTTTTTAAGCCTTTTGATAAGAAACAATTGAGAATTCCAGGAATTTCAATCAGGCAGCAAAGCTGGAATCATCCAAAAGTATTACCCTTCACTCCTCAGTTTTTCTGTCTGCCTCCTCTCCCTCCTTCCCTCTCAACCTATTTGCATAACATGATTAAGAGAGCAGTAATTATTACAGCAGCACTGGAGGAACGTAGAGAATATTGCACATTCCTTGTACGAAGGTGCAATGCTGCCCTGTGCCTTTTCAAAACATGTGAAAGAGCATCTGGTGTCTTGGCAAACTCCCAGGTCTACCTGAAATGTCCTAAAGTTTCTTTTTCATGGTACTGTGGGCTGTCACATGTGTGAAGTCCTCTCCCACCCCCGTGTGGCTGCCTGGTCCTTCATGTCATCATCAGAACCAACAGAGGTGTTGATCTCCTCCAGAACAATGTGGTCCCCATAGTGTTTCATTCTTCTGAACCATAGTTTGTGTTACTACGAAGCCATAAGTTGTTGGGCACTAAAGGGAATAGTTTTTCGAATAGAAATCAATGGAAAAAGGTTAAGGAGCTATGCAAAGTGTTTGCTGGTTTAATTTGGTTACTTTTATATTGTTTTTTATCATATGCTTTTTCAATACTTGTGATTCTTGGTGACAACATCTGTTACAGGTATTTGCTGTGCTTGCGTTTATTCAATTCATGCCTCAGGCTTGTCCTCCCATTAAAGGCTACTGAGTCACAAAATAACTTAAAATGAGGAAATTCAGTATGGCATTTCAATGTTGCATTATACCTCTGCCAATCAGGGTCAGTAATCACCATTGCTCAAAGCCTCTGAGGTCCTTTCCAGCCTCCCAGCAGCAGCTCCATGGAATGGGAATTGTCAGGGCAGGGCTCGCTAATCAAAGCACCAGAACAAACTCCTCTTGTCCTGCAGAGCAGCAGTGGGACAGCAGCTGATGTTGATTCGTGCCTTCCCATCCTTCTTTTCACATGAAAATATATATTTTCTGTTCATATTTTTTTTTTCATTGAGCAAACACAAAAATGAGAGAGCTAAATACATACCGTAACGTAAGAAAGACGTCAACGACTTGTACCTTCATTGAATGCATCTAATAAACACATATTCAGTGTTTCAGAGCAGGGAAGAAACCATAACCATGAGAAAGTAAGATTTTTTTTTTTTCCTATTGTATATGTCCAGATGTCAAAAGAACCACAAAACCACTTGACTGTGCCCCTAAGCTGAACACAGATGATGAGTTTTTTTCTTCTATGAAAGATTATCCATTTCAGTTGATATTTTGATAGGTTTTTAAAAATTCTTTAGCGATTCCCTGGTTAACACTATCACATCAAGACAGATCAGGTTAGTCTGCTGAATGAAATACTTACAATGGGAAATTGGCTTTCCTGCAGAAGGAATATCCTTTGATGCCTGTGCGGGTATCTGACTGACAAACTCATTGTGAAGAGCTGTACAACCAATTTTTTCCCTTTAAAGTGAGGGAATTTTTATTGGGACTTAGACCAGGGAGCACATTTCTGAGTAAGAAATGGAGTGTACAAGGCAGTATTGCCAGTCCGCACAGGAAAACGCCTTGACAGGGATTTGTGTGAAAGCACTATGATGAAAAGTGTCCATTTATTAATTAAAAAAAAAAAAGTCTAAGTGTGTACGGAGATATTAGCAGAAATCACTTTCTTGGATAATTTCTGGGGGTTGAGTAAGCTTTTCTGGCAAATCTTGAGCAGAAATCTTTTGCTTTTATAAAATAATGGCTCTGGTGAAATTCTGAGTTCAGTCAGATGGAAATGGCTGAGAAATTTTCACTCCAGAGGAAGAGATACCAAAAATATCCTTTTAAAATTTTTGTTTCCGTGGTTTTAAAGCTGTAATTATTTTAAATACTTAATGGTAGCTCAGTGTCTATATTGGTGACTGTTCACTTTTGTTTGCCCTGTAAATTTATCCTATTAGTACATGTGTGTTGTGACTGCGTGCATTTATCTATGTTTAAAATACATATGGTATGGAAAAATATATATTTATCCATTAGAAGTTGCTTGTTCTTCTGTCTTTTCAAATGTCTTGCTGCCAGCTGCCTGTACCAAAGGAAGTGAACAGCTGAAACATTACAGCAGTCTAATTTTATGTCTGTTTATCAGGCACTGCTGCTTTGCTGTATATTTTCTAAAAGAGTTTATTGTCCACTAGGGCTCTTTTAAAGAGAGGCTTGGATACTGGGGACCTTAAAAGTGATGAAACTTAAATGCAAATCCATTTACCTTTTCTTCCATGCAGTATATTCTATTACCTGCACTCTGAAATGCAGAAGATAACTGTTATGGTAGCCTATTTTTTAATCCAACATTGGCTCTTTTTGCACTAACTTTCTTATATTTACTGTTTCCAAATAAGATGCAAATTGCAGGATACAGAAATCACCTGGAGGCGGTTGTTTGTTCCAGGTAGAGTAGGATTTAATGTGCTTGGTCAGTGCTGTGATGGTTATTTTACTTTCATTTCATCTTTGCTAGAGGGCCTATTTCTGAATAATGGTGATGTCCCTGGACTTCAAAACATAGATACAGGAGAGGAGGTGCTGATACGAAAAAGCGAAGGTGGGTATGAAATACTGAGGTGGGAAAAATATTTGTTCTTTAGACCAGCCGAATAACAAATGTATTTCTGGTCTCTCTTTTGACTCTTCATGACTAATCTCCACAATTAGAACTAAACACTGCATCCTCGAGAAGAGATTCAGTCCTTGATTAAGAAACGCTTTTAACATCTGTGCTTAGATATAAGCGCGTGCTTAGCTCCGAGCTTGCCCTTCTTGGTGCTGGGATCATGGCAAGTCACCTTGAGTGTTTCGGCTGATGGCAGAAATAATCATTCTGTGATGCTCAGTTTTGTTGGAAAAAAACTTCTGCCTGTCTGGGGAATTTACATAATCAAATCCTAGGCCCATATTTTTAGTTTTAGCAACATTAATTAGGAAAAAGTGCATCAATAGTAGAGCTTCTCTGTGTTCATGGCCCTTGTTGAGGCAATTTTCATAGAAGGTGGTTTTTAGGCAAGGTGGGCAGATAGGCAGCAAGGTCTGCTCAGCCCTTTTTGGGTGCATTGTGTAAATGGTTTTCCATCTCTTGAATCACCTCCATGGTGCTTTTAATAACAAGCCTCATCACAGGCAACCTTTTTGTGCGGTCATGGGAATGTGCTGAGGCAAGCAAAACACTGTATATCTACCCAAAGCGCTGTTCTTTCCATACCAGGTAGCTGCTAGTGTAGAGTTGATGCTTCATAAAATTCTGACATCCTGGAAAGTGAGTCCTAGATCTGTTTTATACGCTGTAGTAAAGGTGATCTTTGGAAATTGTTTGTTGAATAACTCCACAGTCTGCTGTACATCACTTTTATT
The DNA here is from genome assembly GCF_037038585.1 of Patagioenas fasciata. Classification (NCBI taxonomy): domain Eukaryota; kingdom Metazoa; phylum Chordata; class Aves; order Columbiformes; family Columbidae; genus Patagioenas; species Patagioenas fasciata. The sequence continues at coordinate 12,720,064 of NC_092532.1, forward strand.
GATGATAAGGAAGATGTCATCAGTATGGCTTGCCTTAGAGAGGAAGGTGCCAAGACATTGAGTTGGCTGAAAACATTATATTCTGCATTAAAGACTTCAGTGGAAAGAAAATGTTCCCACTGGTACTCCTGGGCGTATTGGCTGCAAAGTTTATCAACGTTCCCCAATGCTGTACAGGCCAGCAGAACATAATTCTGCAGCTAACAGGAGGTTCCTTTGCTCTTGTTTTAGGGCCTCTTATTTTTCAATGCCATTTGGTGGTAGTTTGCTGTGAATTACCAACTTTTGTTAGCGGTCCAGCCATGGGGATGGACATGTGCAGGTCTTTAACCTTCAAGCTCAGAACTGTGCCCCTGCCTGCTAAATCTGGTTAGGGTGTTTTTATGATAGCCACAAATTGTAGACTATTATGGGAGAATGATTGCTTTTATGAGCAAAACAGGATCTCTCTCATCTGCTGTATGTGCTGGGTCATAAAGGGGTTACCTGTCTCGTGTGGGATTTACGTGGGCAGCTGCCCACTATGCTACTGAGAGCAGAAAACTATTACAGCATATTATGAGAAGCAGTTTACATATTAAATTGTAAAGCATACGCTGCTACTAACCAAGAGCGCTTTGCGAATTGTCTCTCTCCTGAATCGGTTTATGTCCACTAAAGTAATACAAACCAACTGAAAACTAATCATTATCAAGACAAATGCCTTCTTTCCCCTTCAGATGGATCTTTAAGCCTCTTTAAGCCTCCTGGAGTTTTCCACCTTCAGAGGAAAAGTATTCCTGTAGCCCTGAGCATAAGAGATATACATACATACCAGATTTGTCATGTTTCTATAGATCTCTGGGGTTACAATCTCAGCACCAAGACTTGAACATACCTGTCTTATGCTTGTCCTAGGAATTGTAAGATAAGGCCATCTGCAACTAGGAAAATAAGGACTTAATGGCTCCACAGATCACCATTCTGTGTTATTATTTAGTACTTGGGCTCATAACTGCGATTCCTGGCTATCCCACACAGTCTTATATGTTTTGTACTTCTAAATCCTATAAGTTTTCACCTTTCAGATATGCAAAAGAGTGGTCCTTGAGACTGAAGCATTTTATAAACTCGTGTTAGAGGGCGGCTGCCATAACCTCACTTCTAACACATCTCAGCTATTTTTCTCTTTTCCTTCGGGTAACTCTGGAAAGAGAGTGTACTTGAATCTTGAAAGCCCACAGCATTTATCATACACACATTTCATTTAATACCTAGTACTTTCTTGAGACATTTGCTTTCAGAGGCGTTTTCTTCCTATTTGTAGTTTTGATGGATTTTCAGCTTTTCCCATCCATTACTGAAAATGGGAATTAACCTTGAGTTTGAAGATTCATAGTCTGGTCATTACAATACCCACAGCTTAGAGATCAGTCTTAGGTGGGAGGGTGAACGCAGCTGTTTGCATTCCAATCATGACAGTGTTTTCCTGTAGCTGTTGCCACTGGCTGACAATATAGGTTGATTGACATGTGCCCTGTGTGCCTTTACCTTCTAATGTAAGGACTGAGTTGGGGGTAACTTTAATGAGATTTGGGTTTTCTTAGTGCCACCTGTTTTGTGACACTGGCTGGTCTTTCGGTCTTCCCTTGGATGTTAGCTGTATGATGGCCATGAGTAAACAGTGAAACATGGCTGGACCACACAATGACCTTCCAGATCTGTCTATAGAGAAAGCCACAGCACTGTATAAAAATACACCTATTTTTATTCCTTAACACCCTGCGCAAAGAAGTCTGGTATTTCTTCCTGCTCAACCCCCGGCTGCTCATGCCCACCATGTCAGAAGATCAGAGAGGATGATGGAATCTTCTGCTGCCAGGGTTCAAATTTCCAAAATCCAGAGATGCAATTACCACTCAGGTGGGACACCAGGGATTTCTTTAAATCCAGCACGTATGAGCCCTGGTTAAGTGCCAGTGTGCAAAAATGGGAGTTATTTCCCATGGTGGGAAGAGAGAAGGTCCCATGTCAGCATAGCAGGAGCTTCCTCTAAAGCCACTGATGGACCTGCTGCAGTCAAAGAGATGCAGCCTGGGCAGAGCTGGTGCAGAAGGCTGACCACTGCTGTCAGCAGCGATTAAAACAAAATTTAAAAGGCAAAAACTTATGGCAGTGCTTAGTAAGTCCCAGGTTATTTGCTTGGTGTATTAAGAGACCTGTGTGTCAGATTTTATATTGGTGCATGCACCAGAAGCGTATTTAATGTGCTGCACACAAAGCGGTGATATTCTGTGTTTAATAAATGTGTGTGCGTGAGTATTGATGTATGGCACTTGGTGGTGTGAGGAGCAGCCTTTTTTTTTTTTGCAAATGAGACCACCTGTTCCTCTTTCCCTGATTTGACAGGTTTTAGTCTCTTTTCTGCAAGTGGGCGGACAGTTGGATTTGATTTACTGGATACTCTCCTCTAGTGTGATTGCAGCATAATTATATCGATAATCAGCTCCGTTTGTGGTCAAAGTCTCCTCCAGCGTACACACACTGACACACACACACATATAATCCCAGATCGTAACACGTTTACAAAATGTGTCCTGCTTTTTGTTCAGAACGGTTAGGTTATGTGATAAATATAGATTGATTTTTAAAAGCTTGTAGCTGTTACTCAATCGACCAAGTGTGTGTGGTACACGATAAAATTTACAGTTACGCTTTGTAGGTATTTCATCAAGTAAGACTGGTCCTTGTTAGAGAAGTGCAAAACATTGGACAATTGTTTGGTTTGTTTTGTTTTTTTCCTGAATTTGATTTGCAGGTTTATCTGGAAAATGGGAAGGAGACTAAATAGAGGGAAGGTCTTGCTACATGGGCAAAGAATATACATTTTCCATCAAAAAGACTGATGAAAAATGATTTTGGAGAACGCAGTTTTTTCACTCATCTGAAAACAATTTTTTCTATTTGTTTAGTCTTTGGCTCTTTCTGTTATTTTTGAGCTTCAAAACAGTTCAAAGGTGGATGTAATTAGAAACACCATTTAATTTTTAATAAGTATCATTGGAAAGAGTTTTTTATAGTTTGAGTTTATTTGGGTTTCTTTTATATAGGGTTGGGTTTTGGTTTTATTACTTTTAAACAGTTGCTGTGTTTGCACACTTATGGATTATCAGTTGACTGAGAATTTTACTATGGGAGAGAGTTGTTCCAAGCATTTAGTCTGGCTTTAAAATACACATAGCAGTTTGCCATCAATGTTCATACAATATATGTATACTTAAAGACAAGGCAAGTACATTGGAAATTGGATAGAATCTAGAATAGGTGTGTGCTGGATCAGTTATACCATTAACATAAACTGTTTAATTCATTTTTTTGTTTTGGACCAAATAGCTGCTTTTGTTGAATGTTTGAATACTCAAAGCAGGGCACCCTCACTGCTCACACAGGGCCTGTTCCTGATAAACAGCTAAGGTTAGAACTGTAGGTCCAGTCCTTTCTCACATCCATGAAGTTAAATAGACCCTCTCCAACTTGCACATATATCGTAATTTCATCAGGACTGACAGTTTCTCAATGATCATATTTCTCTTTCTATCCAGCTGGTACAAAAGCTCATTACTGCAAGGTATCCCTTGCTCTTGCGATGTTTTATGATGACCAAGCTCTACTGAGCCAAGTGCGCAAATGCCAGGGGTTACCCCACTGCTTGGTGCAATGCACACCAGTCTGCAAGACCAGGACAGACCAGTGGCCATTTCGCTTTTGACAGCACCAAAAATGGGAATCTCTCAACCTCAAGTAGTTGTTGTAGCAAAGGCTCCCTCTGACTTCAGCTCTCCAGTTGTCTCTGCAAGGAAATGCCAGGCAGCAGGGTGGGGATGTCTTTCTCACCAAGAAAGTCTGTGAGCATCCTCACTCCTACAGCCTGGCAGATCTGGAACCAAAGCAAGTTAAGATTGCATTGATTTTCTTTGAGGCTGAAATAAATGGTCTGAAGCAAAACTGAGCAGAAGGAAGGAACAGCATTGCTGGTTTTAGTGGCTGGCCAAAGCCGGGGTAGCAGAAGATGCTGGGCAAATTCCCTGCACGGTGCTTCTATCTATAACATACAGCTAGAAGAGGCTTTTATTTCAACCTTCCTCGTCTCCTTTACAGTAGCTACTGTGGCTGTTGTGATCCTCTCTAGGAAGAGCATGTCTTGCATGTGAAGTGTAATATCTAAGCACAATAGAATCAGCTAAAAAAAAGAGCTCCAGAACTTAAATGTTGTCCTGTCACCCATTTTAGCATTTCATATTGTGACTGTTGTGTTGTGTGTAAAGCAAATCAGAAAAACAGACTGTGGGAAACATTTTCTTGGTAGTGCTCTTCCAGCTGTAACACAGCAAATAAATTGCCAAAAGCAATATCCATGCTCTGAGCTTAATATTAAAGACAAGGTTATTTTTAGAAGTTTTACCTAGAAAGTGCAAACTTTAGCAGCACCATGGTGCACTAGTGAATTGACTGTGTATTTTGTAAAGCCCTTTTTGTGACAACTGCAGATAAACGTGTCCTTGCTGAACCTCTGTGATCTGCCAAAGCCTCTGCAGCTGGGGTCAGGAAGCAATGAGCAGCTCTGTTCTGCTTGCAAATCGTGTATAGTGATAAAGAAACCGTGGACTTTCTGAAGAAAACATATGGGAATGTTATCCTGCCTGATGATTGTGCTGATTTTCCCATTTGCTTTGTTTCTGGCTCATTGCTCACCAGCATTCCCCAAGCAGCGGTGCCAGGCACTGGCACAGGGCTGCCCCAGGGACAGTGACACGGGCAGTGGCATGATGCTTCTTTCAGTACAGCCCAGATGGAGTAACTTGAATTTTTCCCAAGGCACAGACAGCCCAGCAAGCCACAGCAGCAGTGCAGGGGGATCCCAGGTCACAGCACCTCTGTGTGTGCTTGGCTCGGGTTGTATTCAGAAGTCCGTATATAAATGGTAAAATCCATCATTTTGGGTTCTGCAGCTAGAGAAGGCAAGTTGAGATTTTTGGGGAAAGGATAGCAAGCAGGAGGCAGCAAAGCTAGCAACATGTTTCCTGGATTTCTGTAATGCCCATTAGCACAAGTCAGCAAATTGATAAGTAGCTTGGGAGAAAAACAAGAAATATCAAAGTGTGTGTGTCTGTACAGGATCCATTTCTTCCCACTGTAGCAGCTGGTCTAATAGAAGCTGATACCTCTGCTTCCACCTGTGTTTCTGTAGCCAGAAAACGTGGGTGTGAGTGTTAACTGTACTGAAATGCTGGGTCCTCATCTCGTTTCGGTGTCAGCAACTGTTGTGTGGCGTTGGACTTTGCAGGTTGAACTCAGGGGAAGACCAATCTGGCATTTAGCAGATGTTGGATCCAGAAACTCTAAGAGCTGATGACTACTTCAGAACTGGAATTTGTCTTCTGTTGACAGAATCAGTGTCAAACTAGCAATCTTCCCTAGGAAGAAATAGTTTGTACAAAAAAAAAAAAAAAAAATTACTGATTAATTAAACCAGATTTCCAACTGATTTTTGGCAGAAGACACATGAGGATTTTTGTACATTACTGTTACATCAGATAGAGGGTGTGATTTTATTTTTTCTTTTTTTTTTTCCTTCACACTCCTATGTGTCAGAGCTGGGCTAGCAAAAATTCAAATATAGACCAAGTTTAAGAATGCAAGTTGTATTTTACCATTACTTCTCAGACTAGAAGTACGGCACGTACAAGAGCACTTCACTTCCACAAGTAGCAGATGAAATGAAACATCCATTTACTTTTCATGCACAGAAATGATAATAGCAGCTGGAGAAAGGAGATGACAATTTATTTTGAACAGTCATTGCAGCGTGGTTATAGCAGAGTTAGGACTGGCTTGTGCCTATGCTGCAGCCAGTGGGTTTTACAGTGGCAATTTTGCCTGTGGATTGTCTGTGTGTTTGGGAAATGCAACTGTGTCAAAAAATAATCTCGGGACAGGTCCTCGAGTCTGTAGCACCTTCTCTTCAACCCAGCAGCTCCATGTGGAGCTGTGGGTCACACAAGCCATTTGCTAAGTGGAACCAGTCCAGCGTTAAATTGTTAATCCTGACTGTCAATCAGGTTTCTCTCCTTTGTTTTAAAGGTCCTGATTAAGCAAGGTATGAGCATATATTTGAATTCAACTCTGTGACTATTTCCACTGAAATAAAATAACAATAAGAATAATAATAAAATTTTAAAATCTACTTTCAGGCCTAAAAGTAAAGCTTGTTTTATTGCTTTGCTTGATCCCAACCTGAATGCTGGTATCTGAGGCATATAGCAATAGGCTTTAAGGGAGCCATAAACTTAATCTTAACTGTTTAGCACACTCAGTGAGTCAGATCTTTGTGTCTTGTTTAGTCTTGAGTCAGGCAAAGCTCCCCCTGAGCTCTGCTGGAGCTTTGTCAAAACTTCAGGACCTTGCTTATAAGGATTTTCCTTTTCGTTCCCTCCCTGTGCTGTGCCGTCCCAGTGCATTCACCAGCCACCCATCCTCGCAATCCCTCCTCAGCTCACTGGGAAGCTCATCAGCTCCAACCCACTGCTTCAGATCGAGGGGAAAAAGAGAAAAAGGAAAGGAGACAAGGCAGAGCTATATGTCAAATAATCTGTAGGAGCCCTGTGGCGTTTTGCCTCTGGTTTGTGATGTTTGTCTCCTTGTGCTGAAGGTGCTTTGAGCAGGGACTCGGTCTCCCTCCCTGGTCTATCCCACCAGGCAGGCTTGTAGCAAAGAGCAATACAAATTCCAGATGGCATCCTGCCCCTGGAGGGGCTTCCAAGACTTCTTGGTTTGTTGCTAAACAAACGGCAGCCTTAACTCCTAGCAAAGGGGCTCATTCCAGGCAGGTGCCGGGAGAAGACTCGGAGCGATCCAACTTCAAATGGCAATGCTATTAAAGCAGCTGCTCTGTGCATCAACTCAAATAATGTGCACTTTAAAAATGCGTCAAATAGGTAAAAAAATAAACTTCAGTGACTTCATGCTGTTGTTTGAGGAAGGCAAGAGGGAATTAAAAATCATTAAAAGGCAAAAACAAGTTCAGCTTATAGAGATATAAACTGATCGAAGAGGGAAAGGTAACTGAACAGAGACCTTGAACAGAGAATTTGTTCAAAAGTTGCAGGAATCTGAACAGCAGGTGAGGTCCCCAGGCTGCTGCAGAGATGTGGTGACCTTGGCCAAGTCTTTTTGCTTTTGCTGGGCTTCTGTTTTACCTGCATGGTCTTAGGTATTCAGGCTGCAAACTCTTCCCAGCTGGGACTGTCACTATGGATTCATATAGTGCCAAGCAGGAAAGGTCCTAAGTGATTCTACATTTCTGAATACTTGATAGAAAATAACTAATAAGGTCTGGGGTTAATGCATGAAGATCAGGTATTACAGGTGATGTGAAAAGAGAGTACAGCCTGCACTGAAAATTTCTACCCAGAAGTCCTATTTATTTATTTTTTTAATATCTACAAGGAGCCCTAAGCCATAGCTGAAAAATGGTCACTTCCGTAAAAATATGAAATAGCTATTTTTACAACATGCAGATGTTTGGACAGGATATGAAGAATATTACATCTGATTGAAAGTATAATAGCAGCAGAGGTGGGCAAGATGTAATTACTCAAATTGTAGTTTGGCCAGGACACCAAAAATATCCAGTATAAAATGCCACCAGGTTGTTGATTCCTTTCAATGTCCAGGACATGTATCCAACAGCTCCTCCATAGATGGCACCTCCCCCAGCACAGCTAACTCTCCATCAGAGCACAAGTATAATCAACTCAATTGCTCAGCCCATTTTGTGCAATACTTTCAGTTTTGCTTAACAGCATCCTCTTCCAAAGCTGTCTAAACCCAAGCCTATTAGCTTGCAAAAGCTGCCCAAAACAAGGTGGATGCAAGGATGCAAAACATCCTTACATTCATGTACTAATAAGACATAGGGATTTTAAATCGTCACTTTTTCCAAGGGATGGAGACATGTTTCTTGGATGGACTAGCCAAAAAGAGGTGAGTGGTAGTGATGTGCATGCATTGGTTTTAGAATTTAAGAAGTGCCTCCTGGGTGGTGTCTAAGCTCTTCTCCCCTCCCCTAGCTGTGGAACGCCTACGGAACTCCTCTGTTTGAAGGTTAGTTAGGAGATCTTGCTTCAGTCAGACGACCAGTCCTGAAGCCATGAACTGTGATCGGAGCAGGATGAATGAAGGAAATCACCAAGGAAAGAAAAAAAATAAAAATAAAAAAGGAAGTTAGTAAATTGTAAATTTCAGGTTTTGACAGATGCTTCACATTCCTTTCATCATACCAAACTTGCAGGGATTACTAATGGTAGGTCCAAAGCCCTTCTCATCTGTCCCTGGGTCACACGGCAGTTGTGCCTCCTTTGCTCCCTTAGAGAATGAAAGGGTTTCTGCAATAAGAAATCATTCCCTGAACTTTGTAGGCTGGTTTTCACATGGTCTTTCGACACCTCATTCTCACTGATTTCTACTTGGTGGTATTATTCATGTAAGCAGACTCTCTTTTAAGGGAGTAAGGATTTGTAAGAGTAAATTGACAAGTCCTTTCCCAGGGGAAAAGGAGAAAAAAAACCAAACACCTTTTTTTTTTTTCCTTGCTAGAAGTAATTTGTGGCTCTATATTTGAAAGCTGCTTTTTACTGAATATAAAATTACTGTAATCCTGAAATGGTCTCCAAAGTGCCACAAAGTTGTATTTAAAATGTATGTTAATCTACATCACATATGGCCTTCGTGTTTCCTGCTTTTGCAATTCCTTTCACTTCTAAGAATTGTTTTTCATTTACACCTCTGTGAAAACAGAATCAATTCCCTCATACACACTGTTGCATATTCTTTAGAAAGAATATATTGATTGAAAAACCTTCTACCAGTCTTATTAATATCTAAGCAGTATCGACTATGTACAGTTGTATGTACCAGTTGTATATGTGGAAAGCTCACAAAATAACAATATCAATAATGTTCTTCAACAGAAACAATCATTTTATAAATAATGAATGTGCTGTATTGAATTCTACAGGTATTTGAGGCCCTTTTTTACTTTTACAGGCCCTGTGTCCAACTTTGACACCAATATAAATAAAAAATAAATGCGTTGCATTCAATGCAGTTACATGCATGCTAGAGCCAATATAAGAGAGCCTTAGAGCAGTCGTTTGTCAAATAAGAAAGTAGGACATGGCATAAGTACCATCTGTGGAGAGTGATTCATAGGACAAGAATGCAGCATAATCAGTTAAATAAATACTGCCCTTGTGTTTTGTAGTCTAAATGGGCCTTACTCGAGCACAAATCATTGTGCAAGGTCAAAGTAATTGCAGGGACACATGGAATTTGTTATTCTGATTCCTAGAACTATGAAGAATTAACTCCATTTTAAACCAGAGAAAATCCAGAGACCTGCAACTATTCTTTTCCACGTAGAGCAGGATCTTAATTTCTGCTGGGAGGGATGTGACACAAGAATCTGGAACACATCTTAACAAATTAACTGACCTGAAGATGTGAGTTTTGGAGAGAAGATATCTAGCAGCTGGTGCTAACCCACATCTTGGCCATGCTGGGTCACCATGGGGTCTGGGGAAGCCCACAACCAGTGCGGAGAGGTTGGCTCCCTTTGCACAGCTAACTGGATAAATTCCCATGACACTGGATGGATGTTGGTGGTGTATGGAAGTTTCTAAGAGTAGCTTAAACCCACCCCGAGCTCTCAAACCATGGGCAGGTTTGTTAGAGGTATGGATTTGCTGATGTTTTAGGAAGCCATAGGCGTGTCCAGGGTCTTGGAGGTGGAGATGAGGGGACTCCAAGGTCAGGTGTAGATTGAAGGCACCTCTCAGGCTGGTTCCTCACCTGCTGTGGGGGATGTGACCACCACACATCTGTCGAGTCAAGGAGGTGAGAGGGGGGCAAATATAAACGCAGTGCTCAAATATCATCTGGCAAATGAAGAGGGTGATTTGTGGGCAAAAATATCTCACTTGTATCTTCCTTTTTCTCTCAAACTTTGATTTTGCAAGGAGTTTGCTTTGTGTGTACTCTGTTTAGGAGGAAGAGCCTGTGATTTTCATAATTTTGGCTCCATCAGAGTCATTATATCCTTCAAAGCCAGAACAAAAGCTAACATCATAAATATTTTAGCAATGAGTAAGCCATTTAAACAGTTACTTTAAAAGGTACAAGATTCTTATGTAGAAAGACACCACATACATTTTATTTTTTCTTCACTGTGCTATTATTATTTGAATCATCGTAAATCTTAAAGGTCACTAGCAAGATTAGTATTCAATATCACCAAACTCTAGTGCAACAAAGACCCTGCTCAAAAGGGGTCTGAAATGTCAAGTGATGAGAACAAGAAAAGGAATTAGAAGGAAAAAGGGTGATGTGACTTGTCCCAGGGTTATGCAGTGAGCAGGCAGCAGACCGAGGAACAGACCTCGGGTCCTGTGGCTGAGAGCTGTGATTTTTCTTCCAGATTACACGGCCTCTTGGTTATCTTTGCTACTCAGATCTGTTTCTTCACCCTTCAGCTATTGTCACACTCAAAGCCAGCACTGTTTTAGACTGCAGTGGACTTGTGCCAGGAGGAAAGTGCCCTTTAGTTATCAAGTGTCAGATGGACATCTGAGGACTGGGTGCTTTGGTTTAGCTTTAAATTCTTTTTTTTCAGCAGTGCTAGGGTTTGGGTGTGCCACTTTGGACCAAATCCCTCATCATTTTGGTTTGGTTAATCATGGCTAAAATGACTCAGGCGCATACGTGCAAACAGGAGTGGGACCCAACCAGTATGTGTCTCCCTCCGAATTTCTAGAACTTCTTGTTCTTGCTTGTTCCAATAATAACAAAGGAAGAGCCTTTCTTTGGTGGCATTTCTGCTGCTGTGAATCATAGAGAGGTATGTAACAACCAGAGGAAACTTTTCAAAGCTTACTGGCCCTGGAATGAGGCAAATGTTTATTTTAATCCAGCTTGCTTACATTTTCCCCTCTTTTACAATTCCATTTGTAAATGGGAATGCAAATTACTGGTATAATCTTAAACATGCAAAGAAGACAAGCTTTTATAAACTGTATGGAATATACAATTCTAAATCTCTACCAAAGTGCAAAACATTAAACTCAATGAAATACTAGTATTTGGGCACTATCTGAAGGACGAAGGATGCTAAAAACATTACAAATGCACTAACTTAATTTTTCAGTTTGTGATGGATTAGCTTTAACATGCATTTTAATTTGTAGTTGGATTTTATCAGCTGTAGACAAAGTTTGATAATCTCTTCTTGTTTAATTAGCACAATCCTCTTAGGAGGGAGAAATGCACAGACAATAATAATTTACATTCTGTGACAATTTCATACTGACAACCTGAAATATCTTCTTTCTTTAAAACATACCTATATGTGGTTGCTTTAAACAGCTTTGTCCTACCTTCTCTGCTTGTAGTGCGTGCATGTGTGTATATGTAAGCGGGGAAAAAAGAGGGGGAGCTTACACTATAAAGTGTTTCCTCTGCATAAAGAACCAAGAGAACGTGTAAATAGACTGTATAAATAACAGCCAGCTCCTTAGAAACCAAGGCACACTCCTATAGAGGCTCAGCTCTGTTACGCTGTTTGAAATGTGAATCAACTCATGAACACTGAGGCTTTACTCTGGCTTTTTTTTTTTGCATGACTGAGATCTGAATCTGGCCCTTTGTCTCCATGTAGAACTAAGCATTTGTTGTTGTTGTGGGTTGGTTTGTTTGTTTGTTTGTTTTTGCTTTTTCTGGAGACTTGAATTCTTAGTTTGGGTCAGGGAGGCTGGTATTTTCTCCTGGTATTAAACTCAGAAACCTTCTTGTCTCTGTTAGAATTTCACCTGATAGATCCATCCTTTTCACACTGACTCTGTTCTGGTTTGTGCTGTGCACAGGGCTCTTCGCACACAGGAATTAGGGGCTGCTCATGGAGGTCCGCGGGACGGTCTTCATCAGGAGCTGGGGGAGGTGAGTTAACTCAGAACCGGTAACCTGTACATCTGTTTTGGAGTTAAGCCCATATCACCAGGTTCAGAAGTTTAGCACAGGTTCCTAGAAACAAGAGCTGTTGTAGGGGAAGGGAATGCACTGAACCACCCAGCCCTCTGCAGATCAGATGATCAGGCAGCCTGTGGTAGAGCTTCCCAACATCCCCAGGGTGTGCTGGAGAGCAGAAAAGATGCCCTGAGACCTCTTCTCCATGCTAGCAAAATCTTGCTGAGGCAGGGGGCCATGAGCTGGTAGCTGTTCTGTCCCATTCGGCTCATCCGCATGGCTAACATAGCCATCTCTGCTGACCACAGTCAGGATTTACCCTTTCACTGGGAAGACCTCATTCAGCTTCATGGCATATAAGGCCAGTAGGAGAAATACTGAGTTTGTTCTATATCACATATATACACACATATAACCATAGAAACCTGCCATAAATATTTTAGTGCATATTTTACACTGCAAGGTTTTTTAGGTCAGACTTTAAAAGGACTGAATATATTTTTCTCACTTATACTTTCCTTTGACTCTGTTTTTAAAAATCAAAACTTTCCGCTCTGATTCCAGCAAGCCCTAATGGCAAATTAATGCTTTTGTAATAACTCAGGCTGTGCCTTTGGAAGGTATCAGAATACTCTTTTATTGCAGCCATATCCAAAAAGGTCTCTGCGGTCCCCAGCCCTCTGTGATGCTGTTTTCCCATCCTTCCCTACCAGTTTCCAGGCTGGAATGGGTAAGCATAGCTATTTGATCACTGATGGCTGGAACAGCACTGTCAGAGGTGTCATTTTCAGGCACAGTTTCAGTATGCTTGTTCTGACCTTTAGGTGCCCTGACGTTTCTGTTGGTCTATATCCCCTGCAATCCCTTTTCAACTAAAATTCTCATCTATAGGGCTCCCTCTGAGTACCCCACAACCATTTTTGACAAATCCTGGAGTAACCAGCACTGGATGGGCCAGACTGTGCTCTCACCTGGCTTCCAGGCTGCCCTGAGCATCAGGAACCTCCTTGATTTGATCCTTTCTGGATGTATTATTTTGGACATGAAAAATCCCAGAGCTGCCTTAAATAGCTGCGGTGTTTCAGATAGAAGCTATGTGGGAATAATCAAGACTTCAGTGATGCAAAGCAAGAGGGCTGCTACCCATGTTGATGAGACTGGTTGTGTTCCCCATGGGGAGTTTGGCTCCTAATGATGTAAAAGAGTGGCTGCTGGACCGGGGAGATGCTTGAGAGCAGCCGGTCTCGGACATGACTCCATCCTCTGCCTCGCAGCAGACTGCCCTGTTTGGTTGTGAGCTGCTATATTGGAAATATTGTGAAATGCACTTAGTTAATGAGCTATTGAAGCCTGGTTCCCCTATATTTTCTGGTTCACTCCGATAGCTCTACGTTCTGTTCCCCAGAATTTTAACTTTGAAGTAGCTTCTTTGAAAATTCATATTCTGTGTGCTTAGGCTCAGTGGACTAGGATCATGCTTCTTAAATTCCTCGCATCTCCTGATTATTCTTTTCAGAATAAATATATGCAGATATTGTTGCATTTCCTTGCTTAGTCTCAGCAGGCAACTTCACTTGAAAGTATCTTCAGGTAATTACTACCCAGACCTTCCCACAGCAGCTTTTCTGACACAGGACACAGCTTCTAGCATGACAATATCCAGATCAAAGAGCCCTCAAGTATTGTTTTATCTTTTGCACTAAGGCTGCATTGGACCAACACATGAAGGAAGACTTTGCCCTGTGTTTGCAGACCTCAAAACAGCATAATTCAGCATTTGAAGCAGTGATTTATCACTGCTCATGGGTGACTCTGTGGCCAAGGGGAGGGTGTCCCTACAAGAATCTCAGTTGAAGGGGATGAAGCTTAGAAGGGAGGATTGCAGTAAAATAGAAATGATAGTAAGTGTGCTCATTTTTATTTGAGGCAGAATAGAGTTTATTTACTTCTTGTACATACCAAACAAAAGAGTTTTTTTCCAGTTTTTTGGATCTCTTTTGTTGATTTCCTGGTTAGTGCAGGTTATTGGCAATATTGACTTGTTAAGACTACCTGGGCTGTTTTTACGCTGGTTTTAGGCAGGTTGTTGTTAGTTTACCCGTTTTGTTCCTGGCCATAGTAGGCAAAAGGAGTTAAGTGCTTTATTCTTAGAGGCGGTGTGAACCTGCATGCAAGTTAGATAGAAAACCCAAGGATCCCACTTATAATAAATCACATCCTGTCATTGTCTATCAGTAAACATTATTATTATTAAAATGTTAAGACTGTCGAGCAGTGTTTTGCAGTGCAAGCATTAGGAGGCACAGCTGAGCTTGTCTGACTTGATCCAGCAAAGGCAACGCATGCATACTAATGAATTGCCTTATTTATCTCCCAATATGTTTTAAAAGTTAAATTAATGTTCTTCTACCTGGTCTTTAATGAATACCTTACATCCTACATTAGAAACTCATTCACTTTCCTAAACTATTGCCAGTACCACTCATGAGGAACAGTTAGAAATTCGCTGGTGCAGGAAACAGCAGTCTTCAGAGCTGCAGATTACTTTGATAATGGGAATTCTTCCCTTTTCACACCTATGCTTACAGCTAGCTGATGAGCTGTATTTGAAAGATTTCTGGAATAATTAAGATTTCAAATGAAAACAGTTGCACATCTCAGGGTTTTTTTTACCAACATGTATGTAGGATGCTATGTCTTTTACTAGTGTAAACAAAGAGAATGATTAATGCTCACTTGACATTTAGGGGCTGTCTTAAATGCAGTGGTATCATTTCCTCAATATAGCAACTTTTCAGAGAGGCTTTCTATTTTACACAACAAAAACGGGGGGTTTGCATTGCCGTCCACACCCTGGCATCTCCCCAGGCTCTGTAACCCCCTTCCCCCAGCAGTCACAGCTGCCGCTCTCAGACACAGCTGCAGTAGAGCACTCAGTCTACACAGTTATTAATAAAAACTTCTCTTTTTGTGGATGGTAAAACATAAGGAAACAACACATGAGGACAGCTCAGGGGTCCATCAAATCTGCTCTGGCAGTGGCCATCAGCAGGTGAAGCCGAGAGCTCCCCAGATGTGAGGTCCTCTAGCACATCTCCTCTGAGAATTTGCTCTTTTCTGTTGTTCTCAGGATCTTACCACAGTTATCATCCTTCTGATCTGGTTCAAACCACTGAGCTTTGCTTCATGCTGCTGTTCCCTGTGTCTTGTGTCATGAGAGCAGAAACACAGGAGGAAGGGCTGCAAACAGTTTGGCCTCTGCATTGGCTACTAAATGCTGGACTGCTTTACATGCACTGGTGCACCCCTGGGCTGTCAAATCCCAGCCATTGCCTAGATAAATACGGAATGCATGTTTTTAGCAGAAAAGTCTTGACCTGTCTGTCTTTGCCTTCACATCCACACTCAGAAAATGAAGATAAAGATCCTCAGTTCCCTCCTGAGAGAACAGTAAAAGGTGTTTATTTATGTGTGTCAAGTACTGGGAAACACAGAATGGGAAATGTTTATTTTACTGTTGATCTGGAGGAAGGAAGCAAACTTGAGATGGTGACAAGAGGGAAGTCTGGCTAATGAATGACAAAGTCCAGGTCCCTGTCAGTCACTGCTGCTCCATGGCAAGTTTTAGTGCTCTTTTATTTTACGTTTCAGTAACCTGAGCATTGCAAGCAGAGAGTAAGAGATGGCCCATGTCTCAGAGAGCTTTCAGTTTACCCAAGCAAGAGGTAAAAGAGTCAAGGACCAAAAGGAGGCAGAGGCAGGCACAGGTGGAGCAGGATGTCCCCAGCACAAGGTGAGGGGCAAAGGCCACATCTCCTCTGCTTTTCCCCACTGCTCTGTGCATTGGACCGGGATCTTCCCCACAAACACGTTGTGAGAATGAAGCGATGGCTGGAGATATACTGTAGGACAACCCTTCTCAATGCATCAAGGGTGATGCATAAAATGGACAACTACCTGCAACGGGGTGTAGCAAAACCCTACTGCATGGCTTGGATTTTTATCTAAGGATTTTTTCTTTTGGATCACCAGAGCCCTTTGGTGCCAAGGAGTGTTTTTCACACAAATTTTAACTGGCACTATATCCAGTGGATAACTTCTTTGACTAATTTAGTTATTTAACATTTTCAAATTAAGTATAAATTTAGAAAAATAAAAGGTGAAAGAGAGAAAAATGGTTGCTTGTCTGATACCAGTTTTACAGTGTAATATTTCTGACAGTATGTGTAAGTTTCTCCATGGACAAAAGATCTTGTGATTTATCAAGCCATTTATTAATTAGAAGATTACAGCAAGACTGCTTCCCAGTAGAAAAAAAAAATAGACTTAATTATAAATGCTTTAAAGGGGTATAAGAAGATTCATAATCTAGCTCACCCTTCCTTCCTGCTTCAAGTTATCCACTAAAACATTGAAAATATGTTGAACTTTAAACCTGTTAAATCATCTTCAACAAAAAGACCTTAAACTTAGGTAGATGCTGTTATGCCCATTCTGAGTCAGGTCAGGTCTAAATGTATAAAATGTAATTTCAGCATTAAAATCTGTTTGGATCTTGGTTGTTCTCATCCTCCTTTGCCAGACCTGACTCATGTATCTCATGGAGGCCTTTGTGTTCCAGTGTCTGCAGAAGTTTTTTGCACATTCCCTGTGATGTCTCCTCCTTGATTTACATTTCTTTGCTCTTTAAGGACCAGTTCCCTGCACTTAAAGCACTTTTAGAAGACTGCAGTTCCTGATACTTGTCCCTCCAACATCTTCACTTCTGTGAAACAAGAAAATCCGATTCTTATTTCTTGCTGAGAGTTTTGTTCCTATTTCCCATAGGATGGTGTCTGAGGTTTTGTTGTTTTTTTCAGCTTAATAGCCATGAGCTCTCTCCTTGTGCTTGATGATCCCTTTGATCTTCTTCACTCATTGCTCGGCACAGTGCCATAAAGATGTCACTACCTTTAATCTTTTTTTGCCATTGATCAGTAACGTTCCTGTCCGCTGCTCCTCTGTGATTCCTTTGCTGAAATTGCCACTACATCCCCTCTATGTTTTCATGGAGGAAGTGTCATGAAATGGGTAATACTTAAGATCACACTTCTTGGAATGAGCAAAGAGTTTGAGGAGGAAGGTAAGGACCAGGAATAGCACGTTTATCAGATGGTTTACATATTTGTACTGTAGTATTTTTTTTTCTACATAGGGAAAAATACTTACATTTAATCCCTGTTTCTGGTCTTTTGAGCTGTCTCTGCTGCCTTTCTCTTTAAGGCATGAGGAAGGAATTCTATAAACTCTGAGTTGCCACTTCTAGCATCTCTCAATGGTTTGTGGATGGAAGGCAAATATGATATTACTAAGAGCCAATTGTGACAAATACAACTCAAGGTCTGAAAACACCTGGTGTTGCTTCCACTTCTTGAAGTAGGTCATTGCCAAGCCTAGATTAGCTGATGATGTCACTGATGGTAACAGGGGATGCAAAGTAAAAACTACCCTTCTTTCTGCAGTTATGTTGCCTAACAACAGTAGTAGTAATTAAAAAACAAATACACTGTGAAGAAAGTGAGGCCAGCATGACTCAGAGATTCACAAAGATGGTCTGCACTAGGTCAAGAAGAAATTTTTTGCGTATGTTAGTTATTCTGGATATAATTACACTTCACTGCAAATGTGCTTCACTTGCCACATTTTGGATATAGATTTTTAATCAGCTAGGTTGTGAGGTGAGGGAAGAAGAAGACAGGTTTGATTTTACCCATTGTATGTATCAGGAGTCTTTGCAAAACTGTGATTCAAATATGAGTCAGAATTTAGAGAGCTCCAAGGAGTGGATGACAATTACAGACTTTAATGAAACTCAGATTGTAGTGTATCAGTGGGACAAATTACTATGTTAATCTGTTAGCCATATAAAAAGGCCACAGTTTGGGGTGGTAGATTCATCTCACACTTCATTACAAAGGTGTGTTCTGCTCTGTCATAGATAAGGAGATGGAAAGGGGGGTGGAGGTCTCCAAGACCCCATTTTTTCTAAGCCCCCTGAGATTCAGGGTGGCTGTGTTGGCTGGGGGAGGTCAAATGAACTTTGTTTGATGTTTTTTGGGTTTTGGTAGTGCCATTTCCACCTGCTATGGTTGAAGGTAGTGCCATCTGACTAGCTTATCTTCTTTTTCTTTCTTAGTTTATTAAATAAATTGAATCACTTTCTGCCTGTTTGAATTCTAAGTAAGCAAGAGATGTTGCTGCTGCTTCACTTACGTGATTGAAGGTCTTGCATTTGTAGAGGAAGGAGTCTCTTCCTCACAGCCCTGTGTTCAGACTTATTTTATAAACAGAAGTCAGGCTGAGTTCCTCTAGTAGACCAGAGTCTGATGGTGCTGCAGTGTGATGTATAGCAGAGTGTCACCTGTACAGAGAGAAATTCTCCTCTTCGCTTCACCTATTTATACCGTGTACTTGCGAGTCATTGTGTATTTTCCTAACCAATGTCTTGATTGCCTGAGAAAAGTGTAATAGGCATAAGGGAAAATTCCCACCTGGCTTCAACCTGGAATGTGGAATGTGGCTGTTTTGAAACATCCACCCAGGCTGTGTACAGGAGAACCGAACACAGGGCTTAATTCACTACATAAATTCAGCTCTTAATGCCATGTGCTGCAATTCTGCAAAGCCGTGAAGCCATCTCGCTCTTTCCAACCCTGTCCCCGCTGTAATTACCTCTTTACTTGTGTCACTATCAGACCTAACAGCCCCTCCTGAGGTCGCAGGCTCCATACCACAGACACCGGTCATGCACTGTTCTGGAGGCAGAGGTGGTGCAGAATCAATTCTGGACTTCCAGATGTTCCTCAGTCTGGGGAAAATTGTGGGGTTTAAGGGAGCTGGAGATCCCACCTGGGACTGAAAGACTACAGTCACAAATTTACGGGCTAAATTCAGACTGTCAGAGGTTCTGCCAGTCCATCTGCAGCCCCATTTTGTGGCTGTGAGTCCCATGGGGACCTGCTGTGCTCCCCAGCCCCTGGCAGGATCCCCTCTGCAGCCAAGAGTGCGATCAGCTGTTTCACAGAGCCGGAGGCTTCACTTTTAGCATCATTTGCTGTTTCTTGAATTATTTATTGCAATTATGCTGCTGATCCGCAGAAGCATTGCTGCTGTGCATCATATCCAGATGTCTGCAAACACATTCCCAGGGCCAGATCCTAATTTTAGCTGCTTCTGCAAAATATTCTCCTCTGGACTGAGGCCCTATTTCTGTTCCCGTTGAACTCTACAGCTAAGCAGACTGCTGGTTTGTGGTCTAAATACTGTTCTTCTCATAGAAAGGGAACAGTGAGGGGCTCAGATTTTAACAGTGGCTTATGATAATAAGATGGGCATCCTCAGCGTCATTTAAAAGTACATTTGGAAGCATTGAGATCTCTTGCATGGTCAAGAAGCAGAGAGCTGGAACCAGGATAGAGTAAGGGTCAAGATCATTTGCACCAGGACAGTGCAAATCCTTCCCCTGTGCACGGCAAACCCCAAGATTGCAAATCCCAATCGAGCCTTTGGGAGCTGCAAATGGGGTCTGGAGCTTCGGCAAAGTCAGAGTAGTGATATTAATAAAAACTAACCTGTCATCAGGACATACTGTAATCCAATGTGTGATTTCTCATCTAAATGAATTACTAAGCATTTGTAATAAGATGCATCTATTTAACAACAAACATAAGTTATTTATCAGGAACTTGGTGTCAGTATTGCTTTTGCTTTGTTTAATGACACGTCAGGCCAGCCTGGGGGATGGAGCTGACTTCCATTACCTGAAAGTAACTCCCCAGGGAAAATGAGCACCCAACATACGCCAGAGTTAGGGCTTTATTTATTTGGGCAGTACTGAGATGCTCATATACTGGTTTTGTTAAGGTTTTTAGGCTGAAGGTTATTTCCCTGTTCTTCTGATCAATTGGCTCATAAGTCAGCCTGACCAGTGTGTAGGAAAGGAGTAAATATCAGAAAATTCACAAAATGCGTGTGATAGGGAATTAGTCCTGCTTCTTCTTAGACTCTTATTTGCTTACCAAATCAAGCAACTGATGTGTTATGAAGCTGTGCATGTCAGAGCACACCAGGTTGTCCCAGCATGAGGGAGTTTTTGCAGTGGCCTCACATCTCTTTTTGTTGCTGACATTATTATTATTGACACCAGTAGTAATTTTATGTGCACACCACCTCCTGGCTAAGCATTTGTGGCACAGTACAACGTGTTTTCAGGGTGATGCAAGAAGCTTAATAACACGGGATTCAAATCTATGCTGCTTGTAAAAGGTAGAATTATTGTATGGTGTGTTTATTAATAATAAAAGTTATGGTGAGTAGCTTTCTGGCTGAACTGCTGTGAGAAACGGGATGCTTCCAACATCTCTCAGTGGACCTTCCCATCCCAGACAGCAATACCCTAATTAACTTTTGTCAAGTGGTTCATTGAATTTAGTAAAATGGAGCAATCCAGAGGTGCCTACAGATCTGTCAGCTGCTACCTGAAAAATGACTTTCTATTCTCTACAAGGAAACTGGGGAAAAAAACACTTGGTAATGATTGGTTTTCTAAATGTGGTACGTCCTGGGACAACAGATGCACAGAGACTGAAGGGACACTTGGGGGAATGGAGCAAAACCCAAAACTGTCTGGATTCATAAATGAAGGAAACAGAAGGGAGGAAGGAAAAAAGGAAAATCTTCCCCAGATTGCATGTCTCAGAAAGGAACATTTATGCAGAAGGTGGTAACGGTGTTTCTGTTGGGATAGAAAATAATGACAAACTACTGGGACTGAAATATTTAGTGTCCTTTTGAAGAAGAGCTAAAAAGCAGCAGTGCAGCTTTCCTGGAGTCTGCACGCATGTGTAAAATCAAAAGCCTGAATCATAAATTCTTACCTCCCTCATCTTTCTCTCAAATTCATAGATTTTAATATAAGAAGAGACTATTAAGGTCATTTTTTCTAATTTGGAGCAGTATCTGAAGGGAGCTTATTTCCATACAAGGGTCCTGCTGTACCTTTCCCATCCCTATGGTTTACTCCCCACACTTGGATTTTACATTTTTCTGGGGTCTCTCAGCCCACGGCACTGTTTGATGGCACTGCTGTTATTCCCGTTGCAGTTTGCCTGCATACACCAAATTGCAAGACTGTGACCTTTGATTACAAGCTTGTTGGGACAGGAGCCATGTCTTCTGTTCCATGAACTGCCTAGCACATTTTTAGTGGAATAATGATAATAATCACGTTTCTGAAACATGTTCTCCAGGCATAAAATTGCTTTGGTGCCTGAAGTAGGTCTTAGGTGCTTCAGTCCACCCTTTAGACCTTGAAGACCCTACAAGAAACCTGGGGGGTGGTTTTCAAGCTTAAAGGTGCTGGAAACACTCGATACTTATCCAACACCAAACCCACATCTGGAAGCAGAAACTCGGCTTTTCTCTGCCGAGACTCAACCCCATAAATGTCCTCAGAGCCTCCCTCTTTGTGTCCAAATGCACCCCAGCATCTGTTATTCCTTCCCTTCGTTGCATTTCTATATGCTTTTCTATAATGCAACACCTTTCCTGTATGAAAAACGTAAGATTTTTAGCTCCCCTCTGTCTGAACTGCAAATCTTCTGTTTTCCAGGGAAGAGCGAGGTCTCCATCAGCCCTGTTTCCATGCAGTGGAAGCCTTCTACGTCTTTGCACAGAAACACATTTTTGGTATTGGTAGTTTTCTGGCTGTTTATGTATGCACACATATATATATATATATGTTAAAAAAAAAAAAAATCTACATTTATTTATATCTATGTGAATATGAAAAAAAGAAATGTAGATTCCTTTGAACTCTCAATCTTGTTATTGGTTCCTCAAAATACAGCCCTAATAGCATATGTAAAACTGCACAGTTTTACAGTACTGAATACTTTTGACTTCATTTCAAGCGGAGAATCTGCACGATGATGTGCAAGTTCATGAGATCATAAAATCTGACTTCTAAAATTGTGCCAGACAATGAAACTACCAACTACTCCTTTCACATATGCAAGTATT
The DNA here is from genome assembly GCF_037038585.1 of Patagioenas fasciata. Classification (NCBI taxonomy): domain Eukaryota; kingdom Metazoa; phylum Chordata; class Aves; order Columbiformes; family Columbidae; genus Patagioenas; species Patagioenas fasciata. Next base: position 12,742,177 of record NC_092532.1, read on the forward strand.
ATAATTACGGGGTTTGCAAGATAAATTTGAACATAAATGCTTGCTTACATTTTAAATGTAAAGACATGCAAACATTAATTACATGGTATTTAAAGATAGTTAATTTCTTAATTTACAGACTCAAGGCATAGATTTGAACGTCCTCCTTTTGAGGCTGCCTAACAATTTAAGCTGCTGTTGGCATAATGTATTTTTGGTATGTATTGTATTTTCTGGTGATAACATAGTAGGCATAAATTTGATCCACTGTAAATGTAAGACTGAAGATAGAATTTGAAGTTGTTGGCTGTTCAGGAGGCTGCACGTGGTATTTTTTGTTGGACAGTATTTGACATAAAACTTAGAACAAGTCTTTTTGACTGTAGGTGCTTTTTTGTTTAAGTGTTTGAACAGTATTTCAAGAATCATTGTCAATTTTTGAACTATATTGCCTCGTGGAATCATAATATTAATTTATACAAACTGTAAACCTGTATAATTTCCAAATTTGCAATTCACCATTCAGCTCTGCCTGAATAAATCTTACAGTTTTTTAAATGTGAAAATGCTCTTTGCTGCCAGTGCTCCACTGCAACTTCTTGTTTAATGTGGTTATTTCTCAGGGTGAATTTTTTCTCCTGCAATAACTGTTTCTAATTGAATGTGATTTGCTGCCACTCTGTTTTGCACAGGAGCAGCTGCCCATCAATGACTTTTGAATTTTTCATTGGTGATCTGTATGAGTAGCCTGCATTTGACTTCTCAGTGCAACAGAGGTGTGAGGATTTGTGCCCCCCTGAATCACGCGGTGACACCAATGTGATCCCGCTCAGATGTGTGAAGATGACTGTCCCATGTGGTCTTCACCATCATCAGAGTTGGATCCCTTGGAGCTCAGAAAGCTTCTGCCTTTTGAAGCTGTGAGTTCCCTGCCCTTCTCTGTCCATATTTCATATATGTGTGTGAGCTGGCCACAGTTTGTTGCTACAAATGAAAGATTTCCTATTTTACATAACCTTTCTTCAGATGATCCCAACGCTGTTTAGGTGCTCTCAAGTATGCAGGAATTTGTGCATCTTGGTGTCATAGTGTGGATCCCCTCCCCACACAGACATTGCCATTGTCAGCTCTAAGTTCAGCCAAATCACGTTTGTCTAATGCCACGAATATGAGCCTGAGGGAAGGAACAAAGGCTCTGGAGGGGCTTTGTTAGCCCTGCTCCCTCTGCAAGGATGGGCAATGCAGCACCTCTTGTGTGTCCTGTGGAGAAGCTGCTGCTCTGCTCTGCTGGGTGTTGGCTGTTCTATCTGTGGTACAAAGCTGGGATCAGTGGTGGTAAAGTACTAATGCTGTATTATTAAAGCAAACTGCTGATTTTGCCCTTCACCCCACTGAACTGAAATTCTTCGTGAGGAGAATGCTCAGCAGGTTTTTGGAGGTGCCCACAATCTGTTTGGTCTCTTGGGATGTGACTTTTGCCACCCTTGGACCTTCAAACTCCCCACCAGCCTCACAGTGCTGCCAGAGCAAGGAGGTTTGAACCACTCAGCTTCCAAAATTCACCTTTCTTTCATCCTTGGCTTTGTGGGATGTTCTCATGTCAATACTTTGGAAAGCTGGAGCATTATCCCTGTGCTGCCAGCCGCCTCTGGGCCTGTGGTATGTAAATTTGTTGTCACCAGAACTGTTTCTACATGAAGTTGTGGCTCAGGCCTATTATCATTATTTAATGTTACTTTTGCAGCAGCATAATAGTAAAGCTCTTTGTAAAATATATTATCATTCTGAACTTTGTTGTTAGCAAGACAAAGCAGAAATAACAGTATGCTGGGTTCAGCCATCAATATACAGGGTATATCATCAATCAAATCCATAAAGCTTTTAAGCTGTCTTGTTTTAAATTAAGGTTTACAATGCATTACAATGGGACATTTAAAACTGTGTACACGTTTTATCAGCTCCTTGTGACTCCATAAATGCTTTCTGATTAGTAGGTCTAAGCACAGCAGACTTGATTCAAAGCTGACTTTTACAATTAAACCCATTTATTTTGAAAGACATTACCTCTATTGTATGGGGGGACTCAGGGCACCATTTTCATTTCTCGTCGAAGGCAAAATTAAATCGGAACCAAATTGACATTCACTGAAATCTAACAGGACTTGGTAAAACTATTGAATTAAAAGTTTTACATTATATGAAAACTCTGGGCAGGATGTGGAATTGTGGTTGTAAAAAGTGACGATATTTGTAAGTGAATGCATATCAAGTGAATATGCCACCAGTGCTTATGTGACTTATTGTCATGTCTGTACAATGTTAAATGCCATTTGGGTACATCAGGGGGAGATTAATGTGCTGTAAAGATCTCACGATCATATTCACAACACAGAAAAGGATGGAAAGGGAAACAGATGTGAAACAACTTGTCTGCAGTCAGACAGCCATTCAGCAGGACAACGCTGATTACAACCAAGTCCCTTCATTTACAGTCTGGTGATCTGAAAGCAACCATCTGAAATCCCAGTTCTTTTCCTTATCATAGATGAGAGCCCTTGCTGACAACCATGTAAGAGAAACCCTGATTAATATGTAAGAGTAGATATGTCATTGCTGGTGGCAGGAGAGGCTTCATCTGCAGTGGGATAAGGTCCCACCTAATCCTGCTCCCACACTGTTAAGCATCTGCTCTGGAGCTCAGTGTTAAACATGGAGGGAGGTAGGTTTATGTAAGAAAACACTGGTTTCCAGCCCTAGGCTTCTCCAGTAAACCTGTCATGAAGGCATTCCACCTGCAATGTTTGGTGATCCACATAAAGACAAAGAATGGAGAGATTAATTGGGATATAGGGGCTGTAGATGGTAACATACATGGCATGGAAATTCAATTTGGTGCTTGAAAACTGCTTTCTTCTTCCCTTTTCCATTTAGAAATTGGACACTTCTTGGCAATCCCTCTTTGGGATTCAGCAGAAGGGTTGTGGATAAACGGGAGTGAAGGAGTACAGAAGAATACACAGAGGAGTGAGGATGGAAAGTCTCAACATGGGAAAGCAGAGCATACACGGACAGGTGAGGTGAGCAAAGACCTGATGGGAATGGAGTAGATCAGCAGTTTCAGGTTGGATCATAACTGTATTGCCCAGTGTGACTGCTCTCTGAAATCTTAGTTGGCACTGTTAGAATAAAAAGAATAAGCTTCTAAATTTCAAATTCAATCCACAGTATATTAATGGTTATTTGAGTCATGCCCACAATCTGTGCAATGGCAGAAGAAATCAGAGACATAGATCAAAAGCTCAGATCAAACCCAAATATTCTCTTCACAATCTTATTAAAGGTGGTGGCCAAGGCAGGAGCTGGCTTTTAACTGTAGCTATACAAGACTGACAACTAAATGAACGGGAAATGAAAAGCCAGTTTAATTGTTGCCTGTTGTTATTGTCACAATGACCAGCTAATTAAATATTTATTGTTTACTGGTTTCAAGCATACATTTGGCATGTTGGGATACTGTGTAATCAGTAGATCATACATTTCCCCAGAATAAAATAGTAGCCTCACAAAAGCCTGTTGTGAGGATTAGCTGGCTAATGGGCTTGACTCACCCCCGCAAGCACTGAGGGTGCAATTTGCAATTGCGGTTCCGAGTTCCCAGCTGGAAGTGCTTCATGCTCCCGTAGCATCTCCCAGCGGGGGGACACAGCTCTGTGCCTCCAGCCTGGGCTCTCTCGGAGCCCAGCCAGCAAAAGCTGCCCAGGAGAAGCAGTGATTTAGTACAGCTGGCTCCGTCCTCCATTGCCTTTGCTGCCCTCGCCTCCTGTCTGGCCAAATCCAACTTCTGCACTTTGACAGCTCGTTGACTGCCCTGAGGAATGAGGCTGTGCTCCGCTCCCCTTCCTAAAGGGAGGCTTCCCAGCAAGCAGAGATGTCAGAGACTCCAGAATCGTAGAATAAGGATGCTTTCTGTGTGGGCTACAAACTATTGTTTTTTTTCCATCAGCAGGAAAAAGAGAGATCCTACAGGATCTCCACTCCTGCCAGGTCTTAGATGAACGGTGGCCCTTTAGGGTACGAATGGTGACATGTAAGAAATTAGGATAATGCAAAAACCCACAAAGAGGTACAAATTCCTAAGCTGTTCCTTGTGCTTCCAGCTGCAACTACAGCTTTCCAGGAATGGTATTTTAGGGTGAGAAAGAACATCTGCACCACACCATGGTCCAAATGGATGGCAGCAGTTGGGTATCGGACCTGAGAGATGCTCCTGTGAAGCCCCTCAATGGACACAATGCTGTCAGCTGCTCTGAGGAGGGGGAAATCACACTCACAGATTGCACAGCAAAAAATCTTTCTGTCGAGACTCTCAAAAGAGGCTTTTTTTCTCATTTCCACCCTTAGGTGACAAGGCTGGGTCTCAGCACACTGTCAGCATCACTTGCACCTGCCTAATGGCAAGGAGGGAAGGGGCAGCAGGGCAAAGGGAGAGCCAGACCACCCGCTCTCCTCTGGCAAATGTTGCAGGGGAAGATTGCCAAGCTGCGAGTGAGCAAGGCTTGGGAATGCTCATGGGCCTGGAGACATCTCTATTAGGAAGGAGGAGAATCCAGGCCAGCAAAGCTAGCAGGAAAGAGAGAAAGTCTGGAAAAAAAAGAAAAAAGTCAAGACTGGGCTCATTGCAGGGAGTTTCAGGCAGAACTATCCTACTAACAATCAGGCCTTTTTAGTAACAAAATAAAAAGCAAAATAAGGCAAAAGCTAGCATTTGCAATTTCTCAATTAAAATGTAATTTACACCCCGCGCTGTCTCACAGATAAAAGCATGCTTTGCTCACCCAAGTGTGAAACAATATTTACAGAAACGTTTTGTGGCTTAATGTGCTGCTCTGACGTTACAGATGTCTGCACGTGGACGGACACACGCGCCGGCTCTGGCCAAAGGCAGCTCCACGTCCACAGCTCCAGGCTGGTGTCTGAGGGGGGCCATTTGTGGCCAAGGAATAAAACCAGACTGCTATGAAGTGCAAACCACCAAAACCTGTGCTAGCTGGGTAGGCTAAGACCTTCCCCAGGACCCTTTCCTTCCTACAGCAGCTTCCGCGCCTTGGCAGAACGTGTTTAATCCTGTCAGCACCTGATTTCAGGGATTTTTTTTTCTGAGTGCTTAGGGAGTCTTGAGCCTGAAATGGAGTTTTACTGGGTTGGTAGGACTGAATAGGAGTGGGAACAAGAATGCTCTTGTCAAGGCCTGTGTGAATGGGGAGCAGAACTGCTGAGGGATGCTTTACTTCCAGCAGCTGCTCAAAGATGAAAAAAGATGTGTGGAGAAGGGGTTGCACTCTGCTGCAAATCCTTTTGATTTGCTTGTGAAGATGATCACCTTCCAGCTCTGTCAATCACAGATTGTTGTGAAGAGCTTCTTACATAAAAAGGATTGGAAGAGCTTTCTGGTACTTACCTTTTTGGTATGAGGTCTTGGCATGAAGTCTTTCAATGCAAGGATTTAATTTCCTGTACAGAATCACACAGTCCTTGCAGCAGGTTCATTAGAAGACTCTGGTTATATCAACGCTCTTCTTTTTTCTTTCCAAGTTACCTGAATGCATTCAAGGGCAATGAATATGCAGTTTCTGTTTAGGAAAAAAAAACCAACCTGCATGAAATGTAATGGAAATCTTGTAACAAGCACCCCACTTCCATTAATTGATTCCCTAATCCAGTGAAGCACTAGTCATATGCTTAATTTTAAGCATTTGATCTCTACAATCAAAATTGCTGGCTCTGATCCGAAGCCAATCAAACCATCAGCAGCCTTGCCATTGATTTCCATGGATGAGGTCCAAAGGAACTATGCACATGTTAAAATTAAACACATCCTTAATTGACTTGCTGGGGGCCATATTTAGATCTCCTTAAGTCACCTGCACCAAACAGGGCCCTACAAATATTTATTAAAAAGTGAGAATAAAAATCTAGTTACCTCCCCAAAAATGGTGCCTATCCACGAACATACAAACTTATCCAATGCATCATTGTGTCTTCCTGGGGTTTAGCTCATGTCCCTGATTCTCTTGCTAAATCAGAAAACTCTAGCTACCGTGACATAGTCCGTCTCAAACTGAGAAATGTTTGGGACCAAAACCTCCCCTTAGCACCTGACCTGGTCATGGAAGGTCAGCCATCTCTCCTTAGCACGGTGACTATGTGGCTGCATGGCTGTGAATGTCTGAAAAATAACCACCAAAAGAAAAGTGTCACTAGGGGATTCAGAGGGATTTGAGGATCTTTCTGTACAGCAGAGCCTGCTGGCATAATCCATCTGTCTGATATGCCCGCTAAAATGTTGCTCTAAATTTATTAGCAAAATTCAGGATGAATAGATTGAACCCATCTCTTCTTATTTTTAAGTAGTTCACCTGTAGTTGTTCTAAGGCCTTTGCTAGCAGTACGTGTACCCATGTTAGTCCGGGTCCAGGGGACAGCAGGGTTTTCTCAGGACCTGCAGCAGAGAAGTCAGTCTTGACCCAGAATATCTCCCCTCTTTGAGAACCCAGTGTTGCAACAGCTACCTAAAAAATTATTCCAGACTAGAAAAACCTCAATTAGGCAATTAAACTGGCAAAATACCTCTAGTCATGAAGAAATCTAGTAATTCCTGGGTTGGGGGCTTTTTGTGCTTTTTCCCCCTACTTTACTATTATTATTATTATTATTATTATTATTATTATTATTATTATTATTATTATTATGGATTAGCTCTACACAGTCTTATCATATTTGCAAGCCAAGGAATTATAGATAGTAATTGGATAATCTCTCAATTATCCCCAGTGACTTAATTATCATCATTAACTGTATTTATTTCACTAATTTGGAGGATTTCTTTTGGGGGTTTCATTCTCCAGGCCTATTAGTTTGACTGATAATGGGACTTACTGGCAACTGCAAGGCAGAATTACACAATTACTTTAAAAATGATGGGTCATAGCTTACAAAACACAAGCCAAAAAAAAAAAAAAACAAAACAAAAAACCAAAACAAATCACCCCATTCTATTTTAGGGATATGTCTAAAATCAGAACTTTCAGCTCAGAACTTGATTATGTAAATTATGGAATTTCATTCCTATTGCATTGAATTTCTGAATGTACAGGGATATTCGTTGTGTTGTGCTACAATGAGAAATGGCCACTGTAAATTGAAAGTCAATGCAAACAGCAAACATAATGCCTTCAGGAGAGAGTGTCATGAGCTGAAATTTCAGAGGTAGTGCAACTTCTTTGTCTGACTGGTGCACTTGTATTGGGCAGAATTAAAAAGCCCTGAAAGTGAAACTAATTCCTGCAGCTTTATACAAGGAGATGGATCACCTGATTAATGAGAAAGATCTTATCCCTGTAGTCTCTATAGCCATGTCGTGTACAGGGGAGCTCTGAGCCCCATTTTGCTGATGTTGAATCACAGAGAATGGTTTGGGCTCTGAATCCAGCACCACTAACTTTAATATTTAGGAACACACACAATAGCTGGTCCAGCACTGGCAAACAATAGAAGACATTTCTTATTTCTTTTTACCCCAATTTTCTCTATTTGTTTGTTTTTTAAGAGCCTGAAGCAGAAAAATATAACTCTTGAAAATTGCTTTATATTAGTTGATTATCTCTGGCTAAGTTGAGAGCATTTGGCCTTGCTTATTTGAAATAATTTAACATGAGAACCCTGTGGAGGGTGGTAATTTACAGGGGATGTTCTCAATTGTGGTATGTACATATTGTGAAGCAAAGGGTGGGGGAACTGCCAAACATATTTAGATAAATCTTTGAACTGCTGCTTATTATTCCAGTCCATCTCTTGTTTCTGTAGATCAAATGCTGTTAAAATGACCAACATGTTCACATTAGAAGCAAAATCATTTTATGTTCTTTGCCTGACTAGAGCCATGAAACCTAAATTTTCAGTGTAGCCTACAAATTAAATATGCTGTATATATGTACCTATGAGGATAGTTTATGGTTCTCCAGGTTATTACTCCTTAGGTTATTGCTCCTTTAGGCTAAACTGCCCTGCTGGCCATCACACCATCACCTCCCATCTTCAACAGTCAGAGCTTTGTGCTACCTTCAGTAGCTGCCCAGCAAAGCCATGGCTTGTTACTAGCACTTGCTACTGATGCAGCTTTGGATTATGTGAAGGATTATCCAGAGTTTTGATGGTTATTTTTTTTTAATTACAATCAGTGAATTGCAATACTGTTTCAGTAACCAGATATCCAACTTATACATAAATATTGGCCTTTTGGAGCGTACTCACATCTCTGCCAATAGCTTCCTCATATCTAAGTAACTGGTTTGGCCAAGGTTATTTATTCAGATGATTGTTTAATATCAGACAGCAATTTTGCTGTCTCCAATACATGTAAGACTAGTTTTTCTCTGTTAATTGTCCTCTGAACTTTGTTCTTGCATTTGAACTAGAGCCAAAAGTCCAAGACCAGTCATAGATCAAATGCCAATATCTGGTGTAAATCCATGTAAGCCAATGGATTACACAAGCAGAGAATCTGGGTTCATCAATATTAGAGAAAGAGAGAAATAAATCTTACCTGCGCTGAGAAGACTGCATTAGCTTATTGTGCTTGTAAGACTTTGAAAAACCTAATATAGATTCCTGTAGTGGATGAGCACAGGGAGCTCCGTCATTTCCTACGTGTATTTGGCAAGTCCAACCACTACAAAGTCAAGCTGATTTGTGCTTTTATTTTTTCTGCCTTGTTAAGGCCAGGCAGTGAGTTTTCTCACATGGAAAAGTTCACCAGTTAAACTGGGTTTCACGTTGCAGCAACTGGAGCTCAGGTGAAAGCAGCCTGATCTTAATGTAGAGCAGCAATGTTAAAATTTAATGTGGTTTAGCTAGCGTGCTTTTAAATCGCATCTCCGTTTAACCCAGATATATTTCCTGAGTGTCCCCTGAACAGCTAGGCCACAAATTTAGCCAAGATTTACTGTATTTTGACAGACCGTGGGAAACGAGGCGGAATTTATGTTGGGAGGGTGCCCACCCATGCAGGATCTCATCCCATGCAGGATCTCATCCCATGCAGGATCTCATCCCTCTGGCTCATTTCAATGTTTCCAGAACAAATTTTTTCCCCAAAGGCAGACCCAGAGATATCCCTGCTCAGTCTCCTGACACGGAGTTTCTCTCTCAGACCTGGAGCAATTTGATAAGGTGAGAAGCTCAGCTCTCAGTTAAGATACTTGGAGCTTTCCTCATTGCAAAGAAAAGCCTGGAGGCATGAAGCGGGGATATCTGGGAGGCTCAAAAGCCGGATAGCAAAATAAACCTCTTGCCTCAAATATTAACACTTCAAGCCTTTTCTCACGATCCTGAGGAATGAGGGAGTTGTCATAATTTCAGGAAGACCTGAGCACTTGTGATCAACCATGCTGCTCATCCCTAGAGAAGGAGCCACTGAATCCCACAAGGTTTAGTGGCCTCAGTGGGAAATCAGAGATACAAATGAGCAGGAACAAGGGTAGCGTATTCTAGCCATTTCCTTGCTGCCGCTGTTACATGGGGTTACAGCACCAAAGGATTGTATTTAAATCCTCAAAAAGGTTTTCAACTTTAAAAAAATAAAAATATTCAGGTTTTGTAAAGTTCACCCTTCAGTGTAATGTAATCTTCCAGTGATTTAGAAATGTAATTATAAAGCCAATTGTCAGTGCCCTTTAAAATATGTCATGTAGGAAAATTAATTTTAGTATTTATCTCCTTTTTTTTTTTTTACCTTCACTGTCACATCTTGGGATAGAGAGAAGCATTTGAAGGTCCAGTGAACCTTCCATATAAAGATGGGGAATAGTGGGGCAACAACAGCCAATCCCATCATGTTCTTCTTTCTTACACCTCATTTTAACATTTTTCTGTATCACAGGCCAGATGTTCTTTCTCCTCCGGACTTTCAACAAGCACTGAAGGTGGAGTGGGACTAACCTGCTTAATTTATCGAAAATCTTAGGTAGTACTGGATGACAGCTTTGGGATGAGAGGATGCTTGTGGTCAAGACAGGGATATGGAGGGGGATGGAGCCAGTGGGGAAGATCAGGTCTTCCCCACACATCTCCCTGCATGTGGAAGGGACCTCTTTAGCCTTGCCTGGTTTCCACAGCCTGAATTAAGTTGCCGCAATGCAAGTTGCACAAATACAGCCTAATATAATTTGTCACAATTAGGGCTTGATTGGATGTTTTCATTCAGGGTGATCCAGGCCAAACTGTTACAAATGACCTTTTAGCCTCAGAGCATAAAACAGATTTGCTAAATTGAGGATGAGACTGGAAGGAAGACAATGGGAACAGCTGGATGTGGCAGCCGTGCACTCAGGTTTCACAAAACCTGCGATGGCAGCACAACCGGGCCTTGCAAACCCTTGAAAGCAGATAAACTATCCAGCACATACTGTTTGGGAACATTCCTATCTTAGGAGGAGTATTTTAATCTCTCTGAGTATTTTCATCTCTGTGAAAGTGTAATTCACATGCTTCATGCTTGGCATTTGTTCCTGTTTGACTGGAAAGATGGAAAGGGAAGGGACAGGAAATGGGAGTTTTGTCTGCAGAACCCTCGCAGCAAGGTTGGGAAGCATGTGTGGGGGGGGGGGGGATCTTGCTGAAAAAGGGATGGTCATCCACAGCCGCCCTGTTTGGGGCTTGGGAGGAGAAAGGGACTTTACGCTGGGCTCCTCCAGCTTCTCCTGGGAAATTATTTCACTATGCAGGGAACAGCTGCTATAAATATTACAAAATGCTCATCGAGTCATGAGTGGGAATCCTCACCTCTGCCCTGCGAGTGCCCTAATGCACGTTTCCCCTTCAAACCTCCCACAGCAGAAGATACTGCCCAGCCCTTTGTCTCTTTCTCGCTGCTGGGAGAGCTGCCAGTGCCCAAAACACATGTCCATGCTGCAACCAGCGTCTGATGCCCTCAAAGATGATGAGAGGACAGTGAGAGACTGGAGTTGGAGGCAGGGCGAGAAGCTACTGAATGTCGATAGAAGTTTGAGGTTGTCAACTTGGTTTGTTTTCTCAGTGGCCAGGGCTCGAAGCATCCATTTCACCTTGGCACTCTGCATTGCTCGCGGAACAACTGCTGATAATCATGGGATGACCGCTCTGCTTTCCTCCACTCGCAAGCAGTCGGTGGTAATGATGTTCATTATGCATTCAATAGGCTATTTTACAATATGAAGTCATTTAGAAAAGGATAATTAGTCCACAGCTTGCTTTTCATTTTATTTAATTTTCTTTACTTCTGTTTGGGAAAAAAGAAAAAAAAAAAAAAAGGAAAAAACAAAGTATGCAGGGATTGTGTTATTTTTGCAGCAAGCAAAATGAAGCTGTTTGATTTGTTCTCACTCACAAGAGATATCGTGAAAATGGTGCCCTGTTTTTCGCTGAATGATTTCTTGCAATTGAGCATCCAAAAGAGCATTTTAATCTCAATGTATCCTCTGCTGTTGTATCAAATTAAGAAGAGCAGGCACGAGAGGCTGCTCAGTGAAGAATCCTCTTTTCTATTAATTTGGATGTGTTAAGTGCACTTCCAGAAGCCAAAAATATTCTTGTAAAAACAAGATTGCACAATGGGATTTCTTTCTAGGGCTTCAGTTATCTACCAGCACTCATCACTGCTAAAATTAAAGCAGGGGTGAAAGAGTAATGTTTCCTATTAACAGAGGTGCATCACTTATCTGTTTGTTTTGGTTGGATTTGTTAGTTTGATCCTCTGGGGTACGTATCCTACAGATCTACCAGAGCAGAGGATTTGGGGCTCTGACTCCTTCCTTGCACTTCCAGTATTCCTCTTGCTTTTCTTACAATAGCCCAAAACAAAGGTGTCCCTGTTAAAAAGGCATTCAGGCACAAACTGACTTTTCAGCCTATGAAATGGCAATTGTTATGCTCTAGGATGACATAAATATATTAATTTATATATTGGCAGCTGCAGTGCAATGAATTGATTGCTTAGGGAAAATGGTTCCCGACGTTTTCCTGAAGCTGAGGAATAAGTTTGGTACTGACACTCACGTTGGGAAGTCTGTTGTCACATCCCCAGAGGTGTCCCTGCTCCCTACATGGCTTCATCCTGAGGCAGAAATACCCCCCGGACTGCGTCTCACCCCGGCTGAGTTTAAGGTCTAGTTAAGGCGAGCTTCCTCGCTCCGTTTCTGTGTGATGCACTGCACAGCCAGGCAGCACTGGCAGCTGAAGTCGAAAGTTTTTCTGTTTCTGTCAAAGGGAAATGAACTTCATATGTTTTGGGGAAAATACCTGGAACTGCACTGGTGCATGGAAGCACTTTTAGGTGACTGACCTATTTATTGAGAGCTCAAGTACAATTTGAGGTAAGTAGTCCCTCGAGTCTCTGGCCAACTGTTATACTAGGAATCTCCTAAAGGTGATGTCTCCTGTACAGTTAGAGTCAATAAGGCATGAAAGAAGTAAGATCTGAAACAGTGTAATGTATGAAATATGAATTGCACAGCAGCCTTGGATTACAGCAAGTCCAACTGAAATGCGTAGTGCTCCCCTTTACTTTTATTTCTATTAATATTCCTCAAGCAACAGCAAAGATCGATTTGAAGCAGAGAGCACAGAGAGTCATGGGAGCTTCATTAGCATGCAAATCTGAGTGAATTCATTAGCCCTGCAACTGATGCTGATGCTCCTGGAAACTGGTAAAAGAGTAAAGTCTGCAGAAGTAAATCAGGCCGTGCTAATGAGCCTGTTAATAAAGCTTTTGTAAGCCTTTTCCAGAGCCTAAGTGACAAAGCACACTGTTAACGTTAAACCTCTGGTACTGTGCCTTAGATGAGGGACTCATCTTATTTTTTTTATTCTTTTTGGTGATAGAGCAGGAAGCAGAGAACCGTAGCAAAGGTAGAGAATAAGACAAAGGCAGTTACAATATTTCCTCATCAGAGATAAAAGTACTGCGTGGTTGCAGAGAAGAGACAGAATGACAAATGCAACTGTGCAAATAAGATCCATTTGACTGAAATTATATTTTAAAGAAAAACAGGAAACCAAATTTTTCATAATGGGGCTTTCACCTTCCGGCTGTATGTTCTCATTTTTCCTTTGCCTTATTAGGAATAATTTCAGGATTGTGTTTTGTTTCATGTCCTCCTGAACTTGCAGAAATGCTCGTGGCAGTGATGCAGTGCCCACCTCACACCTCCACATGGGAATGGCTTTTGGTGAAGGGGAAACATGCAACTGGCCAGCCCTGGGGCTCTGACCCATTCATTATGGGGCTGGGAAGACATATACCAGGGCAGTCTCTGGTCCTGGCACTTCACTTATGGGACACTCTGGTCTGGGGCAAATCTGTTGGATTCTGACAGACCCAATCCCCCAAATCTGAGGCTCTGTGGTGCAGGGAGAAATTTGGGGAAATTTGGCCCAGGCAGGTCCATGGCTGCTGATGCAGAGGGTAAATGAGCTGATAGCACGTGTGTTATGAGCACCAAGTGGTCTCCAGATGGTGCTCTGATTTCTGCTGGTAGATGCAATGCTGAAGAGGGGAAGACATCGTCATTAACACATAGAAAGCTGCATTTCAGTCCATACTGCCTTAAAGTGGACCCATTCTCTGCACACACATTGTTGGGTTTGGACCTCTGTAGTTATAGGTTAGCAGGTGGGTACCTAAGGGACGGGGTGATGTTTAGTGTGAAGATTGATGCTTAATTTTAGTAGCAAAGCATTTCCCCCTTTACTTTCCATTTTGCCACCATTTCAGGTGTTGCAAAGCTGGAGATTGCCTTTCCCTACTATGGCACCAAGGCTTTAAGTTTCCAGGTGGGAAATAAATCTCAGTACCCAAGCCACAGGCTCTGCCAACATCATTCAGGCACCTGCACCTACAAGTCATGATGCTGCTCATCCCCCTTGACCTTGTGTCTGCTTCACATGGCAGCAGCAACCGCAGCAAACGAAAAGCCTGCGGGTTCACCAGGCTCCCAGGCAGAGATAAGGGGGAGGCCAGTTACAAATCTATTTGGTTTCTTTTTGCAGCAACCTCTTTGTGTAAAAAAGCTTGATGCAGGGGGAAACTGATTACTGCTTTCTCATCAAGTAGAAAAAGAAGTGCTTTCTACACAGGCTGATGGAAAACTACTGGAATGCTTTTCAGTTTCCCTCTCTAACCTTTAGTGCTTTCTGGTGCCTTAAAGGGAACAAAATGCTGGACTGGCAAAAGGGGAAAAATATATCAAAATATATTTGGAGATAATGGCTAGTAATACAATAGACAATGCAGCTGGGCAATAAAAACAGGCAAGGGGAAGGCATCAGAAATACTGTCAGAGAGTTGAAGAAAAGAAAGAAGATGGGGAGAAAAGGTAAAAGCAAGGAAACTGAGAAAAAAAAATGCCACTTGTATAATGGGGTGGCAAAGGACAAAGAGGAGATGAAGGGAAGGCAGAGTGAGAGCAGTGCAAGGAAAATGAAAAAGAGGCACTTGGTGAATGACGGAGGAGGGTCATGGGCAGGCAGAAGCAGGGAGGAGAAATGGAGTGGAAATGAAGCAAAGGGAAGTGTGGAGTGGTGTTGATGCTGGTGACCTCCTTTTTTTTTTAGCTGCAAAACGATGGCAAGTGTTTGCGTTAATAATGCTAATGTTTGGTTACTTGAAGGGAGAGGGGGAGCTGGGGTCAGGGACCCCGTTTGGTCCGTTGAGCTGTGCTGAGCCTTTGTCACAGCCTCTTTGGACTAAAATGGGAGGGAAAGCACTAAGAGGTAAATGATGCCAAGGTTTGGGCTGAGACCCATTAGTCTGACAGCCCACCTACAGATTGCACTTCTTCTTTTAGTGCTGGTAACCTGCCCACCTGCCAGAGGACATTTGGCTCACCACCCTCCACGTCCAGATAGTTGAATTTAATTTGAGATAATATCAGAGATCTTTCTGCCCTGTTTTCATACACAAGTTCACCCAGGTAGTTCGTCCTGCCTATAATCTCATAAGCACAGTGTCATAACGCTTGTGCTCAGCTGCATTTCTCGCAGCCTGCCGCAATATTTACATTGCGCAGGGATCGCAGCACTCAACATGTCACACTTTAGGTGCAACCACATTGGCGCCTCTACATACCAACTGCACCATCTGTTTTGATTCCTCTTTCTTTTGTATTACATCGCAGCATCTTTTTTTTTTTTCTTTTTTTTTTTTTCCTGCAGCTGCGAAAGCTTTGGGAACATTCCTATAATAACTCCCATACAGCTTGGTTTAGCAGATATTTGGGCTCTTTCATTCTTAGCTGCCGAATTACATTTGGTTATCAACATGTATTGTATCTGTTGTCAATTAGCTGTTATCTAACACCATGAAATGACTTAACTCCCTCAGCCTGTTCAGAGATCCGTCCCCTACCAGCACACCACACAGCTTGTATCAGCTTGCAAAGATCCTGGCAATTTTGTCACGCTTATTTTTTTACTGGTGCTCATTACAGCTAAAGGTCAGTTGTGTTTCCGTTGTAAGCCTAGGGATAATGGTGTGATCCAGCAAACTCTTTCTTGTGTAACCTTAGCAGGAATATTAGCATAAAAATCCTTACTCTGGGAGTAATTTGCAGGATCACACCTTTAAAGCCTTAGCCTCAGGAGCACGGCAAAAGCTGGAACCTGGAAGAGCAATCTTCCAAAGCCATATTTTATCAGAGAAAACGATCAAAATTTAACGAGGAGAAAAAGGTATTTAATGGCTGTGGATAGTGTAATTTCAGCCATAAAAATGGGATCATCTTGTGAGGCACTGTGCTGTGGCCTTTCAAATCAATGGGACCGCTGGCAGCAGCCTCAGCGATTGTTGGGTGAGGCCCTACAAGGCGTTGTGCAAACGTCTGAACCTGCTGCAAAATGCACATGGTGGGTCCCTAACTTTTAGCCAGATGGACCTCTTGGATGGGCTTTATCATCCACAAAATCTGTGCTTGGCTGCAAAGTCTTTGTATGAGCACCTTTTATAAGCAAGCGTGGTAGGAACCCGGCTGGATGAAGCTGCTTGCGTCTCAGGAGGGTTTTCATCTGCTCTCACAGCAAATGTTTCAAGTGTTTCACCAGCTCAGATGTTTATAATACTGGAAATTCCCTGAGGTTCAAAGCTAGCCTTGAAAATCTATTTACATTTTTAAGTATATGCTAAAGTGTAAGCCCTGGGACAATTAAGAGAAGTTAGGTAGGCAAAGTAACAAAAATAGAATCAAAAGAGGCCTTTAGTAAGTCTTGGGTGAATATCTCTGCGTATTTTCTTGAACAGCCCAAATGACAAACGCTAGCCTTCATATACCAGGTCACATCTGAGAAAAGCAGCAGATTTGGCCATTGGTGAGCAAATACTGGTCCTGGACAAAGGCACTGCTTTATTTTCCCAGTGTACCAAAATTAGAGAACACCCTAGCGCTAAATAATTTTGTTCTACCTCACTGTGAAAATTCCCGGTGCTCAATAGCCCTCCACAGGTCCTCATTTTATGCCTGTAGTGCAGTGCTCCTGTGGTTATATGTCAGCTGCGGTGGTGGTAAACATGTACACACTACTTATTTAAGAGCCTTTAAAAGACTCCTTACTGTGCCCAGAAATTACACCTGTGCTTTCTTACTTACCCATGCTGTTGTCTTTTTTCCTCAGGCTATATTAAGCCTGCCTTTTATTTTTTTTCCCCACCCTTTTAAAGAGTGGGAAAGTATAAACATCTTTAAATGCTGGCTTTCTCTCTAGCAAACAAGTCATGCAGCGGGATGGAGACAGTTCATCTGAACAGAGATAAAATATATGGGTGCATTGTAGCAGCGATGGCAGAAGATGTCTGCCCCTCCTGAAGACACTTGACTTTTCAGGAGCTCCGTGGTGTTAGCTGAAATCCCTGGCAGCTGCAGTGCTTGACTTCCCCGAGTCAGGGACCTGTGATATTCTGACTGTGTTTTCCCTATCTAGAAATGATGAAGAGAGACAGAGCACGTAGTACCCGGAGGAGCTGCATCAGTAGAGGGGGAGGTAGATGCAAGGGTGCAATGAGGCATTGGCCTCTGATAAACTTTTCCATAGTAGGAGGATCTTTCAATATTCAAGATGATTTGACAGGAGCAAGAACAAGAGGAGACATGGTAAGTAATGTAAAGTATCATGTCTAAAAGACTGTGTGATCTGTTTGCATTACACTGCTAAACAAAAAAAAAAAAAGGGGGATTGAAACAGAGGTCCTGGTGATGTCAGTGGTCAAATTCTACATTGGTCTCATTTGTCCAATATTTAGTGTGGGAGCTGCCACTGAAACAAAACAAACAAACAAAAAACCACAACAACAAACAACTTATTCAACTGGTTAAATATCTCTGATAACACAACAGTACTTTGGATTGTGTAAAGTTGATCTGTGAGGCTCTCTGATGCAGGATATGACCATATGACCAAGGAAATAACTCAAAGTCTTCGGAAGCACGGGGCTGGTGCAGGTCATGTTTGGTACCTCCTTTCTGACACCAAGAGTAGTGCTAACAGCAAAGCTGCACCAAATTTATCTGATCCAGCCCATCCCAGTGATTCTCCTGTATGTACCTGTTCCTGCATGTATGCAGTGGTGGTGGCTGCTCTCAGGTCTGGAGCCAAGTCTCAGCAGGCTGCCATCTTCCACACTTTTTAATGTGGAGGGGGTTTTTTGTTTGTGGTGTTTCTTTTTTTTTTTTTTTTTATGAGGCCAGACCCAACTTTTTTCTCAACACATGCCCCATTTGCATTGCCAACACTGGATTTTACTGTTAAATATGTGCTGATGCACCTCTGCCAAGAACTTAGTTTTTGTGTTTTATCCAATACATTTAAAAATAATAAAGCTCTTGCTCTGTGTGTCACAAATGTTAGAACAAAGCCTTGAAGGCATCTGCACTAATTATGTTTAAATCTTAAGAAACACCTTCTGTCTCACCCCCCACCATTCATCACAGCTCTTGGACCTCTGATCACATCAGCAGTGATCAGCCCGTCTCCTTCTGAGGTCAGATCCTGCCTCTCCATTCTGCAAGTGAAATTCTCTCTGGATGTCTATACCCATAAAGTGAAGTGCACTTGTGCTTCTAACTTCTGGAGAGTACCAGACAGTTAGCTGTGCTAGGGCTCCTATTAATGCCTGCAATTAGCACTGACAAAAATGCTGTTCGCCTCACTCCCCGGAACCTCACTTCCTTGATTGTTTTTCAGAAAATCCCAGTGCAGTATAATATCTCCCTGGTAGTCATGTTTCAACAGAACAAGGAAGTTAGTGAGGCATGACAGTGCTCTTTTTTCTAAACCTATACTAAACATCCTTAATCAGGCTTTGCTTTTTTAAAAAATAATGGGTCTAATTCTCTTTTGGCTTACAGTATACTCATGCTTGTGCAATTCCATCAGGCCATAGCCTCAGCTCCTGTAAACTGGCAGAGATCTTTCGGCTTCATTTAAACCCCAGGAAAACTGGTAATAGCTGAAGATTTGGACTGCTGATTTCTGAGCTATTCCTGATTTATGCCAGTTCAAAAGTATAATGGATTTAAGCTTTTTTTTTTTTTTCCCTGTTAGATCCACTAAAATAATTCCACACTCTTTACCTCATTTACATCAAACAACATACAAAGTACATACAAGAAACTGGTTTTTCTCCTGAGGTCTTGACCGCTTTCCCTTCCTGCTGACCATGTTATAAAGCTCAAACACAATGCTGCTCCTGAAAACATCCACTGACCTCCCGAAAGACCCTCAGGAGGATCAGGCCAAACTCTCAGAGGATGTTCCCATGTACCACTCCATGCATTGCGTTTGTTTGCATTGTCTACGTTAGATGACGTCTTCCCATATGCAGACATAGGATGACACATTGCCATGGCTGGATTATGCTGTCTCCAGAGATCTTCCAGGAGGAAAGCTTATGGATGCTTCAGCACGTCTCTGCCATAACCCAACAAAGACAATATGTTCTCAGCCATCACAGTGTGTCCTGCTATGAAGTAGCTGTATTTTTTCTTCTCTTTCCCTGCCTTCATTCCTGTGTCCAACAGTCATCCATCTGCTGGCAGTAGCCAGCATCCGCAGTTCTGGGGACAGCAACAGGCAGGTAATGAAAGTGAAGAGGACAGAGACAGCATGTTTCTTCTTGGAGGTGTTGAAACTGTCTTGGGTAAGATCATGGCCGATGTGAGATGCAAGAAAGATGTGAACCAAGAAATAAATGTGTTGAAGGGCTGCTGGCTGCAAGTCCATTCCCATGATCAGAGAGCACATATTTACACTGGCAGTGCAGTGGCTTGTCTGATACCAG
Organism: Patagioenas fasciata; assembly: GCF_037038585.1. Taxonomy (NCBI): domain Eukaryota; kingdom Metazoa; phylum Chordata; class Aves; order Columbiformes; family Columbidae; genus Patagioenas; species Patagioenas fasciata. The sequence continues at coordinate 12,761,516 of NC_092532.1, forward strand.
ACTGACGTTTAAATTAGATACAGACTCAGTGATAACTCTGATTGCACTTGGGACTTCTGAGTGCAGCACAGGGCAAATAAATAATGATGTCTGTAGCAGCAGATAGAGCTGCTGTTACTGACTTTGATAGAGAAATGTGAAACACTGGGTGAAACATCACACAGGCTGACAGATTAGAGATTTCATAGGCTTTAGGCACAAGAAGAAAGAAAATAAAAGTTGAAATGAACTTTTTTTGATAAAAGTAGCCATGAAAGAGGTTTCCAAATACCTGTAAAACCACTATGTGGTTCCCAGTGGTGACTGTACCCAGTACTTCAATGTAGAGATACGAACTGTAGCAACTGAGCTGTAGTTCTTTGATAAGCTTTTGATAAACTTGGGGTTTTATGGATCTGGAATATACAGCATGCAAACTTTTTCAGAGGGCAAGTGCCTAATTGTTGGGTTTGCACTGACTCAATGCCTTCAGAGACATAACTTGTGATCTTTATTGTACCATACTGGTCATAAGTATCTACAAAAAGTCAGACTTGTTAATTCAGTTCTGAACTACCAGTTGTTTAGTCCTTCCCTGTCAAGGGGCACCTCTCTGCAAGGACAGAGAAGGAGAGACACAGTGAGGCAGGTACCACAAAACTATAGGAGTGTTTGCACAAGCCTCTGTGACATATTACACTGTATAAAATACTAAGACGCCTGCCAATACATTTTTGGGATTTCCACATAATGACCTCCCATAGAGGGAATCACTTCAGTACTCTGGCACCCTCAAAGTTGTAAAGTCAGTTGTCACAAAATGCTTTGCTCCTTGCGGTTGTGCTTTGTTGTCTTCATTGTTTTGAGCCTCCAGGAACAGGAAATGTCTCCCAGATTCAGTTAAAATGCACTCAGCTTTCTGAAGCACGTCATTTCTATTCTGCATTTAGGGCTTGGCTGTACAGGTCAGAAGAATTTGGTATAATCTTTATTTGGAGGACAAACCCTGGCACTTCAAATATTTCCCTTCCTGTAGGATTATTGTCATCATTTATCATCCTGTCCATGTAGTACATTTGATGGTATGAAACCTTGCTCCTGACCACACCAATGGCATTAATAGGGAGAATTATCACACTTTGGTGCAATTGTTTCCTCTCAAACGCTGCTCAGCTTTTGATAGCGATTTGGGTGAGTAAATCAGCACAATTTTATGGAGTTCAGCCAGTTGTGACTCACTGATTTTTCCAGCACTTATGATATTGGTGTTTTTTTCCCCCAGCAGGAAGCCTTTCCCAGCAACACTCCAAGGCCAGGCAGAGCAGCTGGGTCCCCACCCTGCTGTGCCCACCATGGGGATCCTATGAGGGAGATAAGGTATGGGGCAAGGGTTAAAACCAACACTCATTAATAGTGCTAATTATTAAAAGCTAATTCAGGGTCCTCTCTGCCTCCCCTTCCCAAAGCTTTGGTTTCCTGATGATGTTTAGATGTGGTTTCTAACCTAAATACAAACAGGATTAACGGTGACTATAAGCTCACAACCACTTTTTTTTGTTAGCTTCAGCCTGATTCAGATACCACATCCTGAGATGTAAATCAGAACAGAGATACACTGGAATAAAACTGGCTTATGTTAGAGGGAAAAACCAGGCTCAGTTCGGTCTAAATTACCTTCCTGCTTGCTGAAGCGCCCATCAGTACTCCTTTCCAGCAGGGCAGGGATTCTTCAGGGCATTAACTGTATTCTGTTGTGGATAAGATATATCTGCTGAGACTTGCTGTGTGTTTGGAGGCCTCTGTTAAGATGCTGGTTCATGAAATCAAGCGTAGGACAGTGCCCTCCCTCTCCCCACGGTACGTTCTGGTTGAACTCATGGAAATAAAATAGTTCTTGAAAAACACTTGGTGAATCTACATAATTAAAAATCTTTTCCTGCTGGGGGTTAATGATTTGGGTAGATTAACTTTATAATGTAATGTGAAATGTTGAAATCAAGAGTGTGCATCCGGAAATACTGGTGCGGCTCTGCAATGGGAGACAATTTTAAGTAAATAACCAGAGAAAGTATTTTGCAATTAAATTAAAGATGTTTCCAAACTACTGTACTTTGCTATAAAAAAAAAATGTCATCTTGAAAAGTCAAGTTTCATTTATTTTAATTAGTGCTGTCATGAAGTATTCCATTCGGCAAACACTGACTAACAAGCCCTTTTCCAGACACCAATTTGAAACGTGTGTCAAAAAAATGATTGCAGATGCTTTACATGTTATTTTCTTGGCCAGATTCTCAGGTAGCTGAGATCAGCCTCACTGCCCCAAAGTCAGCGTAGTAAACTGATTTACACCAGGTGAAAACAGGCTTTAAGCTCCCTGGTACACCCTTCAGGAGGTGATACAAAGTCTACCAACATCGGTTAGAAGATTTCTGTTGTCTTCAGAGAAATTCAGGCTTGAAGATGTGTGCACCAGGATAAATCTCCAGCCCCTTTCAGTGTTCTTGCACTCGAGTTATTTAACTGGAGAGGCATCAGTATCAAATTGATGGAAAGCCAAAGTGATCTTGATCCTCCTTTGAGACTTACTGTTGAATTGCATTATATATAAGCAGAGAAGCTTTTTTATTATTAATGGGATAGAAAATCAGAAACATCAAGGAAAATTATGTAAGTCCTATTAAGATGGATGAGTTGGAGTTAAGTCCATGTATTCATAACAAAATCGTTCTCTGCTACTCCTGTAGAAGTGTATTGTTCTCTCAAGGGAAAACCTCACTGGGTGGAAAAATGCTGGGGGAAATACCGTGAAATTGTCCTGGGCAGCATCCCAGCCGGGTGGGCAGATGTATAGGCAGTGCCCACATGTGTAAGGGCAGGAAGCTGTTTTGGGGAACGGTCCACCCGAGAGTGGTAAATCTGGGGCTGCCAGCCCAGGAGCTGACCTTCTGTAGGATCTCTTCCTTAAATCCCTTTCTCTGCCATCCAACTTGTTTTCACATCTGCCAAGTGTTGTGGCTCCTTCTGCATGCCCAATGAGGGGATTATTTCCCAGGCTTAAATCTCACTACTAAAAAAAAGGGAAGTTACACTGAAAAATACTTGTTGTCTACATGGGGAAGCTACTGAGGAATAATCTAAAGTGAGTGTGAAGGGCACTGTCAGTTCTGTAGAAATGCCTCCTATTTCACATGGCTAACATTGCATCCAGAATGCTCAAAGCAGCCTTTGTGAAGCACAAGGTATCCTCAGGGGAGTAAGTGAGGAGCAGCTATTCTGGGCTGCCCGCTTATTTAGGTAAGCCCACGTATACAAAACCTGAGTATTCCCTTTTAACTTCATCCTATTGCTGATAGCTGAAACCCCTTGTTCCACCTTAATTTATCCCTTCTTTCTTGTTAACACCCTTCAAATATTTCCAGACTCTTCCCCCTTCCTTGCCATTTACCCACGCTTTAATCTTACCTATTTATTCATTCATCACAAATCAGTCTCTCCTGCCCCCTAATCAGTGCAGAGCAGCAGCTCTGCTGGGAGCTCCCTCCGCTCCGTGTGCCGCTAATGAGCAGGACCAAGTGCTGGGAGCCTCGCGGGTGGCACAGCATCGTGCCAGGAGGGATCCTTAATATCTGACCCCCAGGTGTCTTGTTTTCCATTTACTGCCCCCCTGCCACCTCCTAATCCAAAATCAAGGTCTGCTTTCTTACTGCTGGTGGCCCTACAGATCTTATCCCCATTATTATCACTTTGGGAGGAATGGCTTTGTCCAGATAATAATAATTTTCATTTCCCCATTTAGAATCTCATCTTCTATCTACACGTAACTGATTGAATGGTAAGGACTTTCCCTCTTTCCTTCTTACCTTATAATAAGCATCAGCAAACCTTTGCCAGGTTTGAACTCAGCAAGTGTGCACTCTGCACCTTCAAGTGGATCCTAATCCAAACATTATATGGCTGAAAGCATTTGAGTGCTTAAAGGATCCACATCTTTTTTCCCTGCTCCCCTGGGGTAATATGCACACACTACCTGGCAGCAGGTTCCTCCCCAAACCTCAGGGGCAGCATGAACTCTGAATAGTCTCCATCTATGCAGACTCCTGTGTCTTATTTCCTCTTCATTCTATATCTGTGATCTTCATAAAAATTACTACTGTTAGGTTGTCTTTCACTATGTTACTATCATGCTAATTGCTTATAACACTCTCAGCAGCTTTTATCTTGGCACCCCAGAGTCAGCTCTGTGCCCCTTTACTTTGAGTTACACTGGTCTACGAAATCCTTGCTTGAAGGATATCTTTAACTTTCCTAGTGCTTGTAGTCAGTACAGGTGATGGGCGAGCTGGTCCCTGGCTGGTGTGTCTTTGAGCACCCGGGAGCAAACTGAGTGCAAGATTTGGAGCCAAGAGGAAAGTTGTTCCCCAGACCAAGGTGACAGGATTGTGTTCTGGTTTATTTTCTTGCCTACTCCTTAAGAAAACAGTACAATATCTTTCTGACGTTCCATAGGCTTAGCATCCACGCAAGTGATCTTTCCTCCCTTTCTGTGGTACTTAACAGTTACGTCTTTTCATCTGTCACTGCAGGGCTGCATGTGTTACATGGTAAGCGGGAACTCACAGCTGGAGGTGCAGGGTATACGTTGTGGGGACTCCTCTGAATCAAACATCAAGCTCACAATCACCTGCAGTGGTGGCAATATGGACTGGATGATTGCTCTGATCTCTCCTACTTTTGTGTTTTTACCCTTTCTCAGTTTGATTTGCCTGTGTGTCACCATTACTGAGCTATTCTGAGTATCTTTTGTTCTGGGCCTGGTTCCCATTGATGGTGTTTTTCTGTTCTTCTATTATTTTCTCTATATGGGGGGACCTGGCCTTCCCCTGGAGTATCTCCTGCTAGTGACCATGACTACCTATGTCTTCTCCTTTTTCATCGTGATGCAGCTTCCAGTTGTTTACAAACACAGTGCTCTTTCTGTTCTCCATCTCCACCTGTTGGGAAGCTTTGACACCCTTCCTTACCATGTGCACCTGCACTTTTACCAGGAAACCACCACTCCCATTCGGCTCTCCTGGTGTGACCACCCACTCCTCTGACCCCATGGAGCACAGGGCTTTGCCTGGTGTCTCCCAAGCAAACCATCCTGCTTTCCCACCTCATGCTGTTTTTCAAGGCAGCCCAGCCCAGCCAGTGCAATTAGCTTCAGCTTATTCCCTAGTTCATCTCACATTCAGTTTGGTTTAATGGAGTGAAATTCAGGTGAAGTCAGAAACAATTACAGCAGCTGATGTCTCCCCAGGTTCCCACACAAATCTGAAAAACGTACCGTATCAGATACTCATACCCTACACTTAAAATGAGCTATTTCTCCGTATGTTAGTAACTCTGCTGCTTTCAGTGCCTGAATAGCATGAGATGATTTTATTTTTTTCCCTCAGTGTGATGAACTGAACTATTCATGGCAATGTCAGAGATCAGAGGCAGAAGGAGAAGGCTGAAACAACCCAGGGAGCAGAACCAGAGCAGTGGGAAGGAATCTTGGTGATAAAAGAAACTGGTGAGATGACAGCGAGATGAGCTGCGATCTAAGCCGTCCTCCTACCTTGTGTTTTTATACATACACTCAAAACATATTTCAGGGCTTGAGAGTGTTTTCTCCTGTCTGGAGATCTATTTTGTCATTACTTTAGCTGACAGCCATTGGGGAGAATGAAACACTTTGGTTAGCCTCAAACACCTTGCTAGGTTCTCCTTAGGCTGAAGCACAGAGATGTTTTATTACAGCTGACACCAATCAACGCAAATAGACAAAAGTGAGAATTTTGATTTGGGATCCACAAAACAAAGGGAATAAGTGAAGCAAATTTGGACTCACAGTTCAAAGGAAGGGGTAAGTAAGTCCCAGGAAAAGGTTTATCTTATCAACACCTTGCACCTTGGGAGGAATGGGCTGGTTTACAAGGGATTCTGCAGCCGCTGTAAAGCTGCTGTGGCAGGATGAGTGCTTGGTACCATCTCTGCTCCTGGGATTTCGTGACGTAGCCAAGGTCATGGGAAACTGGTGTTGGGAGCGGGGAAAGAAACAGCGACCCTGTTCAACAGCAAAAAATAAGCACAAGTCTGGTCCCAAATGGATTAAATTATTGTATGTGGACCTATGGTCCACAGCTTCTCATTACCTTGTACTAACGAGTCTACAATGACAATGAGCTGTCACAGAGGTGCTACCCAAAGGCAAGACAAACCCCTGTCCTTTCAGCAGCTCCAATCCCAGCCCCTACTGCTCTAAATTACCTCTGAATATCCTCCTGGGGCATTAAGCAAGAAGAAAACATTACAAGGGATCAGTGATTGACCTGGATGGATAGTCAGAGCAGGGTCATGACACACCAGCCCTCAGCCATCAAGGTGTCACCAGGCAGGGGAATTTTAAAGCAAGAGCTGATGGGTTGGAAGCTGAACTCAGTTATGCAGCAGCAAAGCCCCTGCGACCAGGGGAGCTCCCCTGAGTCGGCATTGGTGGGAACGGCACAGGAACAGGTGCCACAGAGCCGACAAGGAGTTATAATTGGGCTGGAGAAAACATCTACGCTGGCTTGCTCATGTGAAGAGAAGCGAGAAATTTTTGGAACGAAATGTGGAACTGTTTGAAATTCACAGTCTGTCACAGCCCGTTGTGAATTCAGGAACAGGACTTCTTTCAAAGGAGATTTCTGTGATGGCATATTAAGAAAAACCAGGCCACTTTCTAGTAAAAATGGCCAGCAAGCAAGCCTGCTCCTGAGTGAGGCTTTGATAATATGAGCACGTTTTCCATGGCTTTGGCATTAAAAATGTAAAAAAAAGTGCACACTGTCCAAAGTTTGCCCAGAAAACAGATGTTCTCAAAGCTGTGAATGAAGAGAAACAGGGGACACCTGGAAAAAGGCATTTATATCTTCCTTTAGGAGAACACTACCTGAATGTCTGCTTAATATTGAGTGTGTGCTTACGATATGGAATGGATTTATGCACATATCCATGCACTGGGGAAGGAAAGTCCTGAGAACTCACCCAGGTCGCAGGAGGATTCATTGCTCCGATTTAGTACTATGCCTGTTTGTTTGTGCCACGGAAGTGCGACGCTTTTTCACTCCTTTGGCATTAGTAGCAGCAAAATCAGGTCACCTACAAATCCCCACACCTTGTATATCCAAACAAACCCCATGTCCCAGGCATTGCTCTGCTACGGTGATTCGGGTATGGAGATTTGTTTGAAAGAAAGGATAAAGCCCAAATCTCGCTTTGTTTTCCCGCTGTCCTAAATTTCACCATGCCTTTGAATAGCTTTGCCTCAGCACTGTGAACATTGCATAACTCTTAAAAAGAACGAGAAAACAACAAAAAACCCCAGCGGTTTTCTTGTCCCCAGAGCAGGAGGGGTCCTGGCTGCTGCTGCCCCTGCGCAGGCTGAGCCCCCGGCACAAAGCCCGGGTACAAGGACACTGCTCGGGCCTTTGTGTGACTTAACAGTGACATCCAGCGGTCACCGAGGTCCCTCTGACATCGACCTGCCCGGGAAAAGCCCCCCAAGTCCCTTTTCTTATTTAAATTATAGCGATATTTGTGCACCAGCAGCAGCTGAGCTGGCTGCGGGCTGTTCCCTCTCGCTCAGGATGTCCCAACGCAAGCTCGGCTGCCTCCGGGCTGAGTTTACATTAGTCTGTCTTCAACTTCTAGTTTAAACCTCAGAGTATAAAATAATCCTCAAATCATCGTGGTTCTCCTCAACTTTATAACCCACATGTGTTTGCGGTGTCACGAATATTATTCACAATTAAGCTGCTGTAAGTGTAAAAATAAATCAAAACCCTATAAAACATTAAATCACAGAAACTTTTCTTTCTACTAGTTATTAAGCTAAACACAAAAATAAGCAGTTTTCGACTCAAGTTTAACATTGCAAGCATATTTTTAGATGATAATTTAGTTTTCAAAAAAAAAGTCTAACTGTGAAGTTTAATGATACCACATGAAGCAGCTTGTCAGTTCATATTTATATTCAAATCTTAGCTTTCGCAGTTCCCGGTGTGTTTCTTTAGTATTTTGTTGAAGATATTCTGAGAGTCTTTCTCAAAACTGTCTCTAGGAAAAGCAGCATGAAAACCTGTAAAGAAACAAAAAGCTTCCTACACTTCTGGCTTGGGGTCTGGATGCTTGAGGAGGAGACTTTTATTTCCTACATGTACATGAGGTGATGCTCAAAAGCTCAAATATTTGGCTGCCGCCACACAGCCCTCCTGGCTGTGCTTGCCTCTTCCAAGAAGCAATTGGTGGTTGCACCAAAGTCCTGGAGGAGTCTCCAGAGGTTAAAAATACAGATATCTGAAGTATGGAAAGATGCAGCCACCAGAGCATCACTGAATCCACCCTTGGAGGTCAGGTACCAGTTTAGGGGCTCCCCACTGCCCTCTCTGTCCCCCTTTCTTGATTGCAAGCCAGGCTGGCTGTGCACATCCAGGACAAGAGGTATTTGGCTGGTGGTTTCTGAGTATTGCTCTCAGCACAGAGATGGATGCAGCCTGCCAAGCACAGCTTCAATCTCCTGGGTTACAGGACCTGCTTTACCACAGGTAGCAAAACCTGAGCCATCAGTCATCATCTGTTGCTATAAAGAGAAAAACAGGGGTCACTTCCATGCTGACAGGGGTTGGTGAGAGAAGGTCTTACTCCTGCCCTCATCCTAGATGGGGACATGTCACTGAGCCCAGCCTGGCTGCTTTATTTAAAGGAAGATTTCAGCCTGCTGTTCCCACAAAAGCCACATGCACTCTGAATGAGTCTCCTCTTGCTCCCCAAATGATTTATCTTTCTCATTTGGTGTGGCAAAGAAAAAAGCAGGGTGGAAGGAGAGGACATGCCCAAAATTGCAGGTGCACCCCTCAACAGACAGCTGCACAAGGTGTTCATTGAGGATTGGGAAGGAAAAAGCTGGGGCTGAACTCTGCCTCTTGTAAGTGAATCCCCTTGCCCCATTGCACTAGAAATTCACTGTGAAATCCTCAGCTTCTCAGAGTGCTCAGATGCCTCCTCAACCCACTCAGCTCTCAGAGAAGGTCACCCCATGTCACAGGCAGTGCACGCAACAGCCCCACTGTCAGGAGCCGGAAGATGTATTTCTTTTTAATATAAGATGTGGAGGGTCTAAAATGACTGCAGCTGCCATTGCATTTAAAAATATATGTCTGCCGCCTACAGGTTTTTGACATTAGACATTCCTTTCAGTCTCTCCTTGGCTGACAGCTGCATTTCACAGTCTTATGTCCACTCCAGAAACAAAAGCAACCTTTTAATACCAGCAAGCCAAGATGAGTGACCTCTCTTACAGCAGCTCCTGGTTCATGAGTATTAATTTGTCCTGGTTTTCCTTTCCTCTCTCAGCTATGCTGCAGGATCCTGGGGACAAGGTGAGTGGAGGTTGGGTCTATCCCTCTGCATGACCTTGGGTAAGTCAATTTGCTCCCTCCTGTGCTTTGCTGTGTGATAGTGGGGTGTGATTGGCAGAGGTGGAGGAGGTGAAGCGATGGGCACCGTGCATGGGCATCTCAGCAGCGATCCTCCCCACACCCCCATCCCCTGCCCATCACTGAGCTGCACAAGTGCAACCGCCGCATCCCCAGCCCCAGGAGGCACGTGCTAATTCCTGATCGGCTTTTAATGATCCCAAACCCCTCTACTGACTCAGGAGACAGCTAAATTTATCCCAAGGTTAGGGTGACTCTGCTGTACTGAAATCTATTTAAAGTCAAAGCAAGCACTTCAGAATAACAAGTTGTTATACAACTCCAGAGACAAGGCAGCTTCCCATAATCTTTTTTTTAAATGTAAAAGGTAACATATTTCCATATTTTGTACGTGCTAATTGTTGGGAACACTATCAGATGGTTCTGCAAATTGAAAATGACAACATCAACCTGCTCAGTCCATTAAAATCTCTCCAGAATTGTAAGGGACGTTGTCGGCCAAGTAGTGCTGGCATCCCTGTGGTAAAGCCATCTTGCTTCTCATTAATGACTGGCTTTACAAATGAGCAGATTTCCTTAGCATGCATCACTCCACCACATCATCCAGGAGGGCACAAGCACAATGTAAGGGAACCCAGAGGTTAAAAGAGAAGACTTTCACCCCAATGCAGACTTAATGAAGAGAATAGATGAGTAAAATTTAAATAGGTCCCAGGCCACACAGCCAACATAAAAGGCTGGGAATAGCTTTCTCCTTGTCCAAGGACCACTGCAGGAGTCTAGAGGGACTACAGCGCAGATTCTGGACCGGTCTTTAATAAGAGAAAACTGGTAACAATTTGAAAGACTCCTGAGTCCCATCTTTAAGAGAAGCTAAGGAAAATAGCAACCCAAAACCCACTGTATTTCAGTTCTGGATAGTGACTCAAGGGAGTTACATGTTTAATACCTTGACCTGAACCTTAAATCCCTCGTGTAGAAACACAGGTTGGCTCCAGTCCAAAAAGCAGTAGGGATAAGTTAGTACAGTGCTGTGCCCACGCCAATATACCATGCTATTTTTTTTCCAGCAGTATTTATTACTTTGGTCATGGTATTTCCCAAAAGCAGAAAGCAGCTGTGTGCAACTTCCAGAACAGAATTTCCAGCTAGCCAGGACTGAAGGCAGAGAAAACTTGCATCTGTTTTCATCCATCCTGATAGACACATCAAAAATAATTTTGCTTTTGAAAATGTTGCCATAAAGCTCTTTAATTCACTGTAGCTGTGAACCTTTCAACCCATCCAGAATCCGAATGTGAGGATCTCACTGTGAGCAGGGTCTGCTCCTCGATGGACAGCAGCGCCAGCTTTGCTAGGGACCGTTGTAAAACAAATAATAGCTCATTGTCCTAATACTGATGGATCTCTAATACTAAAATAATAATTATTTTTTCACTTCCCTAACATTTTCTGCACTCTCTTCATCTCTGTGTTGTTCTTGTGGGTATAAAAATCTACTGGGATGGACTGCAGATGGAGAGATAGCATTAATTTAAAACAGTGATGGAATAATGGCTACAACATGGGAAAACCACAGGGCTGTTATTTAAGTTAAGAGCAAAATTTCCAATTTTTTTTGTGTTTTAGGGCTGTGGAACGTGTCCCAGGAATAGCATTTTTTCTTCTTCAGTGTCCCCAGCCGCTTCACATTAGTGTCTCACAAGCTAAGCTGTTGTTCTGGGAACGTCGCAGGCTATTAATATTTCTTTATCTTTCATTTATGCCATCTTGTTTGCTCTCCTGGGCTGCTCTAAAGCAGGCTGACATTGCCAAAGAGATTTACTGCGTGTACTTTGTATACACTTTAATTAGGTCTCCATTCATGTCTCTTACCTGACACTTACATAAGAAATCACTCATAAAGTACTAGCATAGTACAGAAATCAATACATGTCTTAAACGCACTGTGACTTTCAAGCTGGAATTAAGTGACTTCACTTACTCGGGTTGTGTCCACCTCCATGGGATGGAGACATAGGGGTTTGCTCTGAGGGTTGTGATGCAGCCAAGCTCAACAGCTTTTGGTCAAGTAGAGGCACGAGTTGCCCCAAGCACAAGGGTCTCAGCACAGCTAGGACAGTGTATTTGCCATCTCCACACATCTTGGACATACAGCAGCAACAGCCAAGGACATGTACAGAAATTAAAGCTTTAACAAGGAATTGTTTCTTTTTGTCACTTCAATTTCGTTTTATTAGATTTCCTGGCAGCTCCAAGCTTCAGAGATCAGTGGCAATGGTGGCTGAAACATGGTGTTATTATATTATTGTCAATTCAATTTTTGCTTTTGTTTCTAACAGAAATCTAAATTATTAGGTGTTTAACTTTTATGCTCCATCAATGTGAGGCAGAAAAAATACAACTGCCTATATTAAGGTATAGAACTCTGGAAATGGTGTTTTTCAAGAGAGGATTTTTTTTTCAGCTGTTGAGTTGTATGATTTTGTCTCTCCCTGGGTGACAGGGGCCTCGCATTCACTGGGCAGATTATCTCCAGAGAGGGAAGGATGGATTATTATTTTGTTCAGGGGTGAATAGTCAGCTTGTGGCAGCACTGTAGTTCTGTGCCCTTGTGCATCCCAGCCAAGACCATTGCTGAGACTAAGCAGCAGGGAATGCCTCTGAGCAGGCTTACATCCTAATGCCTGCTTTGTTATTCATCTGGCAGGCTCATGAGTAAAGAACTTATAACAAAAGGGGCTTCTTAAACTTAACCTCCCTGAGTTACGTGGGGAAATGGAAGCAGGAACTTCACAGCTGCTTGGGCTGCTCCACTCCTGAGGGAACAGGGTGCCACCAAGTGTGGGAGACTCATATGTATCTACAGGGAAAATCACCGTCTGAAGTGTAATCGCCTCCAGAACAATCATTTTCTTCCATATGACATTCATATGGCAAACCTTTAATAAATTCTGAAAAACTATATGGCCTATCTAAGCATATGTTTGCAAAAATACAGGAATGTACATCACAGCTGCTGGTTTTTTTTCTGGTCCCACTGGCAGTTTTTCCCTTCTCAGAAATGCAAAGCTACAAAACCTTTCCACCAAGCAGCACTATTTCATTTAATCTGAAATAATCATACTGTAATCAATAGGATCGCTCCCAATACAACACAGTGTGAGACAAGCAGCAGTACTGTTTTAAAGAGCAGAAAAGAAAGGCTACGATTCCTGTATCTGGACATTCAAAAATCTACATTCAAAGTGTCAACATCAGGGGTCAACTATGAAAGCACAAATCTTCAAACCTGGAGAACTTTGTGGGGTTTCCCATGCTTACAGTTCAGAGAGAAGAAATCCCTCTGCACACAAGTACATCCAGGAGATAATCTCATGCTGGAAATTAATTTGTAGGCAGTGTAATAGTTCTATTAATAAGATTAATGCCAGGTACAGCTCTATAGATTATTGAAAAGACAAAGCAGCCTGATCCATGCAATTAGAATGAGATATCTGCATTAATTAGGATGCTCACCTGACAGTAATGGTTACATCAAACAGCTCAAGGAACTGAATCTCCTCCTCTGGTCTCATAACTCTTCTTGCTTTGTGCTGTCAATAGGTTTGTCAGTTTCCTTATATCATACAAATTCAGGAAGAATGATAGTGTTGTTCTGATATGCGAGTGTAAAATCCTTTCTCCATCTTGGTTCTGATCTGATAATCAAATTTTCAGCATCAGTTTTGTGTTAGTGTATTTGCATCGCAGAAGAATCCAGAGGTCTGGTTGGTGTGAAATAGGGCAGTGTTGTCTCACCTTGTTCGGAACTCCTTCTCCCCTTCAGATGAAAGCAGAAACCACCACAGCAGATTTCCTCATGGTCTCTGCATGTTACCCACCCTCCATTAAGTAAACAGAGGAGGTCAAATAACCAAGACAGGAGATGACATACTTTCATAATCCAGAAATTGTCCTACAGTATTATAAAACAAAACCAAACAACGTACTGTGCAAGCCAAGGATGCTCTCAAGCCCACGGTGTGCTGATGCTCAGGGTTTTATCTCCGCAGCAGGACACCCTGCCTGCCCCACAGCAGCCACGTGCTCCCCAGCTTTGAGCGAGGGCTGTGGAAATTTGGGGTTTCTGCTGATGTAGAGCCCCACACATGAGTATGGATGAGACCACAGGCATCCGCTCAGCATCACCTTGCTTGTGTACCTTCCAGAGAGTTTACAATCGCTCATGAGTCTTCGCTTGCCCTATTCTGCAGCATTACTGGGATGGTTTTTATCTTATGGTGAGTTAGACACCGGAGTCACCCTAACAACCATCCTTGGGAAAGAAAATCACTCTGTTCTGCTCTGTTGTGCTCATTCCCAATTACAAGCCAAGTATCTCAAGTCATGAATGTCAAAACAGATACTATCTGGTTAAGTGATACAAGATCGGAGCAGTTAAGCCATAAGCTGTCATGCACTCAGAAGTGATTGGCAGGAAAGCTGTCTCCTGATGGTACGGGGGAATTAGCTTAATACTTAAGGTGAAGTGATGCCTGCTTAGCTGAGCTCCTGTTTTTCCACATTAGATGTAATGCTGGCAATGCTACTGTTACCACATGCTATTTTTTAATTTTTTTAGAAACATTACCATCCTTCTGTGTCTTTCTAAAAATGTGTTGGTCCCTCTAACCTGCTGTGATTAATTTTCAAAAACCAAAGCTACAATTTAGGCTAAAGAAGTGCTCATTTTTTTATCCTCGCATCACATGAACCATGTTGTGTTCAAAACCACAAAACCCTTTGGGAACTGGTACCCTGGGTTCCCTTGAATGACGCGACCTATAAACGGTGCAACACTCCTTTGATTTCTGTCTGTGCAGCGTTTTGGCTATCGCTAGTTATGCCCAGCTGTGAGATTAATGTGTCATTCTTGTTATGTCAGAATTACTGGTGTGCTGCTCTGCTCATTTTGCTGAGCTACAGGAGCTGCTGGGCAGTGCTGGCTCATCTCCAATAGAGATGAAAGGAAGCATTGGGTGAGTGAGAACTGGGGAGCCTGTGCTTGAGATTTCGCCACTGAAGCTCTCAGAATCGCCTGCTTCATTCTGCCAAGTGCCAGGATCATTTCTGCCTCATCCTCTGTTGTGAAGCTATTTGCTGAGAGCTCACAGATGAGAGGGGATGGCCAAGTCGGCCAAAATCCCACACAGTCACCCCAAGCCCTGATCTGTCCTCACAAGCTGCTGCACTCGCATTTTCCCTCTGCTCATCAGGCTGCTGAGCAGGAGGTGGCTGGGGGCTGACACGGGTCTCTGCTTGGAGACTGGGGCTCCATCTGCACCCTTGTGTGGGCCATGGGCACGTGCCACAGAAATAGAGGAGCACAAATCAAACTAAAATTCATAAATGAATAAATAAATGAATAAATAAATAAATAAATAAAACCCCACAACCAACCAACCAAAAAATTAAAAATAAATGAATAAATTAAATAAATTAAAACATAATAGCTGGATATTGAGCCCTTCATTCAGCTTTGAAACCCCTGCAATCAACTACGCAGAGAAGTGTACCTGCAGTCCCCGCACCTGCAGTTCGTAATGGCCCCCTGGAAATTCAGAAATCATTTACTGAGTGGTGGAAACATTGTAAAGATCTTTGGATGTTTCTCTTCCTAATTAGAAAAAGCTCTTTAAAAAAGTCAGGGAGTTGTCAGCATCTTTTTGCAAATCTGAACTGCCATTTCTTGTGTTTTTATGGCCAAACACGCACAGCATATTGGAATCGCAAATCTGAACTCCTTGCATATTTGGCCAATAAGGCTGGAATATCAATTCTAATCCCAGATGCACCAAATTTTGCAGAGGCCTTGCTCTAACCTAGCTTTATGAGTGGTAAATCCTGCTCTGGATATTTCCAGATCAGCACACATTTGGGGTCAATTTGTATCTTTTGGACAGAAAGTGAAACCCGGCCTGTTGCTGAGAGCACTTTCCCTTGGGCACACAGGCACCTCAGCAAGTGCCTCAGCAGACGGGAGAGTTGGAAGGGGCTTGAGCTTCTGCATCCTGTTCTTCAACCATATTTTCATGCTATAATACTTTGCACTCCAAGCAGTTGCAGAATAAGCCCCATCCTGAAGCTTCCCACACCGGTGAAGAGGTGCACCAGGGACCCCACGTGTCTGTGATGTGTTTCTGCAAGAAATATTTGAACCCTGTCCACAGTGTTTATTGAACAGCGAGGTGTTTGGATAGCATTCAAGTTTGCTATGTTTGAAATGTTCTCACTCTGCATAAATTTGTCAGGACTGACGATGATATTAAACATAAACTCGCCCAGCGAAATCACGCAGCCAGCCTTGCCTCCCCTACACACACTCGAACAGAGCTGCTAAGTGCACAGACAAGGAACATTTCAGCCCAAGTTCAGGACTCAGTGAACCAGCCCTGAAATGCAACTCCAGCCCTGAAAAGTGAGATATGCTCTCATTTTACTCCCATATCTTCAGACTTTTACTCTCTCTTTTTTTTTTTTCTGCCCCCTTTTCCCCTGTCGTGGTGTTTTGCCCTGATGGAGCTTGTTCTTCATTGCAAAGAATAATATACTTGATAAAAGAAAATCTGGGAGCAGTCTGAAAAATATCTTAGGGAGTCTCGAATGTTGCCAGAAGGCCTGAGGAGGAACAATTTAGCTGGCAGATAAATTGTTGTAATAAGTGACCTGACATTTCTTCTGTGTTTGATCATGTCGCGCAGTGAAAACTGACAAAATCCTGTTCCAGTTGGAAGTATTTTTACCTGGTCGTGTAGCTGGTTAATCCTCAAAAAGACGCAGATTTTCCATCCCATAGCAGAAGAGCTCAGCTGTAGCTGTGCACCCATTATTCCCAGCTGGCTGGTGTTCTTATTTGGCTGTTCTCACTCCAGGTTATTGTTCTAGTTCACCTTAAACCAGTTACACTAAAAACATCTTTGAGAATGGCTGCAGCACCATTTTCTGGGCAGTTGAGAACTCCAGAGCATGACAGCCAAATAGGCTGATGGAGTCGATCTGCAAAATCAGCTCAAAATCAATAAGATGATACATTTCAGGTGAGAAGATGCTGAATAGTTATTTTAAAATGCCTTGGGATTAGACAAAATGTACTTCCCATCCCATTCATCTATAATAAGTCGTTGGTGCTTTCTGCATGATTGAATTTCATTTCACATCTATGTTGTATATTAAAGTTCACCTGCACGTTTTCTTTTTTATTTTTTTAGTCCAGAGACTATTTCGGAAACTTTTTTTTAACAAAATGGTATCAGCACAAAGCGCAACTGGAGCAAGTAGTTCTCTGGGCTGTGCCTCCTGCTAAAGAGCTTTGCTTGTGAAGAGAACTGTCCTTTTGGGGAGGATGGATGAGATGCATGGTGCGAGAGGGAAGACAGAGACGTTTGCTGTGGGATGTGAGTGATCTGTGATCCTAACACCTCACCTGAGGGTGTAGGAGTGAACCTCAGCTCATGCCATCACTGGCTACTCCAGCAATGTGTGGGCACCTGCACAAAAAGTGTTATTTAAGGGGAAAAATAATACAAGCTCACTCCTACAGTAACTTAGTTCTGAGATTGATTAATGAAGAAAATGTTAGCAAGCTAAGTAAAGAGAAAATGCATGGTCGTCTTTATTTAATCTCATTCCAGGTCGCTTGGGCAGTTTATGGACACTGGAGGCAAGCAGACTGAATTTAAGGTTGTTGTTTTTTTTTTTCCTTTGGCTTGGCCAGACCTTGAATTGAACCTGATGCATTCAGAATCTCCTTTAAGAACTAAGTGCAAAGTGTGAATGAGAAGGGGCTGCCGCAGTGGTCCAGGTTGGGGTCCTCGGTGTCAGAGCATCACGAGGATAACGACAGGCTTCGTGTCCTCCAGCAAGGGCACGAACTGTGCACGACGTCCCTGCAACTCTCACGTGGGGCTGACAGCTCTTGGCTGAACTCAAGAGACAGGGGAGAGCTTGGGTCACATCTCACACTGCGTGCACAACTGCACGTTTGCAATCCAAACACCTCCCTGTTTTCCAAACTCTCTGGGATGCAAACCTGATTTCCTTGTTTACCATCAGCTTTTAAGTTTCCCACAATAAAAGTCAGCCCGTGCTGGGAAAAGCCCTGCCACTGGTGCTTGTTAGTCCCACGCTTTTCCAGGTGCACCCTCCACTGCAAATAAACCTATCAGGCTCTGAGGTTACTAATAATTTCAATGCACAATTAGTATAATGATGAAAAAAAAAAAAAAGTAGCATAAAGGTATACATTTTGCCCCTAGTAATTCCTCCATCTGTTGATAGGCCTAGCAGGCTGTGATGCTCAGCCTCCACAGATTTCAAATTAAAGGTTTGCCAAGATACTTAACTAACTTAAAGGCAAATCAAACACAGCAGCTTTAGGAAATTACAGCAACTGCCCCACTGTTTGATTTCCACCGTCTCTATTTCAAGCCTTTCAATTCTTAAGCAAAGCAAGATTCAGCTTAGTATTTCAACAGTGTGACATTCGGACCATCGATCATGAGCGGGACAACTGGTCTTTAGAGACCAGAGGGACTACGCTGCGCCTTGTCGATGCCCAGCACACTCTCATATAATCACTTAGGTGCGTTCAAGTAGTTTTTAACCAGCACATGTGTCCCAGTCATGGAAATAACTTACAAAACTTTTTAAAAAATCTTCCAATTGATAATGAGTAAATAGTAATAATGTATTTTATACATTAATGAAAATAGGGGTGGTATAAGTTGTCCAAGAGTGATAAAGTAATGCCTTTTCCTATGTAGTTAATAACTGATGAAATGGCATATGGATGAATTAGCAGTCACAAACATACAGGTAGGTGAGCAATTTCCTAAATGCAATATTGATTTTAAAGATTAACAACATTTTCAGCGCCTGTGTACAGCCAAGAGTTTTTGCCAGATGTCCAAATACCTAGCTGTGTAGCTAGAATGAAGACTTAAATAAGAATCTGAGTTGAAATAAATGTCCTATTTCCTACTCTCTAATCTTGTTTGAAGCTCTGGGAGTCCCGCCGTTCTCAACATCAGTTGGTAGTCAACAAGCAAATAAAGCCTATGTTGGATTAGTGGATTTTATTCCCCCCTTAGGACCTGAAAATTTTTTCCTTTCTTTAATGCTCAGACTGAAACACTTACTGCATAATAACAATAACCTGAGTCAGATGCAAGATGCATAACTGTGAAAAAATATGTTCATTGCTTCCCATGCAGCTTGCCAGTTTGGGAAAGAGAGAGCCTGGCTTACGTTCAAGGTTTGGGGATTGTATCATAATTTTGAATGGAACCCAGGATGCGTCTGAAATGGGAAAGTCGAAGAGTCAGGGGGCTTTATAATATTAAAAGCACTGCTGGAAAAATATGAAATGGACAAAGAAAAAATCAATCAGATGAAAGCTGTAATTAGTCCATGCGAGCTCCTTGCAAGAAGGACCGTGCTGGATGCTTGGTGTGTATGGTACTGAGCTGGTGCCAGCTCTGCTCGCTTGTGCTGCCCATCAGAGACGACCACAGGGACCGGCTTCCTTGTTCCGGAGGAACAGAACTGGTGAAATCAAGCCTATAGCCAATCCCTTCCTTTAATCTTTTCTCTTCTGAATGACAGACACCTAACTTGGCTCAGGACGTCCAAAGACATTGTTTTGTTTTTACTTAGGAGACAGCTGACAGGAGAAAACGCTTCATTTCTGGGCTTTGTGGGTGGTTCCAGCCAAGCTTGTCTTGATGGCAACTGATACGCAATTCTGAAATAACCGTCCATTCATTTATATAGGAAATAATTACAGATATATACAACCATATAAAGGAGACATGAAGAGATCAGCACATATTAATGCAAACTGTGTCTTTATTCTGACATAGGAGGAAAGTTCATCTAAGCTCCACCTCCCCCATCATCTGGATTCTACCTGCGCCCAAAAGCATATGTCCCAGACAGAGTGCAAATGGGCAAGAATCGGTGATATTTTCCAGATGCAAACTCATTATTCCCAGCAGTCTGTCGTCACATTTAATTATTGAGCCAGTCAACACAGGCTGTCAACTGAAACACTGGCAAGCTCAGAGTCTTCTCCTAGGGGTTTCTTTCTGTGGGTCATGCTACTGATTGAAGGTTCTCTGACTTTCCATGTTTTTTCCTGATGAGGAAAGACCTTCAGTGACTTTTCCTACTCGTTGCGAAAAGGCAAATTTCAGCTGTTCGTGATAATATAGCATCACAACTTCTTTTGAAACTGTAATCATAGAAAGCCTTGATGCTGTTTTTGGTGGGCTCAATAAAATAAAAATACAATGAACTCTTGAAAGGTAAATTTGTAGGAACATATTTCCATCTCTGGCTATGGCAATAACCTTATAACACTGCAGATTGCCATTAGGGCAGAAGCATCTCTTTCTTCACACAACACATGAATCTCACCTTCTCACTTGCTTCTTCTGTGAGAGCTGAACCTCAATTTATCATCCAGGAGCTGGTGTCTGAGTCTGCGTCCTGCATGCAAACACCTTCCTTCATCATCTGTACCTGCTTCAGCATTTGCAACTCGCAGATGCCAGGCTCCCTCTGTGACATGTCACGATCCCCAAGAATGCCAGACCCAGGTACCACCACCCCTTCAGTTCTGCTGGGACAGGAACAACATCACTCTCATGGTTTTGTTCTGTGGAACCAGTGCTGAAAGTCACGTTACTGAATGAGAAAGGATTTCCTTCAGCTATGTTTGAAGAAAGAAATAAAGTCTAAGCCCTGGCTGTTCTCTGACCAGGCTCTGATCCCTACCAGTAGTTAGAGGTTCAGATCTTCAACATGGCCTTCACTCAGCAATCCTGTTTGTACATTTTGTGCTGCTTTGCTCCTCCAGTTTGTGTATCTTCCCACTGGTTTCCTAGTTGGATATTGAAACCATTCATGATAGAAGCCAGGAAAATTTGGCACAATAAGCTACCTATTTTTAATTTTTCTCAAGACAACTAACCCTATTCCATATGCACAGCCTGCTGACACCTCCTCTCTTTTTTTCTCTTCGTTAAACTATCTTGAACAGCATCTCTGTCATTCCAAGAAAGCTGTGAAGCAGCCTCTTCCCTGTGTAACACTTCTTTGGTCTGGCTCAGCTTCTAGAAGTTATTTTCATACCCCCCACACACTAATTCTCTACTTGGAGGAAAAGAAACTGAGAAATTAAGAGGTTTAAGCTTACGTATTTTACCTTACATGTATAGTAGTCAAAGAGTATGGTTGGCTCAGCTCTTCTACTGGTTCACAACAGCGACCTGTTGAGCCATAGTAAATTAATTGTGTTTCTAAACTCCCAATGTGGTGATTCAGCTGCCTCTGAAGGTGCAGTTTTCCTTCTTTGTACAGCCTTGCAGCTTGATTGTTTCACCAATGTGTAAGAGAACTTTTCCTGAGGACTTTCAGCTCTCCACAAGACGCCGGGCATTTTGAAGGATCCAGTGAAGCAGCTATGCACAGATGAGACGCTCTATCAGTCAAGGCCAGGCCCACGTCCACATTTTAGAGATGATGCAATGAAGGCATCTCCCTAATCTGGCTCATAAAAGAAGTGTTCTGCTTCGGTTTTTTTCTGCTTTCACCAAAAAGAAGGATTGAGCTCGGTATCACACAGCAGTCTAGTCACCTATAGGGAGGAAGTGGGAGGGAAGAGGGTGGAAATGTAGAAAAGATGATCCATGGAGGAATACTTGTTCTAGCATGGGCAGTGGAATAGCCTACAGTGACAACAACAAACAGATTAACTCATCTTTACCATTAGGAGGAGGGAACATAGAAAGTTTCCCAAATTTTATTATCTTTTCTGCAAAGCTGTTTTGAGAGTCTTTGTCTTCCATGTGACCACCAAAGGAACAAAGCCAGAAGCCACAGATCAGAGGGGCCAAAACTGCTGTAGGGATGTCTTGAGTTTGATCCCTGGTTTAATTCTGAGGATGCATCGGCTGAGATTTCTAAGATACCACCCCACATTTTCCCCTGTATGCTGTCACTTGGGGATTGTCTCAATGTCAACTAAACCATGAAACGGCAGCCATGTCACCTGTGCAATGGGACCGAAGTGCTCCTGATGACCAGGAAATGGTTGTTGATTTACACCAACCTGCCTGTTATATTCTCTACGGAACTGTTTTATTTGATCTCAGCTATTCCAGCTGAGCGAATTTTTCACCATTATGTTCCTTTTCCCCCTCGCTCTTGATGGGTCAGTGGTACTTTAACATGGTAATGCTGGCCTGTCACCAAATTTACAAAATGCTGCAGTCAGCTGGTTGCTCCAGCAGAAACCTTTTCTGCTCCCCACCGAGCCGCACCGCCCCAAAGCTGGATCCAGCTGCTGAATATAGAGATATGAGGATCCTAAAGCTGGACACTAGCCCAAGCTCCCTCAATAACAGCCCCGCGTGAGCCCAGATGAGCTGTCAAGCTGGCTCATGATACTGTTTTACATTCACAATAATACATTTTTCTAATTTAATCTCTAAAATGGAAGTGCATATTTCAGCTCATGATTTCCAACTTATCTTCTATTTCCTTTCAGCTTTTCAATGTTTCTGAAATGCCTTATGCTACAGGCAAAACACACTGATTATGATGGGGCTTTTCTTTTAGCAGCTGCTTCTGAGCAATGTCACACATGGAGAAAATGGAAAGTCAACTCTGCCCAGTTGTGTTAAGCATTTGAAAATAAGAGAGGAAAAAGACCTTGTGGTGAAAAGCAAGTGGCAACTGTTGCTGTCGAATCCTGCTTTAAGGAAGGGTACAGGAGGGATTTCTTAAGAATTTAAACATGGTGAAGCTCTACAAGGTGAGTAATCTGATAAAGCTCAGCCCATCAAAAATGCATGATATGTTAGGCACAATGATTAACTGAGCTTTGGCTTTACAGCATCGAGACAAATGCATCTATGTATCTTCAAGAAGCGAGAGGAAGATAGGAAGAAATTAATTTCCATAATGTGTCCAAAAGAAGCGTGGCCAAAACCTTTTTTATACCAATGTAGCAAAGTTCACGCCCTCAACAATTTTTTTCTGGTCCAAGGGGCAAGTGACACACCGGAACTTCATTTCTAAAATTAAACTGAGTACATGTACCCCTCACTTGCACATTGTAGCCTTCCAAAAATATTACTGATGTATATGTTTGCTGACCTCATCTTTGTCATTAACACCCAGACAGACAGTTTCAATTAGTATGAGAGCTGGGGGGCTTAATGATATAAAGCATATCACGCAGCACTAAGGGATGCAAGGTTTTCTGTTCAAGTGTGTCCTCTGCCCGTAGATGCAGAAGATACTGTATTTGTATCCAAACTGGGAAAAATGCAGCAAGATGCAAAGTTACTTGTCGCCTTCAAATAACAGCTGTTCTGAAGCAGCGCATCTCTCTTTTTGCCATCGAGAGACACTGCACTCTGCAAGGGCAACCTCGATTAGAAGCAGTTTGTTGTGACACCCCAGGGAGAAGCCTGGATCAGATCAAAAACTCCCTCTTTGTCTTTGGAGAAGGTTCTCCCTCTCTTTTTCAAGGTAACCTTCTCTGAACTGTCACTTTGTGCTCTCACCTCCATTTGGGATAAAACTATTTGCTCTCAGCGAGAGGCTGAGCCCCGCAGGTGAGCGACCAGGGAAGAGGGACTCATCAAACCCAGCAGCGCTGAGTGACTTTCTTCCTGCAACAACAATTTTGCTGCTGATAGGGGGCATTGATTTTCAATGGATTCATTACCCTCAACCTATTTAGGAGTGGGGAGCTGGAATTTCTTGATCTAATTACATGGCCAGAGGTTTGACATCTCTCTGCTGAAAGAAGGGGCAGGGAATATCACGTATGACGAAGTTCCTGGAGAAAGCAAAGCCAGGGAGGAACTCTGAACACAGGTTTTCTCAGAGCTGCGTGTTGGAGCTGGGCACTTGGATTGGCCACCACACAGACCCAGATGGCATGGAACCGTGGGCCAGGGCTGCTGGCTCTGCTCGGGCCAGGGGGTGGGAGCCAGGCTGGCACACCTGCGATCAGCGCTGCGTGAGAGGCAGCCTGGCAAACCCCGCACTGCTGCGTCAGTGGCTTTCCAGCTCATTCCTGTCCTCCTCAAGGGCACCTATCGCCTGGCAAAGCCAGGACACAGCTGCTTTTTGCAGCCATGTCCCTATCTCTTGGCTACCGCTCTCCCAGAGGCACAGCAGACCCTGCTTCCTCGGTCCTTTGAGCCCATAAATGCCGCTGGCTCAAACAGACAAGCACCAAGAGGCAAATGTCAGCCCAGCACAGCTGCACTCTTTGCCCACGCGATACATTTTGCAGGAGCAAGATGCGGTGTGTACTCCCAGAACATCACATTGAGCAGATATTTTTTTTTTTTTCCCCTGTAATCCTTTTTCACAACAGCTTGGACATCTGCAATTGGGGGATTGGAAAAATGCTTTCCCCAAAGAGATAGTGGGAGGACAGATCCCCCAGGATGGGCATCTGCCACCCCTGCCCACGGCACCGAACACGGCAGAGCTGAGCTGTGCCGCACGTCACACCAGAGTCGGTGGGAATTAAACCCAGGGGACCCCATCTCCTCTCCCTTGCTTCAACCACTGTGGCAGCTGCAGTTCAAATCTGTGCCACGCGCTTTGAAAATGTGAGGGATTAATTTAGTCTCTCGAAATATTCCTGCCTTCCAAAGTACACAGAGCGAGCATGGCTCTCATTTAGTGCTCATGCTCTGTGAAGAGGTTTTCATGCTCGCTGCGGGGAAGCAGGGATTGTTTTTATTCAGAGCGAGAAAGGCAGGCGCATCTGATGTAGAGCTGACAAAAGATGCAATGAAGAGGTAGTGCTGGGGAGGGAGGGGGATGGAGCAGGACTCATGGCTTGGCTTTCAATTAGGTGCCCTATTTTGTTCACTGGGGTGTGGAGACATTTTTTTAATCTAAACTGTTCTGCAGGCAGACAGTGATTGCACAGGACCAGTGCCCTCTGCGAGGATGCTCATATCTCCACACGAAAGCAAAAGAGGTACTTTCAAACAAATGTTAAATGATGAAAGCAGCCACACATGCCTATTAATGGCTGATGGAGCACCATTGCATCCACTTTCCTGACAGATAGATGTACTTTGAACTTCATTTCACAATACATGAGATATTCATCGTGTGCGTGGCTCAGCTGTTCTCCTGGACTCCTCTTACATTAGCAAGACCTGGATCTGCAGCTTGTTTGCTATTAGCACGTAGTTTTCAGAGACGTAGAGAGGATTTGGCCTAGATGATGGGATTTAAGAGTCTGTTCTCACAAGCTTGGTGGAGATCCAAATAGCATATTCCCTCATAGTCTCTGTGTATTTTCTGAGTTGTTGAAGACAGCTCTTGAGACCTGAAAATGTATTTCTTATGTGCTTTTATTCACAGTTTCTTTAATACAGTATTTATTTGGATTGAATTCCCACCATGGGATGGGCATGGACACTGCGGTTGAATGGTTTGTTGGGATATACTATGGGCTTTGTCACTTACATCGCTTTGGTAGTGCAGCTCCTTCTGAAGCACAGGAGCCTGCTAAAGGCAATTTATCACCACCAACATGCCATGAGGAAAGGCTTGGAGATGAGCAGCTGTTAAAATCAGCTATTTGAGCACAGTTCAGAGCTCCAGCCCAGCAGTGGAGAAGGTCAGGTTGGAGCAAGCTGGACAGGCTGGTGGGGTGAGAGGCACTGGAGAGTTCAGCAAAACCAAGTTCCTGTTCCAGTCTCTGCACCCAGCAATGCCTGCCTGTTGCTGTCTGAGATTTCTTATTTTTCTGGAGAAAAAGTTCTGTCTTGAAGGAAGTCACTTCAGCTCTGCCTTCAGGCCTTCTTGGGTGATGGGAATGGCCCAACTGCATTATGCAAGAACACAGAAATGCCAAGTAGCTCATAAACTCAACTGATGAAAAGCAAGTGAAAATGTACAAAAGTTCCAGAATTTGCAAGTGCTGTCCGAAGTGGCCAGTATCCCAGTATGTTACACAATCCTCCGTGTTTCCTCACAAGATAAATTGTAGCACTAATTCAATGTGTGAATTTAACTTGTACTTAATTTCTCTTCACTTCAGGTTCCTGGCTGTAAAAGACTATACATTAGGAAATGTAATCATAAGGATAACTCATGAAATTCATGATTTAGAAGAGGCTGGCAAACATCCACCTCTGAGTGGCTCAGGAACAAGCGGTCTAATGAGGAAGGCTTTGGCATTGCTGATCCTGTCCTGGTGCACAGGGCTGGTGGAGTCCTCTTCTTGAATTCTCTTTCCACCCTGTTTTCTGCCAGTGGCCAACGATGGACCAGCCCAAGAGAGGACTTCCCAGGCACAGGTAAAATGTATTTAAACAGTACCACGAATCACCATAAAGAGAGTATGTCCCAGGAACTGTTATATTTGTTCTCATCCAGTTCTTGGATTTGACCTACTGCATATCACCGCAGCTTGTCCTTTCCTTACAAATAGTAGAGGAAAAAGCAGAGGGAGCAGAAGCTGATGGGTGAGCAGAGCTGCATCAGTTGAGAGGCAGATACTCCTCCGGCAGAGCCTGCTGCTTCTCATACCCAACATTTATATTAGCTCCACTCCAACACCGCACTCCAAGGATGGGATTCACCATTCCTAACTTTAAATGCCTACAGTGAATTGTCTCTTCCGAAACTTGCTCAGAGGAATTATACCTTAGAATAAAACACTTCCCCCTGTTAACTGTGGAGGGAGAACAGCCAAGGGCTCCATGGCAGAGCACTGGAAGACATGTTAAGTCAGGCAGGATGAGTCCCTGCTGCCCAGTTCTGCCTGGGAACACTCTGCCCGTACTGTAAGTTCCACAAAATAAAATTAGGTTTTCATAAGGCACAGACTTGTGGCAAAAACATCTAACTTCAAGGATGCACAAATCACTTTGGAGCAGCAGAACCCATAAAAACTAGTTACCGGTGTCATGCTGTCTTGAAACTGAGCCTTGGCGTGAATTTTCTGATGTCTGATAAGAGCTAAAGTAACACTGCAGTGGTTTTGCCAGCAAGTTTGTATAAAACCTGCAGAAGCTAAATATCTCTAAAACGTGTCCCCCAGCCAAATTTGACTGAAGTCAGCCCTAGTTTCAAAATGTGCACAGCTGTACAGAGCACAGTGGTGTTGGTTTGATTTCTGGTAAAACCAAACTGAAACAAGATTCTGACTCTGCTGAAGTCAATCATGTCTCTGTGCCCAAGAGTTTCCTCAGAGCAAAGCTGAAATTGTTTATTTCCACAATGGGGGGGCATTGCCAGCTGGGCTCTTTGAAAATGCAAACACTTGCCTGCCATGCTTTATTCTCCCATTAACTTGCGTGCTCATAAGCCTATTACCTTAATTTTAATAAGATTTCATAGAGTTCGGTATAAATCCCTTCTATCCATCACCGTATTAGAAAAAAGAGGAACAATAATAACATAATTATGTCTTACACAGAAACTAATTATAATTCTCTGGATTCATAATCAATACCTAAAAGCTGTTCTACCTCAGAGAACAGTTTGTCAATATTTTATATACGGTTAATAATTCATTACATAATCAAACAGGAATCTAACTGCAGAAGGCCTCAGCAGAGGAGAAAACAGCACAGGAAAAAATGAAGTGGAAGAATGCAAAACCTCAAGGTATTAGGTGAGAGGGAGATTGACAGCTGCCCGTACAAACATCACACCACCAGCCTGCGCCTCACCTCTCATCTGTGAGGGTGAGCCTGTGTTCCTAAGACAGAAATATTGGTTAGAGGAAAGAAATATGCCAAAAATCCACATTGAAGGAATCACTTAGAAGGGAGGCTGACATTTTTCAAGCATTATGTAGAAATGTAGTATTTCCACTGGGAGCGTGTATTTGGGAGTGGGGAAGGGATGAGGACTGACCTCTTTGAGATGC